>NC_135787.1:101284583-101897500 GCF_051106095.1 Pogona vitticeps | reverse complement strand
ATAGGAGTACTTTTGGACTATTGCTCACTCCTTTTCATTACAATGAGATCCTGGAAAAATGGTATAAGGTATTGCTTTGATGGTGTTGCTTTATAATTCATTAATGAACTACATAGATATTACAGCTGAAATTGCTGGATTTCAATATCTAACAATGTCAGATAATATATAGATTCAGATTTCATTGTGCTTAAAGTAAACATATTGAAACCAGTGGGGTTTACTTTGAGTGAGAATGTATTGGTCTCATTTATTACAAGTCCCGATCCAACACATTGAAAGGTACCCCTGATCAACCTATGCTGGATCTGCTCTTGGTCTAACAAACATTAGAGGATGTTTAAAATTCATAATGGGCAGCTTGTTGAACCCATTAATAAATTTTTTAATTTATAGATGACAATGGATATGACAGCAATGAAGAATTCTAAAGGACTGATAAATACAGTACAGTAATATCCTATGTGATTACAGCAGTACAAATGGTTTTGTATTAAATCATGGAGACTAATGAAAGTGACATCTTTGAAAGACCATGGGAAAAGAAAAGAAAAAAGAAAAAATACGTATGTATAGAAAAATTGACAGCTGTCATTTTTTAAAATCTCTAACACCAAAATGTTTCCAAATAATTGTAATAGAGCTGCCATTTCCCTCTATATATCAGCTCTAATCTGTCTTCGACTGATAGTTTTTGTGTTGTGTGTTACCTAAATTTAATCTCCAGTTAGCATGAGCATTGCCATGTTTCCAGGTGCTTCTGCTCCCAGCCAGAACAGGAGCCCTGCACTTTTGATAAAAGGCAATAGGGAATTCACTAAATAACTAGCAGGTCTTTGTCTATAGAGATGACAAAAGTTATTCTGACATCCCCAGAGGCAAAACCCAATACAAGCACACTTCACGTAGATTATTGAAGTTTGTTGTCTCCATCTTGAAACTTTAATTACAGATCCTGCAATTCCAACATCTAGCCATTATTAGATTCTACTCTCCCTCCAGCCGTAAACCATACAATGCTTAGCCTGATAAAGAGTCTTCCAAGATTCAAAAACTCTCCTTTTAATGATATTTCATGGTCCAATAAAGGTATTACTCCACCCTATTTTGAGGTTTGTTGTTAATAGTGGTGGTGGAACTACTGCAGTACTGTACTGTGAATGAATGACTGTACATAGCCTGACCCATCTGATGGTGATCCACTGGTCTCCAGATCAGGAGGTCACCGGGGATCTGAGATATTCTTAGGTTCTGAGATGCTGCTGCCGAGACTAGCAGCTTGCTGATTCTCTCTGACATTGTAGGACAATAAAAACTTCAGAGTTAGGATGGGACTTTGTCCCCACCAGGCTCATCTCTCTTGTCACTCTGTGGCTGCAAGCTTATGTTCTCCTGTCACATCCGTGGAGCACATTTTCATTGGTAGGAGAAAAGAGAGACTAGTTCTGTTTCCTTTCCACTTGGATTCACATGGTAAGAACAAGAAATAAGAATTTTCCTCAGTGTGTGATCTGACCATGAAGAGCTATGCATCAACAGAAAAACTTGCCAAGATGTTCTTAGTTCAAGGACAAAGACTGTAAAATGTTTGACTGGTAAATGTGAAATCTAGAAGCCACAAGGAAACACTTTTGTCTCATTGAATTCAGTGGGAGAGATTTAAGTGTGTAGTTTTTTAACCAGTTAACCATCCAGCTGCTAACTGAAATGAGAGCAATAAATTACAGTCAACCCTTGACTTATGAATGACCACACATGCAAACTTTTCAATTTACGAACAGATCCATTCGCAAAAATTGACATTGACTTGCGAACAGAGCCTTGACCTATGAAAGAGGTCAAGCCTCCATTCGCAAGTCAATGCCATTTTTTGCGAACGGAGCCGTTTGTCACCTTCGGAGGTTTCAAAGGGCTTTTTGCCTGACATTGGAGGAAGCTCTTTGAGACCTCTGAAGGCAAAAAAAGCTCTCAAAGGGCTTCCTCCGATGTTGGGGGGGGGAAGCCCTTTGAGAGCTCCGAAGCCGCCAATTGCAGTGGCGGGGACACCCAGGGAGGTCTCCCATGGTGGCAGGCAAGCCCTGGGAGACCTCCCTGGGGGCCCCCTCCACCGTGATGTGTAATATATCCCATATACATGTATTTAGTTACTACTGTTCTTTCATTAAAGATCTATACCTGAGGGAAAAAGACTGCTTTGAGGCAACTTAAAATGTCAACTTTGTGTAATTGTGTCTCATAACTCCCTCATCCCTGTCCCTCCAACTATTTTGTGAGGTTCTCAAATGAATATTCTTTCAAATTGATATTATAGCCAAAGAGCATTTTCTCAAATGAATCTGAAACTTCAGTCATCCTTGAGTAACAATCTCCGGATTCCCTCCCTTTCCTTTCCTCCTCCTTCAGCCTTTAGAACAGTGGGCTGCCTGGGCCAGGTGAGGATTGGTAACTGATGGTGCATGAAGAATCTGCTCTTGTTTTGACCAGCAAACATAAATAAGAGCCTTAAAATAGCTGTTGATGAATGAAAAGAAGGTGACTGAGGTGTTTTGGAAGACTGTGACAGGAGCAGAGATGCTGAACATAGATAGCAAGAACAGAATCTTATTGTCATAGCAACAGTCCAAAATAATGTAATCATGTGTAACAAAGGTGGGATGGGATGGAGCAGGCTGGAAGGTGGATGCCTTCAGGTGTGCCTGTGTGGAGAAAGGAGAATACTTTCTGGTTTCTTGATAGGGTATATTTCTGACCTCTGGGATAACAGTGCCATCTAGAGAATAGGAATGGCAAGACACTTGAATGTTTTCCCCAAAAAGAAATAATACTAGACTGTTTTAAAAAGTCTTTGTGCCTCTTTTTAAAATTACTTATTGGTGTAATAAACAACTGTGAGATGTTATTTTCTTTATTTACTGTATTTTAATTGTTATAAGCCACCCAGAGACCTTTGGGTAGTGTGGGCAGCATATAAGTTAAATAAATAAATGATTATACCATCATAACTGTAATCTGTTGGGGTAAAAAGGTAAAAGGTAAAGGTTCCCCTTGACAATTTTTGTCCAGTCGTGTCCGACTCTAGGGGGCGGCGCTCATCCCGCTCTTCAAGCCATAGAGCCAGCGTTTGTCCGAAGACAATCTTTCCGTGGTCACATGGCCAGTGTGATTTAGACACGGAACGCTGTTTACCTTCCCACCGAGGTGGTCCCTATTTATCTACTCGCATTTGCATGCTTTCGAACCGCTAGGTTGGCGGGAGCTGGGACAGGTGACGGGCGCTCACTCCGTCGCGTGGATTCGAACTTACAACTGCTGGTCTTCTGACCCTGCAGCACAGGCTTCTGCGGTTTAGCCCACAGCGCCACCACGTCCCTGTTAATCTGTTGGGGTAATGGATGCTAATATTTGATTTCTACAAACAGGGCAAACATTCAAACTAGTTTAAACTTCCCCACCTCAGACTCAATAATACTGATTTAACAAGTGCCACATGTGTTTAGTCAGGACCACTAAAAAGTGAGTGCTCCTAAACAATTCTATTATCTATCAACACCTCAATTTTACATCTTCTCAAACATCTGTCTTTTTAGTGTGCTTTGCAGCACCATCTACAACTGACATACCTAGTGTGGGTGCCTTTTAAGCATCCCAAAC
This sequence comes from Pogona vitticeps, assembly GCF_051106095.1. Lineage (NCBI taxonomy): Eukaryota > Metazoa > Chordata > Lepidosauria > Squamata > Agamidae > Pogona > Pogona vitticeps. The sequence continues at coordinate 101,893,849 of NC_135787.1, read as the reverse complement.
CCCCCACTGTGAGATGTTCAATGTTTTTGTAGTATTTGAAAACTGACGTTTTGTTCTTGTTGTTTGTTTGTTTTTTAGAACAAACAGCAAATTTTGTGTTGAAACCGCTTTCTGCACTTTGCTTACCGGAGGCAATCCAAGCAGTGATTTTTTTTTTTACTCTTAAAGGGCCCCCTCCCATCCTGAAGCCCCCAAAGGTTTCCCTAGGGCAGACTTGGGCAAACTGTGGCCCGAGGGCCACATATGGCCTACGAGCCGCTCCTGTTTGGCCCGCCGGACATCAAAACCATTTATAGCTTTTTGTCTAAAGTTGATCAGTTGCTTATCTTTAACATACCACAAAAACCTCTTTAGTATTTGTGAAGATTAACAAGTTTAAAATAAAAACAATAATAACACCACTGTTTCATTTTATTTTTAAGTAAAGTTGGCTTGGCCCCCGAACACAGTTCAGATTTTTCATGTGGCCTCCCTATAGAAATTAATTGCCCTTCCCTGTCCTAGGGCAAGAGGAAGTCCTAGGAAAGAGACTGGGGGGAAAGGAAGATTTCAACTTGCTTACACTGATTATTGGGTTTATGCTGACGTTACTACATGAAGAAGATTTTGCCCATTATTTTGTTAAGCTATTTTGTTTAGTAGAGGAATGGTGGGTTATGGGGTATAATTTTGTTTATTAATATTGAACAGTAGCTGACACTGAAAAATACTGACCTTGATATATAGAACAATTAACCATAGATTTACCTGCATAACGCAAAACACTATACATAGTTCTGCATTTGTTTGTAAGGCTATATTGCTATTCAAATATGATAATCTGCATAATTTAAAAGCTGTGCAACCATGGGAAGGACCAACAGATATACCAGCTCTCCTATCTTGCCTCTTAGTTCCAGATCACATTTCTCCTTCTTTCTGAAGGTGTTCTCCAATCTGGAGTCAGCCAGAATGCTTGCTCCCAAAGCATTCAAAGATTGGATTAGAGTAATCAATCTGATTCCCTCCCAATGTTTATAAGGTAAGCAGGATGCAACCCTCGAGGTATTGCTGAGCAATTAGCATCATCCCTGCCCATGGACCATATTGTCATGGGTTGATTGGAGGTGAAGATGAACAAGAGCTGGGTAGCTGGGATTTAGCTTGCTCACCCACATTTTATTGTTAGCCATTATTTTAGTCTGAAATCCAAAATGCACTTGCTAAGAGAGACTGGGAGACATATTATGGAAGAGAAAGAAACGCCCTATTCCAGCAGCAGAACACTATTTGCTGGTCCCTAGATATAACTGTCACCATCAGACATGGATGAAATCAGCTGTTGCTTTACAAGAAAAAAAAGATTATCCCTCACTGATGGAAAGCCAATTGGGTAACAGCAAAACCTCAGCCAATGAGGTGAGAGTAAAAGATTTAGAATGCAGTGGTTGACAGTTTAACTGCCAGGTAAGGTTTAGACTAGTTTTGGTTAGCAAAGGAGCCAGACTCAGGATGGATTAATAAGGTAGGTTTGATTACTAAAGAATCCAGTGAGGGCTTGAATATGAGAGACACCAAATAGGGTTTGGCTAGGAAAAGTGACTAGAAAGGTTTGGTCAGGTAGAGCTAACTTCTGTATTTTCCTTGGGTAGAGGGAAGGAACCTAAAAAGGGCTACAAGTACTGTATTTTCAAATGTATTAGTAAAAGGAAGGACAAGCTTTCCAGTGAGCAGTTCTGAACTAAGTATTGTGCCTTTAGATACGGTAACCACCAAGCTAAAAAATGCAGGATATCAAAGGAGCCACCGGATAAGAGAGAGGTTAAGATGTGGCAAAGGACAATTTAAGAGAGAAATCAGCCTGCAGACAAAGTAGACTCCACCTCATGCCTATGCTCTGAAATCTCTCTTTTTTAATTCAATCAGAAGCCTGAGGAAAAATTTTGCCCAAGTGAGGCACACACTCCCACCACCAAACAGCTGGTCATAATAACAGTTTTTACCTGCTGACTCTGAAAACCAGAAGACTTGTTTTTAAAGAGAAGTCATATGTCCTCCAGTATCAGATGTTCCTCAACACAAGAGACAAGGTGTGAGGTAGAACCAGCTATTCAACATTGTCCTGGAAGAAAAACTGAGGACTGCACACATCCACACCTTAGAGAATGTCAGGACACTCAGGGTTTCCTTAATATTGGTTGACTCATGCCAGTATGCCTCAAACCCTGGTGGCAGTTTCTAGCTTTAGGGCACCCATGTTGGGAGAAGTAAGGGGAGCATCCATCAGACAAGCCAAACTGGTCATAGAAAGCCATTGCTGTATCTCTTCAGAACATGAAGACTGGCTGGGAGATAGTGGAGATCAACTTTCAAGGTCGGCCAGTGAATCACTTTTAAATTCTACGGGACTATTTGCTTTCTTAGATACCAATTGATGAACCTTCCAAACACAATTTCACAAAGTGAGTTTCTTCTTATTCACAGTTATATAACAGACAACATGAGCAATTATGACAACAAAATGTTACAGTTTGTGCACCCAAGTCCTTGGTAAACGCATCAATTCAGAAGTTGCTCGTGGATCTGCAAAGTTCAAGTGCCCTTTGGAATTCAAATTCAGACAGAAATCCAAGATATCTTCCACCATTGTGTTGGACAGCCATAACATAAAAGGATCAGCTCCACATGCAGAGTTTTCAGAACGCTAGAATAAAACATCAGTTCAATATTTCAATGTACATGAATTCACTATGTGGATTCACCCCTCAAACACAACCATATAAGAATTATACCTAGACCAAATTGGCAAAGGCTTTAACAATCTAAGCGGCAACAGCAGTAAATGTGAAAAGAATATCAAAAGATTTCAAGATGCCAAGTATAGAAAGAAATAAGAATTGGGGGTGGTTATTAGAAGTTATTATTCTAAGGTATCTTTGCAGTTGTTTCTAAAATCAAGCTATATAATAATCAGTCTGTTGTTACTAGGCACAGAAGCAAGGCCAGGAAAATAAGCAAATCAGCTCTGAGCCTGGAAATATTACTGGGTTCTGGCAGAGTTAGGCCGCTTGTACTGGTTCAAAAAGCAGCAGTTGCTGCTTTGGATTCTAAGGCTCTTGTGTTTACACAGCCACCATGACAATGAGGTTCTGAGCCAGTCAGTAGCTGCTCACTGACTTTCTGGACTTGGCAGCTGATGGAAGAACCTCTAGGTCTCTCTTGACAGCAGTTACTGGTTGATCCAGTGCTCACTGCCGCTTGGCCACCACTGAGGTTGTCAGCACTTTTAGCACATGGCCCCGTCCAGGGAATTCAGAGAAAGTCCTGACCACTGCCATGCTGGCTGGGAGATTCTGGGAGCTACAGGCCACCCATGCACTGGGTGGAGGGTAGGATAACCAGAGATACTGCCAACTACATCTACTTTCTACGCAATCTCAAAAAACTCAGTTCTGAAAAGTGGTTTCTGAGCAGCAACAGCTACAAGAGAAAAAAGGTATTTAGAGCAGCCAATTTGGCTCTCTGCTGGCAGAAAATGACATTGATTTCCACCACCTTCGCCTCAGTCCTTCAGTTAGACCCAGTATTCCTTGAATGCCAGGAGCTAGGCTTGGAGAAAGGGGGAAAAAAGAAGGAAAAGAATGAGTGCACATCAAAATCCTTCATATTGCAGCCCTGTAAATGCTGCAGATATCCCTCAGAACAAGTGGAATTGGCTTCTAAAAAAATGCAAAAGCAAACAAGCAAAGTGAATAAGTAAGTCTCTTCTTCCCTCCCTTTCTATACAGTGGTGCCCCGCATGATGACAACACTGCTAAACGACAAATCCGCAGGACGATGACTTTTGTGATCGCTATAGCGATTCACAAAGCAGTCATTTCAGTGGGGGATTTTCGCTTCGCGACAATTAGGTCTGTGCTTCGTGAACTGTTTGTTCGCAAGATGATGATTTTTTCAGTTCTGCAAAATGGCTGCCCTGTCTTTTCCGGACCCATGCTTTGCAGGGCAGCCATTTTAACAGCTGATCAGCGCTAGGAAAATGGCTTCCCCTATGGGCAATCTTCACTGGACGATGAGGTAATTTCCCCATCGGAACGCATTAAACGAATTTCAATGCATTCCTGTTGATTCAGCCCATTTATTAAATAAGTCCCATCTTTCTGTTGCCTTTTGCAGGGGTTGATTTTTCATGACTTCTGATAAGATATCCATTTCCGCTATTTCCCGTATCTTTTCAATAAGATCTTCTTGTTCCGGTACCGTCTGACTTTTCCAGTTTCTAGCATACATAATTCTGGCTGCCATGATAATGTATATAACTATATGTTCCTTTGACTTATCTATATTATCGGGTATCATACTTAGTAAAACCAGTTCTGGGATTAGTGGTACTTTACAAAGCAAAATTTGTTGTAACATAGCATGTACTCTTTTCCAATATTTTTTCGCTACTCCACATGACCACCACATATGATAATAACTTCCCATTTGTGTTTCGCATTTCCAACACTTATTTGATACATCAGTATACATCTTTGACAATTTTTCTGGGGTCATAAATTTCAATGCATTCCAATGGGGAATTGTTTTTTGCATGACGACAATTTCGCTTAACAGCGATTTCATGGGAACAGATTGTCGTCGTCATGCGGGGCACCACTGTATTTTATTGGAGGGATTTGGAATTTGGTTATTCTTTTATCAATGGAGAGAAACATGGACAGTTCTGCCTAGTTCGATCCCTTTCTGTGGAAAAGGATGATCACTCTAGAAGCTTGTCCTAAAATGGTCTTTTCTATCAGTTTGTTAATATTTTAAATAAACCTGCTTTATAACTATCACCTGGCAATAAAAAAGGATGATCTCTAAGACTCTGAGCTGTGTTGAAAAATATCTGTTTAATAGCAGCTACAGAGCATGCTCCCCACAGATACCCAGTGTGAAAGGAGGAGCATACAGGGTGGTATTTTTCAGCACATCAGCTGAGATGGAAATACCACACATTTCTTTATCCCTCTAAACACTGATTAGAATTCATAGTTCACCTTTAGACAATAATCTATGGGGAGACCATGGCCCTCCACAGCCAACCACCCGCGCCACAGGTTTCTAATTTCTCCAGGTTTCTCTAAAAAGTGACCTTGGTCTCCAGAAATCTCCAGAGAACCAGTGCTGAACATCTGATGAGCCAATACTGCTGTATCACACCAGCAGTTGCAGGGTGTTCTCAACCAGCAATCACTGAAAGAAAAACCCATACTTAGAGGAAATTGTTAATTGCTCCAACCGTGGTTCAAGGGAATGGAGAAGCAAGTCTGGGTAAAGTACCTGTATAGGAGATCTGCATGGTGTTTATGTGGACACATGGCTAATTATTTAAAGAGAGGAAAAAACATGGAAACTATTGTTGGGTAAACGTTGCAGGACAAAGTGAAGAGATTAAAAAATCCACTGAATGAAAGGCAGAGAGGAGGTTCAAGCTAATTCCAGCCTTTGGCAATTAATTCATTTTCCCAACACACCTGTTTCCTCATAATTTCTTTGCCAACAAAGAAAAATAGTTTTAATGTGGTGTAAGAAGGGGTAGTGGAGAGTTGCAGTAGAATGCATTCTGGCCAGAAATAAGTTCCTTGTGTGTATGTTTGTGGCACATTGTATAGCAGCTGCCAAACTAGGTCAACGCCTCTGTACACCTTAAGAGGTCTACCATTTTTAAAAATTAAACATACACAAATCAAGCCCTGACAGTAAGTGACACAGTTAAACAGATGCCATATTTGTGTGGCTCTTACAATGAATGGTGGAAAGAAAACACTTTCAAGATACCCTGTTTCCCCTAAAATAAGACCTAGCCTGAATTAAGCCCTAGTATGATTTTTCAGGATGCTCATAATAAAAGTCCTACTCAAAAAATAAGCCCTGGTTAAGTGAAGCCCTGCCCTTCACCATTGTGCAGCAACCAGAAGATGGTATGACTGGACTTGAATAAATGTAGATAGTTGTACATCAGTGGACCCCAATCTTTTTGGGATCGCAGACCAGCTGAGCCTCCAAGGAAGGCGGGGGCCCCCGCAGGTGTGCACGGGTGCACGCACATTCTCAGGCACATGCGCGAAGCAGTGGGGGAACACCTGCCCACCTGCCGGTGCCAGCGTGAACGCTCCCCCAGCCTTTCATGCATGCACAGGGGTGCCTGCACACCCATCCGCGCGTCTGCCCACCCCTTCTTGCGGGTGCTTGGGCACATACGTGAAAGGGTGGAGGAGCGCTCACACTGGCTCTGGCATGCACGCACGTGGGGAGGAGACTGCGTGCGGGGGTGCGGGAGGTCTGCCTTCACGACCTGGTCTGGGCCATGGACCGGGGCTTGACAACCTCTGTTGTACATGACAAAAATAAAACATCCCCTGAAAATAAGCCCTAATACGTTTTAGGAGCAAAAATTATTATAAGACCCTGTCTTATTTTTGGGGAAACAGGGTAGCTTCCTCAAGTACTCTAGGAGAATGAACCTACAGTTTTCCAATCAATATGACGGAACAATAGTAATAAGAAGCTTACAGAGAGCATGTAGCATAAAGAATTAGTGGAACAAGAGAAAAGAACAACATAAATATCAAAAAAAATTCCTTTTTTAAATTTATTTTTAACAAGGGGTGACAGAAAGGAAAAAGGGAATTGAGGTTAAGGGGGAAAAGGAGAAACAATAACATACTAACATCCATTCTATACATATTGCCATATCAAAATTCCAAATTGTTCTTTTTACTATTTTCTGCCTTCCAGATTTAAGTTCTCATTTCACTGTATGCTCTTCATACGATGTCTATTGACTCAATCCATTTATAGAATAAGTCCCATCTTTCAGTTGCCTTTTGTAAAGGACAGTCCTTCATCACTTCTGATAAAATGGCCATTTCCGCTGTTTCCCTTATCTTCTCTATAAGATCTTCTTGTTTCGGTACCGTTGGGCTTTTCTAATTTTTGGCATATAAAATTCTGGCTGCAGTGACTATGTATATAACTATATATTCCTTTGTCTTATCTATGTTATCAGGTATCATACTCAATAAAAACAGTTTTGGGGTTAATGGCACCTTACAGAGCAATATTTGTTGCAACACAGCATGTACTCTTTTCCAATACTGTTTCGCTACTCTACATGACCACCACATATGATAATAGCTTCCCACATGTGCTTCACATTTCCAACACACATTTGATACATCTGTATACATCTTCGACAATTTTTCTGGAGTCATATGCCACCTGTAAAACATCTTTTATATATTCTCCTTAAAATTAGCCGACCTTGTAAGCTTTATATTATTTTGCCATATTTTCAACCATTGATCAATATCAATATCATGCCCTATGTTTTGTGCCCACTTAATCATACATTCTTTAACCATTTCATCTTGCATTTTGATTTCTAACAGATAGTTATACATTTTCTTAACAATTTTGTCTTTTGAACCTAGTAAAAGCTTATCAAACATTGTTTGTTCTGAGTAGAAACCTTCTGTTTAGTCTTTTATATATCTAGACTCCAGCTGTGCTCTGAACCACCAGTCTATGTAAATATTCTGTGACTCTAGCTTTTCTTTGGACCTTAATTCACCATCCTTTTTAAATAAATCCTGATATCTTAAAAGTTTTGCATTTATCATGAAATTAGGTTGTATAAAGGCCTCTATAGGTGATACCCACATAGGTGTTTTTTGATAAATTTGTTGTGTAATCTTTCTCCACGTTCCTAATAAAGCTCTTCTTATCATATGTACATTAAAATGTTTTTGCTCTTTATCCTTTTTATACCATAGATAAGTGTGCCAGCCTAGCTGTAAATCATGTCCTTCCAAGTTGAGTACTCTATCATTTTCCAGAGTTATCCATTCTTTTATCCAATCTAAAATACAAGATCTATAATACAGAACCCAATCTGGAAAACCAAACTGGCCCTCTGTTTGGCATCTTGCATTGCTTTAATTTTAATTCTTGGTTTTTTGCCTTGCCATACAAATCTCATGATTATCTTATTAAGTTCTTGGAAAAAGGTCTGTTTTAATATGATAGGGATTGTCTGAAATAAGAATAGAACTTTTGGCAAGACATTCATTTTAATCGTCACAATCCTTCCCAACAGCGATAGTTGTAGTTTATCCCATTTCTCCAAATTGTTCTGTATCTCCTTCATCAATTTCATATAATTGTCTTTAAATAGTGTACTCGTCTTCTTTGTAATTTGGATCCCTAAATATCGAATTCTCTTTTCCTCTTGGAAGTTCGTCTTCTCTACTAACTTCTGCCATTCTTGTTCTCTTATATTTTTAGTATTTTTGTTTTCTTTTGGTTTATTCTCATTCCTGCCGTATCACCAAAGTTTTTCAGCGTCACCATCAGATCCTCTATTGAATACACTGGATCTTCCAGTATAATGACTAAGTCATCTGCAAAAGCCTGAAGTTTGTAATTTTGGCCTTTTACTTTCAATCCTTTCTATTCCTTTTTATCTGATTTGTTCGGTTAATATTTCTAGAGTCAAAATAAATAGTAGTGGAGAGAGTGGACAACCCTGTCTGGTACCTTTCTGTATTTGTATTTCTTTTGACAGTTCACCATTAATTCTCACTTTTTGCCTTTTGTTGAGTATATATTGCTTTAATTAGCTTCAAAAAATCTTTCTCCAACTTGCAGTGTTTCCAGCAAATACAACATAAAATTCCAATTAAGATTATCAAAGGCTTTCTCCGCATCCAAGAATATCATGGCCATCTGTTTCTCCGGGTGTGCTTCATAATATTCCAAGGAGTTTAGGACTATTCTTATATTATTTTTCATCTGCCTTTTTGGAAGAAACCCAGACTGATCTTGATGTATTAACTGAATTAAAATTCTTTTCATTCTGGTTGCCAGTATGGTTGCATATATTTTATAATCCACATTCAACAATGAAATTGGTCTATAATTTTGAATTTCTTTACCCTCCGTATTTTCCTTGTGGATAAGGGAGATTATCACTTCAGTCCATGTTGTTGGTATTTTCCCCTCTTCTTCAACACATTCTAAAAGCTTCTTAAATGGCTTTAGTAATACCTCTTCCAATTCTTTATAATATTCTGCTGGTAACCCATCTGGGCCTGGTGCTTTCCCATTTTTTGTGTGTTTTGAGAGCTTCTGTAATTTCTGCATATGTTAAGGGCTCATTTAGGGACTGAACTTGTTCTTTAGTCAATTTCATTTTGTTGTGTTTCCATATATATTCTTTCTGAGCTTCTTTGTTAACTTCTTTTTTCTTATATAGCTTCCGATAGAAGTCCTCAGCAATCTTTTTTATTTCTTCCTGTTTAAATTTTCCCACTCCTTTTTCATCTTTCAAAGTTCATATTATTGTCTTCTCTTTCTCTTTCCTTAATTTATATGCTAGCCATCTTCCCGGTTTATTTACGTTCTCAAAAAAAATTTGCTTTGCAAATTTAAGCTTCCTTGCAGTTTCTTCAGTGAGTAATATATTTATACCTTTTATCCTCTCTTTCAATTCTGTATTTGTTGGGTTTTGTTTCAACTGCCTCTCGTCTGAAGCTAATCTGTTTTCCAAAATCTCATATTTTTTCTGTCTTTCTCTTTTTTGTTTTGCTGCAAATCTTATAGCTATTCCTCTAAAGAATGCCTTACTTGCCTCCCAGATCATAAACATTGAGGTATCTGGTCTCATATTCTGTTTAAAAAAGAAATCAATTTCTTCTTTTGCTTGTTTCTTGAAATCTTCATTTTTTAAGTGGAATGTGTTAAGCTTCCAATTAAATTCTCTTGGTCTACTACCTACTTGTAATGAGATTGGGTTATGGTCTGCAAATGTATTAGGTAAAATGTCTATTTGTTCCAATTCTTTCATTAAGCTCATTGATATCCAGCATGTATCAATTCTTGACCATGATTTGTGTCTGTTAGAGTAAAAGGTATAATCTCTTATCCTTGGATTACATGTTCTCCACGCATCTATAATATTTATTTCTTCTGCCAATTGTAAAAAATTTCTTGAAATTCTGCTTCTCTTTGTTTTACTTGTTCTTTCTAATTTTTGTCAAGTTCTTTATTAAAGACGGCATTAAAATCTCCAAATACACAGTAGTAATCATAATCTTTGTTTGCCAATTCTAGTTGCAGTTGTTTAAGTTTTCCTGATTTCCATTTGGTGCGTAAATATTAACAATTAGCAATTCCTTTGATTCTCTTTGGGTTTCCACCATTAATATCCTTCCGTTGTCTGAGGCAAAAATCAGGTTTGGCTCTAATTCTTTCTTAATATAAATAGGTACACCTTTCTTCTTTTTACTTACGTCTGAAGCTGCAAATAATTTTCCTAACCTTGGCCATTCTAACAGTTTCAAGTCTTTTCTTTTCACATGAGTTTCTTGGATGCATATAATGTCAGATTACTGTTTCTGCAATTGTAGAAAGATCTTTTTCTGCTTTTGGGGTGAGTTTAGGCCATTTACATTTACTGAAAAATCTTCATTTGTTTTCTAGACATCTTGTTGTAGATTACTATCCTTTTGTTTTTTCTTCATCATGCTTCTAGTACATCTTGGCTCAGTTGCTTCATGTTCTCCTGATTCTGTGTCTTATTCTGGTTGTGGTAATTGCGTTGGCTTCTCTTGAGGTCTTTCTTCTGGTATTTTCAAGTTCTTCTCATTTTTTTCCATAAAATCTCGTGCTTTCATCAGGGATGTTATATTATATCTCTGTGTGTCAATCCGAAAAAAATAAGCCTTGTGGTGTTAGCCATCTATATGAGATTCCATTTTGTTGGAGTAGCTGTGCCAGAGAGGAATATTCCTTTCTTCTCTGTCTCACTTGCCATGGAATTTGTTTTAAGACATTAATTTTCTTATCTTCTATTATCTTCTTTGTCTTGTGACGCTCTTAAAATCTTATCTCTGGTTGTCTTCTTCGTGAATCTCAGATGAACTTCATTGAGTAACTTATTTTTTCTACCATATGCTGTACTCACTCTGAAGGATGCTTCCAGACATTGGCGGAATTCCACTACATCCATCTCTATTTATGGCACCAAGGCTTCACTCATTAATGTTTCTAAGTCTTCACCTTCCTTTTCTGGTACATTTTGAAATCTTAACATTTTCATTGCTCTCTCCATCTCTAGCATTATTAGCTGGTCTTCACATTGCCTTTGATTTCTCTGTGTCAGCTGTACTGTTTCTTCAGCTCTGTCCAGTCTGGTCTTCGTACTTTTCACTTTTTCTTCTACATCTTGTTTTTTTGTTTTAATTTCTATTACCTGTTGCTTTGTTTCCGTCAAATCTGCCTTCATCTCCTTCATTTGGTCTGTTATTTGAGTCAGACGCTCATTTATTTGTTGGAATCCTGTAGTCAATAGGCTTTGCATAGTGCTTTGCCACTCTTTATCTGATTTTTCTGATTCCTGAGAAGTTAATTTTCCTAGCACTGATGTTTGAGCAGGGGAGGTTCCAGGTGTGTGGGGTTTAGGTTTCTTTGCAGCCATTATGGTTCACTATGCAACCAAAGTACAAGCCTACTATCAACCACCTCACCTAGGCCTTCCTCAGATCTTTACCCAATATTACAGTATATGAGTCAATTTTTAAACTAACACTTTAAATTACAACCTTAATACATGTTCCTTCTTATTCAGAGACTTAACAGCATTGATGTACCCCAACCACTGCTTTTAAGTTGCCCATTTAATACATAAAGAGAAATCCAGGCTAGATAGAATCCCGAAGACACAAGAGTCAATATTACACGATTCACAGTATTATTCCAAAAGGCAAGTTGAAGCTAAATATCAACATTTCTTAACACCCCCCCCCAAAAAAAATCATCTCAGGAATATATGACAATAGAAGAAGTAGCCCAGGTTTAGCACAATGCTTCTACCTATCATTCAGCTTATGTAGGCAAGACAGTGGAAATAAGTGCTTCAAAGAAAATTACCTGTTTCTGAAATTTTCATATATATTGGCATTAAAATAACTAGGATTTTTAACTTAAAAGACTTCAATTGTGTCATTTTTTACATTTCCCCCCTCTTGTACTAAACAAGGAACACAGAAAATCCTTCTCAGTAACTTTTCTTTGTCTGAGGAGATACAGTAGAAAATGATTATCTGTGGAGAAAGACACACTATTATCCCCACAAAAGGTGAAGGTGTGGAAGTAGATATGCTAGTTTCAGGAATCTCCTCACCAGATTTGGCAACTCCACACAAGCATACCAGTTATTTTTTTGCTGATACACATACAGCTCTTCTTTCTTGCTGCTGCTCAGCTATCTCTCCACCACCCATTTGTGCAACATCCTGCTCTCCTTAGACCATCCCTGTGACAAACCCAGACCTACTGGGATATGCCACAGTTTCACTAAGCTGCCACCAACCATTCCCTATAAGGAGTCACACAGACCAGGGATGGATTTTTAACAAATAAAGGAATAAGGTTTATTTAAACAACACACAGGGAAAATAAAATGATCAGGTGAATAAGATACAGTAACGTGGCTTAGTCTTAATCATACATACACACAGTTTGGTTCACACAGAACACTTAACTTGAAGCACAGACCCTGAACCTATCAGTTCTGGCCAACCATACAGACACCTGAACCTATCAGGTTGGTACTGACTGACACACAGTAGTACCCTGTCTGACACACAGACTCCCACTCAAGCTTCTTCTCTCAGCTCTTCTCCAGCTTCTTCTCACACGCTCCACATATATATACAGTACAGCCCCTCCTCCTGATGTCCCGCCTTCCACTCCCCATAGGATGGAACTTTCCCTCCAAACCCATGACAGACAGGTAACATCAGTGCTGTATGTAACACCTCCCCTCTTTATAAGTTGTTTTGTAGGGGGAAAGCTAAGGTGCTTTTCACCAAAAAAACAACCTGGACCCAAAACAAACAAAAACAGTCATATAATAACATACAATACCATACTTACTTATACTTACACTCTATTAGGCATTTAAACATTTACCATTAACAATACATCAAGTTACCTTTATTCATACAAACCAACATGTTTAATAAACAGACACATTTGACTTTTTGTCATCAAAATATATACATAGTCCATGTTTCTTTCGCCGTCTTCATTCTTCAGGTCTTCTTGACAAGGCGTCAGCAACACAGTTCACTGACCCTCTGACCACCTTCACTTCAAAGTCATAGTCTTGCAGGTTTAAAGCCCACCTCATAAGTTTACTATTGTGGGTTTTCATTGTCTTTAACCATTGCAGTGGTGAATGGTCAGTGCACAGAATAAAATGTCTTCCCCAGATGTAAGGCTTGGCCTTCTGGATCGCGTAGACTATGGCCAGGCACTCCTTCTCCACGGTTGCCAAATGTCTCTCACCTTTCTGGAGTTTCCTACTCAGGTAGGACACTGGATGCTGGTCACCATTTTCATCCTCCTGGCAAAGAACTGCTCCTACCCCGCTGTTAGACGCATCGGTGTAGATGATGAACTCCCGGTCGAAGTCTGGAGCACGCAGCACTGGACAGTCGACGAGGGCCTCCCTCAACCTCTGGAATGCCTCCCCACAGTCGCTGGTCCACGGGATGCGGTCATCAGTCTTCTTCCTCGTCAGATCGGTCAGCGGAGCCGCAATCTCGCTAAACCTCGGGATGAACTTTCTGTAGTAGCCCACCAACCCAAGAAATGATTTGACTTTTTTCTTGGTGTTGGGTCTGGGCCAATCACGAACTGCTTCTATCTTGGCCTCTAGGGGTTTTATCACTCCTCCCCCTACTATGTGACCCAAGTATTTTATTTCTGGGCTACCCAGCTGCAGTTTGTTCTCTTGGCAAGGCCTAGGCCAAAGCACTTCCTCCCCTGGGTCAAAGTGCCTCTCCCGGCCTTCCTGGTCATCCCAAGCTTTCTTTCTGACCTTTTGAGCTTGCAGGGTCTCTGCTGCTAGCTCTAGGTTTCTCTTTAGGTCATTCCTTGAAGAGTCTATGTATGTCACAACGTCTTGTGGGTCATCCTGGGTGATCTGCTCCCAATTTTGTTTGATCAAATCAAGGGGCCCTTTCACCCTTCTCCCAAATAAAAGTTCAAACGGACTGAACCCGGTACTGGCTTGTGGCACTGATCGATAAGCAAACAAAAGGGATTGCAGCTTCTGGTCCCAATTGTTTGGATTCTCTGCCAAGTAAGCCCTAATCATGCGCATTAGAGTCCCATTGAACTTCTCAGTTAACCCATTACTTTCAGGGTGATAGGCAGTGGTTTCCTTGTGCTTAATTCCACAGATTTGCCATAACCGTTTCATGAGCTTCGATGTGAACGATGCGCCCAAATCTGTGATTATTTCTGAGGCAAATCCCATCCTGGACATATACCCCACCAAGGCATCTGCCACTGTGTTAGTTTCGATGTTAGTCAAGGGAATGGCTTCAGGGTACCTCGTGGCATGGTCCACAATGGTGAGAATGAACCTGTTCCCCCTTTTTGTGGCCTTGGGCAAAGGTCCCACAATATCCACCCCTATGCATTTGAACGGAGTGTCAATCACAGGCAAAGGGCACAACTTTGCTTTGGTCCTGTCGCGGCTATTCCCCTGCCTTTGACACACATCACATTGTTTACAGAACTCCCTGATCTGCTTCCCTATGTCAGGCCAGTAAAAATTCTGTGTGATTCTCTGCTGTGTTTTGTTCACCCCTAAGTGCGCAGCAAACATGTCAGAGTGCCCCCTTTGTAAGATCATGGGGCGATACTTTTCAGGTACCACTAGCTGACTTCTGATCCCATCTCCCCCTTTTGAGATATTCCTCAGGGTCTCTCTATATAAAATTCCCTTTTTCTCCCAAAATCTCACTGGGGTTTCAGGTGTTAGCTGGGCGTCTGTCACCTGTTCAAAACACTTTTGGAGAGTGGCGTCTGCCTTTTGCTCTTGGCCAAATCGGCTGTCTGTGGTTAAGGTTTCCACCACAGCTTCTGAACTCCCCTCTGCTTCCGTCTCTGGCTCATCAGTACCCCCCTGAACTGTCCCCGTGGTGGCTTGTGAACGTGTAATCACTAGCACCCGTTTCACATGTTCAGCCAGGTCATTTCCCACGAGCACGGCTGCTGGCAGAGTCGATGAAATCGCTAGCCGCCAAACTCCCCTCCAGCCTTGAAAGTTCACAGGTACCTCCGCTACTGGCAGTGAGATCACCTGCCCCTCAATCCCTGCCACCTTCATGCTCTCATTTGGGATTATATATTCCCTAGGAATAATATCTGGATGGCACAGGGTTACCTGGGAACAAGTGTCCCTCAGCCCCCTATACTGATGGTCAAGTATTCCTACGTCCACCCCTGCTGTTTCAAACAACTGAGAATCTGTTCTCACGAGCAAGCAGCGCTTGACCTCCACAAGAGGACCATTTTCCTCAGCCTGATCAGCAGATGTAACTGTTCCAGATTGAGTAGCCATGGCAACAGGCTCCCTCAGTGACAAGGAGCTTTGCTCTTTCTGGACACAGAACACAGCTTTTGGCTTGGTTCCACTCGAATCCTGAGGCACATTTCCCTTTATCTGCTTCCATTTCTCACACCCTGAGATTAGATGGCCCTTTCCCTGACAGAAATAACATTTTCTGCTGTACTTGGAGTCTTTCTCCTCTGGTTTTAGTTTTCCCTCCAAAATCTGAGGTCTTGGTTTCATGTCTGAGGGCTTCCCTTCACCATGGGCCCCTCCCCCTTGCTGCAATTTCTTCCCTTTTATTCTCAAATCCAGCTCCTTTCGCTTAGCCTCAAACTCAGCCCTGATCTGTAAAATTTCTTCCTCAGCCCTAGCTTTTATCTCTTTTACTTTTTCTTCAGTCTTATCTCTGATTTCCTTTAATTTAATGTCTTTTTGCTGATTATATTTTTCAAGATCTTGCTCACTTTGTCTGGCCTGAGCCTCATACTTTTCTTTTTCCAAAATTTCTTCAACTGATAAATTGTTATTTCTCTTATTGAGGAATGTTAATTCTAATTGTGCCATTCTAATTCTGTGTTTCAGTTCCATCTCTTTTATCCTCATGGCCATTCCCCTTTCCTTGGCATCTGCCTCTGCCTGACTGATTTCAGCTCTTTCTTTTCCTCTTATTTTAAGCTGTTCAATTTGTTCCTCCTTCTCTAGTTCTTTCATTCTGAATTCATGTTCTAGTGATAACTTAAATTTTCTTAGGTCTCCCTGTGGTTCTCTCACTTCCTCCATTTCCCTCACCCTCAGTTCATGCTGTTGGGCTAGGAGTATTTTCCTGAGTTCTGGGTTCTGTTCTCCCGTGCTGTCACCCTGCACTGAGCCAAATTCATCCTCAGAACCTTGGTCAACCTGGGGGTCTTTCACTTCACCCATTTCGGCCATTTGGCTTCGAGTCAAGGGCATAATCCCCCCCCCCAGAACAGGCTGCTTTCAAAAGTCAAGCCTCAAAATAAAGCGACCACTTTTTTTTTTCTTTTGCCTCAGAACCAGCTTTCTACAGATTACTGCTGTTCTTCAGCACTAACTTGCAACAGTTGCGAGCCAGAGTCTACCCCCCTCTGCTAGGCCTCTCAGCAGGCAGGCTAGATCACTGCTACTACACAGTTTTGCCTCAGCCTTTTTTCCCGCCAAAACAGGCTGCCTCAGAGCTCCCTAATCTAGTCCCCAGTTGGCACGTTCTTCCACTAGCGCACCTCCCCATGAGGTACACCTAGAAGATTACCTACGCGCCCTCAGATTGTCCCTGACTAGACCCCCCTTGCTCTGGGCACACTTGCCAAGGCTTTGCTGGACCACTGGACAACTGGACCAGTCGTATCCCACACGCTGGACACCAATCAATGTGACAAACCCAGACCTACTGGGATATGCCACAGTTTCACTAAGCTGCCACCAACCATTCCCTATAAGGAGTCACACAGACCAGGGATGGATTTTTAACAAATAAAGGAATAAGGTTTATTTAAACAACACACAGGGAAAATAAAATGATCAGGTGAATAAGATACAGTAACGTGGCTTAGTCTTAATCATACATACACACAGTTTGGTTCACACAGAACACTTAACTTGAAGCACAGACCCTGAACCTATCAGTTCTGGCCAACCATACAGACACCTGAACCTATCAGGTTGGTACTGACTGACACACAGTAGTACCCTGTCTGACACACAGACTCCCACTCAAGCTTCTTCTCTCAGCTCTTCTCCAGCTTCTTCTCACACGCTCCACATATATATACAGTACAGCCCCTCCTCCTGATGTCCCGCCTTCCACTCCCCATAGGATGGAACTTTCCCTCCAAACCCATGACAGACAGGTAACATCAGTGCTGTATGTAACAATCCCCTGTTAAAATTTTTTAAAAAAAATTAAAAAGAATTTGCTTGAAAAAAGAGAAGGCCACTCTATGACATCTCCAGCCAAATGCTGAAGTCTGCAACTCAGTCCCTGCAAGTGGCCTCCAGATTTTTTTTTGTACCTGGCCTAAGAAGCACATTTGAGAGAGACCCACAAGGTTGTCACAATCAGAAACAGTAGTCTCTTCTGCAAATTGTTTTGGGATTCTTGGACTTGTTGATTCTCAGAGGCCTGATGAGTTGGTACTAGTATATAACAGTAACAGGACTATTATATCTACATGTTACTCTGTGGTCAGAGGAGTGTAAGAAAGAAGGGAGTGAGACAATTTAGGGTCCAAGGGTATGTCCAAGGGAGTCACTCTTGGGGTATGGTCACATCACAGAATTGTTCCCTAATTATGCCCAAGTTAGATCATCGCATAAATTTGTGGTCACATGACGCATAGCCGTTAGCAAATCATTTTACTGGCCAGCAGTGTAACTGCAGTTCAATTCCCCCTTGCTGGGAAACTTCCTGTGATTTTTGTTCCAGTGGTGTTTCAGTATTTTCCTGAGCAGTATGGCATGTGTGTATGATCCTATCAATACTTTTTCAAAGCAAATTCACTGGGAATGGCAGCCACCATTACTATTGCATGGCTGGCCTTCTTTTAAAAAAGTCTATTTTTCCCATGGTCAAAGTGTCAATATGTTGGTAAACTTATGTCAACAGCTTTAAAGGCATTGGTAGGTGTTGCATCACTCCACCTACTGTCTGGCAAGCTGAACAGCCCTGGGTGGGGGTGCAAGGACCAATGTTAATTGCACAAGGAAAAGCAGCATCTCCCTGCACACAATGTCTTTGTCGTGCACCCCCCAGTGTCCCCTGTTTGTTTTCCCACTCACATGTTCACCTTCGAACACAACTTGTTTTTTTCACCCTTTTTCGCTGCCACCAGAGGATATTACCCTCCCTGTGCCAATTATGGATCTCAGACTATTTCTGCCAAATATAACAAGGTTTATTTATGGTTTGGTAGGTAAATCACAGAAGTAAAATCATGGATATTCTTTTATTATTCATTCAATAAATGTAGATTTGATTACATATAAATGTGGATTTGATTACATGTAAGCTTGCTTGTATTCCTTTACTTTAATCAAGGTCTCAATATATTCTTACTGTCTATGTATTTCTTATTACTTTTAACTCTTTTATTTTCTCTAACACACCAGCTTTCCAATCTCTTGTCACAATATTTTTCCTAACCAACTCTCTACCCCCCCAATTCTGTTGACTCCACCCCCCTGTCCTGTCATAGGCTCCTGCACTAGAGCTCTACAATGACTGATAGGAGTGACGTGTGGGCTGTCCGCCACATATCTCCCCCCCTTGGAAAATTTGTATAATGGGGTAACACCTACAGTAGGTTACCCTCATGAACAACGTATGAGATAACTTACCAATATTTACAATTTCTTCTTTGAAACATTGCTCAGTTATACATATACCATATATACTCACTCAGTTATACAGTTTAAAGCATATTAGTATCATTACTTTATATTTAAATTACATTTTTCAACATTTTTATTACTTACAATACAAACCTTACTTACCATTAATTCACATATAACTTACATTTTTAATTAATTTTCAAAGTAAAATACACTTAGAACTTTTAATTAGAAAAGTTTTTATAACATTAAAGTTACATATTACATTAGTCCCTTCTGTCAGTCTTCTGGTCTTCTTGACAAGGCATCGGCCACCGCATTTTGAGTCCCTTTAACACTCCGGATCTCAAAGTCAATGTCTTGTAGGAGTAGGGCCCACCTCATCAACTTATTATTGTTCACTCTGATAGTCCAAAACCACAGCAGTGGGGAATGGTCTGTGCAGTGAACAAAATGTCTTCCCCATATGTATGGTCTGAGCTTCTGTAAAGACCATACTATCTCCAGACACTCACGTTCTGTGGTGGAAAGGTGTCTCTCACCAGCCTGCAGCTTCTTGCTCAGGAACATCACCAGATGAAAGTCCCCGTTGTCATCCTCCTGGCTCAGCATGGCTCCCAGTCTGAGGTTGAATGCATTTGTGAAGACAGTGAACTCTCAATGGAAATCTGGTGCTCTCAGGACAGGACTGGTCACCAGCCTCTTCACAGACACTTGATCACTGGATCTTGTCAGCTTTTCTTTTATGGGTTAAGTCCGATAAAGGGGCCACTATTTCACTGAAGTTCTGGATAAAGCACCTATAATAGCCAACTAACCCTAAGAAAGATCTGACTTTTTTCTTTGTTGTTGGTCTAGGCCAGCTACCGATTACTTCAGTCTTCAATGTAAGGGATTTGATTATGCCTCCGAGTGTTTTAACTCAGAGTTACCCAGCTGGCATTTACTAGCCTTCACTGTTAATCCGGCCTCATTTAACCTTTGTAGCACTTTCTCAATATGCTGCAGGTGATCTGTCCATGTCTGACTATATGTTTTTATATCATTGATGTATGCTACAGTGAATTCTCTAAACTTGATCAAGTTTACATGGACCATTCTTCAACCTTCTTCTCCCTCCTCCTGAATTATGTAATTTACTTCCTTCATCTTGGATTTTATTCTAAAAGGACCTGCCCATTTTAATTGCAGTTCAATCCCTTTTATAGTC
This sequence comes from Pogona vitticeps, assembly GCF_051106095.1. Classification (NCBI taxonomy): domain Eukaryota; kingdom Metazoa; phylum Chordata; class Lepidosauria; order Squamata; family Agamidae; genus Pogona; species Pogona vitticeps. The sequence goes on along the minus strand of NC_135787.1, from coordinate 101,873,852 downwards.
CTCAGCATCAGGACTTCCTCTCCTGAACAATCTTTCTCTGGCCTTTTTATCATACCATAAATTTTGCTTCCCTTGCTGGCTCTGCAAGTTTTCTGCAGCTAACTTCAGAGATTGTTGCAAGGAATTCATTAAATTATCTATGTACTGGATCACAGTCTCAGGGTCTTCTCCCTGTGGTTCCTCACAATTTTATCTGAGTAAATCCACGGGTCCCCGCACTTTCTGCCCAAATAACAGTTCAAATGGACTGAAACCAGTGCTTTCCTGGGGTACACACTGGTGTGCATATAACAAGGGTTGTCTCTTGTGATCCCAGTCATTGGGGTTTGCAGCCGTATATGCTCTGATCATTCGCATTAGGGTCCCATCAAATTTCTCCACTAATCCATTTGTCTGAGGATGGCATGGGGATGATGTAATATGAGCTATGCCAAAAAGTTGCCACAGCCTTTTCATTAATCTGGAAGTGAATGATGTTCCTAAATCAGTGACAATTTCTGAAGTGAAGCCCATGTGACACATATAGTTCACCAAGGCATTTGCCACAGTTTCAGTCTCTATATTTCACAATGAAATGGCTTCTGGTGGCATAATCTATTATTGTTAAAATGAAAATGTTTCCACCTCTAGTTACTTCAGATAATGGTCCCACAATGTCCAGGCCTATGCATTGAAATGGAGTTGATATAATTGGTAAAGGGCACAATTTAGCTTTAGTTTCATCATTGCCAGTACCCTGCCTCTGACATATGTCACAGCTTTGACAATATGATCTTATTTGCTTCCCCATCCCAGGCCAGTAAAAATTTTGCGCTATCCTCTGCTTGGTGCATGTGATTCCCGAATGAGCAGCAAAAGTGTCTGTATGCCTCTTCCACCTTCCATTCCACCCTTGATAATTCATGTGTACTTTAGCCGTGAATAGAGTATTAATTAATTCAGTCCCTATTCCTTTTATGGTTATCTGTTCATTTTCATGATATCTCCCCGAGGGACAATATCAGAATGACACAAAGTTACCTGAGAGCATGAGTCTCTCAAAGCTAGATACAGTCAACCCACGACTTACAAACTTAATCCATTCCAGAAGGATGTTCGTACATTGAAAAGTTGGTAAGTAGAAGTACCATTTCCCATTGAAATGCATGGGAATGGAATTAATCTCTTCCAGCATTTCAAAATATATATATATACCAAAATAAAAATAAAAAGAGCAAGTCCCATGCTGGGACTGCAAACACACACACACACACACACACACACACACACACACACAGAGAGAGAGAGAGAGAGAGAGAGAGAGAGAGAGAGAGAGACAGAAAACCCCACAGAAACATACCCCCCGTCCAAACCCACCCTCCAAAACCCACATAGAAAAGTTTTTTTAAAAGGACTTACCAGTCCAAAGCCCGCCGGTGCTCTGCTGCCTCCACGAGGTTATTTATTTTATATAAATAGTTTCTCCAGAGCAACAAAGTAGCTCTTGGTTGCTTTCAATAAAATAACATTGCACCACATTTGCTAAAGGTGGCTCTTCTTCCTGGCTCTCTGCTCTAGCAGTCACTGCATCACTTTCAACTGCCTCAGTGTTCTCTCACTGCTGTTGTATACAGTACACTTTCTTGGGCAAACTTTCCCCTCCTTTTTGCTGACTAAAGTATTTATTCTTTGATGTCTGACACTGAGAAATGAAATGTCCTTTTTCTCAACACCCATAACAAGTTTTTGGGGCTCTTTGTTCAAAGAAAGGGGGCTTGTCTCTCTTCCCTTCACTGCTTTCATACCTCTGTTGATTTTGCTCTGAGGGTTTGTCCCTAAAATGGCTTCCAGTTGCCTGTTTGTTTCTGGGGTAATCCCTGGGCTCTTTCTTTCTGTCCTCCCAACTTCTACCACCAAATTTTACCCCAGAAAATTTTGAGTTTTTGATTTCTGATATATAAGCAGCCGTCTCACTTGCTTGCTGTACTGTTTTAGGCTGTTTATCTCTGACTAAATATCTTAGTTCTCCAGGCAAAATTGAATAGAATTGTTTTAGCCCAATAATATTTTTCATATCCTCTAAAGTTTCAACATTAGCTTGTTCTAGCCATTTATCTAAATATCTGACCAGATTTGCTCCTAACTGAGAATATGATTCCTCAGGTTTTCTTGTCAGTGCTCTAAATTTCCTTCTGAGGTGTTCAGCATTGATTCCAAATCTCGCGAAAACCAGTTTTCTGAATGCCTCATATTCTCTTGCTTGATCTTGTGGCATTTGAGAATATATCTCAGTTAATTCCCCACTTATTTGCATTCTTAAAATAACCATTTTCTCTTCTCCTCTCACATTATAATCCCAGCATGCTCTCTGAAACAGGATCAAGAAAGATTCTGGGCAATCACCCATTCGAAATTGAGGGAATTTCTTAATGTCCACTTTTGAGATCCCCTCCGCTGAATTATTACTGTTGTTACAGTTTAGAGATGCTAATTCTAATTTTTTCATTTCTAATTGGTATTCCATTTCTTTTGCCCTCATTTCCAGTTGTCTTTTTTTTCTTCAGCTCTTTCTTTTTCCCTTTCTCTTTCAAAATCTAACTCCTTTTGTCTGACTTCAGCCTCAGCTTTGAGCTGTAATTGTCTTTCCTCAGCTCTGGCTTTTCCCCTTTCCCTTTCAAAATCTAACTCCTTTTGCCTGGCTTCAGCCTCAGCTTTGAGCTGTAATTCCTCAGCTCTGGCTTTTCCCCTTATCTCTAATTCTTTTAATTTAAATTCCTGTTGCAACCTCCACCTTTCAAAGTCCTGGGAGGTCGGCCCAAATTCTCCCCCTGAGGCCTCATCCTGAGCCTCCTCTTGCTCTCTCATTTCAAGAGAGCTCTCCTCTTCATGAGGTAAACTTTGCACATCAGATCCCTCCATAGCTAACTTTTTCCCTCTCTTGGAAGGCATGTTTCTATGTGTTTCTTTGGACAAGTTGGCTGGTGTTTTTACAGAGGCAGACAGGCAAGCCTCAGTTTAAAATCTTTTTTCTTTTCTGTGTTAGAGATATTGATGCACTGTAGTTCTCCACTGGCAGCTACAGATGGCTACATTATTTCTTTAGGCACCTAGCCTTGCTGTTCCTGTGTCTGAGACCCTGTTTCTTTTAGCCTCCAGACACCCAGCTGTTTTAGGAGTATTTCTCTTCTTTAAGCCGTTAGTTTCAGTCACCTCAGCTATTTTTCTTGACCTGGCTTCCACTTTTGTCTCCTCAGTGATCCCTTTTCTTAGAGCGTTGGGATCTACAGCTAGCCCCTTGGTCCTTCCTTTCTAAGCGTGAGGTAAACTTTTTAAACCCAGACTTCTCTTCAGAGTCTTTTCCCTGCCTTAGCCTTTCCTAAAGGTCTGTGATATGGAGTCCCTTCCAAGCTGTTCACTAAGAGCTCTAGGGTTCCCTGCTCCTTCTCCCCAGTCTTCCACTAACAGGTCCCTCAGACTCAGAAGATTTCTCTTCACTTAGGCTCACTGGAATTCATTTGTTTCGAATCCCACCGTTCTGCCACCACTTTTGTAGTGCACCCCCAGTAGGGGATTGTTGAGGTCACCATGGACCTATAGGAGGGGTTCATAGACACAGGGGTCCCCTGTGACCGGAGCACGGCCTCAGGATTGGCCCTAAAGTGATGTGTCAGCCCCGTGGCCCTGTAGGCCAATGGGGTGAGGTTGAAGGGGTTTGGCTACAAAAGGGGTAGGCCTCATGGATCTGAAATGCCACAGAGGTTGCTGAAATGCCACAGTGGTAATTTCAGGGCCCTTCTGCATGTGCTTGCCACTCTTTGCAGAGACTGGTGCAGTTTGGAGATGATGGTGGACAAGGAAAACCTGATCCCTGGTACCCAGGGGTCCCCAAAGGTGGAAAGCGAAAAGGACCTAGACTCCTAAACCAATGACAACCCCAGAAAGCGCTACATAAATACAGAGTCTGACAGTGAGAATATGCCACCATTAGCATTATGACATCTGGAAGACCCTGACAGACCCTGGCATAATATGGAAGCTTCATTTTATACAGAGAAATCTTCTGAAATGCAGGTATGTTATCCTTTGTGGAAGGGTGGTGGCAGAGGGTTGCTATATATGATTACTCTGTGTCTGTGTGTTTGTTAAAACCCCTCTTTGATTCTTCAGGGAAGTTCCAGTCGGCTCCTGAAAAAATGGTGGCATATTCTCACTGTCAGACTCTGTACTCATGTAGCACTTTCTGGGGTTAGCATTGGTTTTGGAGTCCAGGTACTTTTGGCTTTTCACATTTGGTGACCCCAGGTACCAGTGATCAGATTTTCCTTGTCTGCTATCATCCCCAAACCGCACCTTGACATGTCCTACAGCCACCCCTTTTCTAGTCAAACCCCTTCAACCTCACCCCATTGGCCTAAAGGGCCACGAGGGTGACACATCACTTTGGGGCCAATCCTGAGGCCATGTTCTGGTCACAGGGGACCCCTGTTTCTATCAATCCCTCTTATAGGCCCATGGTGGACTCACCAATCCCCTATGGCAAAGCCCTGCCCACCTAGGAGGAAGGCCCTGGGTCAATTTTTGACCCCCTTGTCCTGCCCCGCAAGGGCGGCGTACTTGTCAAAATTGATTTGATGAATGTTAGGTAGTATTACTACTCACACAGTCCCCTTTTCTGAGTTTTGGAACTTCTCTTTTTTTTGGTTTCAGCAGAGGTCCCAGAGGTCCCTTTCCAAATGGCCAGAGCATTGTGATGATTCACATCTGCAGGTCTACATTTAATACTTCTATGAATGCTGTGGTTATAACTTTTAAGGAACTGTGGTAATACATCAACATACCTGTAGGTATTATTAGCTGTGAAATACCTCCACATTTTTGTTTTTAATGTTCTATTAAACCTCTCCACCACCCCCACTTTGACCTCATTATTAATGACAAAATGTTGCATTCCACATTTCTTGAATAAGCTGCTTACAGGCCTGTTTAGAAATTCACCACCGTGGTCCATCTGTATTTTGTCAGATTTTCTACCATCTTGTCTGAAAATGGTATCAAATGTTTTGGCCACTTCTTTACCTGTTTTGCCTTTGAGTACTTTTGCCCAGCTGTACTCAGAAAGGATGTTGATGCATACCAGGATATACTTGTAATCCTTGTTGTACTGCACAAAATGTTGCGTATCGACCAAATCTGCCTGCCATTGAGCATCTACCTTAGAGACAATGGTCTTACTTCTTTTAAAATGAACTCTAACAGCTCTATGCAGTGTATAGGCATCCTGATCAGAAAGCCATTGAGAAACATCTTCTACCTTCAATGTTTTTATCTGCTTTTTGGCTTCCCTAAATAGAGGCTTCAGGCCACCAAAACTTCCCACTGATGAGGGTGTATAATAGATATTGTGCAGTATTTCCCTCCATGCATCCATCTCAGCTGTTGGCACAAATATGAACAAGGTATGGTACAATAAAGACTCTATTAAAAGACAGTATATTACAAGGGTATTGTAAAGCAAACATCTAAGCCTCAGGGATAGTAGAAACACATGACAAGCTTTATATGTAGAAGCACGTGCAATATAGGCTAGATTTACAGGCTGTATATTCAAGCAGGGCAGTTTCTCATCCTCAGCAGCCCAAACCTTCTCCAATGGGGGAGGATGAAACAACATCGTTTGCTGCTTTCAGGGCAGTTCTGCTTGACCCATGTCCACAGTCGCACTCAAGCCCATCATCTTCATCATCATGCCAAGCCTTCTCCTGTGGTTGAGAATGAAACAAGCCTTTAGTAAGTTTTTTAAAGACCTTAAACCCCCCAACACACCCCATAACTAAGGCTTTTAAAAACACCCTTATAACATTCCCCATAACTATAGCTTTTAGAAAATGATCTTACCTGGCTAACTTGATGCTCTGCATCACTCTCAAAGCCTTCATCTGAAACCTCTTCCACTATCTGCTCCTCAGGGCTGTCAGCATCTCCTGCAAAGCCCAGTTTCACCAGCACACAGGCATCCACTTCCTCTGCTGATTTCAGGGCAACACCTTTTGGCTTCTGTAAAGCTCTTTTTGACCATTGCCCACAATCACACTCAAGCTCATCATCCTTCTCATCACCCCACATCATGACTTACCTGTTAAGTGGATTGCCACCTCTCTGAGGTTTTGAGTCTAGGAGCTTTGAGTCATTTTTGCTCTGGGATAAAAAGAAGCAGTTTAGGGCCTTCTTATAATGCTGAAACAAAAACAGAGAAAGGAGGAGTATACTCATTCACTTCATTAAAGAAACACCTCCCAAACTTAACATCCTACTGGTCTATTTATGTGTTCTAATTTTTCAGAACAAGAACATATGCATCCATCTTCACAGCTACCTTGAAGATCCATGATTTTATGGATTCAGGTGGTCCCTCTCTGATGCAGATCACAACTACATCATGTCGATGTTATGTACCTAGTTGCTGTGGGCATTTCTCACATGGTGGCCTGCCAATGATGAGAATTTTGGTAAGCTGATCCTCAAATGGCAGACATGGAGTCCACCACCAAGGTCGTCCTCAGAGTCTTAACAGAAACTTGCCTATGTTAGAAAGAGTATTCCAACAGGAACAAAGCAAAAGAAGCAACCATCTTTTCCTATTGTGTATTTAATATCCAACAAATTACTCTAGAAGCAAATAGTCCAAAGAAACACTTAGCCTCCATTGAGGGTCTTCTGGTTTCCTGCAGAGTCCAAAAAATCAAATGTTTTGTGCCTAGCCCTCGCTCAAGTACACCTTTGTGAAGTGGGTTTCTTTAAAGCTTTACGCCATTGGTTCCTTTCTCTTGAAGGAGTTCACCTGTATCTGGGTTGTGGTATTTCAGATGTCAGCTTCTAGTAACCTCCCTCTTGCACAAGGCAAACAAGCCTATAGTGGAAGCAGATCCCGTTCCTTCTCAAGTTATCTGCAGAGAGGGCCTGTTTTGTGTGATGTAACATTCCAGAGAGGTTCCACCTGTCTTTTGAAGTAGTCAGGCCTTGCCACAGAACTAAATCTTGGAACTGTCTGTCAGATAATTGATCTAATCAGAGTTCTACTTCCTGGGAGCAGATAGGTGACAGCATCAGCAACGTTTCACACTCTTGACAGTTTTGGGCCCACCACCCAACCCCTGTCAAGCACTTGCTGCCTAGTGATGTGCCAAGCCATTGACTGTGACTTTACATTGCAGCAAGAATTCCACTTGGATTTCTGTGGGGTTTCAGTCATGGAGGTGCAGCAAGACCATCATGAGGCTGCAGGCAGCACCAACATTTCTTTCTTCTTCTTTATTAAGCTTTCCTTCCTAGTGAGTTCCTTCTCCTCCTCTTTAGGCACTGGGTTGTCTTTTTTTTTTTTCTAACTTGGCTGTCAAAAAGGGGATTATCATTTCCTCCATCTTTTTGCCTTCTTATTGAGAATAGAAAGCTTCCAACTAAGAGGCTCTACTGTAGATGGGAAGTGCTAAAGTCCAAGTAAATAGTAGATTTTTTAAAAAAGACCAACAGATCTGGGAAGGGGGGAAAGTGCTGGGAACATTTTTTTACAAAATACAACAGCATGTTAATGAGGAGATTGGGTGAGTTGTAGCCTTCTCTATCAGTAGCTCTCCCGTGTTTTGAATAAAACAGAAGTATTTGCAATAGCAATGGCAATAAAAATGTCCTCAGCAAGACTATCAAGTAGAGATGGGCAAATCTTATCAATTTTGCTTTTCTCACCATTTGCATTTTTCAAATTTTGGTGAAATCTGCTCAGAACCAAATGGAAATACATTTCTCACCTATCCATATTATGGATGGACAAATCTTTTCATTTTACTTTTCCTACTTTTGACTTTTGGACATGTTTGCAAATTAGCATCCAAAGCAATCTGAAATGAAATTGTCACTATAGTAATCCCAAATGTCTTTGTCTTTGGACTACATACTTAGCCCTTCATTGCCCCCTGGTGGATATTATTTTGATTTTAGAACTACATTTGAAGTGGTTGATTTTGAAAACAACAGGTAAAAGACAAAGAAACACAAAGAAAGGCATAGCACTTCCTTAATTTCATTCAACTGAGATATGGAAAGAGAATGACCTGCTGCCAAATGCAAGGGAATTTTGATTGTGATTTAGACTGAGGACTAGAGGCTGGCCACCAAGGAAGCTTCACAACTTTCCTTTCAAATGGCTAGTACCAACAGGACTACCACCAGAATCAGTGAGGTCTCATGCAGTCTGGCAGGCAAGACTCATGTGAATATATGAACATAAACTTTTAGTCTATCATTCTGTTCACAAAGTGGCCAACTGGCCAGTCATGAGCTGTCACAGAGAGAATATAAGTGCAAATGCACCGTCCACCTTGTTTTCCTTGGCAAATGCTACATATACTTCCTCTGATGCTGGAATAATAAAGAGAGATCCCAACTTATGGCCATAGGTGGATGAAATAAAATGGAGAGATCCAGATAGCTGTGACCTGCATGGATGCTCCTGACCTTCTGTCAACACTGACCCAGGACATGGCCAGATTACCATTTGTCATACTGTTTGCCTTGCTTTCTTCACCGATCATTTTGATATATTTTTTTCCAATGATCAGGCAATGTTATTGCTAATCCAGGTTGATCTAACCTTTCTGAGTGAACATCTATTTTGTTCAGCCCTTAGTGCTTCCCTTGTGTGTGTGGGGGGGCATGACCAGACAGAATGATTGCTCCATATTGATGCACACCCTCCGTACTGAATAGTCTCAGGTCATACCAAATGTATGATTCACATTCTCTTTTAGCCCAGGATGATTTCAATTGTCCACAGAATGGATGACATTCCTACTCTAGGCCCTCTCCTCATGTGTGCTCTGTGCCATCAAGTTGGAACCAACTTATAGTGACCCTGATAAGGCTTTACAGGTAAATGAGATTTTTAAGGGGTGGTTTTACCAGTTGCACTCCCCCAGTGAGTTTCCATGGCCAAGTGGGGATTTAAACCCTGATCTCTGGAGCCGTAGTCCATCACTCTATCCTCTACACCTGTGGTCACCAACCTTGGGCCTCCAGATGTTCTTAGACTACAACTCCAAGAAGCCTTCCCCATCACCTCTGCTGGCCAGGATTTCTGGGAGTTGAAGTCCAAGAACATCTGGAGGCCCAAGGTTGGGAACCACTGCTCTACACCACACAAATTGTCCTTTCCTTACCCATCATGATTCTTTGCCAACCTCACCACTTTTTATTCCACCCCTTACACTCCATTTTACATGTTGTTTCCACACACAAGGTGCCTGCCATTGCGTGTAAGTGCATATAAACTAAGGGATGGATATACCAAAACCTTTTGTAATGCATATATGTATTTCGCAATAAAATGATTGTTGGGTGTTAACAAAACATGTTAATGTTATGCACCATGGCCCGCAGAACAATGGACTCAGGAAAAGGTGAGGAAGGGGATTAGTTTTGTACATGGGCTCCACTCCACCTCCACAAGGCAGCGCAGCCCCAGCAGAGTCCCAGCTAAGGAGATAGGCAGGAAAAGGAGTTAACTTCTCTTCCATCTCCCCAAACTTCATCCCAATGTTTTCCCCTTACACCCACCACTATCCTCAAATTGGTGAGGGAGCAGAGTATATGGTCAAGAAATTGCAGCCAATCCCTTCCAAAAAAATGTCATGGCAAAGAAAGAGCAAAGGAAAAGCAGCAAAATTCTTTCTTGTCATATTGTCCATTCTTACCAGAATAAACCTTCCTTTGACAATGTAACTGAAACTCAGAAACATTATATAAACTGTCCTGAGTTCCAGTTGATTGATACTGTTACCTGATACTGATCTTTTCCATCTATGTGCTGGAGAATCCTGAAAGTCAGTTCTCACAGTCTCTTAAGCTGGCATCTGTGGTTACTTAAATTCTGGTTGGCTCTCTCAGCATGTTTTCTGTAACAGATTTGATAATGGAGTGCCCTCTACTGGATGAGAGGGAAATAACACTTCAAAAAGCATAATGGTGGAAATTATAAAGGACTCTTTAATATATAAAGAACTTCTCCTTTTAAAATAAAGAATTGATTCATGCCAAAATAGAAACCAAAAAGTAAAAATCTGGAAAGAGTCTGACAAATAAATAGACCTTTGGATTATAGGCTTCAAAGAATCAAACAAGAAGAGGCAGAAGAGATGGATGTGAGAAAATTAAAAAGCCCTGAGAAAGGAAAATGATCAGAATTTGCTCAAATAATGACTCAGTTTAAGAATTTAAGTAACAGATTAGAAAATTAAATGGAACAAAATTATTAAGCAACTGGAGGCAGTCACAAGAAGAATAAAAGAGAATGAAAATAAAATATCAAACTCTATGGAAATAAAAAGACAAGATAAAGAAATAAAAGAATTGAAAAAAGAAATCATAGCTATAGAAAACCAGCAGAGGAAGGAGAACTTACATCTTCAAGGCATGAGAGAGAGAGACAAGACAAAGATGTGAAACAGCTGGTTAGAGAAATTGTTGACTAGGTTGGAAATATAATGCCTGAAATTAAATTTCAGAGAAAAAAGCCAAAAGAGCACAACCTAGAGACATCATGATCAAATTTTCATTGTATTTTAAAAAAGAATGTTTAATGAAATAATTAAGAGGGATGCAAGATATTAAATTGAAAGAGGATATAATTCAAGTCTATACAGATTTATCTGAAAGCTACGATACAATACAGAAGAATCATGAGACAAATCTTCATAATTCTGGAGAGGGATAATGTGGAGTACAATTGGGGGTATCCAATTTTTATGAAAATAAAGTATCAAGGAACATATTAAAGAGTGGAATCCTGTGAAGAATCATTGGAAAATATTGAGGACCTGGGGATAATAAATAAGGAACAGTTCCAAAAGGAGATCAAGAAAATGGAAATGAATCAAGGGAAAGAATCCAGTATGGAGGCTGAGGGGAGAAGAGATATGGACATATCCACATAAATTGGAAGAAGAGAAAGACTTAGGAGCGAGAAAAAAGAAGAAATGGAAGAGGGGGAACAAAAGAAAAGTATAATATAAGATTATATTAAAGGGTAATAGGTAATAAAATATAATAAAATATTAAGTAATTATATACAGTGCTGCCTCGCACAGCGAGGTTAATCCGTTCCGGATTAACCCTCACTGTGTGAAAACATCGCTGTAGGGATCAAAAAAAGCCATTGGAACGCATTAAACTTAGTTTAATGCGTTCCAATAGCAGCTTTACTCACCGTACAGCAATGTTTCTCCGATGGCCGGCAGCCATTTTCGCGCCCTCCCCTCGCTTAACAAGGGCGTGAAAACGCTGCACACGGCTATTTTGGGGCTTCTGGCGGCCATTTTGAAGCTGCTGAACAGCTGATTGGCGGGTCGCAAAGCGAAGGTTGGTAAGCGAACCGCTTACTGACCTTCGCTCTGCGATTTTGAGCCATGGGGCTGTCAGTGTGCAGAACGGCCCCGTTGTGCGGATTCGTCGTTCTACGGTGCACTCGTTGTGCGAGGCACCACTGTATTAGTATATAGTAAAGAATAATAATTTTAGTAGAAAACTTTACACATGTTTTATAAAATGCAGGTTTGAAAGGGGGAAAATAATAGTAGCAAAGAAAGGGACGAATATGGATATATGTATGTGTGTATATGTGTGTATGAGTATATGTAGGTATACATATTTGTGCATGTATTTACATATATACATACAAAAAAACTATAATAATAATTTAAAAAGTTGAGGGTGGGAAGGGGTGAAGGGTGGCAGTCTGTTCAATGACTGTTGGTCTCCCCTCCCCAGAAGCTGTGAAGTGGTGGAATGAGAACATTCCCAGGAGGAAGGAAGGGGGAGAAAAATGGGTACGTGTGGTGTTGGGGATAGGTAAGGGGATTAGTTGGGGGGGGTATAGATTTAGATAATGTTTATGTTTAACTAATAAGTGTAATATGGTATATTTATGTTACATTTTTACAGACACAGAGGGACCTGAAAGTGAAAATGATATTAATAATATTTTGAAATGGTTAAGAGTATAAGATTTGTAATGTGGAATGCGAACAGCTTAGGTAATATAATTACAAGGAAAAGAGATGAAAATATGATTAATAGAGAGAAGGCAGATGTTTTATTTTTGCAAGAGACATATATCAAAAGAAGGAAGGAGCAGATGAACTCAAATTCTATTGGGCTGATAAATATGAAAAAGTGTATGGAAACAGTAAAGCAAGAGGGATGGCAGTTATTATAGGTCAAAGATGTGAAATGAAAATAGAAGAGATAAGAAAAGATGAGATTATAAGATATATTATAATGCAATGTAGGATGAAAGGACAAGAAATAATGTTAGTAAATATATATGCACCCAATAAGAAATTGAGTTTTTTAAAAAATTATGCAAAAAGTGGAAGAAATAAAAAAGGATGTAATAATGGCTGAGGATTGTAATATGTTAATGGGTAAAGAGACACAGAAAACAAATCCAATCAAAAATGAAATGAACTAAATGAACTAAATAAAATAGTAAAAATGAGTCTTATGGATGTATGGAGGGAATTACATAAGGGGGGAAAGAGTTATACATTTTATTCAAATAGATATAAACGCTATTCTAGAATAGATTATATATTTGTAATTTTAGACATATTAAATCAAGTAGTTAAAAGGGATAAAAGTTTTGGACCATGCAGCGGGAATGATGTAAATAAGGAACGGAGAGTAAAGAAGCAAAATGATGAAGGATTGATGTGAATATCCTTAAAAATAAAATGGTAATAGAGAAAATGGAACAATAATTGAAAGAAGCATGGCAAATTAATGAAAATGGTGGAAGTGGTATAAATATAGTGTGGGATAATTTAAAAGCAGTAGGGTGAGGATTAAATATAAAACATTCTTATAATTTGATAAAATTAAAAGAGCAAAAAGTGAAGGGGCTAAAGAGAGAGATTAGGGAACTAGCGAGAAGATATTTAAAGTACAGAGAAAGAAATATATTGATGGAAATTATGGCAAAAAGGAAAGAAACAGAAAATGTGGAGATAGAAAAAGTACAGAGGAGTTTAATATATTTAAAAAATGATTACTATGAAAATAGCAATAAAAATTCTAGAATGTTGGCTAAAGCCACATAATCAAGAAAAACAAAAAATATGATAGAAGCAATAAGAAGGGAGAAAGGAGAAATACATAATAAGATGAAAGAAAAACTGAGGATTTTTCACATTTTTTTTTGAAGATTTATACACTGGGAATACAATTACTGGGAATAAAATTAAACCGCAGAAGTCTCTGTGCTGTCAGGTCAGAACACCAAGCAGTCATAAGATCAAACCCACACAATGCAGTGAGCTCCTGTTGCTTGTCTCAGCTCCTGCCAACCTAGCAGTTTGAAAGCATGTAAAAATGCAAGTAGATAAATAGGTACCAACATGGTGGGAAGGTAATGGCATTCCGTGTCTAGTCACGCTGGCCACGTGACCACGGAAACTGTCTTTGGACAAATGCTGGCTCTACAGCTTGGAAGTGGGTATGAGCACTGCCCCCTAGAGTCGGACACAACTGGACTAAATGTCAAGGGGAACCTTTACCTTTATCTTTATTGCTTCCTCAGAATGTCATCCAGCAGAGCTGTTTCGGGTGGTTCAGGATCTTCTTCAACTAAGAAATCCAGTGGAGGTCCTAGACCGCTCATCAGCTCACTGTGATCAGTTTGCCATTCATTTTGAGGGGGAAATCACTCATATTCGCAATGGGTTGGATTCCACCATTAGTGCAGAATCAGAGGACGTGTCCAGTGTGCAATGCTTAGGTCAAGTATTACTGAATGAGTTTCCATTGTTGAGACCTGAGGATGTAGACAGAGTGCTTGGATCTGTCCGTTCTACCACCACTCTACTTGACGCTTACCTATCTTGGCTAGTTGGAAGATCTGCCAGCGTGGTTCACACCTGGGTCCAGGAGGCTGTGAATGCCTCTTTGAGAGAAGGAGTGGTCCCTACCACCTTGAAAGAGGCAGTAATTCAGCCACTCCTTAAAAAGCCTAATCTGGACCAGAGCTGGTGGTTAATTACCAACCAGTGGTAACCCTTCCTTATTTAGGCAAGGTGTTGGAGTGGGTTGTGGCCGGGCAATTCCAGGCTCTGCTGGATGAAATGGATTTTCTGGATCCGTTTCAGTCAGGACTTTGGTATGGAGACTGCCTTGATTATCCTGTACGATTTGTAAATTCACCTTTGCCAGAAGGGAGACAGGGGTAGTGTGACTCTGTTGATACTCCTGGACTTCTCAGCTGCTTTTGACACCATCGACCATGGTGCCATTCTGGATAGGCTGGCTGGGTTGGAAGTTGGGGGCACCGCTTTATGGTGGTTCCACTCCTTCCTGACTGACTGTGTCCAGAAGGTGATGCTGGGGGACAGTTGTGCTGCCCCATGGCATTTATGTCATGGGGTTTCTCAGGGCTCGATGCTGTCCCCCATGCTGTTTAACATCTACATGAAACCACTGAGAGAAGTTATCAGGAGGTTTGGGCGGAGGAGTCAGCAATATGCTGATGACACTCAGCTCTACCTCTCATTTTCCACCAATCCAAGTGAGGCGGTTTCTGTGCTGAACTTGTGTCTGGACCTGATAATGGACTGGATGAGGGTTAATAAATTGAAACTCAATCCAGACAGGACAGAAGTGCTGTTAGTGGTTGCTTCACCGGACAGGCTAGAGGACCATCTCCCTGCCTTGAATGGGCTTGCACTCCCCCTAAGGGACAGGGTCCACAGCCTGGGGGTGCTCCTGGGCCCTGGTCTAACTCTGGAAGCCCAGGTGGGGCTACCAACTACAGCCCTACCTGGACAAGCAGAGTCTCGTGACAGTTACTAGTAACACCCCGTATAGATTGCTGCAATGCACTGTACGTGGGGCAGCCTTTGATGATGGTCTGGTGACTGCAACTGGTTCAGAATTGAGCTGTGCAGCTGGTGCATGGTGGGTCCACATGGGAACACATCAGGCCGATTCTATTCAAATTACATTGGCTACCAGTTGCTGCCTGGGCCCAATTCAAAAAACTGGAAGCAGAACTGGAATTCTAGCTGCAAGAGTTACACAATGAAATATGGAATATAGCAGGTAATTATAAACTGACTTCAGAAATTAAATTTTAAAAAGGAGCAATAAAGATTAATACATTCAATGAAATATGGGAAGAATTTTTAAAAGCTGTATAATGTAAAGGGAAAGGGGAGAAACGGGCAATAAATATATGTATTTTTGGAAGAGTTTTGGGGGCTGGATAAAGGAGAAGGAAGATTATAAGTAAAAGTATATAAGATATAATGGTCCCTAGAGGGAGGGGTGCACTTCTATTTTATGTTTATATATTATAAGTTTTATTCACTTGTAAAAAAAAGAAGAAAAATTTTTAATTTCCCCCAACCCCTTAAGCTGGCATCTGTGGTCATTTATATTCTGTTTGTCTTTCTCAACATCTTTTCCTTGAGCAAGGCTGGGGATAGCCACCAACAAAGGGGAAATTTTACTTGTATCTGAACCTTGAGCATCAAATTCTTCCAGGCAGCCCTCTGTTACTGCCATGGAAGGAGAAATCACTTGTATATCTGAACATGGAACCTGACACATGGAACCACCTCAAGCAAGAGATCATGTATACTAGATGTTTGACTAGGTAGAAATAAGCATGAACTTGAGACTCCTCAGGTGTGCAGTTGCTATCACCAGAACCTTGATGAACATTCTGGAACTGGAAGAATGTCCCAAGAGCAGAGCCTGATACTGAAAGTTGAGACCATTCCTTGCTGTTGCTTGGAATGTATATATCAGGCCTTCATAGAGGCAGTTCACACATTCAACTGGGAATAATCCAAATATCAAGCAATGTACATACCTCTGTAAATGGGGACCATAGACCTTTAAACATTTGAGATTAGGATTAAAGACTTAACCTCACTCTCAATGTTTACAGCAGGGGTGGGCAACCTGTGGCCCTCCAAGGGCTGCGAGACTCCAGCTTCCACCATTCCTGAGCATTTGTAATGGCACTTGGTGTTGATGGGAGCTGAAGTGCAGGAATATTTAGACAGCCACAACTTTCCCATCCGTGGTTTTCAGGACCAGATGGGACATTTTTGTAAGTCATTATCTGAGGCTGAAATCGTAAATACACTAAGAAACAAGCCTCACTGAGCTGTGTGCAGCTCACCTTTGAGTGAAGAGGCACAAAGTTACACTGCTTATTGTACCGTTTTGTCTCTTAAATGAACATGTGCTGAATATAAAACTTTCTTCCACACAACGTTGAGGACACAGTTCATGCAAATTGCAAAGCTGAGGTACAGCTTCTGTATTATACCATATCCTGGACTATTCCAACAGATCCTGAGGGCTTTGTTGACCTGTGTGTTTGTTCTAGATGCCAAATCTCTATGGCAGTTTGCGGGCCTTATCCAGATTGTTTATACCCCTGCAATGGTTGAGGGGGGAAGAGAGAATGGTGGGGCATGTTCTTTTACATTGTTGCTTCTATTGGGACCTTTGTAAATAACTTGTTTTATCTATTCTTCAAAACTCTCAGGTAGGGTAGAAGAATTTTTTATCTCATTTTTTCATTCTCATCGGGTCCTCCATATAATTAATAAATTAGCCAAATGCTGTGCAGTTGCCATAGCTGTAATTCTTTAATAACACGCTGATTCCTCCCTGACCCTCGTTTTGGATACTTGTGACATAAATTTTACATACTATGTGGATGCAGCTATTTGGCATAATGTATATTGCAGGTTTGTTTTGTACTGTGAATTTGTTTGGTCTTCATTCATAGTATAAGAGCAAATTGAACAGCAAAAGACAGATGATACATCTCTAAAATACATCATTTAAAAATTTAAAGCATTGCAACTTTAAGTTTTTAAGCATATTAAAAATACACACAAACAAAATTCCCTCAAATGCTCACCAGCCAAGCCAGTTTGAATCTATGGAGGAAAATCTATGTGGATTGTTTTGCCGGCTTTTGGAAATGCAGCTCTTGTGCTGCAACCTGATTTTTGCTCTTTGATGTCGGGCGCCCAAGTGGCAGAGTGCTGCCTTGATTATTTGAATAGTGCATTTGTGTGTGTGTGTGCATCTTTTTTCCCTATATTTATAAGTCTTTATAATTTATAGTTTGTTTACAATATCTTTTCCAAGGGCCTGGAGATCCAGGGATCTGCAGCTCCAAAAACACATTTCAGTAGGAAATTCTATTGTTTCTGCACCTCCTGCAAGTCCAAGGTTTTGTAAAACCTGGCAAGCTGCCATCTGTTGTAAAAATACAGGTGTGTTTTATTCCATCAAGAACCAGCTATTTTCAGGTACGTGGAGAGGGAGAGAAGTGACCACAATCCAATACAATAAATGGGATTTTATATTATGCAGGGTTTAATGAAAGATAGCATTTCTTGCAGGAAAGGAAGTGACAGGAGTATAACTCAAATCATGTCAGCTCAACGGTAGAAAAAGAACACATTACCTTTATAGGTCATGAACCATAACAAGCTTGAGAAACAGGACCAGGAGGTTCCTTCGTCAAGGAGAGCCAGAGGTAGTTTGATCTGCAATCCTACTGTGGACTAACCTTGCATATTAACATGTGGTAGTCAGAAGCACACAAGTATATAGAAACATTTGGTTACTTGAGGCACATTCTCACAGCTTTGTAAATACACTGTATACAGAGAGTCAAGTTCATTCTCAGGGAAGCGCCAACCGTTCCATTGTTATCAGCTTAGTGCTCTTAGTTTTGAAGTTCACTTCCTTTTTTACTCCTTATCTGCTCCCTTCCCAGACGAAGCAGAGACAGATTTGTTTCTCTCCCGGGCCTTCCCCTTTCATAAGAAAGCAGTTACTGTGCTTGTGTGTAGCAGTTGGGCAAAATTCCTCTGGTCAGCTGTTTACTCTTGAATGAAGCCTTGTTACACTTGACCTTAGGGTATAGAAGCTTAGGAATTAGAGTATAGTAAGATATATGTATTTAATAGTAAAATAAGGGGAATTTGGTTTTTCCTGCACCACTATCAAAAGAATGTAATTGTTTTGACTAAAATTCTGCAAAGTTTAGAGGAGAACTGAAGGCTTCTTGTATCTGGACCCTCAAACGCCAGAACATTGTAGCTTCAAGGTACTGGAACTACAAAGTACTATAGCTACAAATAGTTCCAGTTATAAAAAGTGCAGGTTACAAGACCTGCAAATTCCACCTCCACACTTACTCACTGCAATCAGGATATTATGATACAGTAACATTGCTTGGCTGGAGAGCTGGCTAATTGTTTTGCAACAGCTACAGTAAACCTCAGTTATAAAAGCACTTTCATTGTCAGGGCTACTTTTTCTAACCTACCCACTCCCAAATTAACACTTTATACACACAAAATGTCATATCTTTACAAGACAAGAATGGCCTATGAGTTGTCTGAAGATGTTGTGATGGATTGAACAGCCAACACCAAGTCCTTCCTTTTGTCACCCAGGCCCCCAGGGATACAGGCTCATTGTTTTGCCTTCCCAGAAGCAAGCTGCAATCCTACCTATCATCATGGATGATCCAAGAGCTGGCATGTGACTGTGGTGATTCTGGGGTGTGTGTGTGTGTTTGTGGTGTTGATGTTTACTTTTTTATATGGATGTACAATAGACATGTTACAGTTGCCTACATGGGAAGAGTGCTGGAGTGATGTTGGAATGCTCACGTGTGGTTCTGGCTGCTGATTGGTTGGTGACAATGAATATGGAATGAGACATGAGAGAAGTGAAGGTTGGCTTCAGCAGTTGGTTAGAAAGCTTGAGAGGACTAGGGAGAATTATGTCTATGGAATATGAGCAGTCTATAAATCAGAGCATGGACCCTTTAGAATAAGGGGTTGTCTTCAGATAGTCGATAAGCATTTTTTTTTCTTTTACACTTTTGGGGATTTAATCTTTCAGCAGATTTTTCCCGCCTAAGAAGTTGGAATATAAAGCAAATCACAGAGTATTCAGAATCTGAGGAAGGTTGTTGCATTTAAATGTAGAAGCTCTAAATGTGGGTGATTTTTTGTAATGTAAGGTGTTTCAGACTCTTGTGTTTTCTCTACTGATAGAGTATGTTTTCTCATACTGCTGAAGCCTATCTTGTAGGATTTTTAGCATAACCTTGCTAGCGTGTGAAATGAGTGCAATTGTACGGTATTTGGTGCATTCTTTGGCATTGCCCTTCTTTGAGATTGGGATGTAGACTGATCTTTTCCAGTCATCTGGCCACAGTTGAGTTTTCCAAACTTGCTGGCATATTGAATGTAGCATCTTAACAGCGTCATCTTTTAAGATTTTAAATAGTTCAACTGGAATGCCATCACCTCCACTGGCCTTGTTGTTAGCCATGCTTTCTAAGGCCCACTTGACTTCACTCTGGCTCGAGGTCAGCAACCACACTATCTGGGTTTGTCCATTTCTGCACACTCTAATTTTTTTTGATAATCAATTCATCTTTTGGCGGGTCTCCTTCTTTCCATACCTGTGCCCATGCTAATCTAGCTTCTGTCAGGACATGTGATACTATATAATAGCTTTGCTTGTTTATATTATTTGGTATTAATCCCAATACTGTAAGAAGATTTCTGGTTTAAATTGTATTTCTTGCTTAGTCATTTGCTTAATCCATGTATGAAATTTAATCCAATATTTCCTTGCAATATCACATGTCCACCATGTGTGGGAATAAGTTCCTTCTTGGTTTTTGCATTTCCAGCATTTATTCGAGATATTGGCAGAAATTTTTGCAAGTCTGGATGGAGGGAGATGCCATCTATAAAACATTTTGTATAGATTTTTTTAATAAGAGGTTGCTAGTGTTATCTTAAGATTTTTAGTCCACATTTGTTGCCGTTTTTCAAGCTATATCCAATTTTTTTTTACCATTTTACCATTGTCTCCTTAACCTCTTCATCTTGGGTGTCCCATTGCAATAAAAATTTATATACTTTTTGAATTTGTTGTTTTTCTATAGTAATACTTGTATATTCTCTATAGAATCTATATATGTTGTATGTTCTCTATAGAATCTATATATGTTGTATATTCTCTACAGAATCCTTGTGTTTTTTTGTCCTGATTATAGATCGATTGTAGTTGCAATTGGGGCCACCATGAAAAAATCAGTCCTTGGCTCTCTAGTTGATCTTTTGTCTTTAATAGTCCTTCCTCATTTAAGAGCTCATTATATGTCATTATTTTCTCAAAATTTAATAGGTTTGAGTGAGTGAATGCTTCCATCGATGAAATTCACATAGAAGTTTTCACATATATTTTGCATTTAATTTTTCCCCAGACTTTTAACAAAGAATTTCTTATTATATTCCTCTCAAAGTATTTATGGGTTTTTGCTTTTCCATACCATAAGAAGGCGTGCCAGCCCACTTGAAGGTCATGTCCTTCTAGATATAATATTCTTCTGTTTTTTAATTTTATCCATTCCTTAATTCAATTTAAAGCACTCACTTTATAATATAAACTCCAATTTGGTAAACCAAATCCTCCCCTTTCTTTTGCATCTTGTAGTAGTTTATATTTGATTCTGGGCTTCTTGTTTTGCCATATAAATTTTGTAACTCAAGTATTTAATTCTTCAAAGAATTTCTGCTCTAATTTAATTGAAAGAGGAAAATTACTTTTGGAAGAATGTTCATTTTGATTGTTGCGATTTTACCTAAAAAGGATAATTGTAATTTCCGCTATCTTGCCAAATCTTGGTTTATCTGCTCAAGAAGTTTCCCATAATTGTCCTCTTTTAATGAGGAACATCTAGTGGTCAAATTAATTCCTAAATATTTTACTCGTGGCGCAGCGGTTAAACTGCTGTACTGCAGAGCCTCGTGGCGCAGCAGTTAAACTGCTGTACTGCAGCCAAAACTGTGCTCACAACCTGGGGTTCAATCCCAGGTAGCGGCTCAAGGTTGACTCAGCCTTCTATCCTTCCGAGGTCGGTAAAATGAGTACCCAGCTTGCTGGGGGGGGGCAATGTGTAGCCTGCATAATTAACTTGTAAACCGCCCAGAGAGTGCTTGAAGCACTATGGGGCGGTATATAAGCAGCACGCTTTGCTTTGCTTTGCTTTACTTTCTTTGCTATTTGGATTTCTGTATTTGATATAAGTTGGGTCTTTTGTTTTGGGGTTAAGTTTTTAGTTAAAACTTTTGTTTTTTCTTGGTTCATTTCTAATCCGGCTACATCGCCATATTCCTTTATTTGTTGGAGTAAAATCGGATCTGTTTCCACTGGCTTCTCCAGAATAAAGACCAGGTCATCCGCAAATGCTTCGAGTTTGTATATTTCATCTTTAATCTTTGTTCCTTGTATTTCTTCACTTTTCCTAACTTCTCTATTCAGTATTTCTAGTGAAAAAATAAACAGCAATGGGGAAAGTGAGCATCCTTGTCGTGTGCCTTTGGCAATCTCAATTTTGTCTGTTCCTTCTCCATTTACAATTATTTTTGCTGTTTGCTTTGTACAAATTGCTTTTATCATATTTAGGAAGTTTCATCCAAAGTCCATCACCTCCAATTGTGTCTTCATAAATTCCCAGTTTAAATTATCGAAAGTTTTTTGAGCATCCAGGAATAAAAGCACCATTTGTTTTCCCAGATGTGCTTCATAGTATTCTAAAATATCTATTATTATTCTTATATTATTCTTTAATTGTCGTTTTGGGAGGAAACCATTTTGATCTTCATGTATAAATTGTATTAAGTATTTATTCAATCTTTCCGCCATAACAGTTGCAAATATTTTATAATCTACATTAAGTAGAGAAATCGGCCTGTAATTTCCTATTTGTGTCGGATCTGTTCCTTCCTTGGGTATTAGCGTGATGTTTGTTTCTGACCAGGTTTCCGGAATCATGGCTTCTTTTAATGCTTGGTTACATAGCTGTTTTAATGGTTCCATTATTTCTTCTTGGAATATTTTGTAATACTCTGCAGGAAGTCCATCTGGCCCAGGAGTTTTCTCATTTTTTGTTTATTTATACTTTCCATTATTTCCATCGTTATTCAGCATTCATCATCTTTTTTTATTTCTTCTGGTACTTTAGGGAGATTTAGTCTTTCCAAATAGTTTCTTATCCTCTTCTCATCTATTACCCACGCTTTATAAAGATTGGTATAGAAATCCATTATTATATTATGTATTTGGTTTTTTCAAGTTTGTAGTACACCTTTTTTATCTTTTAGTATATTTATTAATCTTTTTTCTTTTTGTTTCTTCAATTTATATGCTAACCAACGTCCTGGTTTATTTGCATTTTCAAAGAAATCTTGTTCTGCGGCCTTTATATGTTGTGCCATTTCTTCTGTCTCCATAAGATTCAGTTTGTGTTTCAACACGCTCATTTCCTTTTTCACCAATTTATTGTTAGGGTTCTTTTGTAGCTCTAGTTCCAACTTCTAATGTTCTTCTTTCATATTATTATATCTCTGTCGTTTTGTTTTATTCCTTTTAATTATATATGATATTGTTAATCCACGAAATACCACCTTGGCTGCATCCCATATTGTTTGTGTCGATGTGTGTTGTGTTTCATTTTCTTTGAAGTACTATTTCATTTCTTTTCTTGTGTTATTTATAAATTCTTGTTCTTTCAGGATCTTTGTGTTAAGTGTCCACCTTCCTTTTTGTTTCATTTCTCCTTTCCAGATAATTTTAAGTGGGTTGTGATCTGCCCACATGTTTGTTTGTATATTTAATTCATCTATTCCTATCCTCAAATCACTTGTTGTCCATATCATATTAATCCTGGACCAGATTCATGTCAGTTCAAATAGAAAGTATATTGTAGCTTTTCTTCATTATATCTTCGCCAGGTATCTTCCAATCTTAACTCTTCTGCCAATTGGAAAAAATATTTTAGATAGTGCATTTCTTTTATTTTTTCCTTTATGGTTCTTTTTGTAGTCTTTTACTGGATCCACTATGGTGTTAAAGTTTCCTATTAAACAAATATTTTGATAATTCTTCTCTCTTAGAATATTATAAAGCCTCTTATAAAATGTTTCTTGAGCTTGATTAGGGGCATATATAGCAACTACCAGTGATTTTTTATTATTAATCTCTGTTTCTACCATTAAGATTCTTCCCTCTTGGTCCGCGTAGATAAATTTGGCTTCCTTATGGACTTTAACATAGATGGCAACTCCTCTTTTCTTTTGTTTAGGGGCACATGCATAAAACAAATTACCTGTTTTTGGATATTCTAATAAGTTGCAATTTTTTTCTTTAATATGGGTTTCCTGAAGAACAATTATATCTGCTTTTTCTTTTTGTAGCTTTAAAAAGGTTTCCCTTCTTTTCTTTGGAGAGTTTAGTCCATTTATGTTTACTGAAAATATTGTTGTTATTGTTTCCATATTATATGTTGGATTTTTTTGCTCTAGTTTCCCTCTTTCCCTCAGTTTCCTAGTCAAACTCTTTTTTTCCCCTTTGTTGTCACACATCTTTCTTCTTCTTCTTTCTCTGCTGAAACACTTTGTTTTTCTCTCATAGCTATGTATTTTTCATAGAAATCTTTGGCTTTATCCAAGTTGTCTAATATAAATCTTTTCGATTGCCAATTTATTATGATTCCTTCAGATATTATCCCTCTAAAATGTATGTCCTTCCCAATTAATTTTTTTATTAAGAAGAAATATTGCTTTCTAATTTCTCAGATTTTCCAAGGAATCTGCTTTAGAATTTCAATGTCTTTACCTTGGATCCTTAATGGGTTTTCTCTTGACCTCTTCAATATTCTTTAATTTTCCTCCTCAGGAAAGTTATATGGACATCTCTTGGTGTCTTGTTCCTCCTTGCAAAACTTTTTATTCTGAAAATCTCCGCAATTTCACTACTCATCTGTGATTTTTCTGTATCTAAGAATTCCACCAGGGCTTCTTCCATTTGATCCAATAGATCAATACCGTTATTTTCCAGGACATTGCGGAGTCTCAGAATATTGGATGCGTTATCCATTTCTAATGTCAATTTTGCTTCTTCATACGTCTTTAAGATTTCTTGGGTTTTTTCTTTTCCTGTTTCAATGTTAATATTTCTTCTTTATTTTCTGCAAATTTTTGGTCTAGCTGCTGAATTTGTGATTTATTCTGTTGAACTTTCTGATTTGTTTCTGCAATTTGGTTAGCTAATGTTGATTAATCTCCTCCATTTTATTTTCCAATCTGGCTTGATTTGTGCCAATCGTTTCTTCTACCCATTGTTATTTTATTTTTATGTCTGGAAACATCTCCGAGGTAGATTGCATTTCTTTACTCTGTTGTTCTTTTTGTATCATATCTCCTATATTTTTCTGCTGGGCTGGGCTTGCTGTTGTTGAAGATGCATTTGAAGAGGCCCCTGAAGTTGTCCCCACCTTTTTTGAACCTTTGGCTGTTCTGGTACTCATTTTCTAAAGCTCCTTGCAGTCCTTCCTCCTCAATAGGTCTCTTTAGTACTATAACTCCCACCTATTCTCAAATATTATTGGGGAGGAAAATCACAACCTAGACCAGCTTTCCTTTAACAGAGTATTACTAATATGTCCCTTGTATTAATATTAAGTATTTGTTTGTAACATATTTCCAAGATTCAATTTAAACTTCCAGTTCTTTTTATAAGTTTCCTTTTAGTACTCTCAATACGTTATTTATTTTTAATGTTCCAAAGATCCCTATTGGATCTTAGTAGGTTTTTATTCCAAAATGTCCAAAATTCAGAGAGATATAATAAAGAGCTCCGAAAGTACCAAAGTTCCAGACAGAATCCTAGTAGAATTATAATCTCAGGAGGTTAAGATTGAAATTCTGTAGTGTTTTATCTAGAAATTTTCTAGGGTCGTCAAAAGTTCTCGGAGGTCACTTTGGTTCTAGTGTAATTGTTTTCCAATAAAGCCAGACTTCAATAAATCCAAAATATGAAAAAAGGAGCCAATAGCAAATATAATAAAAATAACAGACAATCGGAAGAGTAATGCTAGAAAAAAAAGCGGGAACAAAAAAAGAAATAAAAAAACAAGAGCAAGGGAGGACAAAATGCAAAAGAAAAAAAGGAAAAATACCACAAAAAGGTAAAAATTCAAAAAGCAGCAAGAAAAAAGAAAAAAGAAAAAAAGATATTAATTTTTTTAAAAAAATTAAAAAATAATATTAATCTTCTTTAGAGTTAATCCAGCTATAGAAACCACAATTCTCTAATGTAGTGTACAAAATAAGGAGTGTAAAAAGGGAAAAAATAAAAAATAAACGTATCCACCAAATTCCCAAATGTTTGACTATCACAATAATACAGTTATTTGTATAGTTCCAACAATCATGATTGGTCTAGGTACAGTAACAGAAGAAAAACAGAAAAAGGAAATCTTCTTTAAATATATGAACGCTCTGTATTCTATTGTCTTCTACTGCCCTCTAATGGTTCCTGAAGCACTTATTTGGTCTTTCCCTTTCTCATAGGGTGTCAGGTACAGGGTTAACTCCTATAAGTTTATCTCAAATGTCCTTGAGCGCTTGGTGTTTTTGATTGTATGCCAGACCTGGGCAAAGTGCAGCCCGAGAGCCACATACAGCCCGCGAGCCGCTCCTGTCCGGCCCGCCGGTCGTCGCTCCAGTCCGGTGTTCAAGCCCTTGTTCAAGCCCAAGACAGACTGGATTTCTCTCATTGAACAAGATGAACATCAAAACCATTTATAACTTTTTGTCTAAAGTTGATCAATTGCTTATCTTTTATTTTTAAGTAAAGTTGGTTCAGCCCCTGAACACAGTTCAGATTTTTCATGTGGCCCTCTATAGAAATTAATTGCCCACCCCTGTTGTATGCCAATAATAGGGAAAAAGGAAGGAGGGGCAAATGGTGTCTTTCAACGCGTGTTCTCCAACATGGCGTTTCTCCTCTCAATGCAAGAGGCACAGTAAATTAATAATAATAATAATAATAATAATAATAATAATAATAATAATAATAATAATAATAATAATAATAATAATAATAATAATAATAATAATAATAATAATAATAAAATGAGCCCCTCTCCCCCCCTTTTTTGTAAAAGTTCTCACCAAATTCCAGCAACGCAAATATAGTGGTTCCTCACAAGACGATGTTAATTCATTCCGCGAAAATTGCTGTCTTACAAAAACATTGTCTTGCAAAATGAAAAAGCCCATTAAAATGCATTGAAACCGGTTCAATGTGTTCAAATGGGCTGAAAACTCACCGTCCAGCGAAGATCCTCCATAGGGCAGCCATTCTCGCTGCCTGTAAAGCAGGGAATCCATCCTGAAAACACAGCGGGGAGCCATTTTGCACAGCGGGCGGCCATTTTAGAATCGCCGGTCAGCTGTTTCTAAATCATCATTTAGCGAAAAATCGGTTCCCGAAGCAGGGAACCGATCATCATTTTGCGATCGCAAAAACTTCATCATAAAGCGGTTTCGTCGTTTAACGAGGCAACCGTTAAGCGAGGCACCACTGTACAGCTCTTTAATGCTTCGTTACCTTTGATTATTCTCTTGCTTTTGTATTCATTACCCCTTCTCAGTTCTCCACACCTCCACATTTGTCTTCGCACAAAGCCGCTATTTAAAAGGAAGGTGTGGGTAATGTAAAAGGAAGGGCTGTTACAAGGCGGGATTTCAAAGGAGAAAGAATGCTTCTTGGAGAATCTCACCATAAAGGATTGCTTGTATCCTGCTGAATTTTTATTCTCCGGAGCCAACAGCTTCTTTGGAAGGGCTTTCCTAGTTCCTCCTCTCCACCACTGCTGGGGAGAAAAAAGGCTGCTGGGTCTAGCACAAGCCGCCGCCATGTTCGCAATCCAGACCCCAGTTGTACCTCTTCTTTGGGAACCCTCCAGGCTCCATTACACCCTCTGGGGCGCCCCTAGGCGGTGTGAACCCCCCTTCGTTCGGAGCTCCAAACTTGGGATAAACCGGAAACTGGAAAGGCGTTAGAGTTCTGATGGTCTCCCTGCCCATTATGCTTCATACAGGGTGCCTCTCAGGAAATTATCAGACACCCCCCCAATGCCTTGCAGCTCCTGTAGAACTTGGCCCCTCCTGGCCATTTCCTCCATCATCATGAAGATTCATCCTCTATGAGAAAAAGATTTATTCCTCAGCTTTAAGCAGTTAAAAACATCCAATAGGGACTTTGATGTTTTAGCTAACACACTCAGAATTCTGGCTGGGAGAATTCCTGCAAACATGTAGCCCAAAAATACAAAAATCCCACGCTTAGCGTTGGATGCATCTACTTAGACCTATTGCGCCATTTGAAGTAAAGAAGGGAACAAAGCACCAGGACTATGATTCATGAGACTTCTTGTTGCACAATCCCAGGAGCAATAATAGAGGACATGAGAGGAAAATTCTTGCGTGTCCAATAGAAGCTCAGAATCTGTAAAAAACCCCGTGCACCATATGTGGTGTAAGTCCTAGGATGTAAGTCCTAGGATGAATGATGGCAACTGCCATAGCTGCCTGGTGCATTTTGCAAACAGCCTGGCTATCAAAATACTTTTGTTTCCTTTTCACTCCAGGTTTACGTGTGACCCGGTTAGATGAATTTTACTTGAATTCTGGGCCTGTTTATCTGGATTCCCAAATGCTTGTTTCCACAATCCACTGGCTCTCAGTAGTTCTCCTCTCACATTGACCTACCTATGACAGCATAAGGATCTGCCCTGATCTATCCTAGGTTCCAGACTCTGGCCCTAAAATCTCAGGGAACAAGAAGCACCTGATCTGGTATACCTACAGCAACTAGAACTGGAACAAGTACAGATTTATGGTCGAGGAAGGAAAGATCAAAAATATTTTAATAGCTTTGTTAAACTAAATGTATTGCAATCCCTCTTCAGTTCCTCTCGCACAAGCAGGGAAGGACAAGGGGGGACAAGGCCAGTATGTGCATCCTCATATTCTTTCTGTGTGTACAGTTTTATAATATCTGGTTAAGGCTTATAAAAAACTCCAAAGGGGTCTTTCCAAACTAAATAATGTGGCAGTTCTTGTTCTAGTTGCATATAATTTTGATCTAAATATTTGAACTTCCTTACAAATACTTCACTGTGAGTCTGATGACTGCTAATCTTAGTTCCTTACACTATACCAGTGGGGGAAAATATTGAGAATATATAAGGAAGGGGTTCCAATGGTTGTTGTGGGTTTTTCAGGCTCTTTGGCCGTGTTCTGAAGGTTGTTCTTCCTGATGTTTCACCAGTTTCTGTGGCTGGCATCTTCAGAGGACCAGAGCACAGAATGCTGTCCTATGAAGATGCCGGTCACAGAGACAGGCGAAACGTTAGGAATAACAACCTTCAGAACACTGCCAAAGAGCCTGAAAAACCCACAACAACCATTAGATCTCAGCCATGAAAGCCTTCGCGAATACAAGGGGTTCCAAATTGATATTTTGTGCCATTTTTATAAGCAATAGGTTTCTGTCACTGGGAACAACGTATTGTGATCTGCCAGTACTTAGTTCCAAATACAAATGATTGGACATGGTAGGAAAAAAGTGAACTGAAATGAGCAGGGACCTAAGAACACCTTCTTAGGAAGGAATAGCAGCCAATTAGTCCTTGTGGGTTTCTGGAGGGAATTTCTACTTCCCCACAAGGGGGCACCATACTGCTTCTACAGTTGCATTTGTAGTCAATTCTTTAAAATAATGCCTTTTCATATACTCTTTGGAACCAGAGACACATACTGGATGGTATTTTTTTTGTACATTCTTTCTCTTGTTTAGGTTTTTAAAGTCTACTTATATAATTCTGGTGCATTTCCTTCCTTGAATGAAGCTACGAATAACTTTTAAAAACATCCGCAATATTACAGTTGTGGTCTTTTCCCAAGCACGTGCTGTTAGTCATTTATTTATTCAAAATTATGTTGCAGTTTTCATATATGATATATGAAGTTAGGAATACACAGAAGCACATCTACCCCAGCCCAATGTGTGCTCAAATACAAGAAAACACAGATCAGGACCAACCACCTCTTTAACATTTAGGAAACATTCTGGTTATTTCTTGTCTGGGACCATGAAATTATTTGTGTGTTTCCAGATCTCCATTTTTTAAAAAAATCTACACAAAGGCCAGCAGCCAATGGTCTTTGCACCACCACAACAAAAAGAGCGGGAGAAATGGAGAGGAAAAAAAGACCTTAAGGCTGTAATTGTTGTGACATATCCATTCATAAACAGCAAAGGCAATATAACAAGCATTCTTACACAAGCACATACAAGCACATACTCAGCACTAACAGTGTAATAGTTTGAGTAAAGTTTAAGAAACTAAGTTGAGAATGGGGGGAGGGGAGGGATAATATTCCAAAATGCAAAGACTACTCTACACAGCAGTGGAACACCTTTGCTTGGCCTTGCAGCTCTGCAAACTGGATGGCCAAGTGGCCATATCGACTGAACAGTGATTTTGTCGAATCCTTCCTAATGTCTTAGAGGTTGGAGTGCTCCAGAGGAGATCAGTTGCCACGCACCTTCTCCAAATCACTGGGCTTCACTGAAAACCTTTAATACAAATGGCAGGTGGAACGTGGAGGATATGTACAGTTGTGTTCAAAATTATTCAACCCCCACTGAAACTGAATGTTTTGGCCATTTTGACATTGATTTTGATCATTCAGTCATCTTGCTTACATTTACATGAAAGAGGCACTTGTAGGTCAGAGAAATATAACCTTAGGTTTATAATGAAATAACCACAAATGTCTTTTCTGTGCTCACATCATTATTAGTTTTTATTCAACCCCCAAGTGACATTCAATCTTAGTACTTAGTACAACATCCTTTTACAGTTATAACAGCTTTTAAACGTGAAGCATAGCTTGACACAAGTGTCTTGCAGCGATCTATGGGTATCTTCGCCCATTCTTCATGGGCAAAAGCCTCCAGTTCAGTCAAATTTTTAGGCTTGCGCACTGCAACTGCTTTCTTTAAGTCCCACCAGAGGTTCTCAATCGGATTTAAGTCTGGTGACTGCGATGGCCACTCCAAAATGTTCCAGCCTTTCCTCTGCAACCATGCTCTAGTGGACTTGGAGGTATGCTTGGGATCATTGTCCTGTTGAAAGGTCCAACGTCTCCCAAGCCTCAGGTGTGTGACGGACTGCATCACATTTTCATCCAATATCTCCTGGTACTGAAGAGAATTCATGGTACCTTGTACACGCTGAAGCTTCCCTGTACCTGCAGAAGCAAAACAGCCCCAAAGCATTATTGACCCTCCGCCATGCTTCACAGTAGGCAAGGTGTTCTTTTCGTCATATGCCTTGTTCTTCCTCCTCCAAACATAGCGTTGATCCATGGGCCCAAACAGTTCTAATTTTGTTTCATCAGTCCACAGAACACTATCCCACAACTTTTGTGGTTTGCCCACATGACTTTTGGCATACTGCAGTCGACTCTTCTTATTCTTGGGAGACAGCAAGGGGGTGCGCCTGGGGGTTCTGGCATGGAGACCTTCATTACGCAGTGTGCGCCTTATTGTCTGAGCTGAAACTTCTATACCCACATCTGACAAATCTTTTTTCAGTTCCTCAGCAGTCACACGGGGACTTTTCACCACTCTACGCTTTAGGTAGCGCACAGCAGTCGAAGTCAGCATCTTCTTTCTACCACGACCAGGTAGCATTTCAACAGTGCCCTTTGCCTTGAATTTGT
Organism: Pogona vitticeps; assembly: GCF_051106095.1. NCBI lineage: Eukaryota > Metazoa > Chordata > Lepidosauria > Squamata > Agamidae > Pogona > Pogona vitticeps. Next base: position 101,843,124 of record NC_135787.1, on the reverse strand, counting down.
GAATGATGCTTCCTATGGTGTCTCTTGGTATGTTTAACTTCTTTGCAATCTTCTTATAGCCATTCCCCTTCCTGTGAAGACAAATCACCTCTTCTCTTGTCTTCCTGGACCATTCTCTTGACTTCACCATGTTTGTAACCACACCAGTAAATGTCTAGAAGGAGCTGAGTATCACAGTCATTTTAAAGCTGCCTAATTGGTGCTTATTATGCTTGATTGGTGCTCGGTGACATCCACAGGTGTTTTCAATACCTGATCGAAAACACCTGAATGAACCTCTCTTCTTCAGAGTGGTAGTCTTTAAGGGGTTGAATAATTGTGGCAATGAAGAAACCACAAAAGAAACATTTACTACTGTATTACATAAACAATTGATGTTATTTTAGTTGCATTTGGTTCTTTAAAATGTCCTTGTAGGATTTCATTCTGAATACAATTCCAAATGTACACTATAGTCCCTAAACCCCTTTACAGCATTGGGGGTTGAATAATTTTGAACACAACTGTAGGTATATTAAACCAGAAGCACTTTGTTCTATGCTGTCACTGCTCAAAAATCAAACAAATGGCCATAATCTGATCTGTTTCCGCACATTTATACAAAGACAGTGCACCTCCCTACATGACGTTCTTTACCTTGGAAGGACTATACAACTGATGAACAAGAACACCATGTGAAATAGCATAGTATGTTGCTTTCATCCACAAGCAGCTCATGGACCAGACTGGGAAGCAGGTCTATACCCCAAAATGTCAAGGTGGCGCTCCTTCTGCTCTACTCGTTAGCTGCCTAATGTTCACAAGCAAGCAAGCTCCTATTAATAATATGAAATGACGCTATATCACAGCGGAACCTTCTGTGAATCTCTAGCTTCGGCTGCCTTACTGGAGACTTCATGGTTTATCTGGTTTTAGCCAGTTTTATTCAGTGGAAGATTACTATTTGAGGTGTAACCTGAAATCAAGAGCAAATTTGTGAATAAAGTGGAGGAGATGGCTACACAGAGATGCAGCCAGGCCTGCAGGCACCCATGAGCAGCTTGTGTAGAGTGACTGTTGAAACACTCAGAATCTTTTCTTGATCTCAACAAATGCTGCAATGGTAGATACTACCATTCAGCTGAGGCTGGCAAACCTAGCCCTCAGTCTCCCAAATGACATTACTTTTGAGTAAGATCAAGCATGGTAGGAAAGACTTCTGAAGAGGTTGCTTGTGTGCTTCCTACTGGTGAGTTTAGTCCCAAGATGCTAACTGTTTATGAGCCACTTTGAGGCCCTTGCACTCCTTGCTTATGGTTCTTTATCTTAAAGTAGACCTGAAGATGAGCAGCCATTCAAAAAGAGAAAGCAATCAAACAGAGCACCATATTCTCTAAATTAGGACTGCCCTAGCATAATATAGTGTCTGATGCCTGGGCAAATCTAGAGTGTACTGAAAGCCCTAACATGAGTCCCCAGTTTCCCCAGTTCAAAAAGATTGAGTATCAGCCCCTGGTGGCTCACTCTATCACCCCTCATACTACCATGCTAAATGGATCAGTATTCTGACACGGGATAATAACACATTCAAGACCTGTTCTGAAATCTGGGCATTTCATCAGCTCTGAAATGGATCAATGGGTCAAAAATACAGGTCTCACTCTAAAGTTGCAAATTGTGGAGTTCTTAATCTAATGCGCTATTTTTAAAAATGTATGTTAACAGATTCACTAGCAGGGGTTCTGTGGCAATGATGGTGATATACAAAAACTCTAGAAAATATTGTGGTCAATATTTATCTTTTAAAGGAGAATCAGCTTGATTTTTGGCAAATTAATATCAAACAGAGTAAGAAACTTCAAGCAAAGTGTTATATTTTGTTTGTATTTGGAATCAGTTTGTGAGAACATCAACTTTGAGCTGGGGGTGGTATCATTTGGGAGTGCACTAACATTTTAAAAGGTCATGTAGGCTGAAGCTGATCATAAATAACTTTATGCATAGTCCCATAAAGTCCAAATAAGCCTTTGGAGGGGCAGCCAATTGTACACGATCAAGTGAATAAGCTTGAGGTGATTCTCCCATTAAAACGGCTCCCTTTGGTCTTTGTGAGAGGCTGCCAAGGGAACCTTTCAAAGAGAGCACCCACATGCCAATGTGTGGAGGGCATTGGCTGGGTCTTCAAAGGGGGCTTCATCTCCTGCTAGCTTTTCTGTTAAGGTTGAGGCGGCAGCGGCAGCTGCTGGAATTGGGGGTGGGGGAGAGAATAAAACTTAAATCAAGTTGGAATTCTGTCTTCTTGTTTTTAAACACATACTTTGGGGGGGCATTCAATATCAAATGTAATATTAGTTAAATGGGATAGATGAGATGAGAGAGCTTTCTTTCTTCCTTTTAAAAAATGTATATTTTACATATGAAAAGGAAAAGGAAAATGTTTGTCCATAAAATAGAAACAAATCCTGTCAACTGTGGCACAAATAAATGCTACTTGTTACAATACTTTCAACCAAGAATATAGTTCTATATCATCAAATGGTTTGTGATTCCATGCCATTGAAAATATACCAATTTTGGGGTAGGGGAACCATCTGGATTCTCTCAAATCTATGTGATGGGTGAAATCCTGTGGCAAATCTCCATGTGTACAACAGCAATGACATCAGCAGCAAATCATCACTGATTGTAAGCTTCCATTGGCAATCTCAGGGCGAATGTGACATCATTGCATTGTGCATGAGTCACGTGGTTCCTGCACTTGAGCTCCACATGATGGACAGGAGTGACGTGGGCATTCCGCCACAAGTGGGTATAGATTTAGTTATTTGATATCCAGATGGAAATAATATGCTATAAACTCAGACTAATCTTAAATCTAGAACTGAAACAGATTTGAGAAATGTACAGCTGAAAAAGGTTTCTCCCAAAGAGTACCAAAACCAAATCTGAACATTCTCAAAGATCTTTTAGCAGACCATTTCAGAAGATGGAGGATCCCAGACATTTCATCCAAATCTATCAAGAAATAAAGAAGTAGTTAATAAAAATGTTGAGGAAACAGTCTAGAAGTGTATATATATTTGTAGAGGCTTTGCTCACAAGGAAACACTAGATCAGTGGTCAGAGAACATGGGTAAATTTCCCCAAATGGGCTAAAAATGAAAATCCTGGGGGTAATGAGGACAGTCACGGCAGCGCGACCATCCTCATTACCCCCAGGCATTTTATTTCCAACAATGCTGTGTGTAGATGGAGATTCCATTGCAGGGAGAGTGAGCCCCAACGAGGAACTGCACAGGGCACCCACCTGCCCTCCTCATGTCCAAAGTGGGGGGGGGAGGGTAGTGGACCAGGCCAGCTGGACTCTACCTAGCAGAGCCCTGGTCGGTGCTCTCCTTCCTGCCCAGTGCGCTGACGAGGAGGCCTCCTTCCCACCCCACCTCCCTGAGCTCATGGCCAGTGGACCTGCCGGCCCTGCGGCGCCCACCTCCCCTCTCCAAGAACGTCCCTTCCTGGAGGTGTGGCAGCTCCAGACTGGCTGACTGGGTGACGGCTGTCATGATAATGGTTTATGTGGTTTAGATCTTGTGCTGAAGATGGGATATGCAGTGATGAGCAATATAAAATGGATTCCATTTTGGTTCTCTGTATAAATGATTTCTGCAATGCTGACAGTGTAATTTTTCCAGAAGGAGGGGGAATGTTTTTCTGTAGGCCTGAGAAGAACATTCCAAGATAAGAAGAATGGACTTTGTTGTGGCGTATTGCAGACGGCTAAGACAAACAACACCTGTTACCCATGGGAAGACGACCAAGCAGAGAAGAAAGAAGATAAAGGGGGAATGTTTGCCTGACTTCATGCCGTGATTGGATGACAGCGTGAGAAGTAGGAGATAAGGGATGTGTCAGCGAAGCTTGAAAAAGGAACTTTTTCCTATGGACAATTATTCAGGATTCGGGATTCGGGATTCGGGATTCGGGATTCGGGATTCAGGATTCGGGATTCGGAATTGGGATTGATTCATCTATTCATTCCTTTGGACATTTATTCTTTCTTGGATTACTTTATTCATTATGCTTTTTCTTATGGATTACCTTTTTGGACTATTTTAGAAATATAGTTTTTCTAGGTCTGCTTGCCTGCTATTCAATGCAGGTGAGAGACTGAAATAGGATGTAGGGAATTTTAGAAGGAGGGGGGACATCTGCCTTTTTGCCTTCCCTTAAGTAGCTTTTTGTATATTTTCATGGATTTTTGGTATTTTTGGTATTTTTATTGTTTTTGTATTTTTAATGGATTCATTGCTTCATTTCTATTTTGTAATCAACCTGGAAAATGATCTTTTGCTTGCTTATGCATAAACTGACTTTCCTTCAAGGAATTTTCTATTTTCTCTAATAAAATAATAATTATAAAAATCAATTGGTCTCTTGAACAGTAAAGCTGTCCTAGGTCACCTGAGGGGAAACTTAGGCCACATTTTACTACTGAGTCCTAACCTGTTGAGCATATGGAGTCTAAGGACTACAAAGCTCATGTGTTTGACTTTTTGAATTTTCCTAAGGTACAGAGGTGTTCTTATTAGGGCAGACTTGTAAGAGGGTGTTTGCCACAGGCCTTTGCTGAGTTACCAGGACTCAACCCAGCAACTTAAGGGTGTGCAAACTCCTAATTACTCTCTGTCTGAATGGTCTGGTATCTTCTAGGGGATCCTGATAGCTTACAACGGCCTCAGATCCTGGGTGAGCGCAGAGGTGAGGCGGGGGGTCGGCCACGGACGGCAAGAGTGGAGGGGCAGTGCTGGGAGGGGATTGGATTTCACTCTTTCCTAGTCCCCCCACCATTGGCATCTCCCTCCCTCCCTTAGCAGCTGCCGGTGAAGGCCTTCAGTCTGCGCCTGTAAAGGAAGTGGGTGTTCTCACCACTGGGTGCCAGCCTCTGTCTGGGGCTTGGGGGTCCAACACGGGTGGAGCAGGGGCAGCCCTGGCGGGGAGGGGGATCCGGCTTTATGGGAGTGCCTGTACCCGAAGTCTCAGGCAAACTTCAGGGCCTGCTGCCACTCACGGTGATCGGTCCCATCCACAGATCCTCTCCTTTGGCCTCTTTTGGGTCCGCAAGCAAATCAAGACACAGCCAGAGGGGAACGAAGGCCAACGCTCAGCATAATAAAGGGACGGGAAAGAAGCACAAAGGGATTCCTGGGGACCCAGTCAACCCCCCTCCTCTCCCACCTTGTGCCAAAAACACACTTCCATCAACGTAAAGCCACTGCCACCCTGGGTGTTTTGTGCGCCACAGTTTGGGGTGCCTGGTGCACGTGAGAGAATCTGTCCACTCTCTTTCGCAAACAGAAGTCCCTGAGCGGTTTTGCCTTTAGGCTGCGAAAGAAGGACAGGTTCATTCTCGCCCTGGGCTCCAGGCACCCCAAACTTTGTACAGATAGATATCTAAATAACTGCAAATACGTATAAAAAAGACACTGGAATCCATTAAAAATATTAATTAGAAAAAGAATGTGGAGCCCTTCCAGGAAGCATGCAAGGTCTGGCCTCAGAATATTGTTTTGGTCGAAAGCACCGCATTTCATAACTGAAAAAAAGTCACATGGGGATCTTGACCCAAACGCTCGGTTAGCCAGGCGGGGGAATGCTGTTACTTGGCCGGAGCATGATAGGGGGACACATGCTCATGTGGATGGTACTATGTGCACCTCCTCGCCTCAGGATTTCCTTCCTTTCAAATCAAGGAGGTAATGTTGGTGTATATAAATATTTGGGGGGGGAGGTAAAAAAGTTCCCTGACCCCTGCACTAGATTCATGGAGGATGGGAGCAGAGGCAGTGGACATGGTCGCATTCCACCTCTGCAATGCTAATAGTCATGCCCAGATACTATGTGAAAAGAGGTGGGTTCACCCTGGAAAAGATTCCTGTAAAAAGTGGGGACAAGGTGATTCTTTGTTCACATGGCTCTTCATACGATGCCATGTGATCCCTGGGTATCCCAAAAATAATATTTCTACCTCAGAATTATGGTTGGGGGATGGTATAAAAACACCTAGAATAAAATACAGTAATATAATAAATATATGTATTACTACAAGTGATCTCCCATTATAGAGACATTAATTTTTTAAAGCCTCTATAACTGCCTTTCCTAGTTGGGCCTTGACTTCCATTAGCCTCTCCTTTCTCAGTCAACAAGCAAGCAGTGAGCTTCAGCTGGCTTCTGAATTTGCTTTCCCTTTGCGAAGATCATGAGAGAGGTTGTCTCCATCTGGACTCAGCTTCTAGTCATGGAGCGAATAGCTGTAGAAGCAGCTAGTTAACTCTGCCCTCAGTGCCCTCCCTGATGTCTGGCTGCCCAAGTTTCTCTACCCATCTGTTCAGATGGCACAATGCCCAGTCTGAGGCTGGTTAGGACCTTTGTCTGGCGTATACAAAGGGGAAGCAAAATAAAGGATTTTGATGGTGCATATGTAGAACAATGCAAGTGCCATCTCTTCAGCAGGAACTCCTTTTCACTCCAATGATTAGTGGGGCAACCTGCAGGGTTCCCCGGCAAGCCAGCTTGGTGAGGGGAGACAGGCTGGATTGTACTGGTCTGCAAGCTGTGAGAACTTTGTGTTTGTTTACTCATTTCAGTCCTGGCTACTGATAACAAATAATGAGAGATACACAGCCACAGATCCTGCTGAGACAATGCTTAATACGTTGCACATGTAAGTCTGCTTTAATCATAAATAGTGGTTTTAGGTTCAGGCAATTATAAAATATACCACATTGATAAGACTATTAGATACTGGGTTTACATGTCCTTCACCACCTGTCAACTGCACCTTGTCCCTTTTAGTGCTTCTTTCAGGAATGCAAATAATATGGATATAACTGAGGCATGGTAGAGCAACTCCCATGATTGGAAAAGGACAACTGAAGGCTACAACTTGCAGAACTTCGTTTCTTTTTCTTTTTTACTGTTTTCTTCTTCTTTTTTCTTTTTCTTTCTTTCTTTCTTTATTTTGACTACAGTTCCCAAATTCCCCAGCCCAGCTGGTTGAAGGATCAGGGTTTGCAGCTGAAAAAGTAACTTTTCTGCATTCTCACAACTTGTTCAGAAAGAACAGCTGAAACAGAAAGAGAAAGGGATTAGCACAAGATGTTAAAAACAGGTACACTTGCACATACGTTTCAAGACTCAAGTAAGCATAGTAACCTTACGGGGTACAGCTGAATCAGACTAAATGTAGAAAGAAATAAAAGCAACATATTTAAATCCTCAATCTTTTATAGTGCTCACAGAGTGACCATAAACAGGAAAAAAGCTTCAGGTTGGGTGCTGCAGGGAGAAAGACAATCATTGTGCAAACTATGAAACAATAGACACCAGAAAGTTTATCTATTGATCAATTACTGTAGAATTATCCAATTAATTGATCAATTGATCCATTGATCAATAAATCTGTTGATTTACCAATTAATCTAGACAAGATAAAAATTCTTCAGAAATGGAGAATTTTAATTTTACTGTTACGAAGATTTCTGCTCTTGGCCTAGTACTTGTCACCTCTCTTATCAACAACTTAAATGAAAGAGGGAAAGGAATCCTTCCAAATTTTATGGATGACAAAAATATGGACGATTAAAAGAACATTAAAAATGAGCCTGATAGAACAAGAATATGAGCTGAAACTAACACAGTTAAATTGAGACAAAAGCAAAAATCTGCATTTAGGCAGACACAAACATTAAGGTGGATAAGATGTATTGGATTTTAGTCTTTCACTTGATGATGAGCTGAAGCCAAGTGAGCAGTGTCATAGGGCTGCAAATAAAGTAATGACATTTTGGACAATGTTAGCAGGACCGTTAGTTGTTTCCAGGTGGAAAGCTCTGAGCATTGCAGAACAGTTGTTTTTCCACCATAAAATTACACATTCAGTTTTCAGGTTTGAGTGTTTTACACTCACTTCCAAACGGGATCATCAGAATTCTTGCTGCTGCTGCTTTTTCAATCCCCAGAAACCCTAGAGGCCATTCAGGATGACACCTGATGAGTTTAATTGGAACCTCCACTGAGGTCCTTCACTGACCATATCTACAAACAGGAGGCAGACTATGTGATTTTAAAATGAGTCTTTTCCCAACCAGTCACTGCCATTTGTAACATCATGCCTGAAGAAGAGAGCTGTGATTCTGAAAGTTGGCACAACCATTTGTGAATTTTCGGTGGGCTCAATAAAGCCACAATCACAATGTGGATTTTGCAGTTGGTTTAGTGAGTGAGGAACTAGTGTGTGGGCAGGGAAGAGATAGTTCACCCTTCTTCCTCTTTCCTTTGTCTCAATTTCTTCTTCCCTCAATGTATTTATTTTAAAGAAGTCATACTTGAGAGACAGCTGTCTTTTCACTCTGGCTAACAGATGCACAGAGACACACAGACACACTTCAATCGTTGTTGTTATGTGCTGTCAAGTTGCTTTAGACTTGTGGCGACTGGAAGCACAAGAGAGTGGATAATTTTGGTCTTGGTTTCCAGTAATACATCCTTACACTTGATGATTCTCTCAACCATTTCAATTTTTTAATTCTCAGCATTAAAGTTGTATACTGTAGTTCTGTAGTGATGATTTTTGTCTTCTTAACATTCAGCTGCAGTCCGCCTTGGCACTTTCTTCATTCAGTTTCCCTAACAGTCATTTCAAGTCATTGCTGTTTTCTGCCAGTAAGATGGTGCTATCTGCATATCTTAAATTACTGATGTTTCTTTCATCAGTTTTCAGTACTCCTTCATCTGAACCTAATCTGGCTTTCTGTATATGTTCTGCTTTTGGACTGAAAAGATAAGGGGATAAAATGCACTCTTGTTTGACATTTTTACCTGTAGGAAACCATTCTGTTCCTCCATATTTTGTCCTAACAGTAACTTCTTGTCCACAATTGAAGGTTGCACATCAGGACAAGCAAGTGCTGAGGCATGCCTATTTCTTTCAGAACAACCCAGCTACACAATCAAAGGCTTTGCTGTGGTCTATAAAGCATAGACTTCTGAATTTCTTCTGAAATCTCTCCAGTAGCAAGCAGATATTTGCAATGTGATTTCAAGTGCCACTTCCTTTTTTGAAATCCAGCTTGAACATCAGGCATTTCTCACTCTGTATAAGGTTAAAGCCTCTTTTGTGACACCTTGAGCTTCACTTGAGTGCACTCCTTGGCATCTCCTTTCTTAAGGATTGGAATGTACAGTATATTGAGCATTTCCAGTCTTTCAGCCACTGTTTTGTTTTCCATATTAGTTGATATATTCTTGTTAGGATTTTGTCAGATTCATTCTCTCTGGCTTGGAACAGTTCTGTCCAGCCATTTCTTTCTTTCTAATGCTTTCAGAGCCAAACTGTACATAATATTTAATATCATTAGGGTTGCAGGATTTCTAGTCAAGGTGGACTGTGGGCAAAGTGGGGTTGCTATAAAGAAAAGTGCAGCTTTGTTGCTTTCAGTGGTAAGAAGGACATTGAGGGAGAGCCTGGATGGATTTTGAAGGAGGCAACTAGATATAAATTCAATAGAGGGATGAACAGGGTTGGAATAAGATATAAAATTGTCTATGCATTCCTTGTCTTTCAACCATCTTCCTGATTAGTTGGTGGTTGAGACAGAAAAACAATCAAATCTTAAATATATTTAAACAGAGGAAGAACTTATGGATTTATAAACTTGAAATCTTACCACTTTATGGTCAATCTGACCTTTAGAGGACAACACCTTACCTTGTCCATTCACTTTTGAAATATCAGTCTTTTGTGTTCTGTAATGGGCTTTCATATTTCTTGGACTGCAGCCCCTAGAATTCACCAAGAATTCCCTCAGATAGAATTCTGGAGACTCTCACCAAGAAATCAAAGTCCTCACAGGAATTTTCTATTAAACATGGATGGGAAACGAAGACTTCATTTTAACCTTGTGGGGTAGAGGAAATGTGGGAGGGGGTCTAAGCTCCATGGGAGCTACAAGGAATTAGGGAACTGGCAGATTTTTTTAGAGTTGCCCTGTACAGGGTCTAATGTATATAGAGATAGAACTATCCCTATGGAGTTTAGTCACCACCACCCGTTTCCTCTTCCTTCTTCATGGTATCAAAATGTCTGACATAGCCTTCATTCTCCATCTTTGTGGGAAAATCTTGGTGAATTCTGAGGGGGAAAGTCTAAGAATAGGAAAGCTTCCAAGAAGGAGATAGAACAATTGGTAATAGGCAATAGAGGAAAGCTTCTAAGAAGGAGATAGAACAAATGGTAATAGGCAAAAGAGTATATAAAACAAATATTATCAGTGTTTCCCCTGAAGGCATAATGTAATCAAACAATTAGCAATAATTTTTTTAGGAAGAATGAGGTTTTTTAAAAATGGAAATTTGCTCTGGATTTTGCAATTAATTTACCTGAGCTGGGAAATAAAAAAAGAAAACTCTGAATGGTTCACCAGAGTTCATCAATAATTCACTGATTTTAATTCTCAATTGTTATTCTCTGAGATAATCCCTCCACCTGTAGTCTAGATATCTCCCTATTTACTTCCTTGCCCTTAGATGAAAAATTCACCAAGGATATGCCCAGGCTTTTCCATATAAGAAGATTAATCAAGAGGGACTTGATTAATCATCCGGGTCCTCTTTGCATTCCAAAAATCAATCAAGACTTCAAGAGCATTACCATGCATACAAGCCAGAAAATCTGCAGAGTTCTCTCGAATCAATTGGAATCCATTAGCAAATAAGCCTACATATTGAAGAGGAAAATAGCTACTAGTAGTCTCAATCTAAACAAGATGTCATGTGACTATGGCAAAGTGTGAAGCTGTAAAATCCCATACCATGAGACCATTATGCTCCATCTCAGTAGAGAGAACTGTATCTACTATGTGTCCAGCAACATCTGTTGGTCTAATAGGAAGTTAGGATGTCACATGATTTTCATGATGGCTGTAAAATCTGAACTCCTCCAGTTCCAATGGCCTCCGCATGAGTTATTAAGTCCCAATAGATAATCCAAGTTAGTCATTGACACCATGTCCAAGATAAACACCATCAGCTGGCCAATAAATTGGTGGGTGTTGTATCATCAGACTCTTCAGTATCTTAAGTTTACTGAACACAGCATACAAACACTCCATTCCTGCATCCACCCAAATAAGATGCCAGAGAGAGAGAAAATGAGGTGGTGAAGAGAGATTTCCTATAGACCCCAGCAGTACTCCCTTCCTGGCGACACCAGGCTATTTTGATGCTCAACTGAGCAGGATGTGCCTTGTCACTAGATGGGTGAGGTGATCACCTGAGAAAACACAGCATGTGAGGGCCAATAATTACTTGGTGAATCCACCCACCAGCCCACCCCAGGTTGAACACAGCAAGTAGTTTATGGACAAGGCGGAGGAGGAGGAAAAGAAAGCACTGCCACTGCTGTACTCAGGCAAAGGTAAGAGGGTAAGGAAGAGGAGCAGAAGGTTCGAAGGAACTGCCTGGTGGCACCAGCAGCAGCAGCAACTCAAGGAGGAACAACAAGAGGTGGAAAAAGTTATATGATCAGGCCTCCTGTCAAAAGCTAATTCTGTTTCTTAAATCAATGACTGGTTCTAAATATATTTGTGGTTCCCCCTGCCCTGCCTGCTACAGGATAGTCACAGTTGCTATTTTATGGAAGAAGAGGAAAAGACAGTGCAGAAAGTAAGGAAGAGGTGGCATGGAGGAGGAAGAGGTGTGCACATGGCACATGCCTCCCATTAGAAATTGGTTCTATAGAGCCAGCTATTTCATGAATTAGTGCCTAAAGACCCTTGAAGATAGACACTCTGGTGGAAGATGTGTACCTGGTAGCTTTCTTCTCTCTGGGTTTCTGCCCCAACGGCCATCACAAGAAAGTACCTCTCCCCCATGTCCTGTGAATGTTGTAGTGGACACAGCAGCGCCATCTTCTTCTATACCACCTCCATGCTGGATAGCAGGTTTCTGCCTTTGCTACCACACTCTGTGGTGTGGGAAATGCCCACCTCCCCTCCACTGGCATGCAAGAGGTAGTTGTTTGTTTTACTGTGTCCACTAGTGCAGTGGTCCCCAACCTTTTTGGGACCGCGGACCAATTGGGGGGGGTGCAGGCTCCATGCGCAGGGGGGCAGGGGCACCCCTGCACTCATGGGTGGGTGTGTCATGCTCATGGGTGGGTGTGTCATGCTTGCGGAGGGGTGTGTCACGCTCGCGTGCATGCATATCGGGGGTGGAGATCCACCTCAGTGGCTCAGTTCCAGGAAGCCCACGTATCAGCACCGGGCTGCGGACCAGGGATTGGGGACCCCTGCACTAGTGCTCATGCACACACATGCAAGATGGGATGATATCTTGCTTCTTGACTCAGGCAGCAGGACAGTTTGGGCTGCCTCTAAAACTGAGTACCTTCAGCATCCACAGCTGGTTCTAATTCTCTTCGGCTTCTCCCCATCTCAGGGCATATTTACATTTCTATTAAATAGGGTGTGATGTGCACCCTCTTCCCTGTGTGCCCCCAGGTTGTTTCACTAACCCAAAGCACACAACCCAGATTCCCTTTTTAATTTCACGCTGCCACCAGTTGGTCCTTACCAACACAATTTACTCAGAAACACTGAGGTCCACATGCTGCGTGACTTTCAACATAAAACAGGTTTATTGATTACAGTTCATTTGAATAAATTGTTAAAAGACGTGAAGCCATTTATTGGCTTCTTAATAACTTATTCCTTATTTAACTTTCTTTTACATCCTCAGTCTTAACTGTCACCTCTAACTCTCCACAGCCTAACTCCCCACTTCACAGTTAACTCTCCAATGGTAAAGCCTCTCACTCTAACTCTCTCAGTAACTGTAACTCACTCACTCAAACTCACCTCTCCCTCCTAGTTTCACTCTGGCTCCGCCTCCTAACAACTCCCATTGGTGCAGGCTAATACAATTATATATATGGGAAGGCAGGGTGTCTGCAGGGATTTTGAACTGAGTTCAGCTATTTATAAATCAGTGTTTTAAAAAGTGTTTAAAAATACAGTTATCAGGGAAACAGCCACCAATATGGACTGGAGAAAATTTCCAATCACCTTCTTCACTATACTCAGCGAGTGTGTATCTTGAAATGTATCATTTCCTCACTACAGGAAGACGTGCATGATTGAATGCTTCTCACCTTGGCTGCAGCAGGTTCAACAGTCAGTCCCATGATACCCTTGGCATACAGGGACTTTGCTGATGTCTTTGAGGAAAAGGGGGCTGACCAGCTACCCCTGCATTGACCTATGATTGTGCCATCAATTTGGTGCCTGGGGCACCCCTCCCTGTGGCACGGATCTACCCTATGTCCGAACCAGAACTAGTGGCCTTGCTGGCCTTTCTTGACAAAAACCTGAAACAGGGATTCATCCAGCCATCCATGTCACCCCTGTCTGCACCCCTTATCTTTGTAAAAAAAGGGGGGCAGAGAGCTCCACCCCTGCAATGATTACCAGGCCTTGAATAAAATAACCATTCAGGACCGCTACCACCTGCCATTGATCGCTGAACTCCTGGGTTGCTTTAAGGGGGCCCAGGTCTATACCAAGCTGGACCTCCATGGTGCCTACAATTTGGTGAGAATTCGTGCAGGCAATGAGTGGAAGACGGCTTTTGGGACTCGTTACCTGATCATGCCTTTCAGCCTGACCAGTGCTCTGGCCATATTCCAGCATTCCGAGACCTGCTCGATCACTTTGTGATCATCTATTTGGATGACATGTTGATTTACTCCTGAAACTCCTCTTGCACACAGAACATGTTCACCAGGTCTTACAATGACTACAAGATCACCAACTGTATGCCAAGCTGGAGAAGTGTGAGTTCATCCTGCAGGATGTTGAGTTCCTAGGCCACATCGTGTCACCTCACGGGATCCAGATGGACTCAAAGAAAATAGAAGCAGTTCTGACCTGACAGAAGCCCCGGAACAGTAAAGATGTGCAGTGGTTTCTCGGCTTCATGAACTATTACCGCCAGTTTATACCAGCCTATGCGGATATAACCATGCTTCTGAACTGTCTCCTCTGGTCCAAAGAGCCGTTTCTGTGGACTCTGGAGGCAGACCATGCCTTCACCACCCTGAAAACCTGCTTTACGACGAGGAGGAGGAGCTTCGTCCTGGTGAAGCTAGCAGCTCTTGGGAATAGCTCCCGGAGAAACTAGAACCGCTTCAGTCTGGGATCCCCCTAGGAATGGGGGGAATTTTGGGGGGGTCAGGAGAGACCCTCCTGAAGCTTGTGTGAGCCGCAGAAGTTAGAAGATTGGGCAGCAACTCGATTTTTCTTTCTTCTGGAAATTCACATTAGCACAGACTGAAGACGGGCGCCATCTTTGGCAACAAGCCAGGACAGCTTCAGCGCCGAGAATAAGAGAACAAGAAGCACAGTGAAAATATAAATAAAGTAAGTGGGAGCCCTTGTTCTATGAAAAACCCCATTAAAATGAAGAACAAGTGATTGTGTGAAAATTTATGACCGAAATGAGATAAGGAGGAGCGGCGTATTTAGCATGTCAGCTCGTAATTAAGCTGATCAAGGTCGTGTGGATTTTAAGAGAACAGCCAGGCAGAAACAGCTTGTGTTTTTATTAAGGGAAAAACTTCTGGACACTGGACAGGCTTTGAGAGAATAAAATCTGCTGTAAGCTGTACACTTTGGACCTTCTCTCCTTTTGGATATACAATTCTTAGACTGTGTGGGACTCTGTTTGCTGTGGAAAATACATTTGCTGGGACTCTGATTGTTGGCCCTCCCTGTTTGGGGAAGGAGAAGGAAGCCTTTGGAAGTAAAAAAATAGACTGTGAGCTGCGTTTGAACTGAACTAATGATTTAAATGGCACTCTGATAGTATAGCCCGGCTGGGTGAAGGTAAAAATAAATCTTGAGAAGAGAAAAGAACATCTTCCGGTTTGGCGGCTGGCAACGAGAAAAGGGATTGGACTATAAAAACACTTGAGAGACTCATGTTTTAAATTCTATCTTTTTGTTTGAGTTTCCCTGCTACTTTATTGTTAACACTGCAATAGTTTTAATGTAAAATATTGGTCTTGAGGGTTACTTATATAATATGTATATGTAGGCAAAGGGGAGAGGGAATTCTAAGTGAGGGATGAAAGAGTGGGAATTAAAGAGTATTTTATATATATAGAGAGAGGAGATATATTGGAAAAATGGAACTTCTCCCTGGGGAAAATAGAGATCAATGGCTAGATTGGAAAATTTCCTTTCAAAGGACAGTGTTGGAAGGATTTGCGCAGGTAATTTATCGTCTTGACCAGATACAAGATCTTATTAAAGATCCTAAGGAAGAGAAACTAGCAGAGGTTAAATCATACCTAAGAGAAATGCCAGAGCCGGGTAGATTGAAAACAATACCAGATAATACAAATGGGATGGTGTGTTACCCACTAAGCTATGTAGCCATAACAGCTGAGAAAATTGAGGTTGAAAAGAGAATTACTGCTTTAGGGGTTGTTCCCCTTTCAAAATACGGAAGAAAACAGAGTCACAGAAAAAAAAGAAGCACATGGAGAAAAAGGGAGAAGTGAACAGAATATATACTATTTTAGACCTGTTGAGTGTACTTTCAAGACAAAAGGAGGGTGAAAGAGAGGATATATTTCACAATTGGTCTTGGTGTTCTGATGGTGTTGGAATAACTTAGATGTAAGCTGTGTTATAATTGTAAGTTGAAAGCTAAAGGGGTAAATACATAGATAAATAGCTAGAAGAAGAAAAAGAAGAAGAAGAAAGATGAGCTTTTATTGGAATATGAATAGATTATATGTTTATATACTTAGTATGAAAAGATTGAATGATTATACATTTGATGTTCTCTTATACTCAAAACCCCCTTTCCCACCCTTTCCATTGCCCTTTACCTTCTGTATCCCTTCCCCATTTCCTAATAGTTTTGAAAACAAACAAATAAATAAATAAATAAATTAAAAAAACCTGCTTTACGACCAAGCCAATCTTGCATTATCCTGACCCCCAACTACCATTTACTGTGGAGACAGATGCCTCCAGTGTCGCCCTGGGTGCAGTGCTGTCCCAGTGGGAGGACCCTTCACAGCCACTGCAACCCTGCGCTTTTTACTTCCGGCAGTTCACACCTTCAGAATGCAACTACACCATCTGGGAGCAGGAACTCCTGGCCATCAAAACTGCTTTCAAGATCTGGAGGCATTACCATGAAGGGGCCCGTCACCCTGTCCAAGTTTTGACTGACCACCGGAATCTAGAACGCCTGCAGACAGCCAGATGCCTCAATCAATGGCAGATCAGGTGGTGCCTCTTCTTCTCCCGGTTTGACATCCGCATTACCTATATCCTGCAGACCCAGAATCGTAAAGCCGACACCTTGTCCCCCAAACCGGAATTCACTGTATCACCCTCTGAAGATACTCCGGCCACACCTATCTTATCACCCTCAGTCTTCACAGCCACTACAACCCGCTTATCCCTGGCTGAGGAAATTTGAGCCAGCCAAGTTCAAGATCCCTGGGCCAAGCAATGCTTGTGGGAACTCCAAGACGGCCCTGCTGGAGACTTTGCTAACCACCAGGGTCTCCTATAGCACTGAGGACGCCTGTATGTCCCGCCAGGGCCCCTCCATACTAGTGTGCTCTATTTGACCCATGATTCCCCTCCTGCAGGACACTTTGGTCAGTGTAAGACTCTACATCTACTCACACGGGAGTTCTGGTGGCCCCGGGTTCACGCTGATGTTGCTCGTTACGTTGATTCCTGTGAGGTTTGTCATTGAGCCAAGGACGTACCAGCCAAACCTCCAGGGCTGCTACATATACCCATACCTGCTGGCCCTTGGGACACAGTATCTCTGGACTTCATCACTGACATCCCGTGGTCACAAGGGCACACCTGCATTCTGGTAATGGTGGACCTGTTCACCACAATGGCTCATTTTGTCCCGTGTCCCAAGCCTCCCACAGCTCAGAGATTTGCTCAGAGAGCAACTTCAGCAAGCTAAGGATGCCTACAAGACAGTCCAAGGTCAGAAATCCCGCTGAATCCCCTGGGAATGTGACACCCACAGGATCTCGTTTACCTACCCCTACTTTTTTTTTTGTTTTGTCCCCCTCCCCCTTGATGAAAAGGCACCAAATGCTTTTTGCCTTTCCACACAGGGAAACTCATGGCGGGATATAAAATAAATAAATAAATAATCCATTTGTGAACATTTTTCTTGCAACTATGTTTTTGAAATGTAGTGACAGAACAATATGGAGTTTTCTAAAAGTCACAGAAACAGAGACCTACAGCCATGTGATACTTAGTGGTTTACTTTCAACTATTTTACCTTGAATTACATAGAACCCCCCACTGAAATGTTTTCCTCTTAAGGAACAGTATTAATGCTTTTTTTGTTTTTTCTGTCGCTTTCCATGCCAACTTTGCCTGAAGCCACTCCTTCCTTTCATGCAAAACAAAGAACTGTCTGAATGACACGTTCATTAGTATGTGAATCATCTCACTTTCCCCCCACAAAATAAATAAGGCCATGTGCTGATTTTGCTCCTTATAATGAAGAAACAAACTGGCTCTCACAGACCTTTTATGTTTCCCACTAGAAAAAGCTTGCACAACTTGTGAAAAATCAAGAAAATGCAGACCACCTGGCCAATATGAGAGCCTTCTCACACAGACACACATGCGCCTGTGCACATGCACATATGCATGTACCACTTTTCTTGCCCTCACAACCATCCAGGAACCACAATTCACATATTATGCCCTCTTATTAACTTGTTGGTCAAGAATGGCATACCACAGTTTTTGCTGTTTTTTAAAATACTTCATTAAAAAAAGACAAAAGGTTTTTATTTTTAAAATCTATAAATGATAGCTTTGTTAAATATGTTTGGAAATATTCATTTAGAACAGGGGAAAAAGGAATTAAGTATTATGTTAGCAGCGGTAGGATTGATATTTGCAAAGAACTGGAAAAATAATCAGTTTAATATGGAGGATTGGTACAAAGAAATGTGTAATATGGCTATCAATAATAAATTAATATGTGAATTGAACTTTAGAAATGGAATATTGAAAAAAAATTGTTTTAAGGAGATATGGAATGGTTTCTTAACACGTATTTTGTTTTTTAAAAAGGTATACCCCCAAGACAAGAATCATTATATTTCTGGAGAGAGATGGGGAGAGCAATGTAAAAAAAAATACCGTGGGTGGTGGGGAACACTGTATATTTTGAGTTATGATTCTATTTTAGTTTGTTTCTACTGTTAAGTTTTGTTTATTTTGTTTTAATATAAAATTTAAAAAATCAATAAAGAGCCAAACTTGGTCCTCCTTAGTAAAGATCCATTAAAATCAGTGGGACTTAAATTAGTTGTATTTAGGGTGTAATCACATATGGCAAAAGAATTCCAGTTATATCATTTTTGCAGTTATTTAAATCGTCTTATAAATTTCCATTCACATGACACATGTGTAACATTGATTCAATTGGCCAGTTTTTTTCCACCTCACCAGAATGGCCTTTTAAAAATTATTTGACCCTTGTATTGATTCTGTCCTTATTGATTCAACCCATGTGAATGCAACTGTTGATTTATATACTGTGCAAACTTGTTAAGTTTTTGGGCTCCATGGCTGCTGCATGACCACGATGCTTGTGCCCCTATTTTTTTTAAAAAAATCATTAAATGCTTACTATCCTTGGAAAGTTCTTGCAGCAGTAGCAGCAGCAACAACAGCACAAACTACATTACTTGGAAGGAGACAATCTACCTCCACACATCCCCCGCACCCAGTTGAAGGAAGGAAGGAAGGAAGGAAGGAAGGAAGGAAGGAAGGAAGGAAGGAAGGAAGGAAGGAAGGAAGGAAGGAAGAGCTGCATGTATCATAGCCCACCAAGTGGTGCATTTTCCTGTCACTTCCAACTGTTAAATAGTGACATATCACTTTCAAAGTTATAAAAAGGAAAAAAATTAATTTTTCGGACAGTGGGGACCCAGAAACAGGACAGAAAATGAATCAATTTGTATGAGATGACGTTTGTAGCCTACAGAACTGATAGAAATAGCAATATATATATATATATATATATATATATATATATATATATATATATATATATATATATATATATATATATATATACCGATTGAGCTGACAACCATGTGAATAGGCCCAGCAGCATATTTAGCATGTGACTATACATGCAAATATATCGACATTAAAAAGAAGAAGGAAAAAGAAGCCATTCAAATGGTCCATGTGATTAGGCCCTCACTCTCAGAAGAAGGGAATGGTAAATCACTTCTGAGCACTCTTTACTAGAAAACCTTGAAAAAAGTCACCATAACTCAGAATGGACTTGACAGCATATAATTATTATTAGGAGTACATCTGGATCCAACCCACCATTAACAAAATTATGTTATTTCAAGGCAGAGAAAAGCCTTTTTAGCAAAAGCAAACAAACACAAAAACAAAACATATTGAATAATAATAATTTTAATGGTCAGATTTGTGTCATAGATCTGTGGTCCTCTTTAACAGCAAAAAGAGGCAGGATTTCTGCTGTCATGAGAAAGAGGGTCCCAGGCTGCATGCCTTGACATCTATGTTCCAAAGGATTAGGCCACTGCTATCTGATAGCAAGTGATGGGAAAGATGCTAGTTACTTCTTCACACAGCGCATAGTTAAACTGTAGAATAAACTACCCAAAGAAGTAGCAATGTCTTTTAACTTGGAGGGCTTTAAAAGGGGATTAGAGAAATTAATAGGGGATAAGAGTATCAGTGGCTACCAGTCATGATGGCTATATATGACTTCTGGTATTAGAGAGGCATTATCCCTCTGAATAGGGATGTAAATCCTCCCTCGCTTATCTTGTTCTTTTCTGGAAGAAAGAAAGAAAAAACACCACATTTTTCTACTTGCAACTTCGTGAGATATTTTTTGCTGGTATTGATAAGAATCCCAGCACCTTTTTGTATAGACTTTTTTTAATAACAAGAAGCACCAGAGGAATTGTTTGTGTATTTTAGGATGGTCTTCTGTGCTTGTTCAATGTGTGTGCACTTCACTTCACAAAGAGAAAAGATGCTAGTTTTCTTCATAGGCATTTTGCACAAATTGCAGAAACCATTGTGCTAAAAATTTTGTTATTCCTTATCTTGTTCTTGTACTACAGGCAAGAAATTTCACAGGGACCAGTGACTTCTCAACAGGCTGTTTCGATCTGTTTCGCCAGGAATGATTCAGTTTGCAAGGATTCTTCACATTCCTACCTCTGACTACCATTTGCTGGACAACACAAGCAGAGGGTGCTATTGTATCCACATCCTCTTTGGGTCCTTTCACAGAGGCCTCTGGTTGTCACCGTGTGAACCAGACTAGAGATGTCTTTGATCTAATCCAGCATAGCTGTTCTTATGTTCTTACATTCAGTCCATTGCTCAAGCTACTTTCTCCCAGTCCTGACACTGGAGCTGATTATCAGATTTGAAAGCAAGAAGATCCCTAGAGTAATGTTGTTGTTGTTTAGCTCACTTCCATATAACACTACTGGAAAAACCATAGCTTTCACTACGAGGACCTTTGTCGGCAAGGTGATGTCTCTGCTTTTTAAAATATTGTGTAGGTTTGTCATCGCTTTCCTCCCAAGAAGCAGGTGTCTTTTAATTTCTTGGCTGCTGTCACCATCTGCAGTGATCATGGAGCCCAAGAAAGTAAAATATGTCACTGCCTCCATATCTTCCCCTTCTGTTTGCCAGGAGGTGGTGCGACGAGTGGCCATAATCTTAGTTGTTTGGATGTTGAGCTTCAGACCATTTTTGCGTTCTCCTCTTTCATCCTCATTAAGAGGTTCTTTAATTCCTCCTCACTTTCTGCCATCAGAGTGGTATCATCTGCATATCAGAGGTTGTTGATATTTCTTCCGGCAGTCTTAATTCTGGCTTGGGATTCCTCCAGTCCTGCCTTTCACATGATGTACTCTGCATATAAATTAAATAAGCAGGGGGACAATATACAGCCTTATTGTACTCCTTTCCCAATTTTGAACAAATCACTTGTTCCATATCCAGTTCTAACTATTGCTTCCTGTCCCACATATAGATTTCTCAGGAGATAGATAATGTGATCAGGCACTCCCATTTTTTTAAGGACTTGCCATAGTTTGCTGTGGTCCACACAGTCAAAGGCTTTTGCGTAGTCAATGAAGCAGAAATAGATGTTTTTCTGGAACTCTTTGGCTTTCTTCGTAATCGAGCACATGTTAGCAATTTGGTCTCTAGTTCCTCTGCCCCTTCGAAATCCAACTTGTACTCCTGGGAGTTCTCAGTCTACATACTCTGAAGCCTACCTTGTAGGATTTAGAGCATAACCTTGCTAGTGTGTGAAATGAGTGCAATTGTACATTAGTTGGAGCATTCTTTGGTACTGCCCCTCTTTGGGATTGGGATGTAGACTGAACTTTTCCAGTCCTCTGGCCACTGCTGAGTTTTCCAAACTTGCTGGCATATTGAGTGTAGTGCCTTAACAGCATCATCTTTTAAGGTTTTAAATAGTTCAAAAGGAATGCTATCACCTCCAGTGGCCTTGTTGTTAGCCATACTTTCTAAGGCCCACTTCACTCTCCAGGATGTCTGCCTCAAGGTCAACAGCCATACTATCTGGGTTGTCTGGAACATCCAGATTTCTCTGGTATGATTTTTCTGTGTATTCTAGCCACCACTTTTTGATGTCTTCTGCCTCTGTGAGGTCCCTACCATTTTTGTCCTTTATCATGTCCATCTTTGCACAAAATGTTCCTTTAATATCTCCAGTTTTCTTGAACAGATCTCTGGTTTTTTCCTTTCTATTATTTTTCTCAATTTTTTTGCACTGTTCATTTAAGAACGCCCGCTTGTCTCTCCTTGCTATTCTTCGGAAGTCTGCATTCAGTTTTCTGTAACTTTCCCCTTCTCTTCTCTTCTCTGCTATTTGTAAGGCCTCGTTGGACAGCCACTTTGCTTTCTTGCATTTCCTTTTCTTTGGGATGGTTTTTGTTGCTGCCTCCTGTACAATATTACAAGCCTCCATCCATAGTTCTTCAGACACTCTGTCCACCAAATCTAGTTCCTTAAATCTGTTCTTCACTTCCACTGTGTATTCATAAAGAATTTGGTTGACTATGAGTGCTACTCCATTTCTTCTATGGGATTTTTGCCCACAATAAGTAATGGGGAGCTTTTAATGGAAGATGAAACTTTTCATAGCTGTACTTTTAAAGAGACAGCCCCACCTTAGTTTATTTATTAAAGTGATAGCCAACATGACTCTTGGCTCAGTGTTCTTTTGTTTGCTGGTCTGCCCCTAAAAATCTGTGTTTATAAATATGAGAATAACATACATTGGGTAAACCCTGGATGAAACGACTTCATTGCAATAAACCAAGGAAAATGTAGTTGCCGTGGGTTAGCCACAAACAGGTACCACCCCATGTGGAACACATGCCCAAGTTGCAATGCTTTTTCTCTGTGTTCTAATCTGGCACATCAGCACACATAGTGGGAGATATTGCAGTGTGGGTGGACATGCACACTGCCACCATGGGCCTGTCATGGGATGGACATGATGTCACATGAGAACATCATGCTCCCCTTTTTAAATTTGAACATGATGATGTTTATGCAGTTGTGTGGACATTTGATCTCTTTGTTCCCAAGCCTGTGTATCTGCCTGTGTGAATTAAAATTTGTCAATTACTGTAATTTAAGATGTGGACAACACCCCCCCCCTCCCAACCCCAGCAGAAAGCCATGTATATACATACAAGTTTCACATTACACATAGGACAAACTGCTTGGAAAAGTTATTGATTATGGTGGCTCTTCTGCAAGAGCCTGTTCACTCCCTTGTCATCCAAGATGTCCAGGAGGTCTATCTCCTCTTTGGGGCACCACAACATAGCATGGATTATGGAAGAGAAATCCTCCATGAGGAAATCACAATTTCAATCCTCCACATGTACAAACAGAGGGACAAAGGAGAGGGAAAAATTAAAGACATAATGGAGGGGACCGACATACAGTATAGGGCAGTCAAGGGAGGTGCAAGGAGGGGGCTGGTGAAAAGGGGTGGGGATCGGGAGAGTAGACAACTGGAAGGAAAAAGGGAGCAACCCTGTACCATGCAAAACTGCACTGTATCCAACACAACGACGACGACGATTACTACTACTACTACTACTACTACTACTACTACTACTACTACTACTACTACTACTACTAATAATAATAATAATAATAATAATAATAATAATAATAATAATAATAATAATAATAATAATAATAATAATAATAATAATAATGATAATGATAATGATAATGATAATGATAATGATGATAATAATGATAATAATGATAATAATTTGAGCAGAAAAGAACTGATGTGCCGTTTTGAACCACTGTATGACTTGGCATCATGTACGATAACAGGAGGTGCAGTGTATTTTTTTTTAGAGGTGTATCATTTTGGTCCTTGTATAATAAGGCACTATACAGAAAATGCAGTAAAACATGTGTCTTGCTTCTTGGTCTACAATCAAGGAAACTATTTACAGAAAAGGAGAAAAATCCCAAAGAGAAGAGCTTGATTTTTAAAGTGGTGGATTTTAAGCAGCCCAACAGATAGATGCCGAGTGGTATGGAGTTTCAAAGGTGCATCATTCAAGATTGCTCTGATTGCTTCCGCAATGTATATGAAGTGCTTTGAAGACTTTAGAAGTACCATTATTATTAGCCTATGAGCCAGACAAACAGCTCAGTGAGTTAAGTGGTCAAGAATCTGGTTCCCCTCTGTGCCTCTCCACAGGAGTGACAGTCTGTGTCACTTTGGACAAGCTGCACATTCCCCAGAGAAGAGACTGGTTCTGAGAATTGGGACATTTTCCCACCTTGCTCCTAAGCTGTGGAATTCTTTCTACCAGCATCTTTGTAGACCTTCATGGTGCAGTGGCTAAACTGTTGTACTGCACCCAAAACTGTGCTCACAACCCAGGTAGCCGGCTCAAGGTTCACTCAGCCTTCTATCTTTCAGAGGTCAGTAAAATGAGTATCCAGCTCACTTGGGGGGGGCAATGTGTAGCCTGCATAATTAACATGTAAACTATCCAGAGAGGGATCGAGAGTGCTATGGGGTGGTATATAAGCAGCGCACTTTTTGCTTTCATACAGAACCAGAGTTGGACAAATTTAGATGAGATTTGAAAACCCATCTGTTCAACTTGGAGCCATATGTATCGGGTGTAAGGAGAAGTTAACATATACACACACACACTGGTCATACACACACACACACACACACACACACACACACACACACACACACATTAGTCATTTTACTGGAATGCATTCTGGTTTAGAGCATACATCATTATTAGTAGTATTAGTAGTATTAGTAGTATTAGTATTAGTAGTATTCTAATGCTACTGCTGCTGCTACTACTACTACTAATAATAATAAATAACAACAACAACAACAACAATATAAAATGGCAGGCACAATCAATCAAAATTATAAAGACATTGCCTGATATTATATAATAGACAGCCTCCAATTTTTCTTGGTAAGTATAATCTGTCCATGTCACTTGGATGTAGTGCATGATGCATGTTCATTAGTTTCCGTGTTATTTGATACAATTCTTCTAATTTATTTTGGGTCCAAAATGAGTCATCGTTATCATCTTTGATGCCTAGAAAACGCTGGGAAGAGTCTCCATAATTTAGAACTGACTTGGCATGTAATTATTGATTAAAGACTGGTGATTTGGCAGAAAGGAGAGTGATTGAGAGATGTAGGGTTTTTTTTACCTATCTGCTCCCTCAGCCTGCTCTAACCTCACATTGCAGCTTTCTAGCAATCACAGAAATCATTCCCTCATTGAGAAGAAGGTCCAGGAGCTAGGCTGAGGTCTGCACAGTTCTGTCCTGATTTTCTGCTTCTTGATCACATTCCAACATGACAGAATGTTGGGAACTGATAGCTTCATGGTGGTGTACATTATCCAAACAGTGTACAGTATTTATTATAATCCAATATCCATTCCCATAATAAAATTGTATGTGCTATTATATACTAAACACACATATGTTTTAAGGTGTTTATTTGATGAGAAACCTTGACATCCAAGCGTTCAGCCTGGAGGCAGGCAGTGCATCACGGCCTCTCCCAATTTGAAGGGACCCTTGTCCAGCAGGCCAAGGCAAAGAGGAAGTCACAAAAGCAGCAAAATCAAGGAGCTGGACAGGGGACAGATTGTACTTGTCTTCAGTGTGGACGGGATTGGCACTCTTGAATTGGCCTTCTCAGCCACACTAGACGCTGTTCCAAGCCACACTAGAGCACGTTACCATAGTCTCTCGAGACTGAAGGATGCCTAATCTAAAATATTTGACACTGATTGTCATAAATGATCTTTGAACATCTGCTAACAACGAAAAGCCAGATTTTATGACCAAAAGTTAAGCTTTTTTACAAAATGGAAACATGAAAATATTGTCCTTCCTTCCTCTCTTTATTTCTTTCTTCTAATTTTTTTATTGAAAATGGAAATATATTTATGTGATTATACAAGAAATAAAAATAACAACTGATACTTGGTTGGAAAAAAGAAAATTAGGAAAGGCATACAGTAGTAGGAAAATAGGAAAGGTTTGGTACAGAATTGCAGCCTCTTTCAACTTAAGTGTAATTAAATGTATCTGATCAGAATGATATATGCCTCTTAGGAAAATATAGTGGGGCTGAGAACTCCTTCTTAAGAATGCATTTAAATGCTATCCCAAATTGCTTAGAATACAAACCAGATTCCCCATTAAACCAGTTTTATAGCTTTTGAACCTCCTTCCCTGTCACTCCTATTCCCCACTGTCAGCCTATGGTTTCTAATTGAATTTCATTTCAGAATTAGCATGCATTCAAATTAGTATGCAAATGACCAATGGTTCCCATCCCCTTCTCTCCCTCCCACCTTTATTCTTATAGACTTTGGCATTCCTAAGGTTGCTAAACAGTAACCACAGCCACTACCATCCTTAAAGTGTTGACTGTTCTGGTCTCTTAAGAAAAAAGTTCAACCTTCATACCAAAAGCCTAAGTTTCATTTTCTTCAAAGGACGCAACATGGCAGTCTAGGATGTTTACCTGGTTGCCTCCCCCCCAAAAAAAAAATCAGTTTGAGGCATAAGAGTAATAATGTCTATATTCCACTTATCTCTCTTGCTTACACAGAAAGCTACAAGCAGCCAAGACTACTGTTCTTCCAAGGTGTTCAGCTAGGTAGCTATCCTGCTTCGTCTTCTCAATGACCTTTGGAGTAGTGTTCATTCAAGGCACCATGAACCACATAAGCTAGGAACTTCCATGGTTGAGCAGAAATTTGAACCCAAGTCTCCAATTCAACACTGCCCTTGAAGGACGCCAACTGCCAACCAGTGGCTCACCAAGGTGTAGAGAAGACCTTTGTGCCAAATGAACCTCATGGTCGACCCCTTTAGAATAGGAGGACTGAGGTGCTAACAATTGCAATTGCCAAGCAATCACTAACCAGAGCTGAACCTACTCCATCTGCCTCTCAGGGTCAGGGCTCAGTCTATGTCCTGTGTTTCTTTCGCACTGCTTTGGTCTTCTGCCTCTGTTGTGTGTGACAGAGAGAGCAATGATCAACAAGAGCAGAAGATGAAGCTGTAATTCCAGTCTTTTTTTGTTTTTTGTTTATTTTATTTTTTTGTGGTTGAAAGGACAGCATCAAGATGTTTGTTCCAATAGAACACTTTTTTTCCAGAGTGTATTCCAGACCTGTTAGCGAGTGACTAGAAACAAGAATTTATGGCGTCGGCCTTAGAGATTTGTTGCTTGTTGTTTTTGTTTATCCACCTGTTTTCTGACTCCTTGAATAACTTTTCTCTCTGTCCCTCCCCCTCTTCCCCCCTCTTTCTGAAAAAGAAAGGCCTGCTGTTACTGAAACAAGTATGTACTGTCGAGCATCTGAGTCCCCCTCTTTGTTTTGCTCTTGTATGTTAGGTGGGTTTAGTGGCCAGATGCAATGAAGTTTGCAACAGACAGTCCTTAGACCATCTGTGCATTGTTTGGGGTGGGTGGGGGGAGTGGATGAGTGGGGGGGCGTGAAAGAAAGGCTATTTGTGTAAGTCGTGGGAAACCTAGTGGCTGGCCTTGCCAGCATGCTGTATGAATTGAACTAATTGAAGATTAGACTGGAGAGCTCACCATAGCTGAGGGAGAAGATAATCCTTCATCAGCCGCAGTGGAAGGCTAGTAATTGGAGCTTATTACAGGGTGGAGTTCCCCTACAGTGCTGGAGAAACTGAGACGCTCTTGCTGTTTAATTATGAATTCTTGACAGAAATTGGGGTTATGGGCTCCATGTGTGTGTTAGAGTCTAGAATAAGAAAAGAAGTCCAGCAAGAGGGAAGAAGTGAAAGGGAAGTAATGCAATTTTGATAGTCTAGGCTCAGCTTTTGTTTTAACAGATGAAGGCGTCTTTTGTTGCTCAGTCCAACATTTAGCATGCATAATGAGCCTTGGAATTGTATGTAATTAACCCCGAAACCTATCTGCAGGAATTTTGCTGTTTTTGTTTTTGTGTGAAAATAATTCTGGAAGTATTTTTTTTCCACAATCAATACTGATGCAGACGTTTTCAAAAGGCTGCTATCTGCTACTATTTCCATTAGTACACTTGCTCCTTATAGGTTTATATTTAAACTCCAGAAGACATTCTTAATGCAATGACATTCCCACTTCAATTTAGGACAGACCACATTAAGCCACTTAAATGTTTCTCTGTCTGTATCCTAAACAAAGGTGGGCAGATAATTGACTTTTTACCTAATTGTGCTCATCCAGCCTGTGTGCTTCTTTATTTCCTGTGAAATAAACAATAATGTACTTTCATGTATCATGCCTCGCTAAATTTCAGTTTGACTGTGTTGACTGTCTATACTCAGATTGGGCTGAATCAGGTACATTATGCTGGAGTCTAGACTTCATTTATTCCAGTGAAAAGCTTCCATTTTCTATTACAAAAATGAGTTATTTGGTAACATCAAATTTGGTTCCAGTTACAAAACTGTAAACAATGACAACAAGTTTAATGTAGGAAAATATATATTTTCAAAGTGGAACAATGACAAACATATTCAGAAGTACAAAGCCATAGACTTACTTTTCCCAATATTTACAATTCAAACACTTCTTTTAAGCAAAAATATCCATCATTACAGAGTCTCATAAAAAATAGGGAATTGCCTTTCAGTAGAAGAAAAAGAGAAAAGATAGCAAGAACTTTTGATATCATAGAAGATGTGTAGAAAGTTCAGTAGACCAGAATAATGGAATGAGATGTGCACACATGACTGGAAATCAT
This sequence comes from Pogona vitticeps, assembly GCF_051106095.1. Lineage (NCBI taxonomy): Eukaryota > Metazoa > Chordata > Lepidosauria > Squamata > Agamidae > Pogona > Pogona vitticeps. The sequence goes on along the minus strand of NC_135787.1, from coordinate 101,814,650 downwards.
TGTAATTATCTGATTATTTTTCATTACACTGAAATCCAAAGGAATCTTGGTATAAATGTGGTTATGTGTCATGCGTCTACAGACACAGAAGCAGAATGCAGGAGCATAGGCAGCTGTATGTCAGCAAGGCAGCATTTTTTCTGAATGCCACTAGGATCCGTTTGATTGTCATTAGTGTAACAGCCAAATCCTGTATACCCATCTACTGCACTTCAGAGAGTGAGGGCCATAAAACACAGCCTCAGACGTCTATGAGCATGTAGGTACACCTGCACCATGTCACCCCCAAAATCTCTTTATTTTAAAAATACATTTTTAACTTTAAAAAAAAACACCTCTCTCATGCTGTCTAGTGGTCAAATCTTTTTTTTAAAAAAAGTAAAAGTGAAGGTGAGGCGATGTGCTGGAAATAAACAGTAAAATTGACTGCCGTGCCTTGTAGAGGTCACAAAGAGACTTGGGGGTGACTTTATTATTTTGGATTGGGGCTGGAGGGCTACATGTGGCCCACAATCTGCTCTTTGTCCAGCTGACCAGCGGTCTTTGAATTAAGCCTGGAGACAAACTAATAACCAATGAAGTTGGAATAAGACTGAAGTCACCTGTTCCATTCAGCAAACTTGAGTTAGAACTCTGGCAGTTATACTTCAAATATTGAGATCCCTACCTATCACCACCACCTCTGGGCATCCTAGAGTAGTGTTGAGTCAGGGAGAAGTCCCAAAGTACAAACATGATTCTTTAAGGTATATCCCCACCCCAAACAGTTTAGAGTCCTACACACAGAACAGCAGAATTCTCCTTCCCCTAAACCAGTTGTACTTCTATCTTACCTGAAATAAATCTCAGATGATCCATCTGCCACTTGTCCATCACTAGTACTAAAAACTCCATTACTTTAAAAGAGAGGGACAGAGCTGGTTATCATTAGTATAATGATGATGTGTGTTTAGTCGTTTAGTCGTGTCCGACTCTTCGTGACCCCATGGACCAGAGCACGCCAGGCCCTCCTGTCTTCTACTGCCTCCCGGAGTTGTGTCAGGTTCATGTTGGTTGCTTCGCAGACACTGTCCAGCCATCTCATCCTCGGTCGTCCCCTTCTCCTCTTGCCATCACACTTTCCCAACATCAGGGTCTTTTCCAGGGAGTCTTTTCTTCTCATTAGATGGCCAAAGTACTGGAGCCTCAGCTTCAGGATCTGTCCTTCCAGTGAGCACTCAGGGTTGATTTCCTTTAGAACTGATAGGTTTGTTCTCCTTGCAGTCCAGGGGATTCTCAAGAGCCTCCTCCAGCACCACAATTCAAAGGCATCAATTCTTCGGTGGTCTGCTTTCTTTATGGTCCAGCTCTCACTTCCATACATCACGACAGGAAAAACCATAGCTTTGACTATTCGGACTTTTGTTGGCAAGGTGATGTCTCTGCTTTTCAAGATGCTGTCCAGATTTGTCATCGCTTTCCTCCCAAGAAGAAGGCGCCTTTTAATTTCAGGGCTGCTGTCTCCATCTGCAGTGATCATGGAGCCCAGGAAGATAAAATTTGACACTGCCTCCATATCTTCCCCTTCTATTTCCCAGGAGGTGATGGGACCAGTGGCCATGATCTTAGTTTTTTTGATGTTGAGTTTCAGACCGTTTTTTGCTCCAGCCAAATATCTACACACCCTGGTTTTTGTTTTTTTGTTTTTTGCTTTTTGTAGATGGCATGGGAGAACAGATGTACCACTGTGACATCTCAGAAGCCAATAGCCCGACAATATCTCCCAGCAACCTCAAAACAGTTCTGTGAATGCAAATGGTGCTGAAAGCAAGAGGCCCAGGAGGACTAATGTAGACATAACCCTCCTCTTCATTTCCTTTCCTACCGCACATCACCCAATGGGTTAGCAGTTCCCAAACATTTTTATACTTTGGTGCTTTTTTTTTTTTTTTTAGAAAGCCTCACAGCTTCTCACTTCTCTTTTACCATCACTCAACACTTCTTCTTTAAAAAACAACTGTATTTTAAAATTAAAAGTAAACACAAATAGTTAGCCCAACTTTGGGAAACAATGAGATCATAGGCATCCTTCAGTCTCGAGAGACTATGGTAGCGTGCTCTGTATGGAGGGCTTGGAACAGCATCTAGTGTTTTGACGCTGTACACGAAGCTGGAGTGTCCTCTCCAGAGTACGAAGCCTGGGCAAAAACAATATGGAGGATAGGTTGTTACCCAACAAGCAAATCCCCCCTCTCCACGTCCCTGAAATAGTCCAGTGGAAAGGCAAGAGCCAATACAACTGGTTTCAGCAACGTCGCAGGAGTTGGCAGAATGACACGAACTGCCTCCGGGACTCCAGCTCCGGATTTTTCCTCAAGATTAACTCCTGAAGCCTTTTCCATCAGTGGATGTAGCCACAAGGCAGTGGGGGTTTGAAATCAGAGTTTTCCTTCTCTTAGGTGAGCTGCCTTCCGGGGCTGAACGAGTCCCACCTACCCGGCCTTTTCCCTCATGGCAAGGAGGACGATGGTGGCGCCTCTGTGGGGGTTTGAAATCAGAGTTTTCCTTCTCTTAGGTGAGCTGCCTTCCGGGGCTGAATGAGTCCCACCTATTTAACTTATTGATGCATCAATTAATGTAATTTTACTGGTATAGACGGAAAGCTCTTTAATCTCTCTAGACTGAGAGCGAGGACCAAAGTCCAGCTGAAATGCATGTGGGACTTCCTCTTCGCAGATGATGCAGCCATTGTTGCCCACTCTGCTGAAGACCTCCAACAACTCATGAATCATTTTAGCAAGGTCTGCCAAGACTTTTGACTAACTATCAGCCTGAAGAAAACACAAGTCATGGGCCAGAGCTGTTATGGGAAAGTAAAGCCCTAATAATGAACAAATTTTACCAATAATCAATAAAGTTTTATGATTAACAAAGGCTAGGCAGAAATTGCTTACAGTTGCTGTTGCAAAAAGGTATTTCAGGATATTGCTTGACTAATACGAAAAGAGGAACTGAACTTAGACACAGAAAGGAAGAAGCATGTTTGTTACACCGGATATGTTCTTGGTCAAGGGTGAAAATGGGAAGTTGAGTAAACATTGCTAGTGTCAGTTGACCTGATATAATCTAATGTACTAAAACATATAGTTTGAAAATAACATTTGCTGATTGCTGAATTAGGGTAAAGAGGAGACATTAATCATAAACATAATCAAAAGGGGGTTGGATAATCAGGGGGAGAGATTGATTTGGGTGGCAAAGGGGTGGAATAATGGGAGGATAATTAGCAAGAATGGAAGCCCATTCAGTAATCCGTGAATGGGACAGTCAGGGTTCCTTTGGTATATAAATTTATGCGGCTACCTCATAAATTCGGAAGTTCTTGGGGGGATTTCCAACTTGAACTTCCCCGCTACTGCAGTGCGAAAACAAATAAAGCTTTTCCCTCCATTTTACCTCAGAGCTTGTAAGAGTCATTTATGCTCTCAGCAGATATTTCTACATTTGACACGGCGTGGACTCACCTCCTTCTATTACCATCTCCACACAAGAATTGGAAGTTGTTCATTACTTTGTGTACCTTGGCTCAACAATCTCTGACACACACTCTCTAGATGTCGAGCTGGATAAACGCATTGGCAAAGCAGCCACCATGTTCTCTAGACTCACAAAGAGAGTGTGGCTCAGTAAGAAGCTGATGACACATATGAAGATCCAGCGACTTCCCATCTCTCTTTCCCCTCCCACACAAACAAGGCCCACTAAAGATTCCCCTCCCCCAGGATAGGAGAGGGGGGTGAGGTGGGGTGGGGGTATATTTCTCCCCTTTGGGGGAATATCTTTCTAGAGACCCCCCCACTGCTCTCTCCTCCCCCCTGGGGCCATTGCCCACCTCCATCTGGATCCTCAGGCAGTGGAGGGGGTGGGGGCATAGGAGAGGCCCCAGAGAGATGGGGCTTGGAGGGGGGGAGAAGATAGGGGGTCAACTGGGAGCGAGGGAGGCTAGATCCAGGCCCCTTAGTCTGCCCTCCGGCCAGGCGGCCTCTGCCTCTTTCTCCCTCACCCCCCTCCAGCCAGCACTGGAGGGGTAGATCCTGCCAGCCAGTTCCTCTGGTTCCCCCAAGAAAGGGGATCTCTGCTGGAAAGTTTTCTCCTTGCTGCCAGGAAGAGCCCTTTCCAGGGGTCGGGTCCCAAAGGTCCCCTTCAGGACCAGCCTGTTTCCCAAAGGCCGGCTCCTTGTGTCCGAAGATGAACCACCTCTCCGGCCGCCTCTGATTTTGGAGGCTCCTCTTGACGGACGGACGGAGGGGGCTTTGGGAAGAGACAGAAGAAGAAGACTCGTCCCTCCTATAGGGAGGGCTGGAGAAAATAAAAAGAGAAATGCAACCCAGAAAGAGTCCCTCCTCACAGGGATCATTTCAGCCGTTGCATCTGGGGGTGGGTGGGAGGTAGGTCTTTTGTAAAGCCAATGGCTGTGAAGCATCCATTCCAGACCAACCCAGGCATCACGATAGAGGGGGGAGTCAGCTGTAAGACCCCACCACCTGCGTCCCTCGCAGCTCGTGCGACAGTTGTGAGTCAAGTCTGAGGGAAACGTTCGAGTGGGTAGGTTGGAAGATAGCTGGGAATGTGGATGATGGATACTGCATTTCTATGCTGCCCAACTGGCAGCCAAAGCTGAACCTCAAACCCCCCGCACTCTTCCCACCCACAGCAATGGGGGCAGGAGAGACCCTGGGGAGAGGGCCTGTCCATTTTCTACACTAGGAGAAGTTTGTCTCTGTGTGTGTGTGTGTGTGTGTGTGTCTGTGTGGTTTGCTGATGATGATTTTGGGTTCAAAAATATTCTCAGGAAATTGTCTGAATCTCCTCTTGGTTTCCTATTTCATGCATATCTCATACTGTAGATGTTGTTGTTGTTTAGTCGTTGTGTCCGACTCTTTGTGACCCCATGGACCAGAGCACGTTGTGTCCGACTCCTTGTGACCCCATGGACCAGAGCACGCCACAGGCCCATGAGATACTATTTGTTATTTCTTATTAGTTCTATTTGTAACTTACCTTTTCTTTTGTAGAGTCAATGCACCATACAGTCATGTGAAAAAGAAAGTCCACCCTCTTTGAATTGTATGGTTTTATATAGCATCTGGTTTATTTTATAAATTTTATAAATCATCTGGTCTTTAGCAGGTCTGAACATTATAAAAATACAACAACACATGGCATATTATACCATGTCATGATTTATTTGATAAAAACAAAGCCAAAATGGAGAAACCATATGTAAAAAACTAAGTATACTTTATTATTCAATAGCTTGTAGAACCACCTTTATCAGAAATAACTTGAAGTAAGCATTTTCTGTATGACTATCAGTCTCTCACATCTTTGTAGAAGAATTTTGGCCCACTCTTCTTTACAACATTGCTTCAATACATTCAGATTTGTGGGGATTTGTTTATGCACAGCTCTTGTAAGGTCCCACCACATTTCAGTTGGGTTGAGGTATGGACTTTGAGCCTTCATCAGGCCCCTTTCTCAGGAAGAGCTTAAAACCTATGGATCATCAAGTAAAGATCATCCTATCCTTACAGAGACCAATACATCTCCTGCTATTTGGCCCTTGCAGCTGGCTAGGAAACGAATGTGTGTGAGTAATCCTTTCTTATGTTCACTAAGGAACCTTAGAAGACCAACAGCTGGAACAGACACAGCAGTAGCAGGCAGAATGTCCTCAAGCCTGGTACATATTAAACTGCATTCCCATTGTACTAAGCTAGTGTAAATGACTAGCTAAATGACAAGCTGGAGGAGGTGTGGTGAGCCTGGAGTCGGGGACCAAGAGGCTGGCTGAGGACAAGTGAAGCTGGTGCCAGCTTGTGGTGGTGACTCTTTTGCGAACTTTTCTGGGGGGCTGTCTGGAACTGGGAGTCATCAATACCTATGGCCAAGGGAGGTGCCTTTCCAACAGAGGACCCTGGAATGTTTAAGGGGGAATTCTCTGACTGTACCCCCGTTGCCATGTTTCCAGCAGCTCTCCATCAGCTCCCCCTGCTTCAGATTTTATTGCTTGCTTTGCCTCTGCTTTTGACTGCTCGGCTTGGGGCCTTCGCCCCCATAAACTCAAAACCATCTCCAACAGCCTCCCTGAGGGAAAGAAGATCTGCGGCCAGTGTGTGGTGGGACAGGTTCAATTGTGTGTGGGAGAAACTTGGGCTTATTTTGTTTATAGCATGTATATATGTATGTGTGTGTGTGTGTATATGTGTATATATATGTATATGTGTATGTGTGTGTATATATGTATATATATATGTATATTCTTTTTTTTCCTTTTTATTATCTCACTGATTATTTAGTTGTATAGTTGATTAATTTTAAATATTGTTAATTATTTGATTTTATGTTAATGTTCACTTAACTATTACTTGTTTATTTTTCTTACTGTATTTAGTTTATTTCTATTTGACATGGAGAGGAGGGCCTGCCCCCCCCAGCGAGGGCTCCAACATCAGTGTGATTACGGGAAGAGGGAGATATGGCGCTGGCACAGTGCCTACTCGTGTTAGGAGAACAGTGAACAGATGTTTGAAGGCTGTTCACTGTTCTGACACTGTGACGAACTGCCAGTATCGAGGTAGGTAGTCTAGCTGGATTTTGTGATGCTGCAAGGAGTCTTTAAGAGGTGAGAGTCTTGTGCATGGTTTGCCCACCCCTGGTGCTATACTCTGAGCCTGGTCCTGTTGAATGCCAGGTCTGTATCCAATAAATCCCAGCTTATTCAAGACCTTATTCTGGAGGAGGATGCAGACCTGGCGTGCATAACTGAGACCTGGATGGGTGGGGAAGGAGGGGTTCCTCTGACCCTTTCCTGCCCTCCAGGTTATGCAGTCCAGCACCAGGGCAGACTGGAGGGGTGGGGGAGAGGAGTTGCCATTGTTTATAGAAAATCATTAGAGGTTACTAGGCGCTCCTCGGTCGTGAAGCCAGGTCTGGAGGCCCTTCATGTGCGGATTGGGGCTAGGGATGGTATTGGGATCTTGCTGGGTTACCGCGCTCCCCGTGACCCAGCCACCTCCCTACCGGAGCTGGCGGACTTCGTCTCCGCGGCACTGTTGGAGTCCCTGAGACTTCTGGTCCTGGGTGACTTCAACATCCATGCGGAGGCGGAGGTATCCGGTCCAGCTCTTGAGTTCTTGGAAACCATGGCTTCCTTGAACTTATCCCAACATGTCAACGGCCCCACGCACATGGGTGGCCATATGCTCGACTTGGTTTTTTCCACCGAGTGTAATGAGCGTGGTCTGATGGTGACTGACCTTGTGTCAGTCCCCTTGTCATGGTCAGACCATTACCTAATAAAATGTAACTTCACAATGGCGCTCTCCCCTCGGAGGGAGCATGGATCTATTTTGATGGTCCGCCCTCGAAGGTTACTGGATCCAATTGGTTTTCAGGATACCATGAGAGGGATTCCAGCAGAACTGTCTGGCGCTCCTGTCGAAGCTCTGGTCGATGGTTGGTTCTCCGCCGCTACTAGGGCTGTTGACACGATCGCACCCAAACGCCCTCTCAGGAGCAGAGCTCGGCCAGGACCCTGGTATAGTCAGGATCTACGAGCGATGAAGCGAATAAGGAGATGGCTAGAGTGCGCTTGGAGAAAGAAACCGATGGATTATAGTAAAATAGCTGTCAGGATCGCAACTAACCATTACCTAGCCAAGGTAAAGGCTGCTAGAAGATCTTACCTCGCTGACCGGATAAGCGAAGCTTCCAACCGGCAGGCGGAACTTTTCCGTATAGTTCGCGATCTATCCAGAATTGGTCAGGGTGAAGGGCCTCCCACTAGCATCTCACCTGACCAATTTGCAGCGTTTTTAAAATCCAAAGTGGAGGCCATCCGCCGTGACCTTTCTACTTTTTAAAATACAATGGATCGAGCAGAGATGTCCAGCGCTCCGTCCTGCCCGGTTATTCTCGACTCCTTTCAGCCTGTAACACCAGATTTGGTAGGCAAGGCGCTTGATCGCTGTCGGGCCACCACCTCTTCTCTTGACCCTTGCCCGGCCTGGCTAATCAAAGCAGCCAGGCCGGTAACAACTGAATGGGCCACTGCAATAATTAATGGGTCTCTCCAGGAGGGCAAGGTCCCCCTCGCCCTCAAGGAGACACTCATTAGGCCCATTAGGAAGAAACCAAATTTGGCGGCGGACGAAATTGGCAATTATAGGCCCATCACCAATGTTTCCTTCCTCAGCAAAGTGGTTGAGAGGGTGGTGGCAGATCAGCTTCAGGCGCTCTTGGACTAAACCAATGCTCTGGACCCATTTCAGTCAGGCTTCAGGCCGCGCTATGGTACAGAGACGGCACTGGTCACACTGTTGGATGACCTGTTGAGGGAGGCCAATGGGGGCAACATGTCCTTGTTGGTCCTCCTTGACATCTCAGCTGCCTTTGATACCGTCGACCACGGTATCCTCCTGGGGAGGCTCTCCAAGTTGGGAGTCGGTGGCCTGGCACTTGCCTGGCTCCGCTCCTTCCTGGAGGACCGCCCCCAGAGAGTACAGCTGGGGAGAGGGTCTTGGCCCCGTGGAATCTCAATTGTGGGGTTCCACAGGGGTCGATCATCTCCCCAATGCTGTTTAATGTCTATATGAGGCCGCTGGGCGGGGTCATCAGGGGCTGTGGGGCACTGTGTCATCAGTATGCTGATGACACACAGCTCTACATCTCCTTTACACCAACTTCAGTGGATGCCGTCCGGTCCCTCCAGCGCTGCCTGGACACTGTACTGGAATGGATGCAGTCAAATGGATTGAGGCTGAACGCGGACAAGACGGAGGTCTTGAGGGTGGGCGGCCCTTCCGTCAGCGGCATAGGTGACTCCCTCTCCTTTGGAGGGACGACCCTTGCCACAAAGAGTGAGGTCCGCAGCTTGGGAATACATCTGGACCCGGCGCTTACCATGGAAACCCAGGTAGCGTCCGTGGTCCGCTCTGCCTATTTTCATCTATGGCGGATTGCCCAGCTGCGACCATATCTTGATCGGGGGGCCCTCACTACTCTAGTCCATGCGCTCGTAATCTCGAGATTAGACCATTGTAATGCACTCTACGTGGGGCTGCCTTTGAGACTGACGCGGAAACTTCAGATGGTCCAGAATGCAGCAGCCAGGCTCCTTAGTGGGGTGAGAAAACACCAGCATATCTCCCCACCCTGGCTGCTTTGCACTGGTTGCCCATCCGTTTCCGCGTTGACTTCAAAGTGCTAATGATCACTTATAAAGCCCTAAACGGTTTGGGACCTCAATATTTGGCAGATCGTCTTCTCCCACCCAGATCTACCCGGATCACCCAATATAGCCAGCAGGGGCGGCTGAGGGGTCTGACGCCGAGAGAGGCCCGGAAGGAAAAAACAAGAAACCGGGCCTTCTCGGCGGTGGCCCCTTGGCTGTGGAATGCCCTCCCAACAGAAATTCGGCTGGCACCCTCGCTGGGTGTTTTTAAAAGCCAGTTAAAAACTTGGTTATTCAAGAAGGCCTTCCCTCCAGTCAATTAAGTCTTTCTCTCTCTCTGTCTCTCTGTCTCTCTGTCTGTCTCTCTCTCTCTCTCTCTCTTTTTATTTTATTTTTTATTTTATTTTATTTTTTTGCTATTCCATCTTGGTAATCCTCTCTTTGAATTAATTGTTTTAAATTGACATTTGTAATTTTATGATTTTATATATTTTATACTGTTTTGTTTTATTTTGTAAGCCGCCCCGAGTAGACATGGTCTAGAGGGGCGGGGTAAAAATCAAATAAATAAATAAATAAATAAATAAATAAATAAATAAATAAATAAATAAATAAATAAATAAATAAATAAATAAACAAGGGACGTGGTGGCGCTGCGGGCTAAACCGCAGAAGCCTGTGCTGCAGGGTCAGAAGACCAGCAGTCGTAAGATTGAATCCACGTGATGGAGTGAGCTCCCGTCACTTTGTCCCAGCTCCTTGCCAACCTAGCAGTTCGAAAGCATGGAAATGGGGGTAGATAAATAGGTACCACCTCGGTGGGAAGGTAAAACGGCGTTCCCTAGTCACACTGGCCATATGCCAACGGAAACTGTCTTTGGACAAGTGCTGGCTCTACAGCTTGAAAACGGAATGAGCACCACCCCCTAGAGTTGGACATGACTGGACTGAAAATGTCAAGGGGAACCTTTACCTTTTTAGTGTAAATGACAGAAATGACTCTGGAGGGCATCCAGCTACTGAAGGGAGCAAGATCTGGGACTGGACAGCTTCAGTCCTCCATTTACTCCCAGAGCTGTCAAATCACCACAGCCTTCATCTGTCATATAGAATGGCCATGTGATGCATTAATAGCAATTAAGTCTGAAGTTAGTCAACACCTTTACTGGATCACATTACGGAGAAGAATGCATTCAAATTTTCCAAAACTCTTCATCAGGCAAAGATAGTATAAAAGTTGGGGTTAAAGTAAAGAGTTCAAAAATTGGGCCAGAAGTAATACTGCTAGCTAATGAAGCAGACCACCAACAAAATAAAATGGGTTTTCTACGAGACTGAACCTTCTATGAGGTTTAATGACTGAATTACTATCAATCTGGTGGCATATCAGACAACAAAAGAAAACAAAAACAAAGAAGAGACAAAATTGTTGTGGCATCTCAGAGGCTAACTGCTGTATAGTATTTGAATGTGGGCTTTCATGAATGAAGTCCAGTTCCTCAGACATTGGAGTAAGAGTGTATGACTACCATATTTACACATGGCCCCATGACCATTTGATCTACTGTGCTGATGTAAAGACTAAGACCTTGCTTTATATTTTACTATTACAAGCCTACAAAAAGGCCTGCATAGTTTCATCAAAGGCAACTAGCACATCTGCCAGAGGGTCAAGTCACCCTTTTGACTACAGTACGGGAGGAGGTGGACTCTGTCATTTGTGCCTCATGCAGAATCTGAACTCCATTTTGCTTTGTTGGTAGTTGGGCTTCATGAGTCAAGAGTACTACATATGGCTCCGATTTTCAATAACATGCCATAATGTTTTATTAATCCAATAAAGGTATTGCCCAGAGTTTGGCTACATTGTGTATGTCACACTGTCAAGAGTCTTTTTTTGCCAGACCAGAAAAGTGAGATATAAATGCTTTAAATACAAAAATTATATACTGTAAATCAAGGGCTATTTTCAAATGTTGTTAGAGTTCCATGGACCCATGTTGATAAATGGCCTATTTCTCTTGTCCGTCATTAGCATTTTTAAGACAGTTTGAGATGAGAGTGAAGTGTTTGACAAATGGAACAAGCCAACCGAACTCCCGTGTTTTTGACAAGAAAAACAAAGGCAAGATTTTTGTGTTAGATTAGATCACTGTTTCAGAAAAATATATTCTCTTTTTTGTTCCAAAGATAAGGGGCATATATTGAGACACTCTTAATTTTAGCCACTCCATTTTGTAGAATTATAAATAGCAATAGGAACTGGCAAATATCGTTTTGCCCAATTTCAAATCCACATAAACCTCATGGGTTTGAGAATTGGAAACATTTTGAGGTTTTTGCTCTGCTGGGAATTGGGCCATTGCCAGAGCGTATCTGTACATTAAACTGGAAACCCACAAGCCAAGTACATAATGGTTTCTCATTATAGGTCATTTACATTTCTTTATGTTTCCTGTTGCCTTTTATTCCAGCTGCTTCATTGGCAGCAAATTTGGAACTAAATATGTCATTAATTTCCTTTAGGATTATGTTATGTAGCATTTTGTGATTATCTGGAAGAAAATGGTAACAAAGAACCTAGTGAGAAATTTGGGAAATCTTGGTAGTTTGAAGCCAGCTGGGTGCACAGGTTAGATGGGAAGACTTTATGTAAGCCGTTCAGCTGGGCAGAACAGGGATGGCCAGCTTCTGCATTCTTAGGTAGTGCTCAGTTCACAGGCAGTCCAGAAAATTCCACTGCCTGGAGAAGAGGATGAGGTGCTCCCTCTCCGCCTTCACTTTATGTACAGAATAATAGAGACTGCCCAAAGGATAGGGTCTTCCCCTATTCTTGAGGAGGTCCATCACTTACCTTGGGGCAGACTCACCACTCGGTTCCTCAAGCAGAAGGGGACGGCCAGGAGTCTCAGGGAGAATTGCTGACATTGGTTCACCAATCGCCCACCAACATTTGGCACTTGAGACAGCTTCTCCTCTCTGCCTGAAGGTGGAGTTGCCCCTATCTCTATTATTCAGATAGCTATCTGAAAAACTGAAATGTACTGAAAGGCAACAAGAGAAGATTCCTGTGAGGAAGCACTTGTTGCTGAGGAAAACACTGCAGCCATAGTTCTCTCTCTTTTTACCTAGTTTCATTGGCTTCCCGATTGTTTCCTTCTCAGTTCAAGCACAGGCTTTGGCCTTGAAAATACTTAATGATCTCTGTGATCAGCAGATCTTGGGACTCACTTCCTCTCATATGAATTGTTTGAAATCTTCGCTCAATTTCCATGGTTTCCAATTGCTTCCTCATCAACTACGAGGAAAACCTCAAATCATGGAATAACCTGCTAAGGAAAGCTGAATCTGCCCCCTTTTACAGTTCGTTTTTAGTGTCCTAATAAGCAGAGCTTGTAAACATTGCTTCTTTTATAGAAATGAGGCAGAAATGAGGCAGCTGTATCCAATTTTGACTGTCATGCAGGGGCACCAAACTACTACTTATCCAGCTTCTTATTAACTGTGCTTTTATTGCCTGGAATATGGAGAGACATTTGTGGGATCTTCAGTACTATGTGCAAAATAACTGGGGTGGCCTTGGATATTTTGCACCCTGATATGAGTCAACAGGAAACACAATTTATTACTCCATCTTCTTGGGAGACAACTCTCAACTTGCCCCAGCATGGCACTTGCTGGAGAATTCTGGGAACTGTAGGACAGTTTGATTCCTTAAGGGAAGCTAGTCATTTTCTCTACTGTCCACTGTTGTACTTTATAGTGTTGTTTCATGCAGCATTTATTTTGTACACCACTTTGGTTACAGTTTTCCATAGAAAGTGAATGCTGCAATCAGCCAATCTATCAGTGAATTAACACCGTGCGCAATGCATACTCAGGCAATTCATGTGTCTGATAGATGTAACAACTCTTGTATAAAGACACACAACACACATTACATGCAAAATGTGAAGAGAAATATGGGCAAAGTGCAGCCTGCAGGGCTACAGAGTCCCAAATAAGGCACCTAGTGTACTTTTACTTCTAGGCCTTCTACACCTTCCAAATTTTACAAAGATATTTTGATTTTACAAAGATATTTTTAAAGTCCTCTTTTTGCTGCTAGGCAGTATAGGGAGCAATTTCTCACATTCCCCAGCACCTCTACTCCTCTATCCAAAATGTATTTATTTTAATCATCATTAGAGAGCATGAGCATGCTTTTCCAGAAAACAACAAATTAAATAAATATATTTTGGGAGCTGGGGGCTGCCAGAACAGGTGTGGTTTTCCAGGTTTCAGGTATGTCTACTTGTGGCCTCTTAATCCCTGGAATTTGCCTATCCTTGCAGAAGAGGATATAAACATTAAAATATGGGAAATGTTTTATTCCTTATAATTTTAAAATGTTTCCTTTTCTTTTTGAGTCAAACTGTTTTGAAACTTTTTACTTTCAGGTGACTCAAATTTGATAGGGCTGCCATGATGACAGATAAAAATTATTTAAGTGGAGAGGCAGAATATGAACGTAAAGCTACAGTGAAATTTTGAAACATACAGTATATTATATGTGGTATTTTGTACTTATTTTAGATTGACTTATGAAGACTGCATTTTTGTTCCACAGATGAAATTAATAACTGTCCTTAACTATGCCTAGAATATGTAGGTCAGTAAAGTGACAAGATGCCAAGTACTTATTCACTTCTAGGTTTATATTCACTTTGAACTTCAAACTATCCCATATTTTAAATTTTCCTGTATGTATTTAGAAATCTAGCATTTAAAAGAGAAATGTGTTCAATGGGAATGAGTATCTCGTCCCAAAACCTCAGGAGCTAGATGGGGGCAAATGAACGAACATGGGGTTATTGTTGGTCAGAGGTTCTGGTGATGTAGAACAGTGGTTCTTAACCTTTGTTACTCGGATGCTTTTGAACTGCAACTCCCAGAAACCCCAGTCAGGACAGCTGGTGGTGAAGGCTTCTGGGAGTTGCAGTCCAAAACTCTTGAGTAACCCAAGGTTAAGAACCAGTGATGTAGAAGGAATGTCCATCTCCTTCTGGATGAGGTCAGGGCCAGTCCTTGGATAAACAGCATTTTTCAAATATTTTCTCCAACCCTATTCTGGCACAGCTTGTTTTCACTTCTCGAGGCTTAGCCTCATTGGTTTTAATCTGTGGCCTGCTGCTGAACTCCACTACACACTCAGAAAGGTGCCCTCCCTTAAGGCCTAGCCTCACACCACTACTACGCCTTTCCCTATGGTGAGCGCTACAGATTACTCTCCAGTAGCATCTTGCCTGGAAATCTTAGGTGGCCTTTATCCACTCATTCACCCACACACTGCTTGAGTGGGTGTCTGGACTTCTTTCTGTGACATGAACACGCCAACGAATCTCTTTCTAAAGCTGTCTCTCTTCCTTCTTTCTTTATAACAAAGTCCCTACCTAATTGTGCTGGGCTGATCCTAAGTCTGATTGACCAACTAGGTTTGATTTAAGCCAAATTGGTAGAAAATATACATTTTACAGCCTGCTTGAGTTTGAGCAAAGGAGCAAAAATTTAATTTAACCTGTTATTTACCAGACTGAATCCACACCAATAACTTAAACCAATGCTTCCCAACCTTGGGTCCCCAGATGTTCTTGCACTAAAACTCCAAAAAAAGTCTTCACCACTAGCTGTGCTGGCCAAGATTTCTGGGAGTTATAGTCTAAGAACATTTGGGGACCCAAGATGTACTGCTTTAAACAATCACTGAAGCTTCAAATCATCGTCCACCTTTAAAAATATTTATTTTGTTGCAGCCAAAGAGAGCTCCCATTACAACACATTTACATGTTAAGGTTTGATGTCATTTTACATTCCACATCTTACACAGCAGACCTTGCAACTCATAGGCCTCTTCCCAGGAATATTTTCAAAGAGCTGCCTCTTATTTTTGGCTTTGCTTTCAATGCACTTCTGCTCCAGATCTAGGTTCCTAACAATGGCTCTTGTCATGTGGTGTGGCTGGCTCTCAAAAGATGACTATCCATACAGAACAATGCTGCTAGTAACCTGGATGTCTTTGCTGCTGTGCTATAGTTGTGGCAGTATACTGTGGACCACAGAAACAGCACATTTGACTTTTGTTTTACCTTTAATAATTCTGGCTTTGTCATAGTTCATGTCTTTTGTTAACACACTGCTGACAATACAATAAAAGCACAGTTATTAAAACTCACCTTGGTGCCCTTGGCAAATTTGCAGGTTGGCTATCCCGAAGGCCAGACCCTACAATAACCCTATGAGATTGTTTTTTAGACTGAGAAAGAATACCTGGTGAGTTCAATGGCTCAAAAGGAACCAGAACCTTGATCTTCCAGTTCAGAACTCTAATCACTGCATCATACAAGCGCTCACACTTTCTTTTAAAATTTTGCAGTGAAAACGCTCCGTTCCAAGAAGCTCAATGCATTCTTTGTCTCTTAGAGCATCTACTTCAAAATCAAGAGTTTATTTCAAATACAGCTGTGAATCAAAATGTACAGCAGAAAATATAGCCACCTTTGTGGATTGCAAAGGAGGAAAATAAAAACATTTTTTTTTAAAAAATTACATTTTTGTTATTATGAAGAGAAACAGTTTTCTACATTACACTCAGCCGATAAAGTCAGCTTGCCCCCCCCCAGCTTCACAAGCACTATGGCCAATTACCAGGGGATGATGGGAATTGTAGTCAGGCATCATCTGGATAGTTACAGGTTTCCCACTCCTGCAGTGTATGAACATGACAAATCTCGAAACCATGAGCTGTGTGGAAAGAACAAATCATCAAAATAAATCATCCATTTTTCATAACAGTCAGGAGTCCAAAGTGTTAAGGTTGCAACACTCAAAACTTAAGTAGTTCTCCACACAAACGAAAGGTAGCCATTGCCTTCCCTTTCTGCCAGAGGCATCTGGCTGGCTGCTGGTGGAAACAGAACACTGGGATACAGTAGAGGGACGTTCAGCAAAGCTTTTCTCAAATGGCTAAATCATCAGCAGCGCTCCTGCGTTTTCTCCTGTATCTTTGCCTAAACGCCAAGGTAAATAGGTACTCCATAAGGAGAAATAAAACAGTATATTTCACTCTAGGTAAACTGAAAAACTTCAGTATAAAAACACTGTTAATTCATGTTCCACACTGTATTGAGTTGGAAATATGGGAATAATTATTGCTTTGAAAGGTTTTCCTCTAAGAGCTCTGCCAGTGTATGGTGTGTGTCTTTCAAAAGAAACATATGGATTTCTTTAAAGCTTCTCATTGAAATGTTTTAACTTCAGTGTGTCTGATAGTTCACAAGCTGTTTTACCATATGAAGAGTTCATTTCAGGACTTAGGTTTTCCTGTTGTTGTTTTTTAAATGTCTTCCTGTGTAAATCATGGTTGGGGGGGGGATTAGGTTCTGGACTCTTGATGCTGTTGCCTTCTGGCGTTCTGCCTCTTGACTGTTTTATTGTCTATTTTGGCTGGACTCGAAGTTCCAGTTAGAGCTGCCTGCCAAAAGGAAAGGAGGAAAATGTTAGGTCCTTTAAGGATACTGAAAAGTAAAGCCAGTTTTTAAATCTGCCACGTCCTGTAAGCAAATAAAAACTGAATCTCTATGGAGCTCAGACTCTCTTTCCTTTGCTCCTTTTTGGATTCCAAGTCAAAATGGAGCCATTTTTCTTTGCCTCACGTAAAAAGGGGTTCAAGTGCTTCACAGGCCTCCAAACAAGGTCTTTTCAAGGTTTGTGTTTGCTCAATTTCATAACAGCATGCAATTTTTTTCCCATTTTTTTGCATGTTGATGTCAACAGGGTGCAGATTTATAGCTTTGAGCGGAAAAATTATTAGGAAGTTCATGGTTTTGCATGTTTTAAAGAAGGCAAACAATTTTGATCTATATATCACCCTTGTGGACATGAGCTGCTCTGTAGTTTTGCTGTCAGGTTACTGTGGCCTGAGACATTGACCTATAAAAGCTTCTGGGTTTGTTTGTTTGTTTGAGAATTATGGGCACACTCCTACCAGCAGTTGCACACTTTGAAAGCCCACCATTTTTGATGGGAGGGGTAAACATGCTATGAACATAGTTCTCTGACATTATCTCACACCTGCACTGAGACTTCAAAATAATTTACTTTGCTTGGAAATGGAAATAGGGGAGTGTGCTTGTCCTGGGTGTTATCCTTTCAGGCTGCATGGAAACAATAATTTGAGGGTATTCATGGATCCATCAGTGTCATTTGAGGTCCAACAGACTTCTCTGGCAAGCAGTACCAACATTGTCTGGCATGCCAACTGCAGTATGCCCTTTCCTGGACAGGAAATACTTGTTCACATATTTCTAGCCTTGCACTTAGACTACTACACTTTAGCACATGTTGGCTTATCTTGTGCTTGGCTTGGAAGCTGAGGTTAGTGCTGAATGCAATGGTCAGGATTCTGAGCTGTGTATATATTACATTGGTGCTGAAGCAACTTTATGGGCTGTGTATCAGCTGCTATGTGAAATTCAAGGTTATGTTATTGACACATAAAACCCTGAACAACGGGGACCCAGGTTGCTTGAGAAATAATCTTCTCAAGCATAGACCAATGGGATCAATTCACTGCTGTCATTGGAGGAGGCTTGCTGGCTATCCCACAGCTTGCATTTTGTCATCTTGCAGTGCTTTGAACACAAAACCTCCCCACAGTGCCCACAGTTTAATATCCCTTAACCCACCCACCCCAGGTTTGGATTGCCTCAATTGTGTCATGCTCATAGGCACCTCATAAAAATGTACCTCTGAGTTCAAGGCTTTCCTTACTAATTTGCATCCTGACTGCTTGCATTTTAATTATTATTCTGCTTCTTTTTAATCGGTTTTACTTTCTGTACACCCTCTTTGATATATCTTTTTGTATATACTGAGCAATGTACATAAATTGATTTAATGAGAGCTGTGAAACTTTTAAAAACTTACATATATACATTTATTATTAAATTACCCTGTTTCCACAAAAATAAGACCTAACCTGAAAATAAGCCTTAGTATGATTTTTCAGGATGCTCGTAATATAAGCCCTACCCCAAAAATAACCCCTAGTTAAGTGAAACCCCACCCTCCACCATTGTGCAGCAACCAGAAGATGACATGACTGTATTTGAATAAATGTAGATTGTTGTACATGAAAAAAATAAAACATCCTCTGAAAATAAGCCCTAGTGCGTTTTTTTGGAGCAAAAATTAATTTAAGACTCTGTCTTATTTTGGGGAAAACACGGTATTTCATTTATTATAGAATTGTATGTGTTGTTGTTTGTTTTTATCTTACTGTATTACATTTTCTGCAATGTTTGAAATGATCCTCAGCCTATCAAGAAATGTCTCTGACTTAAAGAGAAAATATAATACGTGGCTCCCATCCTGTAATTTCTGCAATCATTTACAACTGCAAGTAACTAAAATGCCTTCAAGATTTTTACTTCTGGGTACCTACTGCGTCAGCCAGAAATCACCACATCCTTTCTCCTTGCTGGTTCAAACAAGTTAGATCTTATGATCAGGCTGGCCATCCACTACAACAATGAGTCATATGTAACAGCAAATGCATATATCACTTCAAAAAAGGAAAATTCTGTAGTTCTATCCCTTGCACAGTGTTTTAAAGTAGTGTGAACAATTGACCTTATGATGTACGTCTTGGCCACACAAGTGGGTAATCTGGGGAGCAGATTTCTTCTGCATTGGACCTAAAGCCTGCTTGATACCATCATACATTCCCTTGATGTTATCTGTGTTGCTGCTATCTGTATCTGAGAGCAGAGCTGAAGCCAATGATCATTAGAACATCTCCTGGCACTTTGTTGGATTTTGATACAAGCAACTCAAATACAAGTATTTGTATCAAATACTTTGATACAAGTACAACTTGCAAATACATGCAAGTTGTACTCACTAGGACAGGCTTTGTAGGCTGCTAGAGCTCTCCTCTTTTCCTTGATGGCTGGCATCAGCTTCTCCGAATGGGCTTCAAATCAGTCTGCCATCTTTTTGGTCTTCTTGCCAAATGTGGACAAGGCAGCATTATAAACAGCATTCTCTAAATGTTCCCATTGTTCAGGTGCATTTGCACCAGCTGGGCCTGGAAGAGTTTCCTCATGCGCTTGAGCAAATTCCTCCACTTTTCTCTGATTGCGAGTCTTGCCAATGTCAATACAGTACACAGTCTTCTTTCCTTTTTGTGTGATACAATCTCTTTATTTGCAGTTTTACTCTGCTACACACCAGGGAGTGATCAGTATCGCAATCAGCACCTTGACAACTGTGTGTGATCGTAATACTAGGAAGGCTAGAGCATATTGTTATTGTTAGTAGTTAAGTCGTGTCCGACTCTTCGTGACCCCATGGACCAGAGCATGCCAGGCCCTCCTGTCTTCTACTGCCTCCCGGAGCTTTACAAAGCATCTAGTGAGGATCAAATTGAGCTGATGCCAATATTTCGATCTTGGATGTCTCCAAGACATTGCATAGAAGTTTACAAACTCATTGGCATTTGCCAGAAGCTAAGTTCTTGCTGTCCTGAAAACCTTAACTTGTTATTTAATTAATTTACTCCAAACCCTATCCAACCAGTCAACAAGAGATTTAGTATGATTTCTGAAATTACTCTTGCTGAGGATTCAGCTATCACATGGACTTTCTTTACTGTTCCCTAGCACCCAAGTCTTTGAGACCATTATCTGCTGCAGGGCTGTTTCCCACTTCATGGAGAGATATATCTGGGTCTGTCTTTGAATCTGCCTATGTCAAGGAATTACAGTCAATCAAGATTTTCTGACAAGTGTGTACTCTTCACATATATGTTTTCAGACATCTTTGTGTCACATTTGCTGTTTACATTTGCACTTTCAAATTTTTCAGGTGTACCTCTAAGAATATGTGGGGCATGGTGATGCTGCGGGTTAAACCACAGAAGCCTCTGTGCTGCAAAGTCAGAAGACCCAGCAGTCGTAAGATCGCTTGTCCCAGCTCCTGCCAACCTGTGTGTGTTTAGTCGTTTAGTCGTGTCCGACTCTTCGTGACCCCATGGACCAGAGCACGCCAGGCCCTCCTGTCTTCTACTGCCTCCCGGAGTTGTGTCAGGTTCATGTTGGTTGCTTCGCAGACACTGTCCAGCCATCTCATCCTCGGTCGTCCCCTTCTCCTCTTGCCGTCACACTTTCCCAACATCAGGGTCTTTTCCAGGGAGTCTTTTCTTCTCATTAGATGGCCAAAGTACTGGAGCCTCA
The DNA here is from genome assembly GCF_051106095.1 of Pogona vitticeps. Classification (NCBI taxonomy): domain Eukaryota; kingdom Metazoa; phylum Chordata; class Lepidosauria; order Squamata; family Agamidae; genus Pogona; species Pogona vitticeps. The sequence goes on along the minus strand of NC_135787.1, from coordinate 101,794,164 downwards.
GCTTCAGGATCTGTCCTTCCAGTGAGCACTCAGGGTTGATTTCCTTTAGAACTGATAGGTTTGTTCTCCTTGCAGTCCAGGGGATTCTCAAGAGCCTCCTCCAGCACCACAATTCAAAGGCATCAATTCTTCGGCGGTCTGCTTTCTTTATGGTCCAGCTCTCACTTCCATACATCACGACAGGAAAAACCATAGCTTTGACTATTCGGACTTTTGTTGGCAAGGTGATGTCTCTGCTTTTCAAGATGCTGTCCAGATTTGTCATCGCTTTCCTCCCAAGAAGAAGGCGCCTTTTAATTTCAGGGCTGCTGTCTCCATCTGCAGTGATCATGGAGCCCAGGAAGATAAAATTTGACACTGCCTCCATATCTTCCCCTTCTATTTCCCAGGAGGTGATGGGACCAGTGGCCATGATCTTAGTTTTTTTGATGTTGAGTTTCAGACCGTTTTTTGCACTCTCCTCTTTCACTCTCATTACAAGGTTCTTTAATTCCTCCTCACTTTCTGCCATCAGAGTGGTATCATCTGCATATCGGAGGTTGTTGATATTTCTTCCGGCAATCTTAATTCCGGCTTGGGTTTCTTCCAGTCCAGCCTTCCGCATGATGTATTCTGCATATAAGTTAAATAAGCTGGGGGACAATATACAGCCTTGCCGTACTCCTTTCCCAATTTTGAACCACTCAGTTGTTCCATGACCAGTTCTAACTGTTGCTTCCTGTCCCACATATAGGTTTCTCAGGAGACAGATAAAGTGGTCAGGCACTCCCATTTCTTTAAGAACTTGCCATAGTTTGCTGTGGTCCACACAGTCAAAGGCTTTCGCATAGTCAATGAAGCAGAAGTAGATATTTTTCTGGAACTCTCTGGCTTTCTCCATAATCCAGCGCAAGTTAGCAATTTGGTCTCGAGTTCCTCTGCCTCTTCGGAATCCAGCTTGTACTTCTGGGAGTTCTCGGTCCACATACTGCTGAAGCCTACCTTGGAGGATTTTGAGCATAACCTTGCTAGCGTGTGAAATGAGTGCAATTGTACGGTAGTTGGAGCATTCTTTGGCACTGCCTTTCTTTGGGATTGGGATGTAGACTGATCTTTTCCAATCCTCTGGCCACTGTTGAGTTTTCCAAACTTGCTGGCATATTGAATGTAGCACCTTAACAGCATCATCTTTCAAGATTTTAAATAGTTCAACTGGAATGCCATCACCTCCACTGGCCTTGTTGTTAGCCAGGCTTTCTAAGGCCCACTTGACTTCGCTCTCCAGGATGTCTGGCTCAAGGTCAGCAACTACATTGTCTGGGTTGTCCGGGATATCCACATCTTTCTGATATAATTCCTCCGTGTATTCTTGCCACCTCTTCTTGACGTCTTCTGCTTCTGTTAGGTCCCTCCCATTTTTGTCTTTTATCATGTTCATCTTTGCGCAAAATGTTCCTCTAATATGTCCAATTTTCCTGAACAGATCTCTGGTCTTTCCTTTTCTGTTATCTTCCTCTATTTCTTTGCATTGTTCATTTAAGAAGGCCCTCTTGTCTCTCCTTGCTATTCTTTGGAAGTCTGCATTCAAGTTTCTGTAACTTTCCCTATCTCCCTTGCATTTTGCTTCCCTTCTCCTCTCTGCTATTTCTAAGGCTTCGTTGGACAGCCACTTTGCTTTCTTGCATTTCCTTTTCTTTGGGATGGTTTTCGTTGCTGCCTCCTGGACAATGTTACGAGCCTCTATCCAAAGTTCTTCAGGCACTCTGTCCACCAAATCTAGTTCCTTAAATCTGTTCTTTACTTCCACTGTGTATTCATAAGGGATTTGGTTTAGATTATACCTGAGTGGCCCAGTGGTTTTTCCTAATCTCTTCAGTCTAAGCTTGAATTTTGCTATGAGAAGCTGATGATCAGAACCGCAGTCAGCTCCAGGTCTTGTTTTTGCTGACTGTATAGAGCTTCTCCATCTTTGGCTGCAGAGAATATAATCAATCTGATTTCGATATTGCCCATCTGGTGATTTCCATGTATAGAGTCGCCTCTTGTGTTGTTGGAAAAGAGTGTTTGTGATGACCAGCTTATTCTCTTGACAAAACTCTATTAGCCTTTGTCCTGCTTCGTTCTGAACTCCAAGGCCAAACTTCCCTGTTGTTCCTTTTATCTCTTGGCTCCCTACTTTAGCATTCCAGTCCCCTAGAATGAGAAGAACATCTTTCTTTGGTGTCAGTTCTAGAAGGTGTTGTAGATCTTCATAGAATTGTTCAATTTCAGTCTCCTCAGCAATGCTGGTTGGTGCATAAACTTGGATTATTGTGATGTTGAATGGTCTGCCTTGGATTCGTATTGACATCATTCTATCATTTTTGAGATTGTATCCCATTACAGCTTTTCCCACTCTTTTGTTGACTATGACGGCTACTCCATTCCTTCTACGGGATTCTTGTCCACAATAGTAGATATGATAATCATCTGAGCTGAATTCGCCCATTCCTGTCCATTTTAGTTCACTGATGCCCAGGATGTCGATGTTTATTCTTGCCATCTCCTGTTTGACCACCTCCAGCTTCCCAGTGTTCATAGATCTTACATTCCAGGTTCCTATGCAGTATTTTTCTTTGCAGCATTGGATTTTCCTTTCACTTCCAGGCACGTCCACAGCTGAGCGTCCTTTCGGCTTTGGCCCAACCACTTCATTAGCTCTGGAGCTACTTGTACTTGTCCTCCGCTCTTCCTCAGTAGCATGTTGGACGCCTTCCGACCTGAGGGGCCCATCTTCCAGCGTCATATCTTTTAGCCTTTTGTTTCTGATCATGGGGCGTTCTTGGCAAAGATACTGGAGTGGCTTGCCATTTCCTACTCCAGGTGGATTGCGTTTAGTCGGAACTCTCCACTATGTCCTGTCCGTCTTGGGTGTCCCTGCACGGCATAGCCCATAGTTTCTCTGAGTTACTCAAGCCCCTTCGCCACGACAAGGCAGCAATCCATGAAGAAGCCTGCCAACCTAGCAGTTCAAAAGCATGTAAATGTGAGTAGATAAATAGGTACCACCACAGTGGGAAGGTAACGGTGTTCTGTGTCCAGTCGCACCGGCCACGTGACCACAGAAACCCTCTTTGGACAAACACTGGCTCTACGGCTTGGAGACGGGGATGAGCACCACGCCCTAGAGTCGGACGCGACTGAACTAAATGTCAAGGGGAATCTTTACCTTACCTAAGAATATAATGCATGAATAAGAATGACTTGACTTGAGAGACCTTAACAAGAAGTCTTGGCCGTCATATACCTAAGAGACTTTAGTGAGAGATACCACAAAGTGAAGTTGGTGACTTGCATGTAAAACATATTCTCATCACAGAGCCATAAACCACTGGGAATTGCAGTTAAAATAAAAAACACGGCATTCCTTCAGAACTCTGATGATGTGCTATTACAGAGAAAATTAAAGACATTTTCTCTTCAATTCATGCAACTGCACTCCCTTCCCCCATCTCTCCCCCCAACACTGCAGTGGTTTTTAAAATATTAATGGTTCTAGCAATAGCAATTTTTCTGCTTATCATATGCTTCTGTCTCTGTGCCATGTTTAAGTGAGTGTAAAAGCCACTTATTTCCAGTAACATTAATTTTTTTAATGGATTCATTCAGGCTTATGGATTTCAGCAAAAAATAGATATCTTTATTTCATTTTACACCCAGCATGTCGACAATAGTAATGTTTGACCAGTTATTAATCAAAAAGCTAAAAGGGCGAGCGTTCCAATTGAGATACATTAGCTTGCATTCAATATTAATAGCTTATGCCAATATTTATTTTGCCCATTTTTTAAGTGGCTGATGTCATTATAGTTGAGCCCTCAGCTTGATGTCAGCTTTTTGAAGCAAAGCTACTGGAACTGGGCGGGGGAGTTGGGTCACTATATATGCTGATATTCACCTATGGATTAAGATTAGACCCATTTTGTGCGAGTGCCATGGAAGTATACAGGGACAAGTATTTGACCTGATACTTCTACATGGGCTATATCAGCAGCAACTCTGACTTTTTGTGTCACTGGCACTTACAAGTCAAACCACACTGATTGCACAAATCAGAGTCCCTACAGCTATTACATGGAGGCACAGTTTCACATAAATTGCCCTTTCCTGGGAGTGTGGTCCAACCTCAAACTCTAGTAGCCCTACAGAATCTGGAGGCGCCTGCCCAAGGCATGCATTTTAAAAATACTTTCAGATATGAGAACTTCTGCCTTGCTGTTATGGATCAGTCTCAGCTGGTGATTTGGGGAGAGACGCAGATGACAGGAGCCCAATCTGACACTGCAGTCCCTTCTGTTTCAGAGGACTCACGGCTCCCATTTGTTATTGTTTTTTCACTCACAATTGTTTTGCAAAAGTTATATGTTAAGTAATACAGCACAGAACCACATCCAAATTCAGCACAAGCAAGGGCAACGTTCTCAGACAGAAATGTTGTAATTATGAGAGAAGTAGGAAGGTTTCCCTGCCCTTGAAATGTGCAGATAAAGGTATCTGAATTACTGTTATAAATTGCAATTTTTAAAGCAATACTGCATTCAAGGAGTGACAGCTTTCCCCGCTTTTCATTTTTTTAAAGAGGTAAATTGCTGTGCACCTACACATCCCTACTAGGAAGTGACCAGAAACCTAAAAGATTAGTGCCTGTAACAGTGGTACAAGCTGATGCAATTAAGTCAAGTTGAAACTGCTATAAAATATGAAGTGGAATAGCATTCCACAGCTATGCAGCAGGTCCGATTAATTATCTCCTGAAGCATCTATCTCCCTTGTTCTGCAGCAGATTATACAGTTGCACCAAGAAGCCATTAGCATCTCTCCAGCTGCTCAGCACAGGAAAGCTTTCTACAGCTTGGGGTTGTGTCGACCTCATGCAGATGTTTAGTTGGAAAATACATGTGTAACCTCCTCTATGCAGGTTACTTGCTCTCTCACTTTTCTGCCCTGAAAGTAGGTCTATGATATAATTCTCATGTTTCAGGATGGATCCTGTAAACAACACACATACCATGGAGCCCTATTTTACACATGCCATGGAGTCATGTTGTATTCTTCTTGTTGTTGAGTATTTTAGTGGAGATGCGGCAAGAACAAGCAGACAAGTGTAGCATGAAGAGAGATGTAAGACGGATGCATTGTTCAGCAAACGTTAGTGTTTCCAGTTTGTAATAATTTCTGATTTCTTACAAGGCGAGATATCAGCAAGAAGGAAATATGCTAAACTGGTGAGAGAAATATATTATCCAGATATAGGACATCAAGCAAATGAGCCACCCCTGATTGCAGCACTTTCATGTGACCTGTGGGATATTTTGTAAAAAATGGTTGAAATTCACCGTACTCTGAACTGGAGCAATAGCATTATCAGGAAGTCCGTATGGCTAAAGAAGAATGTCACCATAACTTTCTAGAGATTGCCAGATATTTGCTTCTGTGAAACAACATCATCATAATTCAGAGTGGGCAGATCTACATGACACAAACTATAATCATAATATGGCTGGGAGTAGAAAATTGTACTACAGAGGCACAATTGGCCAAAATCCTGTTATTGTCAGTGGCAGATTGCCACTGATTAAAAACTTGTTTACTTCAAATTTGGTGTGTGTGTGTGACTTTTTCTCATTGTACGTGAGTTGTGCACACCCCAAAATTGAAAACAGAGAAGTTTTTCATCAGTGACAATTTTCTGCTGCTGCTGCTGCTGTCATTCCTCCTGCACAAGCAGAGCTCTGCAAGGTGATTTTGGCCCACAAGTCTTAGGACGTAAGGCAGGTATGCGTACACACATACTTTTTCTATTTAATGTAGCATCTCTACCACACAGATATGAGAAATTGTTGCTGTACAATTTATAACGCTCCTTTTTAAAAAAAGATAACGGGTGGATTTGGGAACTGATTCTCCTGTCATGTTTGACCCTCACTGATCATATCACAAATAAAACTTTTAATGGGCCAAAACCCACCAAAGACATTGTTCCTATTGGAGTCACTCAGTTCACCAATACAAGACTTCATGAAAAATTGTACACTACACATATATTGAGACTGTGTACAGTATAGTGGTGCTGGATATATTGTACCATCATAGGCTACCTTTAAGGAGTTTTTAGATGGGAGGGACCTTTCTGGACAGGGGTTGCTGTCAATCAACTCAGACTGTGCTCACACTAGAGAAATGCTCCCCTTCTTTCTCACATCTTCTGCTTCCTGCATAGTCATGCATTGTGGTCACATGGCATAGAGCCTCGTGGCGCAGTGGTTAAAACGCTGTACTGCAGCTAAAACTGTGCTCACGACCTGGGGTTCAAATCCCAGGTGGCCGGCTCAAGGTTGACTCAGCCTTCCATCCTTCCGAGGTCGGTAAAATGAGTACCCAGCTTGCTGGGGGGGGCAATGTGTAGCCTGTATAATGAAATTGTAAACCGCCCGGAGAGTGCTTGTAGCACTATGGGGCGGTATATAAGTCCAAAAATAAATAAAAATAAATAAATAGTGGTTCATATGCTTTTTAACTTTTCTACTTTTTTAGAGTGAATTAGATGCGGTACATTCATCTACACCCCTTAAACGGGACATGCCCCTTTCCCTCTTTTTTTTGGTGCCTTTCTCTGCTCCCCTTCCCTTTTTTCTTTTAAATTTGTGTGGTTATAACGATGTATCGACAAAATGCCCATTCTGGCCATGTAGCAATCTGGGCCAATTTTTTTCCTGTTTCCATGCTTCGTGATCCTCTATAGCGGAGAACCCACAGCACACTCCAATGGCAGTCAAAAGACAGTAGGGGGGCTGAGGCTCCATATTTGACAGAAGTATAACAACGTGCCAAGATTTTTGTTTAAAAATTATTTTTTTTAAAAAATTGACAGAGTCGAACGACAGTGAGGGAGTGGGGTTGGACCGCAAGCCAGATGCACACGAAATTAATTAGTTTTGGAGTACAAACTCAGTGGGATGTTGGTTGTACTGCATGATGAAACATGGAATAAATATAGTAGTAGCCTCTCAGTGGGATGGATCTGATGCAGAGATAGCGTGGAGAGGGGGGGGGGAATTGATAATGGCCTTGTGTCATGTGAACCAAAAAAAAAAAAGTTGAAATTCATGAGGAGTAACTCAGAAATATTTTGCTAGTATAACTGCAACCTCAGTAGCAGCCAATTCTTCCTTCACTACCTCAGATTCCCCCCCAGCTCCCCCCCCCATTGAGGATTCTGTGAGTTGTGGAGTCAGAAGTGAACAATTAGAGTGCTCTGTCAGCAGTGTAACTAATAAGTTAGCTAATAATGAAGTAAACTAAGCAATTAAGCTCAATGTAACATTAACATTTCTATAAAATATTATGCTTGTTTTTATATTTATTATTTATTTAAATATTGTTACCCTGCCTTTCTCCTTAAAAAGAAACCGGAGGCAGTTTATAAGAACTGTGAGTAAAATAAAACTTTTTATTTTTATTCATACCAGAGTCTCTGAGTGAATTTATTTAAACAAATAAGTGCCAGTTGAGGTAAACTAAAGGTGGTCTACCAAGAAAGGTAAAGGTAAAGGTTCCCCTTGACATTTAGTCAGTTGTGTCCAACTCTAGGGGGCGGTGCTCATCCTGATTTCCAACCCATAGAGCTAGCGTTTGTCCGAAGACAATCTTCCGTGGTTACGTGGCCAGCATGACTAGGCATGGAACGCCGTTACCTTCCCACTGAGGTGGTCCCTATTTATCTACTCACATTTTTAGATGCTTTCGAACTGCTAGGTTGGCAGGAGCTGGGACAAGTGACGGGAGCTCACTCCGTCGTGTGGATTCGATCTTATGACTGCTGGTCTTCTGACCCTGCAGCACACAAAGGCTTCTGCGATTTAGCCCGCAGCGCCACCATGTCTGCTCTTTAGGTTCCAACCAGAACCATTTTTTAAATCTGCTCCATAATCAGATGGAAAGTTTATTATTATTAAGGGCCACACTCAATTTTCCTCACACCAAAATGCAAAACCGACCAATTTTATTACCCTCCATTTTTTAGATAATGGGTGGATCTGGGAACTGATTCTGTTGTCATGTTTGACCTTCATTGATCATATCATGAATAAAACTTTTTATTTGCCACAGCACATCAAACACATTTTCCCCACTAGAGTCACTCAGTTCACAAATACAAGGGCTTGTGGAAAAACTGTACACTACACAAGTTTTTAGACTGTGTATAGCATAGAGGTTGGAGACATGTAGATATCTTCAAAACTCTGAAACTGGAAAGAGGAGGGGGATTGCTGACATTGGTGCTACGATGCAGGGCAAGACAGCCTGCTCCCAAGTGCAGGATGTCTGGGGCAGGAGAAGCAGTCAAATGGCAGGCTGAATGCCACAGGCAGTCTTTTAAAAATGCCCTCAGCAGAACATGTGTGTTTTGACACTGCCTGCCTGAAGTAACAAAATACCTTGGGCTAGTTTTATACTCTGATAATCATTTGAATTCTGAGAAGTTTGTCCGAGGTGAGACCTTGTAGGAAGGGAGGTAGAAAGGTAAAAGTACAGTAAAAGAGGCAGCAGTCTAAGGATGGCTGTGAATTGCTCTGGAGACTCTCAAAGAGATGCGCTCAGAGAACCGCTTGAGCTTCTTTCTTTTGGCATGCCTAATCAAAACAAAACAAAACAAATTCTAGTACCTTAAAATCTGACCAAATTATTTCACTGTGAGTTTTTGTGGATCACCATCTAGTTCCTCACATACATGGAATGAAACATTTAGCCAGTTATACATGGTGGGAACGGTAGTCCAGTTGAAGATGAGTGCAAATACAAAGAAAGTGAATTCTAAAGTGACAACAATATGATTAACTCCAATACAATCATGAACTCTGAGAATGTTGATGACATAATCATCGTGGCTACTGCTAAAGTGATTGAATGTGTGTGAGGAAAGCAGGAGAAATCTGGCCTTGGGGACTGTGCCTAATATACGTAGCCGAGAGAAGTAATGAATGGAACCTTACATGATCATGCCTTTATATATATGGTAGCTCTGGCAAGTGATAAGCAGAACTATACATGTACATGTTTTGGTGAACAAGCTCAACAGGCCACCATCCCACAGCGGACACAATCCCACAGCATTACAACAACTCTGTTTGAAGATGAGAACTGAAGATCCAAGTATACCTTAAAGTCCCATCCACAACAAGCATATAGTATTCATTTTACCATGCACCCGTGATGCTTGTACTGCATCCTGATAGCTACACAATGTAAGGGTGAAACTAGGACTAACAGGGTCAAAGCAGGACCAACAGAATTTACCTTGTTTTTTTCTGCTTTGTTCCACTGCACCATCTGCTCACGTGGGCCCCAGTTAAGGATTGTAATGTGCTGATTTGTGCGCTTGGTCACTGTGGGTCATCTGATGGTGCTTTCTTATTTATAGGCATGTTTCTGTTGGCTCTTCTCTATCTCTCCATGCCTTAGGGTCACTCCTGTTTAGTTTTCTTGGGATGCCCTGCTTTCTCCTTTCTAATTGTTTTCAATGTTATCACTTTTGCACCGCAGTGCAAAAAGTGAAAACTGAAACTCAAGAAAGAAAGAAAAATTAGAAAGTAGAGCAGTGCAAATATGAAGGGAAGAGAAAAGAAAGTGAGGTGGAGGGCAGAGAAGAGAGGCCCAAGGGCATGGTAGTCTTGGCTGGGAGTGACTGAGTGTCCAAATATACATGAGAGATACCAGCCACTAGGAGGAAATTTCTCAACTGCAGAAACATGGATATGTGTGGCAGGAGCTTTTATCACCTTCTCACAATTTGCAAATTAGTTTGCTTTATTTTATGATTAGTTTTCAGTACATTCTTTCATTGGAAGTCTCATTTTCTTAAGACACAAAATATTGCCTGTTCCTTAAATGCTGATTTCTGCTCTGATGTTGGATTATCTGTAAAGTTTGGCCCTGACCTATGAATTATGCAGGGTTTGGTTTCAGTCTTATCTTTGCTGGCAAGGCAACATTCGCAACCCCTTATTTCGGCAGTAACTCCTCGTCCTGTGCAGGGGATCACCCTGCAACATGGGAATCGCATGGGCCTTCCTTGCAAGGCTGTTTAAAGATCACGAGAGGGAAAGATAGTGCATTTTGAACATTGGAACATGCTACTTAACTGTTCATACGAGATAAATAGGTGAGAAACATGCCAGCACAAACCTGTATTCATACCCTTGTGATGAAACAACTGCAAAACCATGATTTTCCCATTCTTTCTTACCCCGTGACTTTTAGGGGAGACAGGCAAAATAGTTTCAAGAGAGTCAGATGTGATTTGAAAGTCATTGCTTCCCACCATAGATTTACAATGTCTCCACTGAGGTTTTGCATGTTACTGTGTAAAACTTGCAACGCCTGTTACCTGGAGGCAACCAGAATCTCCATCATAACCAGCAATTCTGCTTACAAGCACCTTCTGATGCCTTAAAACAGTTATCTGTTGTCTGTCCCCAGACTTACTTTCTCTCCCCAAGTCCCAGCGACTCTTATGAATCTGTCTGTGATATGTATGGAAACCTCAGAAGGCAGCCTCAACTAACGCCTCATCGGTTGAAAATCCTAGCACTCTGAATTGGAAATGAAGAAGCCTAATGCATTTTACAAATGCTGCTTTTCCACACAGAGCAGCTGCTGAAGCAGAGCCAGGAGAAGTCATATGTTGACCTCTGTATCCATTCTGCTGTATTTGAAAATATATGACCTGGAACTGTAATAGTGTCTGATTGGTTGGCCAGGAAAATATGGACGGGGGGGGGACGCGGCGGCGGAACAGACGACACCCATATTAGTACTGGAGGAGCGTTGTGTAATCCAATTTTATGCGCTAAAATAATGGAGTGTCGAAGATACTGCTTGCCAGCAGATGGCAGCAAAACGGAAAAAAGGAGAAACGAAGCGAGGCTACAGTGGACAAAAGATTTGAGATTTCTAAACAGCTTTAGTTTCACTAGCCTGTTTTTGATATGCAAGGTAAGTTAGCAAGGGCAAAGAATACGGTGCTTGCTTTTCCTCAGCACTGGTATTGCTGTTATTTGACATAAACTGTAATGAATCCTGTAAATGTAAGATTTCTAATGGTTTTGAGAAGTGGCTACTTTTTCCTCCACTATATTTTCTCTGCAACTTTTAATATGTCATAATTGTACAATGTGCAGATCCTTGCCCACCCCTACACCCACACGCACACACCCCCTCCCTTTCTAAACTAACCCCCATTTGCAATATCGATAGTAAAATGTTGCTGGTACTGAAGCTTTGTTAGCTGCAAATAAGGCCACTGTGGGAAAGTTATTTTCTGGAGTCGGTATAGACTGAATTGTAGTTAAGTAAGATTTATATAAGTATATATTGCAACTAATTGTACAATTGAGAAATAGATAAGGAAACATTTTCAGGTCTGTTTACTGGATGATTTTTTGTTTTTAAAATGTTAATCTTTTTGTTTTTGTTTTGTAAAGCTATGTGAATGATACATTACATTTTGTCTTTTTACATGTTTACATTTTCTAATTTATTGACAGGGCAGAGTTAATTTTAAACTGATGTGCTTGTGTGTTTCTTACAGGGTCCAGCTGCAGATTTAGATTTTTCTGGTACCAGTCAATGCAATTCTTGTCCTTCATGAGAGGTAAGAAATACATTTCATAATCCATTATTGATCTTTCAAGGATGTGGTTGTCTTTAAGTTCACAGAACATGCTTTTGAATTAAGGGTTTTGTATGGTGATTTTAAGTTGCCCTTTAATTGTTTAAAAGTCTTGCTGCTGATGCATAACTTTTTCACTGGGTCACTGACACTTTTGCTGCATAAATCTCATTCATAGTGCATGGTGTGGCATGTTTCTGAATGCTTACCCAAATTTTAATAGGTTTGATGTTTAAACTATATTTTTATATGAGTATTCTTGAGGGAAATTCTAGCTACTTACTGCAAGTGTAATCTGTTTCATTTTATACATTGATGCATACTGGCTTGTCAATCTTAATTGTCATACTGATTTTGGCCATTTTTACCAATTTGTGTAGAAGCATTCTTTCTTTCTGCCTCATTCATCTTCCCAGCAAATATTTTGACACTTGAAGTAATATGCTCCCAGTTTTTGAAAAAGTCCAACCAGTTTTAACGATGGGCTCTAGGGATCTTTGGCTGTAATTGGCCCAGGATTAGTTTAAATATGTATGTCATTGCTCAATACAGAATCTGTTGTTTCAAGACCAGCGGAAGGCAGAACTTCTCTTAGTAATTAGAAATAGAAAGTTTTATTTGTGGATGATGTCTGAAAAAGGCAAATAAGGGAAACAGAGAAGGCCCAGTCTGTCAGCAGGATATTGCCTAGGGTGGACACTGGCTATTATCCTGCAATTCCCTGGTTGGCCCCCCAATAAAAAGCTGGAATGGGGAGTACTCACCAGTCATTGTATGACATAGTTTGCCAAATCCAAATCCTTTCATTTCAGTGTTTCCAGATGCGAAATTATAGAAATATTAATGTCCTGGGTTATTGTGAAGTTTGCACTTCTAGAAGGAAAGTAGTTGAATTACCTTGCTGACCTAGTTAGATGTAATTATGGATATTCAAACCAAGGCCAACCTAGAAGCAGGTCGTATGTAGCCTTCCGGTCTCTTTTGAATGCCATTACCTCATCAGGAATCCATTCAGGAAAAAAGAATCACAGTTCCCAGAGGGCCTGACTTAAATTAGCTGAACTTATAGCATTAACTGGATATATAAGTAGATTTTTTTTTCTTACAGTACTAGGAAGCCAATTTCTGAATAGGAAGTTTTCTCTCTTCCCCCCCACCCCCACCCCAATTTAACATTTTACATTTCAATACAATTGTTGTGAAGAAGTGCTAGGCTCAGTTAAACTGGGTTTCTTCCAGGAGAGGATTTTTTTTTTCCTCTGATGTTTCTGAAATGACAGATTTAAATAAGGCATTATTTCTAAGGAAGCTTTCCTGCAATAGATTTAATCAGTGATGTTTACTGTTTTTGATGAAACAAAATTAATAAATGTGGGTAGATCAGGACATAGATTTTATGGAAGGAGAAAATGTATGAATATGCTGATGTTTTGCTCATGTAATATTTCAGCGTGAGTAAATTAAATCCCTTGAAACAAATCACATGTTACCATCAGTGAAGTTACCCTAAAAATGAAAAATTGGGTAGGCCAGCTATAAAATTACATTTTATATTTATGTTATAATTGGCAAACAAAGTCTCCTGTCACTGGGGAGAACGAAGAAGAATGCAAAGATTAAAAATGTAGAATGTGATATAGTCGAAGTTAAACATTTCTGTATCTCATAGGTCTGAATTCGCAATGTCTATTGATTGGTCTTCCCGGTTCTCTTTAATGTGAAACTTAAAAGAATTCAACCGGTTCCTCTTATCACCAAGAGGCATTTGAAATGATAAAATTATCAAAGAAGGAAGAGGAAACTGCATGTAACTTTGAAGCATTGAAAATGAAAGTACCATATCAGTTTGATTTCCTACTGTTTAAAAGTCGAGCAGGGAAATATATTATTTGATCTGGCATTTTTTAAAATAAGAAAACAGAGAATAACAAATATAGATTTGCTGATTTGGATATATCCACTTTGTACGGTAGGCCTAAAAAGATATTAAGGAAGATGAAGAAGGATAATTTCAAATTATTGAACAATGATCCATAGTTCTATCAAGCAGGTACATCTTAATTATTAAGTTTTTGACTAAAGCACTTTCAGACTTATGTGCATTAGAACACTCCATCTAGCAAGGATTGTACTTTTAAGGGAAAAAAATGAAATGTTAGCTTAACTACCTCTTCACCTTAACAGAGAACCATGTAATGTACTGTATGTGAAACTATTACTGGAAATGTTAAGTAAACACGATAAGGTAATAACTCCCACATATAAGGATAAATACGATGCTTCTAGGTTAGTTATTAAATGCATTCCTGGCCCCATAAAAATGCAGACTCTCCCAATAAAAACAATGGAGCTTACTTTGGGGTAAACATACATAGGATCAGATGTGAGGGAAAATTTCATAGTGTGTGATTTGGCCGAAACAGTTCATATACAATATTAATTGTTTGACTTTTTAACAATTCTAAAACAGAAACTTTTCCAGTCATCTTTACGACCTAGAAGTCACATTCATTTAAAATTTTAATAACAGTTAATTATATAGTGAATACCTTGCTAATTGGTTTGCATGTTCTTCCATTCATAATTTTTAAAGTTCACTGTAGTAATGTTGTATTGGTTTATAATGAAGACTATAAACTTTTGCAGTACAATCTTATGCCATCTTGAATCAAGTAGGACTTTCTTCTTTCTTTCATTCAGGATTACAATTTTAATTTGTATAAAATATTTTTGATAATGTATAAGGTACCCAGTTTCAGTGGCCTTACATAGCAAGCTTCCACGTTATTACTGAAAGCATGTAAAAGGTTAAAAATTACTATAGTATGTGTACAAAATTTCAGATTCCTAAAACAAACTTTTAAAAAGCCCTAACATTATTTTTTTTCTAACCCAGAGAAATTGGTATCCTTTGTAATGTTAATGTTTTTTGCTGATTTTTAGGGTTTTAAGGTGGGGAAGGTTTATATTATTTTAATTCAGGTTTCAGCTAAATGATGTTTTTATTTCTTTTAATTACTTTTAAACAAACAAGCAAACAAACAAAAAAATTAATTCACATTCCCTACAAGACTACTGAGACTGAAATGTAGGCAACTAGGGCCTGACCCAGCCTGAGTTGTCGTTGTCGGTGTTGTCGTTGTCGTTGTTGTTGTTGTTGTTGTTGTTGTTGGTGGTGGTGATGATGATGATGATGATGATGATGATGATGATGATGATGATGATGATGATAATAATAATAATAATAATAATAATAATAATAATAATAATAATAATAATAATAATAATAATAATAATAATAATAATAATAATAATAATAATAATAATAATAATAATAATAATAATAATAGTAGTCATCTTAGAACTGCAGAGCTGGAAGGGACCCTATGGATCATCATGGATCATCAGGTGTAGCCCCTGTCAAGGAGGCACAGCAGAGAACTGAACTTCCAACCTCTGGTTCCACAGCCAGAAGCCTAAGTCACTGAGCTGTTCAGGAAGTTTAAGAGCTTCTACATTCCATTAATTTAAGTAGGAGAGTTAAAATTATTTAAATATATGAAGCCTAAAATTGTTTAACTTCTGCTCTTAATTTTTAAATTATTGGATATAAAGAAAATGTTTCTCTATTTTTTTTTTTACATTATAGCGAAATAAGACTATTGCAATATTTTATGTATGTACTATGGACATCTATATAGTTTAGACAGAAAGTCTTGCGACACCTTAAAAATTAATGAATTTATTGTAACATAAACCTATGTGGACTGGAGTCCAATTTAGAAAAAAACACATCTGGTGAAATGGGCTGTCATCAACATATGACATAATAAATCTGTTAGATGTTGAGGTGTGAATGCCACATGGCTCTCTCGCTCTGTGTGTGTGTGTGTGTGTGTGTATGTTACAGACTAAGCTGTGTGTTTCCAGAAGTAAATTTAAGTAAGTGAATAAGCATGCATTAGATTAGGTAGTACTTTATGACTTTCCATCCAGAATCGTCCACATCTTCAGACACGCTTTACATCAGTGGTCCCCAACCTTTATGGAACCGTGGACCAGTTGGGGGTGCGGGCTCCGTGTGCAGGGGGGAACCCCTGCGCTTGTAAGCGCAACGCCCTTGCGAGCGTGACACACCCACCGTGCATACGTGTGGGGGCAGAGATCCATCTCCGCAGCCAGCCCTGGGAAGCCCACGTGTTGGGGACCCCTGCTTTACATAACTCCCTGATGTGTAGCAGATAAGTATGGACCATCTTTTTAACATAGAATATTCTCTGTGCTCTCATCAAGCACGTACACACACAATTAGAAGTTGGTAAAGAACTTTATACTGCATTAGTTGCAATATGTGACTGTGTACAACATGTAGTTCTTTAGTGTTTAGGTGCCGGTCCGTGGGCTTGCCAGAACTGGACCCCCACGCAAGCACACGGAATGGGGGGGGTTGACGACCCCTGCTTTAAAGTCTTCAAAGACTTTGATTCCTCAAAGAGAAAGAAAATATGTTCTTTAAAAAGAACATCTCTCCCTGTGTGCAAAGTTCCTTTTCAAAAAATATCATAAATGGCTAAAATGGAGTCCAACACACATTGCCATTAGTATCATGTCTACTTTAAATATTATTAATGGATATACTTCAGAAGTCCCCAATTAGCAGGAACTATCTACATCTTGGTGTGTCGCGCTCACGGGGATGTGTCGCGCTGGCATGGGGGGCGTGTCAGGCTTGTGTTCATGCGTGCGGGCGCAACACGCTCCCCGCAGGCATGACACACCCCTGTGTGAGCACAGGGGTGCCCCCCACATGAGCTCGCTCCTCCCAACAGGTCCATGGCCCCAACCAAAAAAGTTGGGGACCGGTGCTTTAAAGGACTAGCTCTTTGGCTTGGTGCCAGGTACTGTATGCTTCCTCCTTCCGGGTTCATTGCCCATATTGAGGGTCAGAGGTGTGGATGTCAGTTGTTGGTATGAAGGGGGCAGTTTCGTGGGAGTAGAAGTTTTGGAAGTATGAAAGTTAGAGGTCCTGACTCAGAAACCCCTAGATGAAGGGCTGCATTCCCAACCAAGTTTGCTTCAGCCCCAGTTGATATGTTGAAGCCCTGAGTTGGGTAAGAACATGTTGGCCAGTAGATCTGGCAGTCCCCTCTTCATCCTATCTGAAGATATAGTTCCTATTGCTGTTAAGGGTAAGGATTATAACAACAATTTCATAATCTACAAGCTATTTTTAATAGATTTACCTATGAATTAGAGTGTTGGGCATTAGGGGCTTGGGTTCAAATCTCCATTCAGCCACAGCAAATCTAATTTTATTCTCACAATACCTATGTGACAGGTTAAACTAGATGAGACTGACCAAAGATCGTCTAGTGAGCTTCTTAGGTATGCAAGTCTAACACAATCCAGGCACAGTGTCTTGTATCAACCATAGCACTGCAGTTAGGACATGGATGTTTGGCTTCAACATGAGTTGTATTAAAACTTACACTCTAGTAACCTCTTCCATCTCTAACTAACAGCAGGGACAAGAATTGATCCAAGTTTAGCGCAATGTGAGGAAATAGAAGTTGGCAATAGAATATCAGCATTATTAATTGAAAGGGTTTCTCCATCTCTGTGTTCCTTGTGCTGTGCTTTGTCATCCACTCTGTGGGCATGCATGTTTTAATAAATTACTTGCCTTCGAGATAAACTGATTTGTTTTTATTTCCCTTGTCACAATATATTTTCACCAAATATGATCAGAAGAGAGTTAGAAAGTTGTGTCCCCTCCCCAAAATTTTTAAAATCCCTTCCGTCCATATGCTCCATTTTAATCTCTGATATTCTGTCTTGGAATTAGTAGTGAAAATAAAAGCAAGATCCTCACTAGATAGCAACATTTCCCCATGTTCCCTCTCCTCTGATGATAGCATATACAGTCGTGCCTCGCTTAACGATTGCCTCGCTTAACAAGGAAATCGCTATACAATTAGGTTTTTGCTATCGCTTTTGCGATCGCAAAACAATGGTTTAAATGGGGTTTTCTCGTTTAACAATGATCGGTTCCTTGCTTCGGGAACCGATTTTTGCTTTACAACAATCAGCAAACAGCTGATTGTCGGGTTTCAAAATGGCCGCCGGCTGAAGAAAATGCCCCCCCCGCTGTTTTCCAGGACGGATTCCTCACTTTACAGGCATCGAAAATGGTCGCCCTATGGAGGATCTTTGCTGGACGAGCAGGTATTCAGCCCATTGGAACGCACTGGGTTTTTTCATTTCGTTTGACGATGTTTTCGCTCTACAGCGATTTTGCTGGAATGAATTAACATCATTAAGTGAGGCACTACTGTACGGTGGTGCCCCACTTGACGATTACCCCGTTCCACGATGAATCTGCTTTACGATGAGTTTTTTACAGGCATCAGAAAATGGCCACCCTATGGAGAATCTTCACTGCACTATGAGGTATTTCACCCATTGGAATGCATTGACCGGTTTTCAGTGCATTTCAATGGGTCTTTTAATTTTGCTTGACAACGATTTCGCTTAACAGCGATTTGAACAGAACGGATTATCGTTGGCAAGCGAGGCACCATTGTAGTTATGGAAAAGGGTGGCGCTGCAGGTTAAAGCGCAGAAGTCTCTGTGCTGTAAGATTTGTAGATCAAATGTCTTTCCACTTTTACCTTCCACATGACTATAGAGTGTGAATATGGAAACCACACACAGACACAGTTTTCATAACCCCTGCCACCAACACAATGGAGTTTGCTGCAAAAATATACAACAACTTTAATTTAAAAGAAAACATTTAGTTTTCGAGCTGAATAGAACTCCGGGGAATAGACTTCTGCTTGTTTCCAATGACTGTGCATTGTGTTGCAAGGATATACTGCTGTGTTTTGCTGCCTTAGAGCCAGCATAGTTTCTTTCAAAAAAGAAATGGCTTGTTTCCTTCCGGCATTGCACACTGCCAAACTTCAGGGTGTTGATGGGGGTACACTGTGAGTGTTGGAAGGTTCTGGGGACCAATGCAGCTTGACTCAGTTGTGGTAGGATGGTAGAATGAGTCAGAAGATATGGGTGGAGGAACAGCAACCACAGTTAGCAACTAATGGCACTGGAACGCCACCAGGCCCTCTTTCTCTATTCAACATGTCCTCAGGGCTAACTAGACATTTCTCTGTGCATGAATTTTGAAGTGCAGCAAGTTAATCTCTCTTTCGTGTGTGGGCATTTCATCACAATTACCAAGGGGCTGCTCCAGTTTCATATTTTGCTCTTCTGCAGATGGTGCAGTTGTGCTCCTGTGCTATGTTTGTTTGTAATATATTTAATTCATATGCAATGAAGATATGTGTATTCTGATCCCTCAGCAAAATTTACATCTGCAGTTTTCATGAAAAGAGCTCTAATCCTATATGTACTTTTGGTATTTTCTTCATCTAGAGAAGTAGGGTGCAGCAGTTCCTAGACATTTTAGATTGAGTTAGTAAGGATGAAAACCTCTCCTCTGATTTGACCCCGGATTGTGGTCTTTTAAGTCATTTTAGAAGCATTTTTCGATTTGTATGCCATACAAACATCAAGATATAATACCTTGCCCTCCAAAAAGAAGAGCAGAGAGTACGAGAAAAGAATGAGTAGCACAAGTAGTGAAATAAATTATTTCTTCAGCAGAGCAATAGGTGACAGCAATAGGTTGCTTATCAAACACCAGAATTAATATTGTGGATTAATTCCTTTTACAAAGTAGTTTTCCATACTCTCAGTTTAAGCATATGCTTCACTTTCCTATAAAAATCAATGTGATTCAGAAGAGAATAACTCACGCTAGAATGTATCTTGAGTGGTTTGCTTTGCAGTCATAGGAACATGGAAAAAGCTCTGTCGCTACATTCAGCTTTCTCTTTCCTCTGTTGGCTGATCATAATTTCTGGTGTTCATTAGCAAGGCCTGAAGGTGATAGATGTCTCCTGTTGTTTTTCTTCAGCAGACAGGTTTTAGAGGTATCTGTATGCAGCCTTTGTGTGTACAGTTATGGTGAATCACTCTTGATGGACTTATCCTTTCATTCATTTTAGAGGGATGACTGGCCATGAGCAAATGATTCTAAAGACGTACTCTTTATAAACAATTCCAGATAGAAATCTTTTGTAATACAAAAAATTGTTCTCTCTCTCTCTCTCTCTCTCTCTCTCTCTCTCTCTCTCTCTCTCTCTCTCTCTCTCTCTGTGTGTGTATGTGTGTGTGTGTGTGTGTGTGTTATAGAGAGAGTATGTGTTAAACTTTATATTCACCTTCATGTCTGAGACAGAACTCCTGAAAGCTGTTATTTCTGGGTGGTTGTAAGAGCAGTAAACTAGACAACAGCATCACATGGTCCATCTGATGCTTACAGTAGACAAAAGGTCTATTTATATGATGAGAAAGGGGTCATTGAAGACAAAGGCATCCAGTGATCCTGATGGCAAAATAAATCATCCGACCACTAAATGGATCAAGCATCTTGCTCCTTCAACAATTGTACTAATTCAGTCAGTCTAGTGAGATTCTGAGTCTGCATCATATGCGTTTGAAGTCAAGAGAGGACAAGCAGTTACATTTGTCTGGCTCAAGAGACAGTAAAAAATGCATTGAGCCCATCAGATGTTATAAATGAATTTGATATCACCATGGTTAGAATTGTTTTATCGATGTCTAATAAATGTTAAAAAATGCCTGCCTTGCTATAATAGAAATTACAGTTTATTATTTACTAGAGAAAAAAAAGATACTTGTCAGGTCAAAAGAATTACCGTATTTTTCTGTGTATAAAACAACACATTTTCCTAAATAATTAGACAAAAAATTGAGGGTCGTTTTATACACGGAAGGCAATCATTTTTCCCTGCCTTTTGTGAAGCCATGGGGCTTAGCAAAAAGGAAGGAAAGGCTCTCTTCGGGTAAAGCAGCGATGAAAGGGTTGCACGATCTCAGCCCTTTGATCCTGAAGCCCTTTCCTGGCTGCTTTACCCACTTCCTAAGCCCTGCAGGGCTTAGGAAGTGGGTAAAGCAGCCAAGAAAGGGCTTCAGGATCAAAGGGCTGCAATATTGCAGCCCTTTCATCACTGCGTTACCCAAAGGGAGCCTTCCCTTCCTTTTTGCTAAGCCCCGTGGCGTCACAAAATGAAGGGGAAAACAGCGATCAAATTTTCTAATTTGGGGTTAGAAAAGGGGGGGTTGTCTTATACATTGGGTCATCTTATAAACGGAAAAATGTGGTAGGTGTTTGCAGGCCCATAATAAAGGGATCCCTGAAAAAGCAGGAAGTCTCAATATACTTTGCTCACAGAGATGAACTGCTGCCACTCTTGGGATCTCTGTCATTCTGGATTAGGCTCTTGGAGATTAGTAACATTTCCTCACTGCAACACTGATCCCAGTATGCTGGCTAGATGGCCATCCAACATTTTGCTAAGAGCTTGGAACGGCATTTTTTGCAGCTCCAGCAGTCATGTTGATTAGGGGAGTCTCAGGATTAGTGCAGAGGCATTCTTCAGTCTCGAGAGATTATGGTAACATGCTCTGAATCGAGGAGTGTCCTCTCCAGAGCATGAAGCCCAGGTAAAGTAATATGGAGGATAGGCTGTTACCCAAGCAGCAGATCCCCCCACTCCACATTGCTGAAATGGTCCAATGGAAAGGCAAGAGCCAATACAACTGGTTCCAGCAACGTCACAGGAGTTGGCAGAACGACATGAACTGCCTTTGGGATTCCAGCTCCGGATTTTGCCTCCAGGTTAACTCCTGAAGCCTTTTCCATGAGTGCATACAGTCACAAGGCAGTGGAGGTTTGAAATCGGAGTTTTCCTTCTCCTAAATGGGCTGTCTTCCATGGCTGACAAGCCCGACCTAGCCGGCCTACTCTTTAATAGTGCGGAAGTATGATCTGACCCTTAAAACTTTCCTGCCTCCCAAGTGTATGCAAATCAAATTGGCTTTCCTATTTACCATATTATGGCCAGGGATAGAATCAGAGGAAAGAGCAGGACACGCTTTAGAGGCCATGCAGTGGTGGTGGTGGTGGGGACAAAAAAAAGCCCAGAAAAAAACTCCTCAGCAAAATGTCCATGCAAACATACCTGGCCTTCACCCTCAGCCCAG
Organism: Pogona vitticeps; assembly: GCF_051106095.1. Lineage (NCBI taxonomy): Eukaryota > Metazoa > Chordata > Lepidosauria > Squamata > Agamidae > Pogona > Pogona vitticeps. The sequence goes on along the minus strand of NC_135787.1, from coordinate 101,772,344 downwards.
CTTCCTAGGGAAAAGGGCAGTCTCAGGATTATACTCCACAGAAATACTGTAACTCTTCCAAGCTTTACCCGTGCTTGTGTGATCTGGTGCTACAATATTTTTGTTTGTTTGTTTGTTACCTGTCAGGAAGATAAGGAATATAAAAGTTGTTAAGTTGCTTGTTTACATTTTGTAATGTGGGCTCTGGTCAAAATAGGCTCCTTCAAAATAAAGAGGCTATTATCTCGAAACAGAAAATACACCTAAGGGGAAAAAACTCAGGGGATTAACTGAAGGATATTTAGAAGTCCCTTGAGAATTTTTGCTCCTTCCAGCATAACTGTTTGTTTTCTGTGAAATTCCTCAGGTGGAAAACTCTGACAGAAACATCCATGTTTAAGTTTAAGAAATATTGCATATGGCGACTCACATCTTATCAATTTTTGTAAGGAGAAACCCACCCTACCCCTGTATTTTCTTTACATTTTTGTATTTCATCAGGACTTTTTGTTCCTGCATTTAAATTAATATACTTTTTACCACTTCCCCCTAATATGCACATTTATTTACACTGCTTGTCTAATGCGCACATTTCCGTATGTACACATTTTGCCAAATTAAGAGATTTCTCCCACTTCTTATTTTTCAGTTGCACAACTTTTAGCTATTCACATTGTAAGTTCTGTACATTGTTTTTCATGCCCTTTTTTATCTGAAATATCATATAGGTCACACAGATGCATGGGAAAGTGAGTTTTTTTTTCTTTTTTGCTGTTGCGGCTGCCGCCATTGTTGCAGTGAACCTCAAGAGGTGTGAACACTACTTTCATCAAGACCAGACCTGGGCAAAGTGCGGCCAGAGGGCCACATACAGCCCACAAGCCACTCCTGTCTGGCCCGCGGACAGTTTTGAACATCAAAACCATTTATAGCTTTTTGTCTAAAGTTGATCAGTTGCTTATCTTTAACATACCGCAAAAAAACTCTTCAGTATTTGTGAAGATTAACAAGTTTAAAATAAAAACAATCATAACATCACTGTTTCATTTTATTTTTAAGTAAAGTTGGTTTGGCGCCTGAACACAGTTCAAATTTTTCATGTGGCCCCCTATAGAAATTAATTGCCCATCCCTGATCAAGACTGTTGCATGTAGCTTGATCTTTTCCCATCCATGTCATCAACTGACAATTGCATTCATGCTTTTTGTGGTCCCAGATGGTGTAATTTTTGGAATTGAACCAATTTCTGCTTCCCTTGAAATTCTAGACATATTTCATCTGAGGTGGAACCTTGAAATTCATTTTGGAACTGTTTGACAGAGATGCTTATTTTTCTGTTAACAGAGCTTGAGAATAGACAGAACGGGGTTGAGTAATAAATTTTTATGATACTGTTATCTGGATGTTTCTGTATAACACTTGCACCTTCATAGTTTTGGAGAAATGGTTTTTTAATTTTTTCATACCATACATACCATTGGGGAATGTATGACACTGGTTGGCTTATATACAACTTTTTGAAACTTGAGTAACAATGAATTATTCACTGTCTCTATAGTAATACATTTTCTTCTGTAGCTGCCAAACTTCCAGTGCTAGAGAGAAGCAACAGTAGTAGAAGTGGTTATGAGATTTGAAGGTGGTGTGTAAACATATAAAGTAACTTTTATACCATCATTTAGGCCATTTGGCTCAGCTGTGTCTTCTCAGTCTTACCACGGTTCTCTGAGGACTCAGGCAAAGGGGTTAAAAATATTTCCTTTGCCTAGAGTTGCTGGAAATTTGACTTTGACAATTGTACATAAAAATCATTTGTTGTATTGATTTATTTAAAACTTTGTACATTGTTTTCCTCATTTCATCCACACAGGAATTCTGTTAGGTACGTTAGGGCAAAAAGCAAGTCTAGAAATAATTACTGTTGAAAAAGCAGGGAGAAAATTCTGTCATGCCTCTCTCATTGCCTCCACAGGGAAGCGGTTGTCTGAAGAGAAAAATGTCTGCTATATCTGGAGTCTCTCCATGTAATTGAGAATAATGATATGGAGAGGCTCCACATATAGCAGGCTGCTTCCTCTTCAAAGTGTCTTTCTTCACAGGAAGGCAGAGACAGGCAGGTGGCAGAGCTAGAACTCTCTTCCTACCTATTATTTCAAAATAACCCTTTTTGAAGGCCTGAACAGGGCTAAAATTACTGACCAAAGTCACCTAGCAATTCCGTGTTTCAATTGGCCCTCCCAGGTCTGAAACTTCAGCAAAAAAACACTGGCCAAAATCCTGTTGCTTAGTGTAATCAGTTGTACTAGAGTAGGCCCATTGAATCAGTGGAGATTTGTTGAGTCAACTCCTGTGTACCATTGGTTCTAATAAGCCTACTCTAGTTCCACTTTGCTGCACTAAAGAAGATCAGAAATACTTTGAAACATTAATCGACTCACCAAATCCCCACTGATTCTTTGGACATATTCTGCTATGCTGAGTAACAGGGTTTCAGTCTTTGCTCTGACTGGCACTGCCATGAAGTCTCTGATTTCTACCCTACATATGTGAATGGTGAACCAGGAAGTTCCTAATTCAGATTTGACCACAGCCGTGACTTTTTTAGTTGCCCTTAAGCAAGCCATTATTCAAAAAGGCTTAGTTCTGCTTTTGAAATACAGTGATAAGAATATCGTCCTACTTTAAATGACTGGTGTAAGAACATATGAGCTGTACTCTGTGTAACAGATGCAGAGTGCTTGGACACTCAGCAGATAACTAGGAAGACAGCTGCAGCAATTGGGTGTTTCTTTAAAAATTTTATTTGTTTGTTTATTTTAGTTAGATTTCTATTCTGCCCATCTAGTAATAAGGCACTACTCTGTGCGGCAAAGAACAAGTTAATAAGAATAATAATACAAAATCTCTCAAGCTTCACAAGCCTTGAAATTTGGATTGTGGTGATTTGTTTTATAATCCCTCATAGTTTGACTTATATATCCTTCAATAAAAGAATTTATTTGATTTAAGTTCAGTCTAAAAGGCAGGGCATCTGCTTCCTCCTGTGAGATGGCTAGTAATTACTGCTTTCTATAGAAAGACAGTTAAAAATGGACCATTTTTCCTGCCTGTATGTATGGAGATAATTACAAACACGAGGCAACACCAGCTAGGCTGGACCTCTCTGCCTGCCCTAGAGACCATGAATCTTCCAGGCCAGTATTTTTGCAGGTGATCACAATTTAGGTGAGGTTCTAGCAGCTGGGACTCCCAAAAGGGAGAAAGAAGGAAAGAAAGGAAAAAATAGCGGTACATTCATTTTCCTATGTGTCTGACTTATTTATTTTCAATGCTTTCACCCTTTTCTATCACAATAAATAATTTATTGTTGATTATCCAACTGAGACTGAATCCTAAAAATTATTAATGCCTGGCATTGTGAACTATGGATGAGATAGTGAGGAATGGTGATAAGTAAACTACCACCAGAATCCTGCTGCTGTTCAATAAATTGCGTAACTTGCTCTGACTAATTGACAAAGTGTGTTGTACAGTTGGAGTTGTGACCATGTATACAACTGAGATTTGTTTCGCTACCTTGTCAGTGAGCTGCAGTAGGATTCAGGCCAACAGCTCACAAGTCGGAAATGTTCAATATGCGTGGCAACCTCACACCCAAAAAGGGCCAAATATTATAATAACTCTAAATTCATTGCATAAATTTTCCATGTACATGAAGTGATGCTCAATATTTCACTACATTTTTGATATATATGGAGTGAAGTATAACTGACCTTGAAGTTGGATGCAAAATATGAAGATGCACTAGAGATCAGATCAGAAATATATATCAGCTAGTGGAATGTAGCAAAAAGTTTAAGAAGGTAAGTCTGTGACTTGTAGATTACAGTACAGTCTTTGATTGTGTGGATCAAGAAAAGCTGGAGATTGTTCTAAGAGAAGTGGTTGTACCACAGTTTTTGATTGGCCTAATTCATAATAGTTCACTTGCACTTTATTAGCCAACTAGTTATTTTGCATGAACATCAAACACACAAAGAATGAGAAAAGATAATGAAACAATAGTTAAGCAGTGCATAAGAGGTTATAAATATTTTGAGCATGTTAAAATGCTCCAACACATAATTAATTGAATAACTATTGATTAAAATAGTTTTAAAAGTATTAGCACCAAAGAGAATAGAAATGTTCTTCGTCTGTAAATTTACCATATTTAGCAACCCTAAATGCTGTGTAATTATCATGTTCCTCCCAGAATAAATATACTGTAATTTTATTTAGGAAAATATTGTTTCCAGCATGAGTAAACAAGGGCTCAAGAAACTGGGTTCTTAAGTCAAGATATAATGGGTGCTGTAAGAAGTGAGTCAAGACCCATACCTTTGGCAACTGGCAGGGTGATATATTTTCATGTCTGGTTGACTCCTATATCATCCTGTAACTTCTATTAGCCACAGGGTATTTAGTCTGCATCTAATCAGAAAGCTATATGGGCTAATGAGAACCAGATATGGTGACAGATTCCAGGGAAATGGGGAGTAAAGTTTTTAGGCAGTCTATTACAACGCAGTTAGCCTTGTATGTCAAGGTAGCATGATAATCAATATCAATTATGCAACTCATGATTTCTCAACAAGCCCTCTGGTAGCCTTTTTTTTAGTCAAACAGCAAACTAATCTCCCCACTCCCCCATTCTGAAAATTTCAGCATTTGTTGATAGTCCAGAATTTATATTCTCAGATGCCACTGAGAATATTCTCTTGAGCCAATGGTACATAATTGCTGCCTAGGTTTAAGTTTGTTGCAGAGTTTTGAATTTTTGGTTGAAATTCCTTTTTACTACAGAAATCCCCAGAGGAGAATAGTTTTGAATTCCCCACATAGTCCACACATAGTCTCAATAACTCATTCTGAGACATTTGTACAAGAAAGAATAAAAATATTTATTTACTTACTATTGTGAAGAGATCAACAGCAAACAAAACAACTCTGCTTGCAACAGACTAAAGAGAGGGAAATAAACACTCAGTAGAGAGGCGGGTCTCTCTTTGAATTTAGAGGTGGGAGGGAATGATTGGTTAGTGCTGGATAGATTGACAGAAATGTCCCCTGCATTCATGCATGGAAGTGGCATAGTCAGTGACAAACTTTCCAGTCTGCCTTGTAAATGAAATACTGTACCAAAAGTTAACCTTATTGTTATGCCCTAGAGGCAATGCTGACTGTCCAAAGTATCAGGATTGTTTGATTGTCTCCTTCGTTGTGCTTCTTGAAATTAAAAAAAAAGTTAGCAATATAGAGGTTATTGGAAAGTAACAAACAAGTGCCTCTATATATCTTGGACTCAGGAAAGTATGTCTCAGTGTGGTTAGCTGGTCAGAGGACAACAAGCAGTCCAAATCTTTGAAGTTTGTTTGTCCAGTTGATGCATAGTAACCACAAGACTGGAAGGTAGATGAAGAGTACCCTGCCATAACTTGACCTCCTAGGGCAGTCCATCTGGTATACTACTGATTGGTGATGAGATGTTGGGTAAGAGTCTATTTTAAAGAGTGATATCACTTCAGGAAGTGCTGATTGCTATGTAGTCCACTATAGTATATACGCTTCCAAGTGGTTTACAGAAGTGTACACATTGTATCCTCTGAATAAGAGCTATTTAGGAGGGCTTGGTCTGCTTGAAGGATCAAATAGGCACCCCTATTTTTTGTTTCTTTACATGATTAGATTGAAGGCTACAGAGGTTTGAGTATCAGTTGAAGGGATATCGACCTTGATTTACAGAGGGGATAAAAGCAGTGCCTTCTTACCCTCCCAGGTTTAATATCTGATGGTCAGGGTTGGAGGTTTTAGAATTCAAAATTGTCTCTTCAGAGATAAGACGAACAAGCATTTCCCCATGAGTACGCTGGGAAGGGTTGTGCACTAATATCATTATTGATGTCTGTTAGTTTTTAAACAAAGACAAAAACCGCAACAAAATAAATCCATGAATGCTTATATGAAAATATCAATGCAAGAGTAGGCGATACCTTTTAAAATATAACTGTCTTTATGATGCCAAGACATTTTTGTCTTAGATTTTTTAAAATACTATTTTTGTTTTTTGTCTGAGATGCTTCCGCAGACTAACGTGGCTGCCTCTTTGAAAATTACAACTATATAAAAGTAATATGTTCTTTAAAGATTCATGGTCAAAGAACAGATCTGAAGGATGTGTTTTGAAAATCCATCTGATTCTTGCACTAAATTTACCTAAATAACACCTAGCTGCAAAATAATTGTTGACTTAAGCCTGGTGAATCAAATATCTTTAGATGTGGAACCATAGTTGGCAGCTGTTCTTAACTCTCTCTTTTTGGCACAACCATAAACATTATATGAAATAAATATAGCCTGAATCAGAACCATATAAGGTTCATAATGAGTCTTATAAGATGGTGCGTGTAGAATTGTTAGTCTGCGGACCCTTCAAATGTGCCAGGGGCCCCTAGGAGACCATATTCCCCCCCCCCTTGAGAATGCAGCCAGGAAATAGTTTGTAGAAAATAGTTGGGTAACATTAGGATTTCAAGTTATAACCTTGAATCAACAAATAATTCACATTATACTACTCCAACTTTAGCTGTCCCATTTGATAATGGTGATATTTCAAAAGCCACTTGGTTTGGGACCAGGATTACATTGCCCTTGGATATGGGATTCTTTTGTCTGATCAATTAATCCCCTGTTACGCTATCTTTACTTGAAAAGGCCAATGTACATATAGGAAGGGGATCTGGCATTGATTTGTTACTCTGGAGATGTTTTGACAAAAGATCTCTTAAGAGATATGATAAGGCAATCTGAAGTAGAAAATAATTTATCGTTCGTATACCCCAAATGCTTAGATCAGGGTTTCCAAACTTTTTTAGAGTGAGGGCCACAACAAAATGTCCGCAGTCCCACACATACTCCCACCTGCCTGCCTGTACACACGCATGCCCTCCTGCACACGTGCACGGCAGGCTGTATATGGCCCATGGGCCATAGTTTGGAGACCCCTGTCATAGATGTTTATCATTGTCTTTTAATTGGCAGGCATTGTTTTGCCGTTGTGTCAGGAGTAGAGTCTGGTCCTGAAGTTTGCATCTTGTAGCATTTCTTATAGGGGGTATAGAAGCCCAGGTTCCTTCCTCTATGTTGGGCAGGCACGAGGTATTACTTTCAGGCATTAGAATAGAATACAAGCTTTTCTTTTGGAAACGGAGAAGCAGAAACATGACCATTTCTGAGCAAAGAATAATTGATTTCGGATTAGTTTAAGTTCAGGAATGACAGTTACAGTCACTGGTCACTGGTCTTTAAATTTTTTGTTGTTGTCTGTGGGTGGCTTTGTTGTTTAGTCGTTAAGTCGTGTCCGACTCTTCATGCCCCATGGACCAGAGCACATCAGGCCCTCCTGTCTTCCACTGCCTCCCGGAGTTGGCTCAAATTCATGTTGGTCGCTTCAGTGACACTGTCCAGCCATCTCGTCCTCTGTCATCCCCCTTTCCTCTCGCCATCACACTTTCCCAACACCAGGGTCTTTTCCAGGGAGTCTTCTCTTCTGTGGGTGGCACCGGGACATAATTGCCATTCATTTCTTTCTGCCAAGAACAGTATGTATGCTCAAGTTTACAGGATAAGGACAAATAAGATTAAAGAGAAATTCAAAGAATGTCTGTAATAAGACAGCAATCATAATTGACTCAGCTGTGGGAGTCATTTCTGGAGACAAAAGTTATTTTCAGATTGCAGTTCCACAGCTTATAACAAAACAAGGCAAAAGCAAAACTAAATTAAAATAGAGTAGTCAAATAATAAAAACTCACCCTCTTTGTCATGCAGGACTAATCTTTATTAGGGATGTGGACTTGAAGAAAAGCCAAAGAAACTGATAGGACATAGTAAGTTATATTCCAACTTTAAGCTTAATCAGTTGTACACAGTAAACCTGACGGCTTGAAACTTTTTGTAGGCTGCACAGTTAGATATTTAAAACCTTGAAAGGCTACCACACCAGAGTCTTCATGTTTTCAGCAGATAAGAGGATCCAAATAGGAGGAAAGTTCAAGAGATAAGAAAATAGCTGCCTTTGAGCCTGCTATAATAATTAAAATAATTTCCAGGAAGAATGATATAAAATGATCTACTATGCTGCACCATCTTCCCATTTCATCCATTCTAGACAAAAAGCTATTTGTAGGACAGAATATGGAGAGGTGGAAGGGTTTCCACTAACATGAGAAGGATTGATTCAATAAAGGAAGCCACCGCCTTTAGTATGTAGAACATGGATAGAACTGCTAGTGCTAGTGTATTTTGATGGTTATTAATTCATAAGGTTGCATATAAGTCAGAGTCAACTTGACAGCATATAACAACACCAATAAATAACTCTTCAAGGGCCACGTTACTGTAAATACTATTAGATTTTTCTCATGATCATTTAAGTAATTATGGTGGTTGTGATCATGAATATTCACCCTTAGTAAGGGAAAATCTTGAGTAAGCCATACTTTGGGTTGCTCTTTCAGATGAGGCTATTGTTATGCAGTCACCCTGCCTGATCCGGTTAATTTTTTCCTATTCTTAAATTGTTCTCATTCTGAAAACAAGCTATCATTCTTTAAATGGAGGATGACGTTTTCTATCATGTGATAAATCAAAAAGTTCAAAAAAAGAAAGAAAATAAGGAAAGTGAATCAAAACAAAACAAAAACACTGGGGAGTAGGAAGCACAGCTAGGGGGGGTGCAACCTTCAGGGCTACATACATGTGTCATATTTTTAGAAATTACTGTACATTGGCTACATTGTTCTCTTGAGAGAACAGTGGCTAGTCTAAGGGAACCTAGAAAGATCATAGCTGCGATAGAACTAGAAACTTCCTGGCTCACAGTTCATGTACTGTATGTCACCAGTAAGATAGAAGATAGAGGTTTCATGGCAGTGGCTGTCAGTGTCAATGGCTGATATCCTGTTGCTGAGCAAAGTAAACTACACTAGAGTAGGCCCATTGAATCAATTAGGATTTGGTGAGGCAACTCTTCCATAAATTCCATTGATCCAAGCAGACCTACTCTGACTTGTTCTATCACAAGTCACATTTAGATTAGCTCCATTCCTGTCAATGGAACTTATGGAAGAGGTGACTGCTACATTCCCATTGATTAAATGGGCCGTATCTAGTGCAATTTACTGTACTAATCAACAAGATTTTGGCCAGTGTATGATTATTCAAAGTGCTTTGTTAATTAAAATATATTTTAGGAATGGTGGTAATACTGATTTTTTTAGGGTATTCATTCATGGTCTGTAATGTTCTTGGGGGCAGTTATGTCACAGCTGTGGGATCCTACTTGATGAGCTAAATTTGTTTACATTGGATAAATCTTGGAAACATTGTGATTTTCCCTTTTGGAATGGTTTTCCATTTCTAGATCTAGATTTAGCCACCCACAAATTTTATTGTGAAACTGTAGGGTTAAGGCTGAAATTTTGATCTTTGATTTCATGTTGAAATCTTGCCCTGCTATTAAGCTCTGTAGAGAACTTTGGATTGAACAGTATCTACTACAGTAACCTCCCTCATAGAGTTCTTGCCAGTTCTTCTTCTTCTCTATAAATGTTGTATATGAGGTGTAAAGATAATAATGCACATGTACAATCAGTGGTGAGCTTTGAGGCTTGAGTATAATGTTGATTATTAATAAACAAAAGGATTTGCATATGTATTGGGATTTAGGGTAGACTGAACGCTGCCTATATAACTTCAAAGTGAAGGTTTAAATGATATTTCATGCAATTTTATCAAAATGTGTTGAGAAGAATGTTGGCTGGCATAATAGTTAGGACAGTAAATGTGGCTTGTTATTTTTTTCTCATGCTTTCTACAAGCAGCACATTTGGATTTACTGCAAGAGGCAATGATCTGATTCAACAAAAGAAAAGAAGGGCAGGAGCAGAAAATTCTTTCCCAAGCCGTCCGGGTCGTCTTGGAGGCAAGAGAAATGCCTCCCAAACTCTTAGGACTCAAATACTTCTGCTTAACGATTGCTTTTTATACCTGACCTGTGGCTGCTTTGTGGTTCAGTTGATTTATGGTGGCTTTGAGTAATTGTGGGGAGTCAGTTTATAAGAAGACTCCTCTGGCTTAGGCAGACCAAGAACGCTGAGGATTATGTTGCTTATATTACGATTATCTAGGTCAGTGGTGTGCTCTCAGACATTATTCTTAGAGATCCTGAGGTTTCTTGGAATTTTAATAGGGCTCCTTTCTTTGATTATAGTATCAGTATTGACAGGCAATCTGAAAAGCAGCTTGCTTGCCATTACTGATCTCTTCTGGCTGCAGTAGGTAAAGAGGATATATAGTGTGCTCACTCTTAATTTGTGTGAGGCAACAGAAACAAACAAGGTTTGGCTCCCCCCCCCCCATCTGTACTGAAACTTAAAGTCAGACTGTGTCAAGTTCTCATCTTCACAGTTAGAAGCTTTCTTAACAGGTGAAAGGCATTTGATTTTCTTCAGCTCTGCAAATTGCAATGAGCTTCCCTTGCTAGGTAATCCCAGGTTTAGTTTGTGATTTTTTTTTTGTAAAAACATGGCTCCTTTGAAGGAATGGATGTCTGAAGGGGTAGCATTTTACCAGCTCTAATGAAACTGGCTTCTCTTATAGTTTGGTCAGAAATCATCATCATATCATCTTAAAACTGCAGAGGTGGAAGGGATCTTATGGATCATTGAGTATAGCCCTGTCAAGGAGGCACAGTGGGGAATTGAACTCCCAACCTCTGGCTTGCTAAACCACTGAGCTAACCAGCAGTTCCATTGTGAGAAACCAGTTTGATGAGTTCCTTCATGTTACTGAATGCTAAATCAGTGCTTCCACGAAAAAAATTTTCTCGCACATATAAAACTAGTGTGTCATGAAAAGCTAGAACCATGTCCCAAGACATACTGTTTGCATGTTCGTCTGTTTTGTACAAAGGAGCTTTCTACTTTGTAAGGCTGTATTAACAATCTGAAGTCATACAGTCCCTATAAAAGTATATATAATCTATAAGAATGTGGGACCAAGAATTATGCATCCAGTGCCTGAATCAGCACAGGGCAAATGTTGGGATGCTAGTGTCTAGATACATCTCACAACAACAGTGCCAGTATGCTGGCGGCCACAATAATGCAAATCTTTTTTCCCCCAGTCATCTTGCCTTTGAGATACAGCTATTCTAAGGATATTGTTGTGGAGAATAAAGGTGGTGCTTCATTACTTTTCTTGGAGTCCCATTGCTTGGCACCACTGCCTATACCAATTCGAACCTGTTGGCCCTTGTAATTTCTTTCTTGGCTGGGCAGGCAGGATGGCACAGGCCTTATGTGAGGTGGTAAGCAATGGCGAGAGTAGCTAGCATGTTGGGGGAGATAGAGCTTCTTCAGCCACTCTTGCCAAGCATTGTAGTTTAAGGGAAGTCCCAGATTCGAAGCACTGCAGGTGATGAATTCTCCTTATTTTATTATTTATTTATTTTTATTTTTATTTTTGCTACCTGACCCTTGCAATCTCATTTCCTTAAAATATCTATTATTACCTACTGAGGGGCTTGGAGGTCTAGGCTACACTGTACACTGTACACTACAGTACACTGTTTTGTTGGTCACCCCTGCTGCCCGGTAGATCTGGGTGGGATTCTGATGCTTACTGGGAGAGGTACCCCATGCAAGACCCAAGAAAGCCAACTTGCCCATAGTCCCACAAAACTTGGAACTGGCTGTACAACATGAACGGCTTTACTTACAGTTTCCATGGCAGCCAAACAAGGCTCCCAGGAGATAAGATAGATCTGAGTCAATAGAGGAAAGAAATCTGAAAAATACAAAGGCCTACATTAAGTTATGCTGTGTTCACAGGCAATTTCTGAAATGGGATTTGGGGTGGGACAGCTATTCTAGCCATTTTTTCTCAAAGACCTGCCTGCATTTGCTGTGGTCTGATTTTCATATAGAGAACCAGCTTCATACCATTTACTTAATAGTCATATTGCTAAGAAATAAAGTACTTAATTGTGGTTGGGTTGTACCTGTTGCTTTTGACAGGGCCACTCAATAGTGCTTTAACGGTCCTGTAATGATGCTTCCAATACTGTTGTTATATAAATTGGAACAGGTGGTTGCCAAATGTACTGATCTTCCTTTTTGTTATATGCTATCCTGGGAATAGTAAAAACAAAACTGTAATGAAACATCTGTCACCGGCTGGCCTTGAGAAACCTCCCCATTTTAACCATAAAACCATCAACTAAATTAATCAGACCCAAAGCATTGTAGCAAGGAGTGTGAGATCTGCCCAATATTAATTCTTCAAGAACATTACACATTTTTTTCCTGGTATGCATGCACAATTTTTTTGCATGTAAAGCAAGCTGTCCTGCAGTGCTTTGCTTGCATCTCCCATTTAATTATGTCTTGACCGAACCTCTTCCGCTTGATAGAGGAAAAGGGCATCTGGGGCAATCTCTCTCTTTTACCTTGCTCTTGTTCTCTGCTTTCAGTTGTTACTGTCAATCCTAGTGAAGCAATAGAAAAGAAGAAAACTTTGAGAAATGCACTCTTTCCACCCCCACATACTCATATTACAGTATATTGCTATAGCGATGTTTCACTTCAGTTAGAAACAAGTATTAAAGATAGTCCATGACAGAAAATTCTTAATGTGAGCACCTGAGGGCCACAGGATAAACTTCTATCATTTTAAGGATTTGCAAGTTCACTTGCCTTGTTTGGTGATTGGTCTTCATGGCTTAAATGTGGGATTCCTCTGAAGTCTCTGATGTGACAAACACCAAGCAACTACTTTAGTTGCCTTTCTAAAACATTAATATGCTTTCAGCTCTGAATACCAGCTCTTTCTGAATGTCCCTTTCTAGCCTAAGACTTCTGGTATAGGACACAGTGGTTGTGCTCTTTGGTTTGTGTCTCTGTGTTTTATTTCCCACTCCTACAGTTCTCTGAGGACAGTTCCCCAGGCAGAATTCTGGGAGTTTAAGTCCGCATACACACTCCTACAGACACTGATATTTTGCCCACCTGAAGAAGGGCTTCCTGTTGCTTAATGTGGGGGAATTGCAGTCTCATGCTGAATTAAACTGTATAGAGGGTAACTTCCAAAGGACTATCGTTCCTATGAAGTACTATGGCAGCTGCTGCTTTATTTATTTATTTATTTATTTATTTATTTATTTATTTATTTATTTATTTATTTATTTTAGGGCCACGGTAAAGCAAGTTTGCTCAACTCGGTGCAGCATGTCCTTTGTGAGTGTGACATTGTAACGACTGTGTAAGACATTATGACAACTAGGAAACATATTACAGCAGGCTTGTCCAACCTGCGGCCCGAGGGCCACATGCGGCCCAGGTCAGCTCATAATACGGCCCAGTGCAATTTTTTATTTTTAAAGAAATTCCAAAGTTTCAAGTTACAGTGCTGGCGCTTGCGGCCAGAATGTGGCCGGGGCATGTCACAACAGTAGAGGGGGGGAGAGGGAAGGAAGGAAGGAGTGGGAGGGGAGGGGACAGGGGGGCTGCATGACTGCATTGCGCCATCCCCGTCAATAGGTGGACCCCCTCCAGGCCCCATAAAGCCACCAGAGTTGAAGCTGGCAGCCTCTGCTGTCTGAGATCGCAGCTGCCGGTAAGCGCACTTGGAGTGGGGCTGCGGAGGACAGCTAGGGCTGCCCCCCCCATGTGGCCCAAACCAAATGTATGTGCGGCCCAAACCAAATTTTCATCTTCTAATGTGGCCCAGGGAAGGTGAAAGGTTGGACACCCCTGCATTACAGTATTCAGGTGAGCAGAATGTACTGTAGGTGTCTATTGCAGTGTGTCTGTGGGGAATTCTTCCTGGAGAATCCTTAAGGTATTCTAGAAGCTGGAGTTTAAAAACAACTAACATAGCTATCATGTGCCATGAGGTAGGGAAGAAATGTAACAAGGGAAGCATTTCTAGTCATGGGTTATAGCAATTTACATGCATGCTGTTTTTGTCCCCAGCCTACAGGGTTCCCAAAGAGAAGTGCCAACAATACAGAGTTAGAGTTCCAAATGATCTGGAATCTGCACCTATTGCCTCACAGAGGCAGTGTGGATTTGCTTTTCTGGACAGCTAAAAATGTTCTGGTTTATTTACTTAAAATAGCTCTTGGTCCACTGGTTGTGGATTGCTGATTCAGGAGTCAGTTTAACGCTCCAGCAGAGTTGTTGTGGGGGTAGAGAATGGGAAGAAAGATAAGAAAAACTAACAATAATAGTCTGGAGTTAGATGTAGATGAGGTCACTGACGAATGTGATGAATGCTAATATTATGTGACTGCTTATGATCACATCTTCCCATTGGGAGAACCAGTGGTTCAGCCCTGCCATGCTAAGGGGGGATGCAGTTTGTTGAATCCTAACCGTAAGGTAGGTTAAATCATATTTGGCAGTAGGCCAAGCTGCTTCAGGGCTCAAAGTACCAAATAGATGAATTTATTTCAGAGTTTTTAAGATGGGGAAGTTCTATATTTATGCTGGGTCTACATTCCTGAAACAAAAGCTTCACACATTAGCTGCATGTTGATTTAATAAGCTCAACATTCCTGTTAGCTCTTTGAATGCATGGAGTGAATGTATTTACACCATCTTGACCAGAGCTCCAAGTAGAATTTTTAATGAAGAGATATTCCAGTGAATTTGGAGGGATTCTCGTCATGCATAAATCCATATTTTGGATGCTTCAGAATAGAAGGAAATGCAGGATTAGCTATCGTGAACATCTCAGGGGAATATTTTGAATTTTCTCTGGGCTCCAGCATCTGAGCAATTTCTAGTGGTCTTTAAAATGAGGATGGCTCTAATCCTGTCATTATTTGGCTAACAGCTTGTATGGGTTTTCTGCTAAAATAGCCCATACAGTTCTCCTAATTCATCGACAGTCCACAAAGGAGAAAGGGTTATGCCCATGCCATGCTCCCTGTGCAGGTATTAGCCACATTAATGGCCCTGTGTCTGTACAATACCTGTGTATTGTTCCTCCATGCAGTGGGAAATCCTGAGTATTCTGGGATTTCCCTCCATGTGAACAATCCAGTTAATTGTTCACATACATGTAAGACTGTGTATCTGTATGTCATACATTGGATGTGCAAAGGATGAGATGCTCCTCGCCCCATATGTTCTAGAATATGACTGTGCACATTTCATTCTTGGGTCATACTGCTTTATCTCCCATTTATAATGTTAATTTCATGGCCTCTGCTATTGCCCTCTGATGTTCCATCAACTTCCAACAGTGTGATGCAGCAGGGAAGTACTGGTACCATTTTAACATACATTGGTCTACTCTCACCTGGGATACTGTGTCCAGTTCTGGGCTCTGCAGTTTAAAAATTATATTGAAAAGCTGCAGTGTGTCTGCAAGAGGGGAACAAAGATGGTAAGCAATGTGGAAACTAAGCCTTCTAAAAAATAGTTGAGAAAGTTGTAGTCCCCCCCCCTCCCAAGTAACTTTTCCCATTTCTACTCTTTTCTGTAATATTTTTCCCCACCATTTCCTCTTTTCTTCTCTGAACTGTTCTCCAGTTGCTCCTCATTTTCTAAATGGTACAGAATTCCTTTTCCTTTTCCTTCTTGCTGTCATAGGTAGTCATAGGACAAGCAACGACTCTGTTGCAAGGACTGAAGCAGGGCATTCCCTTCCTCCTCAGGTGTAATGAGGAAGTTAAAGTGAAAAGAAGATAAAGGGTGGCAGTGTTTGAATGTGTGGTGACTAATCAGGAAGCATTTCATGTAGTAAACAAACGGAATAGTCACTAAACACTAAGCCATTTCTCCTTGCCCGAGGAGCCAGTTTGCTTGTTCACACATTACTTTTTAATTTTTTTAAATTTAATTTTATTGAAACATTGTTGCTACTAGGGACTTCAGAGATATTGGGGTAGTGACAGACAGCTCAAAGAAAATGTCAGCTCTGTTTGTAGATGTGGTCAAGAAAAAACAGAGAACTGTAATACAGACTGTCATAAAACTATAAACGTACAGCCATGAAACATTCCATACTAACTGTGAAATAAAAATTATGTATGTTGATAATCATTTATTGATTCAGTAGTTGAAACAATATTAAAGTATAGCCAGAATCCAAATGAATATTTATGCCTGAGTAAGTGTAGCAGTGTAAGTTGGAATAGCAAATAACCATTAATCAACGAGTCCTTGATTGAATTCCCTATGTGCTAGATTGTGCAACTGGCACACTAGTAAGAATTCAATCAGAGACTTATTAGTAGGTATTTGCCACTTCTGAGTTATGCCTTTGCACTTACGTAAGCATAAATATTCAGTTGGATTCCAGCCTGTAACTGAATAGGATGAAATCAGAATAGAATTGTATTGGCGCACTAACATCCTAGTCGAGCTAAATCCAACATGAGTTCTGTTTAGAGGTCCTACATAGAGTAGACTGAAGGATGTGAATGGAACTCTTTATTCACAGATGTTAGTGTCTGTGTGTCCCACCAGACCCCTTGCTGATGGAGCTGGGGTTCCCTGTTAATAACTCTATGGGCACCAGCTCAGCTTCTTGACTCCTGTCAGTTTTTATTACAGCAGCAGTTCCCTCTGCCCTTTCCCTCACAATCCCATAGAGCTGAATTACACCCTCTAAACTACTGGTCAGCTTGGGGGCCCAGTTGGTTTCACTGGAATTCCCCCAGAGTTCAGGTTTGGAAAGCAGGAAGGAGGAGATGGCTTTGGTCCAGCCCACATCTCTTTAGAGCTGGCATGTAGAAGTGATCACAAGAACTCATTCTCTGCAGCTTGTCTCTCCTGGTCCCTTCTCTCATTTGCCCCTCCAGAGCTGTGGTGGGATCCGGGCTAACATAGGCTTACCAAAGCATGTGGCTGGAATTGCCAGTGCCTAGCTGCTGTCACAAGTCAATAAACCTGGCAAGGGTTGACAGCTTCTGCAATCCTCCCACATACCCTCTTCTTCCAAGATAGGTGGCAACCAAGGCACCCTGTAACTTTCTGTTCCGCTAGGCGGGCCTCCTCCTCCTCTCTCTCTCTCTCTCTCACACACACACACACACACAACTTTGCCCCTGCGTGTGTGTGCGACTCCGTCCCTCCACGCGCAGGGTTCCATTGCGATCGGAACCTAACGTGATCGCTGCATGGAGGAAGATAGCTGTGCGCAGGAAGGCAGAGGCATGCACAAGCCCAGCTTAGAGGGAACCTCGGTGGCAGCCCCTTGCCTTCCTAGTTCTGCTATTCCCCCCCCTTGACTCTGCCTTTCTCTGTCTCTCATCAGGATGCTGTCCCTCCTGTACCTGCAGGGACTCCCTCCAGCCAGCCTGATCCTGAGACAACTCACCTTCCTTATGGCTGCTTGATACTTGTGTGCTGCAGTCAGATGGCTCACTAGGGATGTGCACTTGCACCCTCTCACAGTGTCAATAATTTGTTGAGACCTCTCTTGGTAAAGGTAACGGTTCCTCTTGACATTTAGTCCAGTCGTGTCCAACTCTAGGGTGCAGTGCTCATCCCTGTCTCTAAGCCGTAGAGCCAGCGTTTTGTCCATAGACAGTTTCCATGGTCACGTGGCCAGCGCGACGAGACACGGAATGCTGTTACCTTCCCACCGAGGTGGTACCTATTTATCTACTCGCATTTACATGCTTTCGACCTGCTAGGTTGGCGGGAGCTGGGACAAGTGACGGGAGCTCACTCCGTCGCGTGGATTCGATCTTACGACGGTTGGCCTTCTGACCTTGCAGCATAGAGGCTTCTGTGGTTTAACCCGCAGCACCACCACATCCCAGGAGACTTCTCTAGATAGGACTAATATTGGATATAACCCAGTATCTTGACCAATTACTTTTTTGCATTATTCTATTGTAGTTCTTTATAATTATATTTAATATAATAATGAACTTTCTCAGGGTGCTGGCCAGATAACTATAGAGATAAATGATACCCAGTGTGGTTTAGTGCAGGGGTCCCCAACCCCCGGTCTACAACCTGGCAGCCATCTGTGGCCTAGTCAGGACCAGGCCGCCGACACAGATCTCCTGCCCCCCGTGAGCACCCCCCGTGAGCGCCACTGCACACATGCATGCAAGTATGCTCCGCCCTCTGAGTGTACCATGCGCATGCACACAAGTGCACTCCACCCCCCTGCGGACGCGCCACACACACACGAGTGCTACGCCCCCCACGTGAGCATGCCAGACCTCCCCAACCAGTCCACAGTTGGGAAAAGGTTGTGGACCACTAGTTTAGTGAATAGAGTAAAACACTAGGGCTTAGGAGGCCTGGGTTGGAATCTCCACTTAGCTTTGGAAACTCACTAGAGGTGTGGATTTGGTAAAACCACTCTTTAAATATCTCATTTACCTTGAAAGCCTGTGAATCAGTTCTGACCTGAAGGCACATAACATAGGGATAGATGGTAGTTTTCATGCATAGGTGACCCTGCAAAAATCACTCAGATGTCTTGTGAGTGTGTCACCCTAAGAGAGTAGCTGAACACCATTGCTTTCAAAGTGCCCTCACCTTTAAAAAAATTGCTTGCATTTGAAAAACTGAACATTCATCTGGATGGAGCATTAGTTCCCTGGTGATGCACTAATGATGTAATCATTTTCCCACCCTCCAGATGATGCAAGCCTCAAATCAGTTACCACCAATAACAAACAGTGACAAAAAGCCACCTTTCTGTCATCTTTAAAATCATCTTCAGCTGATGCTTTTTCTTCTTTTTCCTCCCTCCCTCCTCTTTTTTTTCTTTGTACCTAGATGGAATTTGGTTAACAAGAGTTTCTTGGGTCAGAAGGTTTCAGGTTTTTCATGTCAATTTACAGACAAACGTCCCCAAAATCCAACACAGGAGATAATTTTTAGAAGGGATCCCTCAGTGTTTTCCAAAGACTGTATGAAAGGCCACTGATTTCCAAAGGAGATTAGGAGTGGAGTGAACCTGTGTGGAAATGGACTCAGCTTGGAAGCGTGCAGTGTTACTGCTAATCTACAAAATGTGCACACTTCAAAGCATCAAACACTTGCTTATCAGCAGCAGCAAGAATAATGTGAATCTTGGAAGATTTTGATAAGGGGCATTTCCCATATTCATTGCCATGTAGTGCAATTGTGTAATGCTACCTTGGAAAGTGGATTCTTAATACTCTTGAAATTCAGAATGTTCCCCAGAAAATTTATGCTCAGAGGAAAGCCTGTACCTTTGGGTTCTTTTGAAAATCTTGTCATATTTTGCCTTTGGGTTTTAGGCAGAATCTCAGTAGCTGCTTCTGCTGCACCCTCTGCTTCAACTTGTGTTTGAAGTACAGTATTTCTATTTTCTGATGCACAGTTGGGTACTCCCCAAGTGAATCAGTCCTGCCTTTTTTTCCATTAGTTCATATTTATTTATCGCAGCTATAGGCAAAGTATCCTTTGCATTTAACTGAGTTACATAGGAGCGGGGAGGACTTCACAGACCTATCAAAAGAATTATTTACTATACAGAGCTCAAAGAAACATTGCCAGTATGGCATATTTTGTAGTGTTTTTTTGCTACTGCATAGCTAGGACTGATTCTCATGAAACCAATAATCTGAATTTCTCCAGGCAATGAAAATAGTATATTGTAGAGATGATACTAAGGTCACCAGAAGGTCAAATGTGGCATCACGTCCTTTCCTTTTGACTCTTTGTGCTATCTATGTATGTCTTGGTCCCAGGATATACTCCCTGCCCCTCTGTTTTCGGCATCGACTAGTTTCTCCCAGGCCATGACACAAACAAAGGGCTCTGTAGTTCAGGCTGGGGAGTACCAGCCTGAACCCTCCAATCTCATTTGCTTTCAAAAGCTAACTAGGATCAGGTAGGAAATACTGGCATATCAGATCAAACAAAAAGGAAAATGAGACAAAAACCTTGTGGCATTGTAACGATTAACTGCTATATTTTAATTAGAGCTGTCATGGATCAAGTCCACTTCCTCAGTCGGATTTGCTTTTTGAAGACAGGAAACCCTAGGTACAGTGGGGTCTTGACTTAAGAACGACTTGAGTTAAGAACATTTTGACTTAAGAACCGCTCTCATAGGAAAATATTGACTTGACTTAAGTACTTAGATTTGAGTTAAGAACTGGAAAAAACCCACGTGGGAGGCAGGGAAAGTGCAAAATGTGAACTTTCAGTTAACTGTTGGCCAGTGAAAAGGGTGCCTGTCTGCTTCCTCACTCCTCCCAGTGTTTAGAGAGTGGATTGGGAGTCTTCAGACTGCCTGGTACTGCCTGGACTGTATTTTCCCTGCCTTCCCTGAACCTTTCTTGACCTAAGAAAAAAAGAAACAAAATATCCCCCTCTAGTGGTCGAAGGCGGAATAGCAGCTTCCCATTAGTTTCTATGGACAGAAAAGAGCAGATACAGATCAAATGGTTTTCAATGCATTCCTATGGGAAATGCAGATTTGACTTGAGAACTTTTTGACTTGAGAACCGCCTTCCAATACGGATTAAGTTCTTAAGTCAAGACCCCTCTGTACTGTGTTGGGCCAGGGCTATATATAACTCTTGGGCTCCTACTCCAGTCTCCAGCATCTTCAGGTGGGACTAAGAAAGAATTCTGCCTAAAAGCCTGGAGAGCTGTTGGATAGGGCTAGTGGACTTACTCAATGGAAGTTGGCTTCTTGTCTTCCTAACCCCTTACATAGATCAGTCAGAACTCTCCTCCTCTTCCCAAATGAACATCATTTCTCAAAAAAGAGAGATGAAGCTGTGTTTTATGACATTTGCTTCTCTGCAAAACAAAAGTTACAGGAGCCCTCTCCTCCTTTGTAGTGGGTAGCGGCCTATCTCATCTGATCCCAGGTTCTCCAAGTTCCTGTCCTATCTCCTAATAAACTATTTTCATCCAAGAAGAGGTGACACATGCAGCATCTCCCAACGTATATTAGCATGGATTTTTAAGTATTTGCCCAACAACATGTGAGTGGGCTTTTATTTTAAATTTTTTTCATATGGAAAAAGAGAGTGAGATTATTAGATATTGTTTAAAACTGTAAAAAAAAGAGCACATTAAAATAAAATTATTATTTTTAAAAATCAAATGGTCTGGTTTTGTGATATTTTATTTTGATTTTAGTCCCTCCAGGTGGTCAATAGTTTCACCACCCAGTTATAACTAGTTAATTTGAACTCAATTTTATCATCTTTAATTTTATCATCTCCAATTTTCACCCCCTCTTTGTTGTGTAATGCATTTATTAGCACTTGATGGGAACACTTTGTCATTTACAAATTCAATGATACATATTCTGTGAAGGATCAGATTTAATTGGAAGAGGTGGAGACAAGCTGTGAAGTGTCCAAACAATGGCCTCCATCATGCAGATCTGATAATTAGTAAAAAATGTGTAGGCACATTGCAAAATAGGGTGGAAATCACATGAGATGAAATATCCTGGCTTACTGGAAACAGGCCTGCAAGTATAAACCTCATGCAGCAGCCATATATAAGATCTTTAGTTCATAAAGTTAATTTTTCACATCAGGCTCAATATTATTAATTCAAACCAGGGTCACAACTTGTACAGTGATGGGAAGAGAGTGTGTGTTTCTTGATAACCACTAGTTAATATTGTCTTTTATTGAAAATTAAACCACTGGATTAGATATACCACAATCAAGTGCCTGCTGGAGTAAGGCAATTTTATTTATTTATTTGTTTATTTGTTTGTTTGTTTATACCCCACCCATCTAGACCAAAGGCAACTCTTTGGAACACAGATCCCCCCCTCCCTCGTGCAGTCTGGGAAAGAGAGAGTTAGATGCTTTGATGGCCATGCATTTGAGTCACTCATCTGTCGGTAGTACCATAGGTCATCAGGGACTCTTGATGCATCCTTCTTCAGTTGGAAGATACCACTGCTGCTCTTCAAGCAAGGGAATGGGCTAGAGTTCTCTAACAGAGAATTCTAAGCATCTAAGGAAACCCAGATTTTGTAGGAAGGAACCATGATTGACAAAGTGATCTCAGACTGTTATTAACTATATAATGCACACCTACTTGATGGAACTTTAGCTCTCCAGGGAACATAGAGTGGAATGTTCCCCTACATCAGTGTTTCTCAACTTTTTTGAGTCACCACTCTCTTTTGTAATAGTCAAGTAACCTGTGAGCCCCCTGCCATATTTGCATAAAATGCATTTGTTTAACGAGGTAAAGAAAGCACATTGAAAATATATAATTCTACAAGCTGGATTCCGAAGAGGCAGAGGAGCTAGAGACCAAATTGCTAACATGCGCTGGATTATGGAGAAATGGAACTCTCTGGCTTTTTCCATAATCCAGCGCATGTTAGCAATTTGGTCTCTAGTTCCTCTGCCTCTTCGAAATCCAGCTTGTACTTTTGGGAGTTCTCGGTCCACATACTGCTGAAGCCTCCCTTGTAGGATTTAGAGTATAACCTTGCTAGTGTGTGAAATGAGTGCAATTGTACAGTAGTTGGAGCATTATTTGGCAGTGCCCTTCTTTGGGATTGAGATGTACACTGCTCTTTTCCAATCCTCCGGCCACTGCTGAGTTTTCCAAACTTGCTTGCATATTGTGTGTAGCACGTTAAAAGCGTCATCTTTTAAGATTTTTAATAGTTCAACTGGAATGCCATCACCTCCACTGGCCTTGTTGTTAGCCAAGCTTTCTAAGGCCCACTTGACTTCACTCTCCAGGATGTCTGGCTCAACACTATCTGGGTTATCCGGGACATCCAGATCTTTCTGGTATAATTCCTCTGTGTACTCTTCTTGGTGTCTTCTGCTTCTGTGAGGTCCCTACCATTTTTGTCGTTTATCATGTCATTCCATGAAGGGGAATATTAATGTAGTAATACATAATTATGGGGGGACTGTAAATCTGCCTCTACCAGATATCGTTTGAGAGGGAAAAGGAAGTCAATACACTTAGAGTTTAATTGACTTTTTGGGTGTGGAAGTAAGCCTCCCTTCATGTCTCCTCTGCTCAAAAAATCCCTCTCAGTGAAGAGGGAAGTCAAAATAAACCACCTCCTGCAGGACCTCCTCCCTGGTTCTTCTCTCTTAACTTTCCTTCCTCCTCCATGACTCTCTGCCCAGCTCCCCTTTCCCTTCAATGCACTGCCATTGCCACTCCCAGAAGAGTGGGCTACTCAGGCGGAGTGAAAGGTGCCACTACTGTGGCAGCAACAACTTTTCAGTCTTCCCATCTTGGGCATCAGTGTTCCCAGTGTGCACCACACACTTGCCTCATTCAGACATCTTTGAGCTGGGCTAACACTCAAGTCCAAATGGCTGACATCAGTCCTCCAAAGGTGGATATAGAGAAGTGCAGAGAAATGAGTGAGAGCAGGGTTTTTTGAGGGGTTAGGAATGATGCACATGCATAAAAGGAAAATCCACCCAAAGAGGTATAGAAATAACTAAGTTGTCTGCAATTTCAGTTCAGATTAAATTTATCAGAGGATTTTTAAAATAACCTTGTGTTCACCGTATTTAATATAATAAATATAAAAATAATTGCAACTAAAAATAACTGTGGTGACAAGCCCCCCCCCCTTGCCCAGAAAACATTTCGCAATCCCCTTGGTATCTTTATGTTTTAAAGCACACATAAGCCTCTGTCAAATTACACAACTCTGTTCTGGTATTCAGTATGGAAATCCCTGGTGAAACTGATAATGGTTGATGAAGTTGGGTGCAAATAATGAAAGCTTATGCTAAATAAAACTTGTTTGCCGTTTAGGTGCTTATAAGACTCTGTAGTTTTTGCTATAACAGGCAACCATAGTTATTCTGCCCAGCGCCCAGTAGAAAATTTTGATAATTGCTGTTAGCATCAAACATTTGAAATTATAAAGCTAACTTATTGTTCAAAACCACATTATTATTTTTGATGCAGTAGATATTTATGAAAAGAACTGCCCTGTCTTTAACAAAATGTGCTTGATTATTAAGCAACTTGGTAGCAGGAGCTTAGATAACAATGTATGTTTCTATAAATAGTGTTTGGCACAAGAAGGACCCATCATGACAAGCATAATTACTAGTCGTGTATGTTTGTTTTATATTAGGGACTATTTATGTAAAAATAGGCAGAGGGCATTGTGTGCTGGTTTATCTTCAGTATGTGAAATTCAGGGAAAATACCAGCTGGCACATTAATATGGTCCAGGTGAATGGAAGCCAAGAGGGGGGAAAATGGGTGGTGAGTGTGGACAGCTTGAAGGGCATAGTCTAGGAAAACTAATGTATTTAACAGCATCCTAGGTTCTTAACTGCATAGCGGCATTTACTACTAATTCAATCTCTATATTCTGTTTAAATAAAGGTTTTAGCTATTTACAGGGATTTAGCTATTTTCTGGTATTTATTGTATTGTATTTTGTATTATTCAGTATATGTGATTTAACATGTTGTGAACAGTATGCAAATATATATATATAGTGAGGCAGTATATAAATATGTATACAAGTAGGACCCCCATGTCCTCTGGGTGTTGGTTCCGAGCCCCTGTCGATACTGAAAGCCGTGGATAATAGTGAACATGAGAGAGAGAAAGCATGGTGAAAGGGAAAGAAAAAGGAAAAAAAACCCTATTTTTACATGTATTACCAGAACCGACAACTAGAGGGTAGTAGAGAGCATGCTATGCGTTCTTCACTAATATGTATGGTACTCATAACACAGTCTCTGCCACCTTTTAGTGGCCAGTTTTGGTAATACTGTTGAACAGGTTTTTTTGGATTTTTTAAAAATATTTTCAGTCAATGGATAATACACACACACACAAACACACACACGTGTGTGTGTGTGTGTGCATGCGTGCGTGTGTGTGTGTACACCTGACAATAACTGAAAAGAACTTTTAAGGTGTGACCTATGGGATGTTCTCACCAGGGAAAGATAGCACAATCCATCATTATTATCTTTTTCGACACAAGCTTAAGAAGTTTCTCTGTTCTCAAGCATTTGATGAAATATAATCAGCTGATTTTTAAATTTTAACTTTAGTCCGGCTGATTTTCTTGGTACTTTGTTATTGATCAGTGGGGGAGCTAGATTTCTACATTACTTTTATTTCTTTATAGTTTTTTGTATTATACAGTAGTTGTAAGATGTTTAGTTTATGTATTTAGAAAAAGGCATTCAAGGAATAGAACAATAAGTAGATAAATAATCTACTATGTACTGGAAATGTAGAATTTAGCTTTCTGATATCCTCAGGTTTCTTTAATTTCCTCATTTTTGAAGAATTTTTTTTTTAATATGTGGGTCATGGTTGCTTAAATCTAGCAAGCCAGGGAACCTAATGAGCATGAGTTGCAGTGGTTTAAGGAGAAGTTTCAGTACAGTACAAAAGACTTTACCCTTGCTCAGAGAAACAAGACAGATTTTTAAAAAATGTAAAATAAGAAAAAAAATCACAGAATTATTTTTAAAAATATAATAAGGACAATTTTTCTCTGATTCTCAGTCTGCAAAATTTATATAGGCTAGAGCAGTGGTTCCCAATATTTTTTTGAGTTGTGATGCCCTTTTGCAATAGCCACGCATCCTACAACAGCCCCTCCTTATTTGTATAAACAGGCTTCGTCGTCATTCTCCCAACGTGGCAGTACCACCAATGCTGTTGCTGCTCGCCCTCCGATCATGCCCGCTGTCAACTCCAGTGCCACAACTTCAAAACTGGGAGGGGGGAACAGGCTGGGGGAGATTAAAAGTAGGGAGAAGAGAAGGCAAAAGACTTCAAAGATGGCCCAGGGGGGTGGAAGGACATTACAGTACCCAG
This sequence comes from Pogona vitticeps, assembly GCF_051106095.1. Lineage (NCBI taxonomy): Eukaryota > Metazoa > Chordata > Lepidosauria > Squamata > Agamidae > Pogona > Pogona vitticeps. Next base: position 101,746,479 of record NC_135787.1, on the reverse strand, counting down.
GGAGGGGGTAAAACCTTCACGCAGAGAGGATCCCCCTCAGAAACCAGCACAAAGCTTTCTGTGCACCCGCTGCAGAAGAGACGGGCCATTTCTTTTTGCCTCCCTCTCCTTGGGGGGGGGGGGGAGAGGTTGTTGTGTGGGTTTTTTCTTTTTCTTTTTCCTCCTCTTCTTTATGCTCTATAGAAGTGATGCATCATAGTTAAAATCCCATTCTGGTGGAAGCAGCAGACCTATATCTTTACACTGTCGTTTATTTTTGTAAGTAAAACAGTCCTGGTCATCCCTTGTTAGAAAGCAGAGGCTTCTTTCTTCCCCCAAAAGGCCTGTTTCTCATATATACGTACACATAGACACTAAATAATATCCCGGTCCAAAAGGTCAAGGAAGAAATTATTTGACAAGGGCTGTAACACATATAAAGTGATCCATAACCCCACAGAAAACACTTTGTGACCCCCGGTTGGAAAACACTTGGCTATTGGATTCAACTGTTCTGAACATAGCGTGCCAGAATGTGGCACCTTTACTGAAGATGGGCCGATGCACCACTGTACTGTTTTCTTCAGTTTGGATCAAATGGCATTAACAGCAAGTGTTACTCTGGAACATTCCACAGAGAACGACAATGTGATGCTGTTAAGTGTGTGCTGACTCCTTGCTCCTTAGCTGAAAGCTAAACAAAGATGTCTGCTATTTCACAAAGGCACCTGTATCTGTCTGAACAGAAAGAACGGAACCATTGTACAAATGAACCCAGGCACATATTTGAAGTGTTGTTCATTCAGAGAATCATTTCAAGTACACCTGAATCTATTTGCAAGTCTAATAATTTAACTGTGTGCCTTAAGAAGAAATACTGCATGTCTCACTGTAGTCTAGTATTGCTGAAGTTCTGATTCCAAGGATTACAAACCAGAGCTAAGCAAATGTAATTCAGTATCACAATACATACTTTGACAGACTAAATTTATCAGTGTGCAAGTGCATTGAAATCACTGTGTTTATTTCTATTTAATTTTGTGAAGATGAGGAAAGACATTTCAGCCCCCAATTTTGCACAGCAGAAAATAACCCACTTCTGCTCAGGCCAGTTTGGATGCAGTTCACATTGACTTGAATTCTGAACCCAGGTCAAGATTTGGAAAAGGCCGGAATACAGTAAATTTGAATTAGGCTCCTCAGGAATGGAGGGGAATGAAATGAGACGCAGCAAAGGTGTTAAGAGAAATTGTACTTCTGGATCGCTGTGTGCAGAATCGGAGAAGAGCAGAGCCTTATTCTGGGGTCCAAGTGGCAAAAAAGAGGGAGGGGACAAGAGTCCAGCTCTAATCAGAGCCTGGAAGTAACATGTTACAAATTTTCATGTTACTGTACTTGTAATGCTTTGGGGTGGTTAAGGTGAGCCCAGTAATGTTACTCTGAAAAATTACTTAATATATCATTAATATATTTTTTGATGCAACAAGTAACTTCAAAGCCTGGGGAGGGAGCACTCATTTGGCTGTTTTAAAGTTATTTTAAATTTTTTAAAAAACAAAGCATGAGTAATACATTATTAAGAAAGAGTGGCACTAACATGTAACAGTCAATTAAGCTATCAATTAATATAATTAGTGATGGAGTGACATATTAGAAAATGTTAGTTAGGGATGGCAAGATGCAGGGAATAAAAACTATTGCTAGGCAACGGGATCAACAATCAACTAAATAATAAATGCTTACTACTGTCAGACTGGTTCATGCTGGGGTTTTGAAGTTGATTGTCTCAGTAAGAATTCTACGCTCCATTTGTAATAACGATAAAAATCCATATTACCAAAGCCAGACTTCTTTTTCATGGCCTCTGTGAATGCACATAAATGGGTCTTGTCTGCGCCTGTGCTGACGTTCTCGGAATATTCTAGAGCTAAAAGTAACAATTTTATGGGCTGATACCATATGAGGTACATGCTCCTCCCACCCAAGATTCCTCTCAGTTCCTTTTTTTCAAGGAAATGAGGGGAATTGGACACCCCAATTCCAATTCTGTGAACCCTACTCTTAAAGAGTACAGAAGGATTGATGTCCTTGGCAGGGAGATCTATTCCCTACGGTCATTTCTGCTCCATGTAGCCAACTAACAAGCAGCGATGGGTGCCTACCAAGGGCAATGATGGTCAAAGATTTTACCCATCTTAGATTCCACTCCTGAATCCATCAAAACAAAACTTATAAATGCTCAAACTGAGGCCACGGCTCTAGCAAAGTGACACAGGACTGCTAGACATGCAACGAAAACAGCCTCAATGACTATGACATCCTCAGTATTGAAAAAAAAGGCACCTGGTTAAGATCCACTGACTTATCAGAGGATGCAAAGGCCAGGATTTAAAATCTTCCATTGGATGGTACAAGTCTCTTCAATCTAAAGACTGGTGACACCATGAAAAATTTACACAAAATAACGAAAACAGTTAATCATATACGGACCAACAGCCCTTTCGTCCTTCCAAACTTCAGTCTAGACAATCTCAGTTCTATCCATAGTCTTTTCAACCATATCCGGGGTTCCAGCCTTACAGACAATTGGTTTCATACAAGAATGTCACCACATCTATCAAGCTTACATTCTACAATTTGACTCTGTTCCTCCTTTGAGAAAAATTATACTTGCTGCTTTCTCTATAACCCTCCAGGAAGAGATCTCTGCCCTCCTTGACAAACATGCCGTAATTCAAGTTCCAGCATTGGGCTTATATAGTGGCCTCTACTCCTATATTTTATGTACCTAAAAAAAAAAAGAGGCATCCGTCCAATCCTTGATCTCAAAAATCTTAACACATTTAACCGTAAGTTTAGGATTCTGACCCTCAACACCGTTATCCCTCTTCTCTCACAGTGAGACTGGTTTGTTGTCCTTAATCTTCAGGATGCATATTTCCACATATCGATCCACTCATCTCATCAGAAATTCCTAAGGTTTCACTACCATTCGGTCTTTCAACAATACCAAGGTCTTTCACAAGGTGCAGGGCTTCAGTTCCAATGAACCTTCCCCTGCAGGGATGGCCTTTTTAAAATCCTTCCCAAGACTGGATGTCCACCTCGACTCCTTAACATCATCAGGTTCTTTCATGAAAGAATGAAAGGCACTGTAGTTTTTGATGGCCCAACATCAGATCCTTTTGACATCCAAAGCGGAGTGAAACAGGGCTGTGTCCTCGCACCAACCCTTTTTGGGATCTTTTTTGCTGTCATGCTGAAGCACGCCTTTGGAACTGCAACAGAAGGTGTCTATCTCCGGACTAGATCAGATAGAAAGCTCTTTAGTCTCTCTAGATTGAGAGCAAGGACCAAAGTTCAACTGAAATGCATGCAGGACTCCCTCTTCGCCGATGATGCAGCCATTGTTGCCCACTCTGCTGAAGACCTCCAACAACTCAGAAATCATTTTAGCAAGGCCTGCCAAGACTTTGGGCTCACAATCAGCCTGAAGAAAACACAAGTCATGGACTAGGGCATGGACTCACCTCCCTCTATTACCATCTCCACGCAAGAATTGGAGATTGTTCATGAATTTGTGTACCTTGGCTGAATGATCTCTGGCACTCTCTCCCTAGATGTCAAGCTGGATAAAAGCATTGACAAAGCAGCTACCATGTTCTCTAGACTCACAAAGAGAGTGTGGCTTAATAAGAAGCTGACGACATATACCAAGCTGACCACATATACCTGTGTCCTGAGCACATTCCTGTACTGCAGTAAGTCCTGGACCCTTTGTGCACGACAGGAGAGGAAGCTGAACACCTTCCATATGTGTTGTCTCCAACACATTTTTGGTATCACCTGACAGGACAACGTTACAAATAGAGTAGTCCTAGAACGAGCTGGAATTTTTAGCATGTATACATTACTGAAACAGCGACGTCTACATTGGCTCGGGCATGTCGTGAGAATGTCTGATGGTTGGATTCCAAAAGATCTCCTGTATGGAGAATTAGTGCAGGGAAATCGCCCCAGAGGGAGACCACAACTGCTATACAAGGACATCTGCGAGCGGAAACTGAAGGCCTTAGGAATGGACCTCAACAGATGGGAACAGATGAGCATTCAGCCTGGAGGCAAGTGGTGCATCATGGCCTCTCCCAATTTGAAGAGACCCTTGTCCAGCAGGCCGAGGCAAAGAGGCAGTCACGAAAGCAATAAAATCAGGGAGCTGGACAGGGGACAGATTACATTTGTCTTCAGTGTGGAAGGAATTGTCACTCTCGAATTGGCCTTCTCAGCCATACTAGACACTGTTCCAAGTCCTCCATACAGAGCACGTTACCATAGTCTTTTGAGACTGAAGGATGCCTAACTAACTAACATGTTACCATCATTCTTCAAATCGCCACCATCTCCTCTAGAGCACATGCTCCACAATATCGATGTAAGGCACTTGGTCTGGACACTACCAGGACCTTCAGACTAACTAACAGGATTTTTGTATGCTTTCATGGTCCTCATAATGAAGGTCCAGCTTTATGCTAATCCATCTCTAGACAGATAGTCCAGACTGTATCTATGGCTTATCAACTGTCAGGTGAGTCACCATCTAATCATCTAAAAGCGTATTCCACTAGAGCGCTGTCCACCTCGGCTGCATTCCAGCATAGAACCGAAATTCTCGACATCTACCGTGCAGTAACACAGTCCATGCCATCCACCTTTGCAAAGCACTACCGGCTAGATGTAAGGGTACACAATGAAGGTGGATTTGGCAGAACTGTGTTGGCATCTTTCCTACTGTGACATCCAACTGGCCGATAAGTAAAATTGTTACTTTTAGCTCTGGAATATCCAGAGAATGTCAGCGCAGGTGCAGAAAAGACCCATTTGTGTGCATTCACAGAGGACCACTTGAAGAACCATGGTTACAGGTAAGTAACCTTTCTTTTTCTTTATATCCACAAAATCAATAGACTTCAGGAATTCATAGGAACAGCAGAAATCTATGTGAAATAAAAACAGAGAGAGAGACTTTAAGAAGGTTTGTTCAGACAACTTGCTCCTCTTCTTTTGTCTGAAAAATATATTCATCCTGAGTCACTGAAATTTTTGGTTTTACCAAAGTTGAAGTAAATAGTCATTGAAAAGTGTTTTAAGTGAACATATTAAGTTAATTGCCACAAACCTGATATAGTAAATTATAAGAATGGTGGTTGTGAACTGAAACTGAACTATATTAATGAGTTAATTCTGAAATACATTTGTTTCTTATAGATAAAAATCTGATTGGAATGAGAGATCCAGCTTCAAGTGACACTAAGTCATGAAACTCATTGGGTGACCTTCAGCTAGTCCAGTGATGGCGAACCTATGGCACCAAAAAGGTCGCCACCACTGGGCTAGTCCATCTTTTTTCAGCCTGATCTACTTCAGGCATTTGTTGTGAGCAATAAATAGGGAAGAAGATAGCCAAGTACACAGCTTGGAGATTGTTGTGATAAAGGTGATCATGCAGATAAATAATAAAATCTGAGTAGTAAATAATACACATCTGCATCTATCCAAATTCCAATTACTAATAGAAGTGTCAAAGCATATTTAAAAATCTGGGGTCAAAATTATCTTGCACGCTTATGTAAGTTGAGCAGAAACACCACAACTTTTCAAAGTGAATTGACTTCCGGGAACAGATCATTGTAGACATTATCTATTACAATGAGTCACATGGCTTGTGATACAACAGTAAGTTCTTCTGCATGGTCTCTGTGAATTACACAAAGGGAGTTTCTACTCCTGTGCAGAGGACCATTACAGAATATTCCAAAGCTGAACAGTTTAGGCAGGAGCCCCACCCTCCCCTTGTACTACACATGACCAAGCATGCCTAAATTTAATTCCCTCTGTTCCCTTTTAATTTGCCGCCAGTGCGACTTCTGCCTTGGGGATCTTAGACCTGCTCTGTTTGCAGAGGTTTCATAAAAAGGGGAATCTAAACTCTATTTATCTGTGGGAAAAACTGGTCAAGGTGGGCAACTTAGGCCGCCCCAAACCAGCCCCTCCACATTACCTCAGTCGATCTCTGTCAGACAACCATCACTGATGGCTCTTCAGTCTTGGCTCCAGTACATCCAAAGAGTAAAGTGGAAAGCATGTGTGGTTAGGATAGGGTGTTTGAATGAGACTTGGAAGCTGCAGTCTCATGTTTCTACAGAGCTATAAAATTTAGTGGATGACCTTGGGCCAACCCATCTCACATCCTGACCTTTCTCAGAGAAAACAAAAAAGGGAAGCTTTGAGTCTTTTAAAAATGCAGCGAAAATGGCTGGGCACTGCAGAATTTGGAAAGATGAGACATTAAGCTCTAAAAACCATCCTAGCTAGCTGTTCTGGAATTTTAAAAATGTAATAAATATATTAAGTCCAATTGATTCCAACTTATGGCAACCCTCCCAGGGTTTTCTATGTATAAAGTACACAGGAGTGGTTCACCAGCCAGTCCCTCCTTCTGGTAGAGCTTTGGGACCATGAAGCTTGTCCCAGGCCATGCAGGTGGCACATAGCCCTGTCAGCCACAGACACTCTAGGGTAGTGGTCCCCAGCCTTGGGCCTCCAGATGTTTTTGGACTTCAACTCCCAGAAATCGTGGGCAGCAGAGGAAGTGGTGAAGGCTTCTGGGAGTTGTAGTCCAAGAACATCTGCAGGCCCAAGTTTGGGGACCACTGCTCTAGGGGATCTTGGCTGGCTCCTGTCTTGGGAGGCACTGTGTGGATTCAAAAAGTTAAACTAAAGTTGTGGTAATGTCAGGTTTCACCTCAGGGGATATAGAATCAATTGTCTCTCACTCCCAAGCTGTGTAACTCCCTCCCACACGAGGTTAAATTTCTTGGCAGAGTATGAACATTATTGGCTTAAAAACCTCTGACTGTGCAGTGGAAAAAGGTTCGGAGACCAAATAGGCAGAATTAGCTACAAGTCTCCCCTCAATAGACCACCCCTTATTGTTTGTTCTCATCAAATGGCATTTACTGTCCCAATAACTCACTCAGAGACACTGGTAAGAAAAAGAACTAAAAGTTCAATTTACTTACTACATAGCTAACTACATGACTGACTTTAACCAAATTTAACAGACTAAGAGACTGACTGAAAAATAATGGGAAAAAGGACTTGAGTAGAGAGGTGTGTCTCTTTTCAAAATCTGAGGAACAGAGGGAAGAATTGGTGACTGGACTGATTGACAGTCACACCAGCCTAGAAAAATCCCTCCCTGTCAAAATCTCTTAACAACAGTGTACGAAGGTTGCAGTCATTCCAACAAGATGTACCCCTTCTTTGCTTTCCTTCTGCTGCCAGACAAAGACCTTTCTCTTCAGGCAAGCTTCTTTTCAGTAACTGGCTGCCTTTGAGGGGGCTTTAAAAGTGGGGCTGTTCTGCCTTTTCATGTTTTTAATGTGCTTTGAAAATTCTTTAACATTGTTTTTTATGTACCAATTTTAATTAGGATATTGGTTTTTCAGTATTGTAATAAATTATGGGATTTTAAGCTTTTAATGTTATGTGTTTTAATATTGTAAGTCACCTTTGGTCCACTTGTGGACAAAGGCAGGGTACAAGTAATAAAAATGAGTGAATGAATAAATTAATGAAAGCCATCTGATTCTTCTCTTGATTCAGACTTTGGCTGAATCGTATCCTCATGACAATTACACTTATTTCTCTTGTCAGATATGTAAAGAACAGTGCGAACTTGTATGTCTGCTCAGAAGGAAGCCGCTTTGACAACATTCTGACCGAGATGAAGTGTAAGCATCACCTTATTAAATCCCCTCATGAATAAGTGGAAAATCCACCATCCAAGCCAATTAGTTCTGTGTTCGGTCTCTCCCTGGATCTGTGGTCCATTTCAGACCCTTTCTAATCCGAGTACACATCAGAGTAGTATTTGCTGCTTCAGATTTGATATGGTGAGGCCACAGATGATCATTTTTTTGCTTAATGTTGTGTAACTCTTCCTGCAACCAATGGTTTTAAAAATGGCTATGCTTCAGTTCTTAGTTCTGTCCCAGATTTTGACTTCCTGTTTGTATGTTCCAAAAATTGCTTGCTGCCATGAACCCACTTGTGGTACATGTTGGGTGGGGCAACCAAGCTTTAGTTTATTTTGTGCAGAGTAAGAGTAATGTGATAACTCTACTGTTACCACATTGCCTTTTGCTGAACAAAGTAAATATCTGACCAGACCTAGAGTCTCTGGGCAGAACCCCCTTGTCCTTTCCTTTGTACAGTGTTGTTAACACATCTGTGGAAGGGAGAAAATGACACAGAAGAGGAGGTTCTTAACACTCTGTCCTCACACCATTTCTCACTCTTAGCACTGTAGTAAGCTGCCTGCTCCTCCTTGGCATTTTCCAAACATGTAGAAACCCCACAACCCAATGGCTGGAAGCAGATGTTTGGATTTGAACATACTGGGCAAATGCTAGTTTGAGGAAGGTTAGCCTAAAACATGGCCATCTAACAACCTGTGCATCTTCTCTCTGCCTACTCATGGCAACATATGTATTATTTACACACTCTTCAGATGGTATGGACTGTATAAGAGAGAATCCCATAAATCTTGAATAATTGCTGTTCAAGTGCCTCAAACGCTTTTGAAAATAACTTTTATAAGTAAGCTGAATATGTTCTGAAATAGAGTGCGCTATTCATGAACCCATCACAGACGATGTCATTACCATTTATTATGTTACTTTTGAAATGGAACTCTGTAACATCCTTCTTATTGAAATAATGTTCCTAGTTGTTTTACTTACCTCATTTTTCCTTTCCTGTGCTTTTGTTTTAATCGGTGGTTTGGTTTTTATGAACAGTCAGTCCTACTGAGTGCCGTGCTTCTCTTGTCAGAAATTAAAGCCCTGCAATGTGGCTTAAGTCACTGGTAACTGTGTACAAGATTACATGTTAACTCATGTTCTGCTATACAGTTGTTTAGGAAGTGTAAAAGCGGATGGCAGTCTATATAGTGAAAATAAATACATTTTATGTTCAGTGTTATGAAGACTGATGGTAATTTGAGTATGTGTTTGTGTGTGTGTATACATACACACACACACACACACATACACACACACACTCAAATTACCATCAGTAATTATATTAAATATAATTAATTAAATATATAAATATATCAGTAAATATATATTTATATATTTAAAGAATCAGTACAACATTGGTATCATAAACTTGGAATATCCCTTTGCGTTTATATCCTTTTTGGAAGCTTTCCAAAAGGACCTGGCTGGCCACTGCTGGAAACAGAAGGCTGGACTGTTCCTGCGACTGATCCAGGAGAGCTTGCCATATGTTCCTAATTCTAAACATTATAGAGAATGAAGACTTTTTTTTTAAAATCATGAATTTGTATATACATCTCATTAACGTCAGTAGGATTTAACTTGTGGAAATTTGGTGGTAACTTCAAAAGTTTTGTTTTTCTTTTACAAAGGTTATGGAGATTAATAGGGCTTTAAAATCAAGTCATCAACGGAACAGTTTGCTAACTAACAGACTCACCTCAAATGTATTATTTTTAATTACAATTGCCTATAGGCACAAATGTGCTGACAATGCAGTTTTGCATATTGATCACATGACAGATGCTTTAAAAAACAAACTGCCAACATTTCCTCAACAAATATTTCAGTTGTTTTTAGTACTGTTCTGTATCCTCTGCTGCTTTGATGATCTTTCTTGGTACTTTTTTGCACCCACTGTCCAGAGCCACACTTGCTCAAGTGAACCCGTGTGATTTGTGTAGGAGAATCTCAGTGTTAGCTATTATTAATGTGATGTCATTAACAAACTGATGTAGGTAATGGCCAATGGGATGAAGCAGCAGCAGCCAAGGAATGTTGGATAGCATTGACATAGGATGAATATGTTCCAAATAAGTGCCAAAAGTGTCAAAATCAGAGATTTTGAAAATGAGCGTGCAAGAAAATAATTATATCAGCTCAGAACTATTTTCAAGGGATGGGGAGAGCTTTGTATTAAGCAAGACCCTGGAGAAATTACTGTCTAGTATACAGATCACAGATTACTCTGGTCAGCATGACTGTTGCAGAGATATTTTAAAAGTACTGTAACTTGTACAATATGTGTTAACCACACTTGTAAGACAACTTACCAACCAAGCAGAACATAGCCCTAACAGGAATACAGAGCACTTCATAAGAGCCTCATTAAAGTGCCTAATGTTTGTTGCCTGCATAGGACTTCTAAAATGGGTAATGATGGTTGCTAAGATTTAGGCTACAGTACCTTGCATTGGGGAGGGGGCTGCGTTCTGTTGTGCAGTTCAAGGCTTAACACCTTAATTGTATTTCTGGATCTCTCCAAAAGCCATTCAGCCAGAAGGGTTCACAAGAAAAAGATAAAGAGCACAACCTTTTTCAATGTTATTCAGAAGCATAACAGTTCTGTACAGGATTGTCTCTTCCATTGGTAGACCTGTCTTCACAAATTTATTTATTTAAAATATTTTTACCACGCTTTTCTCCTTGAAAAAGGACCCAAGGTGGATTACAACAATGAAAGACAATATTTAAAGTTGAAAATGAGTATACAACGGTGGTTAACATCATTAAAAGACAATATTTAAAACTACAAACAATGAATAAAGAGGCATCTTACATCATTAACAGGCAATATGAAGGCAAAGATCAATAAGTATACAAATATATAACTAGCTGCCTGTCTGTGATTTTTAGGTAGCTTGCTATGCATTACTGCTTTAAAAATGCCACATATATAGCACACAAGTAATACTAAAAATCCACTCAAAGCAGTAATGCATAACAATCTATCTAAAGATCACACACAGGTAGCTATTGTAGTTACTGAGGGAAGGCTTGCCTGAAGAGAAAGGCCTTTTTTTTAAAAAAAGGCATCTAAGGTAGTGGCCACTACATATCTTGTGGCCACAGGACCCCCCCCCCCAAAAAAAAAAGGATTTGGGAGGGGACACCAGGCAAAAGGAGAAGCTGCAAGGAATGGCTGGAGCTGTTCAACAGAACTGAAGATTTCTAGATATGTGGGAAAGGAAGATGGAAAAGAGCAATGCTTATCAGTAGAGGTACTTCCTTCACTTGTTTGCGCATTGACATATAGTTTTTGCCCAATACTGTGCCCCACATATTGCTGGCTAGTTGATAGTATAGCCATTAAACTGTGGTAATGGTTACATATTAAAAAACATACTGTGAACTGCTACAGTTGCAATTAAAGAGCTGTAGCAGCAGGAAGTAAACATGTTGTAAAAATTCCAATAATTAAGTACAACAATAGTATAAATAAACTGATCTAGCCCAACAGTTTGAAACGTCATAGAAGAGAAGAGTGAAGCATCAGGAGAATGAAGCATGCTATTTTAAATAAAGATCCAAAAACTCTTAATTCCCATTTAAGGCAGCAGTGTGGCGGTCTCCACTGTTAACCCGGGCACACCGGTTGTGAGACACACTGTTGACAACTACAGTAGTGGCAATTTCCTTCCTGGTCCCCCTTGGCTGGTCTGCCTCAGTCTTGTCGGCTGGAGATTCTGAGAATTGTGGTCCCCAAACGTTGTGAGTGCTGTAGTTTTTTAAAAAGCAACTTTTCCAAGCCTTGCATATCCTTCACAAGTGAGCCGGTCCTCATGCACACCGAACGGAGCATTTGGAGGGAGTGTTGTACTCACCTTATATGTTTTTGTTTTTATTTTTAAAATGACTTCGTATTTGCTCTTATGTGAAAACAAAAAAAGAAAGAATATTAGACCATTAGATCCCGGCCGTGAAAGCCTTCGCGAATACAAAGAAAGAATAGCTTTTTCTTTTTGAATATTCTGATTCCGTGAAACCAGAATTCAAAACATACTTGGGCACTCATTTCTTTTCTCTTGCAAGACCCTGCCATCATGAGAAATATGGATGGAGGTGCTGTTTCCCCTCTGTAACATGCTCTGGTTTTGTGTCTTCCTCAAGAGCTTTTCTGAAGCTGGCCTCCCTCTCCCAGGCTGCGTATTTTGCATGGGTGGGACAGTGGGTTATTGTTAGCCTGTTAGACACAACTCAGTCTGAATGCCCTTCAGTAGTTTCTGAAGCAAGTCAGCTCAATTTGCATTTGTTCCAGTCACAAAGGGTTTATAGGTCAGTAGAGGCTGGCTGGAAAAAAAATTGCCATGCCTCCGCACCATTCTTCTATGGTTGTCAGGAATTCAAACGGGCTGGTTTGTATATTTCTTCTTGGCCATGAATATATGATGGCGCAGCCTGAAGACGCTTTGTTCCTTGGGAGCTTGGTACCAGCTGAGACTAAGATGGAGGACATGGCTTGATGCCAAGTTGCCCATCCCTGCCTTCCCTCCCTCTGGAGCCTCTCCGCCTTCCTTTTGCTCATACTAAGCAGCAGCTGCTTGAAATGTCAGTACATCCAGAGACAGTGAGAGGGCACTGCTCACCTGTATACCGTGTTTCTTCCATTTCTCCTCTTCTAAGAAGAGATAGCCGAGGAATAAAAGGCGAGGAATAAAAGGCGACATTTGTCGTTTTCACTGGCAGCTTTGCAGGAGCTTAATCTCCATGCTGTTGATGTCACGATGGATTTCAGTTCTTGCAGGTTTACATCCTGAGCTCATTGGTGCTTAACTGTGGGGGAGTGGGAGGAATTCGTGTTGTGGTCTTAAAAGAAAAGATAAATCATGTGCTTTTTAAAAATGGACACATTAATTGGGAGAATGTTTTGTTTTTGACATCATCTTGAGGGAGGAAGAAAAACCTTCCATGAGAAAAGATTTTTGAGAAGTGTAATACAGTAATGGGACTGTGCCTTTCATGTAAGTCTTTGGGTGAGAAAAAGGGGCTCCTGGAAGAAAAAACAAACACGGCTTTTAAACACAACTGAACTTTCATTTTGGATCAGCTAAGGGGATTTGAAATTGGGAGGGGGGGACAGCTACATTTTGAAACTGTTAAAGGCCACACAGAGGAAAATGGTAGGATGGCAGCCTACCAAACACCGGCAGTTGCTTCTGAGCAGTTTAAGCTTAACTGGAAATGTATATTTTATTGCTTTTGATGTCAGAAAACATTTTTCCCCTCCTGTGTTGTTGACAATATTAGTTCTCCTCACAAAAATCAGTTCATCTGGTAGTCCTCTCATAACTGTAGTTCAGAGATTATCCTTACAGATACATCAAGACGTGCCCAAGTCTCGCGTTTTAATGCCCCCATTTAAATGCAAACAGTGACTCTCCCTTTCTGAATCTACTTGAAAGGGGCTTTCTGCAGAACAGGGATTGTTTTCCAGTAAGAGGTTTCACTTGGTGGGAAGGTTGCATCAGTAAATTAGTGAGCTCCTGGCTTAATCTCATATTGGTGCCTCAGACTGAAATGGCCAAGGAAGCCATTTGAATATGTGAATTGCTGCCAGGTTGGCACTGCCTTTCATTGACTGCTTAGAATTCAGCCCCTGTCTTTAGCTCTTCAGCTGCACAGGCTGAAAAACAACGTTGCCCCCAAACAAATGGTTCAGGTACAATTGGTTTTTTGTCTTACTCTGTCTGAGCTAGGCCCTGTTGCAGTGGCCACTCAGGAATGCACAGCATTTTTTTTACGTGCATGCAAATAAATCTTTTTTTTTTTTTTGTCGGTTCATCAAATACTGTTCTTGAAAAATACAGATTCCATATTTATTGTTACTTTCACAGTTCTGTATTTTCTTATTTTCTGCACATACGTACTTTATAAAATAGGGCTGCAAAAGAGCTGACAAAGCAGCCTTACTTGAAAAGAGATCCTGCTGGCTTCAATGGTGTTTAATATCCACCTTCAAGTGGATAAGCCTTATTTAACCTTCTGGGACTGAGAAGTCATGTATAGGATTGCCATGATAGTTGATAGATGGAGGCTAATTTTAATTGATGAATCTGAAGTTTTGTGAAATCTTGATTGATAGTTTCACCATCCTATTTATCTATAATAGAGATTGGCAGGTAAGCCATTTCTTTATAGTAATAAATGGCAGGTTCTGCTTGTTAAATTGTAAATTATGTTTATGTTAATTTCTTAAAGAGGTGCTTATGTGGAGGAATTGGTAGTACGATAGTTTATTTCTGCTTAATAAATTTAGTAAAATGGCAGGTAGCTGAGAAAGTAAAAACATTTTTGTTGATGAACAGTTCTTTTTGTAAACAATTAAAAGTGGTTTAATGCCTTTACTTAATTAAATTTATTTAAGATTGTCAGTGTTCGTACTGTATGTGAATGACAGCATTCATCAAATTTTGGATATTTACTGTAGTTTACATGCAGCCTTCACCTTCTGCTTTATAAAATTTGTCATGTGCTTGCTGCCTGTACCAATCCAGCAAATAATTTCAGAATGATTTGGATCATTCTGTAAGTTTTAATGATTTTCAGATAACACTTCTTATATGCCAACTTAGCAGTTCTCTATTCTTTGTACATACCAATGTGCACTTCCCCTTAAATGTATCACATTTATGGAAGGGCAAGTCTTCAGATGTCCAGAATACAGCCCAGCCCCTACAGTTTACTTTCAGAATTTCATGTAAGCCATTGTAATCCTATCGTCACTTTCTTCTGTATGATTAAAACTGGAGAGGCTCTCATCATCTGAAGCCACTCTGGGAAATGAAGCTGGCAGCAGACGGCCACACTTCCTGTGGAATGATGTACCATATCACTCTTTAGTATCAAGTTGTGATGGGTGAAGAGAGTGTAGAAGCATTTCTACTTCCATCACTGCTGTTATTATACTGTATACATTATCATTGCTAACAGCATTGTGAAAGGTGGGTGTGTTTTTTGTTTTGTTTTTTGCAGAGATTGGAGAAATGGCTATTTTGGATGACAGCTCCCAGAAACTGACACACAGTGGGACTTGTAGACCAGAAGTAATATGGCCAAAGTCACTTGCTTGCTTGTAGAAAACAACACATTTTCCTTCATTAAGTGAATAATCCTTAAAGTGACCCTGAGTGAAGTCAGTATTACTTTTGTTCTGCGTACATGTGGGCATGAGACTTAGCACAAGTTCAGTTATGTAGTTCTTTCTTGCAATCGTTGCTTTAAATAAAAGACATCCTTTCTTCCCCCTTCTGTCAGTCACACATTGATGTCCAGACTCAAGCACTGAAGTAACCCTCCTTCAATTCCTTTTAATAATAATTTTTCACATGCCATCCAGTTGATTTCAACTTCTGGCAACCCTTTTGAGGGTCTTGAAGTGCTTAACATTCCCATATTTTAGGGGGTCTATGGAACTGTGCAGCTTGCCCCAGACTACACAGGTACAAAATTGGTGTGTTTTTTTAACTGAAACCTCCCACCTTGTGCCCCTAGTGATGAAACACTTTTTTAAAATGTGGGTATGAAGGGACAGGGCTTTTGGAGGTTCCACGGAATAGGGCAATAAAGGACACAGGCATTTGTGAGACTAATTTCCCCCCAATAAAAATATATATATCAAATGGGGGGCCTCCGGGGGACATGAGGAATGCTAAAGGGGCCACTCATTATCCACAGAATTAGTTGTATCTAAGGTCTTCACTGGCATACCCAGTGTGGTGTAGTGGGTGGCGTGACAAACTATGATTAAGAAGATTTGGTATGAATCCCCCCCTCTCAGCCATGGAAACTCGCTGTGGTTATGGAATTGGTAAAACTACTCCTTAAATATATCACTTACCTTGGAAAATCCCACTAGGGTTGCTATAGGTTTGGTCTGACTTGAAGACACATCTACAACAGTGCCTCACTATATAAAATAATCATTCTATATCTAGAAGTAGTCTTTCAAGTAACAGAAAAATGTTTGACTGTAAAAGATTGTAAAATGCAGAAGCATGACTTATTAGAATAATCGCTGAAATATAAACACTGCCTTCCTTTGCAGGTCTAATTTTGGAAATATGCATATCTACCTGAATATGTGTTTTAGCTGTAACTCTCTATAAAATGAAGAATTCATAGCCATGAGCTATTATTTTACTCCTTAACTTACAGTTATGTGTACCATTACATATTTCAGCAGCAGCAGCAGCTTTGAAGTGGGGCAGGTTGAGTCTTCGTAGCAAAATTAAAAGTTCTGATTCTTGTTGCATTTTCTGGTACCTGACCCCTTTAAAACATGATCTTTATTTTCTCTCTCTTTTGTCTTTGGAGGAATGCAGGTGCTGGGTCTTTGATAACCACAGATTAATAGTGGGGGGGGCAAGTGTTTCTTGGTTATTTTTGCCAATGCAAGCAAATGTATGTTCGGAAACTTAAAATTGCCAATCCTTCACTATCTTTTATCCGTTAATCCTCACAACTGTGCCCATAGCATGCCATGGCTGTTGAATGTGTTGAAGTAGCAGCTACATATAATCAGTACCATTTTGCTTCTTCCCCCAATCCTTGCTTTCTGTATGGTTTAACTAGATGAAAGATTAATCAGAACTCTATGTCGGTCTTATGTGCCATCAAGTCAGAATAAACTTATAGCAACCCTTTCAAGAGCAGTGAAATATTTGAGGAGTAGTTTCATCACTTCTACACCCACAGTGAGTTTCCATCCCTGAGCTGGAATTTGAACCCAGGCCATCTGAGTCCTAGTCCATCACTCTATCCACTACTACACCACAGTGAGCCTTACAGCCTTGCTAAACAAGACATTTAAGAGTTGTGCACTCTTAGCAAGTGAAAAAACTGTTTCTCCTAACATAAACTTGCCTCAATCCACATTTTGCAAATTACCTTGCTTTTGTTTTGTGACCAATCAGTTGAGAGATAGTGTAGCTTCAATTGTATGTTTGATGATTCAGGCACTTCGCTGGGAAAGATTTCTGATCCTGTTGTAAGGAGATAAAAATACAGATTTGCCCTAATGTGTGACATGACTCACACTCCTTTGTGGCATTTTGCCTGGTTCAAGGCACATTTTCATCCCAAAATGGATTTTGGCAATTCCCCATCAACCTATGCTCAAATTTAACACTTTGAAGTACTTCCAGCCAAAGCTTTCATTCTGCAGTCACTCTGTCATATTAATGGAATTTTACCACGTAAGGGGGAGAGTTGTAACCCTCCTGTTTTCCCAAAGCTGCTTCAGAACTTTTTTCCCCTTACAAAAAATATTATTAGGTAGAAAGGATAGAATAGCTACAGATTGCATTTCTGTTGATAGTACTATGAGTTCTCTTCCCAAAAGCACCTTGATGTTTGAAAGCATAATGTTTATGGGGAGAGAGTGTTCCAAGAATATAGATTGCAAGTGCCTGTCCCTCCAATGTTCATATCTGAAGTACTGAGTTGAATTGGAAGGCTCCATGTTCAAGCTTCTCCAGTTAAAAAGGCTTAGAAAGAAAATCCCAAGAAAAACAGCTGCCAATCCAACAAGGCTTTGCTGAAGTTGTAGCTCTGAATCACCATGAGGGAACCTTCTGTGTTCCAAATTGTGATTATTATTATTTTTTTGAATTATGCTCAGTTAATGGTGATAGTGATGGTGATGATGCTGTATCAAAAATTAAAGCAAGAACTTAAAAGAATAAGGAAGCAAGATCAGGACATCCTCCTTTCTGTACTAAATTCCAGTAACTGGAGGCATTCCAAAATCTTTGGTTAAAAATTTAACATACTTGCCAATAATAATAATAATAATAATAATAATAATAATAATAATAATAATAATAATAATAATAATAATAATAATAATAATAATAATAATAATAATAATAATAATAATATCATGCAGCCAACATTTGGTAGGTTGTGTATAATACAAATAATAGCCATAGACATACATCAGTCTCTGTGGAACCATGTAGGGCAATTGCCAGATAACAGTTTACTACACAGTGAATAGTGCTATGTTGATTATCAGCCTTCTTAATCAGCGCATTTGTTGTGGTTCCTCCTGCTTCCCCCTCCCCTGATGAACAGCAACGACTTAATAGACTGAGATGGGGGAAAATATTATTTTCACAGACACACGGAGCATTAAAAAATGCAAAATACAAAAAGCCAGACATCCAATTCATTGCAGGCAGACAAGTTCTGTCAGTTGCCAGCCTCTTTGCAAAAATGGTGAATGGAAGGTGAAGTTGCAGACAGAGGCCATTTGGATGCCAAGGCTGCAACTGGGTGCTCTGGAATTAGCATATCCGTCTGGCCACCAGTGCCAAGCTGTAGGTTTTGTGGTGTTGATAATCGATGGGCAGAGGAGAGGAACAACAAAGGCTGCTCCTTGCCGTTGGTTGGTTGGCAGCAGAAAACATGCAGTAGGAATTGGGGAGGGAGAGGAGACTTAGCCGCGTTTTCAATGCAGTCTGCTTGGGAAAAAACGACACTGCTTTGAAATGGGGTTTGTACGTGCGATGGTGACACTGCCATGAAGAATTTTTCTTCCCTTTTTTCCCTAGAAGACACAATTAACTCAAGTTTTATTGCAGCAGCTAATGAGCATTGAAAACACAGGGTGTGTTGTTATTATTTCTTCCATTGTTCCAAGAAGCAACTGAAACAAACAACAAAATAAGAAATGTTGGTACAAAAATAATGATACAGAAAAGTACAGAGGGCATTCCTGGGGCAACTGTTGACATTAGGGGCATAAAAGCAGCTAGCACTATGGTACCTTTATATTTCAGTGATTTCAATAAGATAATGGAGGATACACTTGCCTTTCTCCTACCAAAATCTATTCAGAGCTAAGTAAGATTAATTTTGGCTGGGTTATAGTTTTAGGGTTAAAAACTCTCACTGAAACATTTCTGCTGTTTTATCTTTTGAATTTTAGATGTGACCAAGGCAGAAGACATTAATTACAGTATTGAATCCCCCCCCATCAGCAGCAAGCTAAGTACAATAAGATCCCTTTATCCACTGATTCATTTATCTGCAGCCAGCATATATTAAATTAAATATTAAAAGTATTAAAAAGAAAAATGCAGACAAAAATCACGTTTTACCAGAGGGAGCCAGAGATACCATGATATGAAGAATACATAGCATGGTCTATGGCTGCTCAAGGCCTCTCCTCTTGCAAGCTCTTTCCCCAGAGGCAGAGGTGGCAGCTCCTCCTCCTGCCTGCTGGTTTACCAGGAGGTTAAAAAAAAAAGTCACTGCCAGGCAATCTAGGTGGGAAACAGGATGGGGGCATCTCCAGCCAGTTTGCTTTGAATTGAAGTCTCAGAGCATGCTGGAAAACATCTCAGCATGCAGGTAAGTGATTCTTCCAAGGTGGCGGCCTCTGTGCTCTGCCCTCCCTTTGGGTAATCAGGTTTGTGTTAAAACCCCAGGGGAGGCTTTGTCCCTATACCTTCCAGATAATTGGCAAGGGCAGGAAAGGTGTCTGGTTTGGGGATGAAAATGTTTGCTAGAATCCATGTTTGTCAGCTTCTGCAGCAGTGCTTGGAGCTACCGTATGTTTCCGTGTATAAGACTTTACTTTTGTCTAAAATCTTAATACTAAAAATTGAGGGTCGTCTTATACACAGAAGTAAGCTGAGGAGAGAAAAAAAGTGGAGGGGAAAACAGGGATCAAAGTGATCCTGCAGGGCTTTGATCCCTGCTTTCCCCTCTGTTTGCTGAGTCCCATGGGGCTTAGCAAAAGTAGGGGAGAAGGATCAAAGCAATCCCGTGGCTGTATAAGGGGGAAAGGGATCAAAATGATTGTGCAGTTGTGGAATTGCTTTGAACCCTTTCTCCCTCCTTTTCCTAAGCCACGCGGGGCTTAGCACAAAGGGAGAAGGCAGGGATCAAAGCCATCCTGCTTTTTTACCATACTTTTGCTAAGCCCCACTTAGATTTCTTAATTTTGGGTTAGAAAAGTGGTGGGTGTCTTATACATGGGGGCATCTTATACATGAAAAAATACGGTAATTATCTGTGGATACTGGGGTCCTCTGTATAGCTTTACTTGGTGTACTTACTGTTATGTAGAATATTTTACCAGCCTTAGATATGAAGGGCCAGAGATATGAATAGAATGAACTAAGATGTTAATACCTGCCACATACAGTGGTGCCTCGCACAACGGGCGCCTCGTAGAGCGATGAATTCGCTCTACAAGGCCGGTTTTGCGATCGCAAATGCTATCGCAAAACGGTGTCCGCTTAGGGCGAAAATTGCAGAGCGAAGGGCAGTAAGCGGTTCGCTTACTGACCTTCGCTTTGCGACCCGCCGATCAGCTGTTCCGCGGCTACAGAATGGCACAGCGTTTTTCGCCCTCGTAAAGCGAGGGGAGGGCGCGAAAATGGCTACCGGCCATAGGGAAGCATTGCTGAACGGTGAGTATTCGGCCCAATTGGAACGCATTAAACCATGTTTAATGCGTTCCAATGGCTTTTCCTGCCCCGTTCAACAATGCTTTCACACAGCGAGGGTTAATCCGGAACGGATTAACCTCGCTGTGCGAGGCACCACTGTACTGTATTCTTGTTTATAACACGCCCTCATTTATAAGATGCTCCCCCCCATTTTCTAACCCTGAAATTAAGAAAATATAGCTTTGAGGGTTCAGCCTCTGGGCTCAGAACATCGGACATTTTGTCTCTGTTGAACCTTGACCCTTTAGGCTCCACCTCCAAGGAGGTGTATTCCAATTGGTTTGTTCAGGATCAGCTGATGCCACTTCCATAAGGCTCGTGATTGGAGGAAGCTATGTCTCCTGACTGTAGGAAACTAAGCCTTGTGGAAGGAAGCCTGTTTACAGAAGTAAGGTATGTGCCGTTTTCTTCTCTCCTCAGCTATATCAGCTTACTTCCGTGTAAAAGATGCCCCTCAATTTTTTAGGGTAGTGATTTTAAGAAAAAGCAGTATCTTATAGACAGAAAAATATGGTATATGTCAAGCTGAATTCTGACTCTTGTTTAACTCCTCACAATCTATAAATTTCTTCCCTCATTTAGGGAATTCTAGTCCTGAGACCCTGCCCATAAAATATAGTGGTTGACAGAAAATACAGGATTGGTGTTGAAATTAAGTCTTATTTTTATAAGAACATTGAGCTATAAGAACTATGAAATCAGCGTATGCTAAAGACTTAGGGTATGGCTACAGTAGCAACAGGGAGCAAGGTAGCGTAGGCCTCTTCAGAACAGTGGGGCATGATTAGAAAAATCTAATCAAGCCTGACCATTCACACAGAACTTGCTCCTGCCAATATTGTGAACTAGCTTAATAAGCAAGCCATTTCAGGATACAGTATTAGCAAATAACTTCCTGCTCAACAGAGGACAGGGTAAGTGGGGGGGGGGGAATCCCCTCTGTATATAGACTTTTGCTGATGCGCTGCATAAGATATAAAAAGAATATAAACTTTTTTTGCCTTCTCTTAAAGAGTCTGTCAGACTGCCTGCAGCCAAAGCCACTGCTGTAGCAGGGATTTTTTCCACACAGTGCTGAAAGGCAGTATGACAGGACTAGTGGCAACTCAAAATTACAGCAGTTGTGGGTTCCATCTATGGTCTTGGAAGTGACAGGGCCACTTTTGCAATAAGATGCAGATTGCAGATGAATAGTTCTGGAAATGCCCCATGGATCATTTGGGGTCATAAACAGTAAATAGTAAATCATTCAGTAAATAGATGGAATATTGTTCTAGACCTTGTATCAGATTTCTGTGAGTAGGGCTATCAAGTGAGGCACTAGCTGTTGTGTGACACATCTCCTTGCTGTGTGTTAGATACAACAAGGCTATGTTACAGGCAAGCAACCCACAGGGAAGTCTGTATTAAATGAAAACTACTGGGAGGAATGTCTCTTGGCTGGGCATCCCAGCACCATGGCACTGGAGACGGCCTGTAATTCACAAGGTAAAAACAACTTTTTCATTCAGGGCACAGTCAGGTGTGCTATGGACAGGTGGCAAAAGAGCTGTAATTGCCGTTCTGCAGCCATAGAAGCCAACAGGATCTTGGCCAGAGCTTTTCACTTTGTTTATTGGTAAACATTAAATTGCAGCTCATTTATTTATTTCATTTCATGTTTGTACCATCCAACAACTGAAGCTCATTTCAAAATAGAACTGAAAGCCATAACATAGAAAAACGTAATAAGCAAACAGTTTAAAATTACATAAATTCAAATAAATGTTAAGCTCAACAGCAATAAGAAGTTCTAAATATTCATTAACATGATATTTGAGACACAGGCTGAAATCCTGTTGCTTACTGGAGTAAAACCACTGAGTGAGTTTTGGTGAATGAACTCTCCTGTAAATTCTACTTTACTTGTTATTTACTATGCTAAGCAACAAGATTTCAGCCAGAATGAATTAAAAATCTGTGAGAATAAAAAAGTTTTCATCCAGCTCTGAAAAGACCACAGACTAGGTAGCAGACTGGTCTGTCTGGGGAGATCATTCCATGTGCCCAGAATCCAGAATATTATGTGTGAATATGGTTACCCTATTGCTATCATTGGGGGTGGTGTTGTTGAAACTAAAGATGTCTAAATTGTTGTCTTTACTTTTCTCTAACTTGAAACATTACAAAAGCTGCAATTTATTTAAAAAACACAGACATTTCAGAGTTTTACTAATGCACTTGTGTATGTGCATGGACTGATAAATTATATTTTTGAAGTGAGTGAGATTACTGTACTTTATTATATTCAGCTGTTGATGATTTTAGTATGGTAAAAATGGTATGATAACAATATCAATATGAAGGTGGTAACTATTGCACGGGTGGAAATTACGTCAACTTTGAAAAAAAGAGAAAAAGAAAGGAAAGATATTTAGTGCATGATACCGTTCATATAATTTAATATTGTAAAAGGTGCCTGACAGTTTAAAAACCTTACCTTTGAAATCCTGTTACATCTTTCTTTCTTTCTTTCTTTCTTTCTTTCTTTCTTTCTTTCTTTCTTTCTTTCTTTCTTTCTTTCTTTCTCCTTTCTTTCTTGTGTTGCTGAATAAATAGAACAAAGAAAGCAAATATTATTCCTGTGTCAGATATGGGAGGCAGGACAGAAGATGAGAGGTCAGATTTAAGGAAGTAGTGCAAGGGCATGTAATTGGAGGATGTTCCAGAAAATCTCACGTATGCAAATTAAGTGATGATACAGGCTGACAAACCTGTTGCTGGAAGCAATTGTTCCCATGGAAACAAATGGTTTCTAGCAGAGAGAGATGATGCAGTCACCTTTTTGTAAAGAATTAAGTCATACCTTTTTGAATCTGCACAATGAATGCATGTTCGAAAAGATCCATGATGCTAAGTTGAAAAGAGTGCTTAGAGTTAACAGTCTGTCCTCATAGCCATCCTGCCCTTCTATTCACCAGCATTATCCCATCCTGTCTGTGGCCCTGCCTCTTCTGTAAAGAAATGGAGTAATACATAAGAATGAGAAGTACCTCCAAATTTGTACTAATTAGTTAATTTATTAATTATCATGTACATTCAGGACACGGAGCTCCCAGGTCAGTTTACAAAACATGCAAATATGATTTGCATTTTAAAAGACAAAGATAAAATATATCAGTAACTAATTTAAATTGGCTCACATAACATACATAAAGAATAAAGGTAAAGGTAAAGGTTCCCCTTGACAATTTTTGTCCAGTCGTGTTCGACTCTAGGGGGCGGTGCTCATCCCCGTTTCCAAGCCACAGAGCCAGCGTTTTGTCTGAAGACAATCTTCCGTGGTCACATGGCCAGTGCGACTTAGACACAGAACCCCGTTACCTTCCCACCGAGGTGGTCCCTATTAATGTACTCACATTTCTTTGCATGCTTTCAAACCGCTAGGTTGGCGGGAGCTGGGACAAGTGATGGGCGCTCACATAAAGAATAGGGAGGTAAAAAGTAACTGTATTCTCTCTCCATCTTCCTAGAACAGAGTGGTCAGCTTCCTGTACAGGACGGAATCTTACCTGCTCTGTTTTCTGAAATTAAAAGCTACCACCTCCCTTACCAGCATTCATAAAACACAGTACAAAGTTTGTTAAACAAACAAACAAACAAACAAAAACAAAAAAGGAAAAGGTATTTAAGAAGTCAGAATAGCTTACAGTGATATCCCTAACCCTATAACTGGAGCTTGGGAGTTTTACTTGTTTTGGACAATATGCCTCAGGCCCTCTGAGATATAATTCAAAAAAGTGAATTTTCCTATATCAGATCTAAAATGCATAGTTCCTTCATACAGGACAATATCTTCTTACTTTGCTAGAATACTGTACAGTGTTTTGTTTAGGAAAGTAATGCTCTCCCAGATATCTCCCTGCCCTGTGCCCAGTTTATTTTTGGCAGCCATGAATAAGAAAGGGTGGCAAGCAGTTATGGGGATGTCTGTCAGCCTAGAATAAGAAAGGATGTTTTGCTAGGCCTTTGTCACGATCAGGTGCTGCTCCCAGATTAGAGCACCCAAATGAAGAGATGGTGGTTGGCATATTTTAAAATGTTGATACCTGAAGTAGAAAAGGTAATCAGCATGTTTCACATGGAAAAGGCACTTTTTGGACTGGGTCACCCAGTATTCCAGAGCCCATGCTATATAGGGATTCTGAAAGTTGTCGTCCGAGACAGTAATGTTTCCAAGATGTGGTAGACATTGGTTTAGATGCTAACATGGGATGGAGAACAAATTAAGGTTGCTTGGTTTCCTGGTTTTTCAGGCAGTGGGATCTGAGACCTCACATTATGGTAGTGTGTGAACCAGAGGGTCAGAACATAGTAAAACGTGATGATTTTTAACAGAGGCCTCATGCCTTTTTCTGCCTAACCTGTGGTGCAGTGTGCTGCACTTGAGGCCAGTAGGCTACCTGCAGGGACACAGGAGTGGTTAAGTGGTACACATGCAGTTCCTGCACATCCCCACTCTCTTGTCCATTAGGACCTGCAATAGGACACAGCCACCTCACTTTGCCTAATGGAAAAGGCAGTTTTGGCAATGCCCAGTCACTTTTCCCTACAGGAGGAGGAAGATGGGGGGGACTGGAAAAAACATGCTTTGGGGATGTGTGTGATACAAATTTAAGAATGGAGAGAGGCTGGTAATGGGCCCAATGGGAAACAGGATGGTCTTTCTGTCTGTGGCTCACCATCCTGTGACTGAGTTGCTTCCCATTGAGATTCTGGGAAAGTAAGGCCCTAAAATTTTAGATCAGGCCCCGAGAGCAGGCAATGCACATGCTAATGCTCTACTTCCAATCCAGCATCTTTCTTCCATTTGATTCAAGGAATGGGAGTACTTAGGAGGCAATGTCTACTCTAGCTTTCTGTGAGTCCTTGCACAAGAAGGAATCCACTGGCTTCCCTGAAATATTAAAACAAAACAAAACTTGGTTCTTCTGGTAATATGCAGAGGTTTTCCCCAATGTACTCCTTCACTGTTGCCAGCTTCAAAAGTGATGTTTGCTTGAGATTATTAAGGAAAACTGAGATTATTAGGGGAAGAGGATTCCAATGTAAAATCTGTTATTTTAATGCAGCATCTCTGACTCTGCATTTGTTGAATTGATGCTCATAGAGTACACTCTAGATTCCTGCTGATGATGTACCTGGGAGATGAGAGTTCATGTGTTAGATTAGGGATTGCTGGAGCAGCCTTCCAAAGGAAATAACGCCCCTGACAAGGATTTAACTCATTGCTGCTGGTGCCAACCGTGCTTTGGGAGCTGGCAACCCTCCTTCCTTCCAGTACCATTCATAGGTCTTCTGCCATTTTATCCTTTTAACATCTTTGTGAGGTATCTTAGGCTAATAGTCCAAGGTCGCACATAAAATTCTATGGCTCATTGGGGTCTTAATTAGGACCTCTCAAGTCTTCGTCTGACCTTCTTTGTCACTATCCAGTGGTGGCATTCCTAAACTGTACTTCAGTGGTGTAAGACGTAAGCAGGTCAAGACCTTTCTCTTCAGGCAGGTTTTCCCTTAATAAGAGGTGGTCTGAGAGTGGTTTTGAAATGGATTGTTGTGCTCTGTTGTTTTAAATGCATTTTAGGATTGATTTTATTACACTTTTTAATGCAATGCTTGATTAATTTTTAACAAATATTTGTATACCTACTGTTTTTAGCTTTTAAACATTGTATTTTTAATGATGTAAGCTGCCTTGGGTTCTTTTTAAAGGAGAAAAGTGGGATAAAAATATTTTAAATAAATAAAATAAATAATAAAAAATGAAAGGCATTGAACCTCTGTGTGCCAGGATGCCCATAGCAAGTGGGAGGTGGAGTTAGTACTGGGGAAAGGATTGGAAGTTTGGTTGCTCCACTGGCAAATAGCTAGATGATTGTGGGTATTTTCCACTTGAAAGACAATGAGAAAAAAGATTTTGTATGGTTAAGAAAAAGTCCATAGTAGAAGGGATAATTGTAGAAGCCAGGGGAGAGAATGAGGCATTATTTAACCCCATGGTTCTCAGCTCTGTCAAAAAAACTGAGTCTCAACATGACACTAACACAAAGGAAGCTTTTTTTGAGAACATTTATACATTTACAACCATTGTTTTATTATATTTATTTTCTGTAGTAATATTTTAGGAGATAACAGCTGCAGTAGTATTATTTAGACTAAACATAAATGAAAATAATAGTTCCATTAGTAGTTGAAAATTGCAATAATATTGTCACTATAAATTTTGCTGCTACAATAACTGTGAAATGCAATAATAAATAACGCATTCTTTGTTATGAAAATCTTGTGTCCAACCTAAATGGCTTCTGTGATATGCCACTAATGCAAGCCATCGTAGACATTTAGTCATGGGGCATGTTATGTACATATGAGTGACTAGGCAGAGGGACACAGTCCGTTGCAAATTAATCTGGTGTGTGTCCCATTACAACGAATGGGATCTGTCCAAAGGCTCAACAAGGACCATTTTGCTCTTGCATTTCTCCAGTTCATTTCTGTTGAACTTATACAGGAGAGCTCTTTGGTCGATTTATGCCTGGTGATCAGATCTGGCTATCACCTTTTGGTGGACCTTCAGCCGTTTCTCCTTGTGTCACCACAGGGCTGCCTTTGGGGTGCCATGCAACAATCCAGTAGGCCTCTTCTTAAGGATTTGTTTATTCCCATGATAGTGAATAACATAATTAAGCAAAATGAATGGTATTTAATAAAGTTCAAATTCTACTGTTTCTAAAGACCCTCAGAGCATGAGATAGCTTGTGAATAGAAGAAAGAAGGTGCTACCCAGCCACTGTTTCTGCCCTTTCCCCTCAGATCAGGAGCTGCCAGAACTTGAGACAGGAATTCCATGCATAGTCACTAGGCAGTAAGCCACAATGAGCGCAGTGGGACATACTTCTAAGTAATCACGAGTAGGATCAGGCTGTACAACAGCTGTTGCAAAAGGGTAGTTGAAAAACACTCAAGAGGTCGATAAAAGCATGTGAGTCACACATCAGATCACTTGCATCCACTTAGAAGAAGAAGTGGGGGAGTAGAGTAATTTTAAGTAATTTGTGACTTTTAAGTGTGATTAAATCCACCTTTTGCTTTCATATACACCTAAGGAATAGACTAAGTGAAAAATATCTATTCTTCATCACTACCTGGAATATGTGGTAATTTAGCAAAGTATGTACAGTGTTGAAGAACTGTCAGCCAAAGTCAGAAGAATGTGAAGCTTTAACCCGTTTACATCACTTTAAAGAACCAGAATCATATAGTAAAAAGTATCTGATTTTAACTCACCCACCTTGTATCCTTAAAAGTTCTCTGCCCATAATCTTCATTCTTCTAACCTGATTAATTTTAACTGATTGAAGGTCTCCTGCTCCCTTAAAAAAACTCAGTCATCTCTCTATTGCTATCCCCCCTAATACTTTCATTATGCTATCTCGCCTCCTCAAAAACTCCCTTTGCCTTAGTCTTTGGTGCATGTTCATGATAATTCTTGTTGTGTACTGAACCTAAGACTAAATTAATGTTTTGGAATGCACATTCCTCTCTCTCTCACTCTCTCTCTTGTGAATTTTTTGTTTATCTGGACTCATTCCCAGAGTTCTCCATTTTGGGAGATCCACTTGCACAGACCCAATTGTGCTCACCTGGAAGAACGCTGGGCTGGAGGACTTTTATGGCTTCACACTCTCCCTCATGCTTGCTGGCAACTTCTTTTTCTAACAGCAAACTAGGCTGGAGTTTGGCCTATCTTGGGCCATGAAGCCTTCCAGCCCAACCTTTCTTCCAATGAGCACAATTTAGATGTGGATCTGGCAAGTGGAATTTCCAAAACAGCACACATTTACTGTCTAATTATAGCAGTTGTTTACAGCACTTGTGCCAGGTAGGGCTCTGCAAGTGATTTACAGAAATATCAAAACAATCAACGATAGATTAAAAACAGATTCAAAACATTTTCCAAACTACATTTTAAAAAATAATCCTAAATACCAAAGGCTTTTCAAAAGAATGCAGTGTTAGCTGCCTATGGAAAGCTCAACAGAGATGGGTTGAGTCTAATTTCCTTTGGAAGAGAGCTCCATAGCTGGGGTGCTGCTGCTGGGAAAGTCCTGTCTCATGAAACCACCAACTTAGCCCCTTAAAGTGGTGGGACATACAACAGGGCCTCTAGTTAGGTTCTGACACTTTCGGCAAATACATACTGAGGTAGGCACTCTTTAAGATAACAGTATTCTGACTCCAAGCCATTCAGAGCTTTTGATCAAAACCAGGAATATGAATTGACCTTGGGAGCATATTGGAATCCAGTACAGACTGTTGTTATATGGTCTCTCAAGCATAAATCAGAAAACAATTCTTCCTTGCATGCATTCGCCCATTTCCTCCTTTTGCCTACCTATTTCCTGCTTTGGGTCCAGCTTAATGTGAACACTCCTCAAGATACAAAAGCACATAAACATATATCTGGATCTTAGCTTTATTTAATATAACTGAGACTTGTAATCATGACAGAGCAATTAAAAGAGGGGACTTTGACTTAAAGATGCTCTCAGGTTCTATCCAATGAGATGAACTGGATTTCAGTTTCAATGGACTGCTTTCTGAACTAGTCATAGATACTAGTGGTTCTGTTTATCTCTGAGTAGTACTATTGTGCAGTAATAACAATAAAGCAGCTAAGAAAAGCTATATATAATACAAGGGGAAGAAGCAAGAGTGACCAAGATCTAGGGAGAGTTCACCATAGAAGTAGCATAGCATCTTTTCCAGAGAATCCAAGGTTGGGTATGTATATCACAAAGCCACATGACATAAACAGTGAAAGTGATGGTTCTCATAGGTGTCAGATGGATATGATATATATCATGTGGAGATCTGTGAGTAGTATAGCCACACCAAAGTTTTCTCCCATGAGAATTTTAACAATTGAAATTGTCATTCAATTTGACAGAAACTAAATTTATTTTTTGGGGGGGGGGATGTCAGCCTCTCTTTGGCATACATTTTCACAGAAGTGGGTGACTGTCCATGGAAATTAATGTCAAATAAAATGTGTTAGTCTGAAAGGTGTAATAGGAGTCTTTGTTGCTTTTCATTTCAAAACAAATTCCTAGGAAGGAGAAATTTTTGAGAAAATTGTTATTGTTAAGGTTCAGGATTATCACTAATTAAGGAGGCACTGCTTGCCTTCCTTCTGATGTGCCAAGTCACACAACTCCCATATGTTAAACAGTAGGACTCTGGATGTTGTATTTACAGTGATTCATTAATCTATAATGACCCTCCAAAATGGAACATTGGAAAGGCCCTGGGGGAAGGAACTGAAACCCAAAGACTAAGAAATAATACTGAGCCAAAACTGCATAGAAGACATTCTTCCTAATATTATGAGATTTTTATTTCTGCTCTGGAAAGAGATGATAATTTAAGGAGGATCTTATCCCAAAATGTTCTACTATTTTTGGTTGCTGTCTTCTTGTCACCACCACTACCCTGCCTTAGGATGACGCAAGACAGAGAACACTGTGGAAGAAGCAAAATGGTGGCCAGGTTGCCAACACAGTTGCCTTTGTTGCTACTTGTAGCTGCAGTGCAAAAAAACAAACTCCCAAACCCCAAACATCTTGGGGGGGGGAGAACAAAATTCTGTTCTAACCACTGATAATATTAGCTGCAAGTTTGAGAAATCACTGGAGAATTTCTTCCCTCAGAAAATGTCATGAATTTTTTCCCCTAACTTCTTTGCCCACAAATGGTGTGCAGAATTTTGCGAGACCATTTGTCTATAGCTATAGTAAATAGTAATGAGGGTGAAAGAGGAGAGTGCAAAAAACGGTCTGAAGCTCAACATCAAAAAAACTAAGATCATGGCCGCTGGTCCCTTCACCTCCTGGGAAATAGAAGGGGAAGATATGAAGGCAGTGACAGATTTTACTTTCTCGGGCTCCATGATCACTGCAGATGGTGACAGCAGCCACAAAATTAAAAGACACCTGCTTCTTGGGAGGAAATCGATGACAAACCTTGACAGCATCTTAAAAAGCAGAGACATCACCTTGCCAACAAAAGTCCGCATAGTAAAAGCTATGGTTTTCCCTGTAGTGATGTATGGAAGTGAGAGCTGGACCATAAAGAAAGCTGACTGCTGACGAATTGATGCTTTTGAATTGTGGTGCTGGAGGATTTTGAGAGTCCCCTGGACTGCAAGGAGAACAAAGCTATCCGTTCTGAAGGAAATCAACCCAGAGGATGAGATGGTTGGACAGTGTCATCAAATCAACCAACATGAATTTGACCCAACTCTGGGAGGCAGTGGAAGATAGGAGGACCTGGCATGCTCTGGTCCATGGGGTCATGAAGAGTTGGACACGACTAAACGATAGTAAATAGTAACATGTACGTGTGTGTGTTCAAGAGAACGAGAGAGAATTGTAGCCGCCACAAGAGGGAACACAGTTTTAGGTAAGTGACAGTTACCCTTCCCACACACCCCAGTTTTTCCACTGAAGATCACTGAGTGTTCCGTCTGTGATTGGAATCATTCATCTAATTCCTTCTGGAAAAACATATCTTCAGTTGCAAAGCTGCTGTTTGCATGAAAGTTTGTGCAGTCCTGGAAGCCTTCACGATCCTCGCCTTTTGTGTGCGGTGGAGTGGCAGCAGGGGTAGTTCAGTTTAGACTGGCAATAAGCAGATCTATTTCCAAGTTTGGGGAGAAATTGCTCAGTTTATTCCTGGGTTAATCCATCATGCATGATGAAAATTGCTTTGAGTGCACTGCTGAAAGAAAAAGAAAAAAGGAAGGAAAGAAAAACTTTTTCTTCAGTTTATACTGTTTCTGAAATTAGACATCCATCAAATCTCAGACTTTGCTATCTTCCATTTTACCTTCATGTTAGAATAATTCAGTAAATGAAAAATACTAAAACAAACTTGCTTGAAGAGCAAGTCTTGCAGCATTTCTTTATACTTGGCTGAATTCATGCATGCCTGTTCATCTTTTATGAGTGCAGCATCTGGAGATGACTTGGATGCATGAGTGAGCCACCTCATCCCAGATATATTATTACATATTGAGATTCAGTATTTCCTAATACCACCTCGCATGGTGCTTTTTAGTAGATTCGGACCACACATTCAGCTGCCACTATGAAGTATGTAGCTCTCCTGTTTTTAAGATACAATTCCTATAATCTTTGACTATTAGCTATGCTAACTGCAGTTCATGGGAGTTGGGTGGGTGTACTGATTACTAAATCCTGAAATACAGAATACTCAAGCACAGAGGAATTGGGTGCAATATATATACACAGAGAATTAGACCTTGATTACTTGTTTTTCACATGACTTTGTACTAGTTTGCACTGCAGTTTAAGCAAAAAATCCTTATCTCAAAGAGTTTATAGTATACATTTAGCTAATGAGAAGCTAATGAGAACAGGAAGGCAACAAAGGGAGACACAAAATTTACCTGAGATGAACAGGTCAACAACAGAGTTTATATTATGTGAGAGAGCATTTGTGAGAAAACATGGAGAAATATCTGTGAATGATAACTGAATTGCAATTCATAGTCAAAGAATAAAATGACTCTTATCAGTGTAATTAATTTCAAGGAAACAAATACATAGTCACAGTAACATATAGTATTAAAATTCTCATTTGCTCCTTCTAACAAATTTCCCAGTTTCTTACCTGCTCTCTACTTCTGCACTGTTTGCTATTACAAAATGTTCTCATGCATTCATCACATTCATTACTAGCCATGATTGCTAAGTGGAATCTCCATGTACAGATATGCGATATATCTCAATGCTAGAGGAAGAGGGTAAATGACAGGCACAGGGTGCAACTTCACTGACCTACTTGGTAAATATCTGGTTGGGCCATGTTAGAAAAAGAATCCTGGTTTGAGTGGACCTCATCTTAATATTAGGAAGGCAAGTACTGATGTTCTCAGTGAGCACATGTGTGTGTTACATGTATAGACACAGAGAAACATACTGAACATGAAAGAGAATATATTTTCTCTTTCCACATTTTTATTCCCAGAAGACAGAGTTATATAGCTTTGTGGAAATTTTGGATTACCCGGGCCTTCTCGCTCCCACTCCTTTCCTCTGGTGCAGGGGGAGGGGGGCTTTCTGGCTCTTAATTAATCATACACTGCTTCACCATTTACATATGGAAATGGAAGGCCGTCCGCAATTATTAATGAGCCTCCAGGCAGTCCTGTGGCGTTTCCAGGCGAGGCTATGTTGGTCCTGCAGAAAAAGCAGCCTCGGGGCCACGGCATCTCTCTCTCTCTCTCTCTCTCTCTCTCTCTCTCTCTCTCTCTCTCTCTCTCTGTGTGTGTGTGTGTGTGTGTGTGTGTGTGTGTGTGTGTGTGTGTGTGTGTGTGTGTGTGTGAGAGAGAGAGAGAGAGAGAGAGAGAGAGAGAGAGAGATCCAGTGGTGTACACTTTCATGTGCACGCAAACACCCAAGTTCCTCCTGTGTTCATGGCTGAAGGGACTATCTAAATAAATACAGGGTTTTTGTTTGATGCTCTAACCAGGCTTATGCCTATTCTGACTAGACCATTTCCCCCAACGTCTGTGTTTTATAAAGGAGAAAATAGCGTTTCTGTCGTCATTGTCTTGATTATTGGTCAAAGCCGGCTTGCCTGATCGTGATGACGCCAACGGCACTGCAATTAAGAGAACATACACACACACAAACATGCACAATTAAAAAAAAGTGTGCGAATGGATTGGGAACTGTGAGAAGACGCCTCCTCCAGCTCCGCGCCGAAGGATCCGTGCTTGTGGGCACAGGAGGAGTGTGTGTGTGTGTGTGTGTGTGTGTGTGTCTGTGTCTGTGTCTGTGCTCGCTCGCTCCTGTGCCCTTGACTGACACCAGCCTTGCGACAGAAGGCTTGGCAGCTCGCCAGATTCTCACTCGGCGATAAGAGAAGACCGTGGAGGAGGTGGGGGGGGCATGCTGACAACATGGCCGTTGTTTAGTCTATGCTCGGAGACCTTAATAGCAAGCAGCAATTCGCCAGTGTCGGAACGTATCTGGTGCAATGGGATAATTAAGATGATTGCTCACAGGTTAAAACGACCGGTGTGTGGGGTTGGGTGAGGACTGAGGGGTAATGCTATACCCCGTTTCTTCCTTCCTTCCCTCATTCTGACATGTGAAGGGCTCGTCAAAGGTGTTTGGAAGTAGAGATGTGGGTTCTTCCTCCCCCGCCTCGAGTTCTTGCTATGTGTCTTTAAGCAAAGAGCCCATTGAAAAAGAATGAATAGCCAAGTCGTGTCTGGAAAATCATTTTCAAGACTCTTGGAAATGGAAAGGATGGGAAAATTGGGGAGGGGAAGGGAGGGGAAGGGGTGGCTGGCATAAGAGTAACAAAGAGAGAGGTGTGGTGGGGTGCTGCGTGCACGAGCAGAGTTCTTCAGCTTTTTTAAGCCTCCAGCCTGCGAAAGAAAAGAGGTGGAAAAATACAGTCGTTTAAAAACCGACGCTTTCTCTCTCTCTCGCTCTCTCCACACGCACACACCCCGGGGCAGCTGCAGGATTTGAAAACTGCCTGGTTCCTTCTGCCAGTGCCAGCCTATTAATTTCGCAATGGAGAAGGAAGCTGCCTCTCGCTGGGTTGGACGAGCCTCGTTGCCGTTTCTTTCCATCCAAGACTCTCCCCCCCCCCCCACCTCGACCCGACCCGGGATGCTTCCCGAAGTCCGCAGCCTTACTGTGCGAAACCAAAAAGCATCTTTGCAAACCCATCGTTTTGTGAGCATTGCCACATTAGATTAAAGTGGAACTCTGATGTCATTTCAAGGTGAAAGGGAGCTGGAAGGCAGACAATGCTGCAAGTTACAGTGAGGGAAAGGGGCTGGAAGGCTGAGGCGAGGAGGAACGGTCGCGGGGCGGGGGAGGGAGTCGGGAAACGCCAAGCAAATTGTGTTTACTTTTGAATGCATGGACCGGTGCCAGGTTAGAGGTTTGTGTGTTTTTTTTTTTAAGGCTTGCAGAGGTTGGAGGAAGGGCCAGACTGAGGCGGAGCTAAATGCTGTCAAAGAAAACGGGTGTGTGCGTTGGGGTGGGGGAGAAAAGCAGCATATTTGCATGTTTGTCGGTGTGTGTGGGGGGGTAATGCTTGTTCTAGTACAATCGGTACAGTATTCCAGGGAGCTATAGTATAACCGTTTTTGTTGTGATCTGAGGGAAAAAAAAACACATACTGAATATCCTGATATTGAGATCAATTCGAACAACTGTGAGACTTAATAAATATCACGGCATCTTCTTACCTTTGTAAGACATTTGCCCCCTCATGCTCATTTATCAGCATGGGATCTCCTTTTTCCCATACTCAGCATTTGTGAACCTTTGTTTTATCCTGTCTCCCAAATCCCTATTCAAAACAAGACAGATAATCTGAATTTGTGAAAGAAATGGTTTAGGGAATGCCCACATAGCCTCTACCAAAGATGTTTACTCTGAAGGAAGCCACATTGATTTTAGTGGGGTTTACTTCCAAATGCATTTGCAAAAGAGGTCAGCATTTTCATGGAAGTACATATTGTCTTACATATTTTTGTCAGGAAGAACATTCTTTGTAGATAAGAAATAGATTTAATGGATTTTTACCAGATAATGTACTTCAAGTGTCTCAATAATGACTGACTACATTAGCAACAGTGCCTCATAGTATGATCCAAAATTAACTCACTGGTGACTTGCAGTGCATATGTGTAAGTCTACTGGGTTGTGTAGAGCTTCTTGCCTTGTAAATGTTTTAGGATTACAGGTTTAATTTATTTTCTCTTGTTATTTCATGTACGTTGAGGAAATGGACTTGCCCACAAAAGTTCACATTAAAATATAGCAATCTTCAAAGTGCAACAACATTTTTGTCTTCCTTACTTTTTATTTTTCTTTTGTTTTGATGAAGTATACTGTATATAAGAGGTCATCATGAATTAAGAAGATACACTTATGTCAAAATGAGTATTATTTAATCCTTCTGAACAATTCATGTACATTGGATGTCATTTTGTAAATGGGAAGAAAATGATGTTAATTCATTTGGCAGGCTTAATTTGGTAAGAACATCTAAAATGTTTTTTATAAATGATTTGCCATAATGACTGATATGCTTTTTTTTTTTTACTGTTTTGCTATAAATGGAATATCTGCAATTTTGCAAGCTACCTGGGTATACAATTGGAAGAGTATATATGCCACCCAGAGTGGCCTGGTTGCCAGATGGTGCAGGGTATAAATCCAACAAACAAACAAACAAGAATAATGTTGGTTTTCTTTTGCTTTAAGTTCCACCCATTTCAGTCATGACGTACTTGTGCTGCGTGACTTAAAACCATCTGCACTACTTTCCAAAATATGTTTCCTATGTTTCTCCATGCCCTTTGGTGGAAACACTGGACCAACGGTGTGCTGGAAGTATCTTCCTTTTTCCTTACATTTGGTATAAAGACTGTGTGAAAATGTGCAGTTTGCTTACTTCACAAGATGTGAGGGCCAGTTCCTTGAAGTAATCTGTTAGAGAACAGAACACAGGAATGACTGGAATTCTATAAAATCTCTGATGGCTTAGACCAGAAAATATAGATTCCCACCATTACACACTGCTTCCCCCCCCCCCCAAGCTCTTGGCAACTTCTGGTCTATTTAAATTCTTTTTCTCTCATTGACTGTCTCAAGGGTAAAAATCTCATAGTGAAAGGGGAAAATATTTCCTTATTAATAAAATTTTGGTTGGGTAGGCGGAGGCAATGTACGCAAAATTAATACAATATTGGTAAAGCGTAGGATTTCAGGCTCTTTATTATGTGTAGCTGACTTACAAAGTAACTAAGTGTTGGGAACTGTTAATCAGGAACTAAGCTGATCATAAGTTAGCCTTGACAGCTATATAAGTTTTGCTGTTTTCCTAGGTAACCTCAATTAACTTACTTCCTGTATTTCTGTTAGGACAGTCTCTCTAGACTGAGTTAGAATAACACTTGTAATCTGCAGGTGTTTCAATCCTTGTGCAATTTCAAAATCAGAGACCAAATATTATTAGACGAAGGGGACCTAAAGATGCAAATTATAGCCTGCAAAGATCTATTCAAGGCAAAGGCCTTTATGTGAAATTCTTTTTATTGTCTCCATGCAAGACAACCCCACCCTCTGGATAAATATGCTTCTTTGAAGTCTTATTATCAGTATACTCTCACAAATGTATGCTACTTGGTGAATGGTAGAAGCGTATGCAATGTATTAGGCATATGATTCAGTCGACAGCAGTCAGTGGCACTTCTGCAGAGGCATCACTGTAAGAAGCAGCTGTGCCCCATTTCCTCCCTTCCTTTGTTATGAAGAAATTGAGGTTTTGCACTTTCTTATTTAGAGCATCTTTAGCCAAGGAACAGGATCTTAGAGCTTTGTTTGCAGTGGAGTTTATGATACTAGTCTAGGCTATCAAAGAGTTTTGTTATACAGTACATTTTTGTCTTTTCTGGTCTTGTCTTTTTTAGTGTTTTGTTGAAACCAGAAAGTTTAATAAAATAATTTGGAGTGAATGATTACTTATTGCATGTCTAGGACATTATAAAATCTAAATATGCTGAGATTTTTAAACATCATTTATACTTCAAGATGATAAATGGCAAGCAGATAAATGAACAGATACGTGATTGCTGTTTTCTGTAAGGGAGTTGTTTTTGAAATACTGTAGTCAGAAATAAGGTCTCTGATTCTGCAATCCCTTTCAGTATTTAAGTGAATAGATAAATGAATTGATTTTCCCCTTTAAAGAGCAATATTTGAGGAAGTGCTAGTTTTCTGTACTACTGGATTTCCCTCCCCCCAAACTGAAGAAACTGAATGAGAGATAAAAAGGATATTAACATAGTGAGTCTAAATTCCTATAACGTTAATGTCAATGCACTCAGAATCCAAACTTCCATTGTACATTGGAACAATACTCATAATATTTTTATTTTTCATCAAAGGTTGATCTTTATGATTTTTTTTCAAATGAAAAAGTAGATTTGGTATGAACGCTTTTTCCCATGGTAAGTAAGTCATTAGTTAACACATGAATAATAATCAATGAATATAAGCATCATAATATAACTAATTTTTAAAGTATGAAAATACAATTGTAAAAACATAAGAACTGTGGCTTTCCTTTGTTATGCTAAATAACAATATTAGTAACATTTCATTTTTTAAAAAAGTTTAATTGTGAAATTTAATTGTGGTTTGCTACTGAAATATTATTTTGCTAAAATAATCTGAATTATTAATTGTACCAAATTAACATACAGTATAATAGCAACAGTTTTCATCAATATTACATTTCATTAGATAGTACTTTTCTGAAAATGTGTGAGATATATAATGAGGCTGCAAAATATAAATTATAAAATACTGTAAATTGTTTTACCATTTTAGAGGTTTAAATGAGAATTAGAACATGCATTGTTTCATACTGTGAAGCCAGGCTGATTGAGAAAGAGAAGCATGCTGACCATTTGACAGAGATACAGCAGAGCCCATCTGCCTCTTAACTTTATTCAGTGTGTACAGAATTTTGCCCTACACATTTATTTACAAGTGTTGCACTTTTGTTATCCTGTACTAGTGGATACAAAGTCAATCCTATCAATATTTTTAAGGCACTGTTTGGGTTTTTAATAAAATGTAGGATTTAACTTGAATACCCAACGTGGTGTAGTGGATAGAGACTAGGACTCAGGAGATCTGGATTTGGATCCCTGCTCAAATACCCTGTCTGCCATGAAACGTACTGGTGGTTACGGGACCCTGGAACTGATAAAAGCAATCTGTAAATATCCTTAAATGCTCTGACAGTCCTGTTAAGATCACTATAAGTTGGTTGTGACTTGAGGGCACATAACACAAAGCAGGATTTAATCTGTGGAGTTGATTATAAAATGCAAGCAAAATAATGTGCTGTCTGGTGACAGGCTGTGTTTAAAGTGCTCAGTGAAGAACAATGACTTGTAATTGGTATGAAGAAGAACTGGCTGAATAAACCATGATTCAAGTTTTTAAAAGGTGCATCTTCCTTTGAAAACTCAAATAAAATATTAAGTTGCCTTATTGAGAACTGTGATGATTACAGAACATGCTCCAGAAAGTTTCCCTGAAGATGGGTGAGGTTTGGGATGTTTTGTTTAGATTAGCTTGGCCAATTCTGTTCAAGGTAGTAGGATGCAGTGGAAATACACCATTAAACCCTAGCTGGTGCGTTATTTAGCAACAAATATGAATGGCCAATTATTTAAAATGACCTATCTGGACTGACCGGCCAGTAAAATCACTTTACTTCCTCCAAATAAAGTAGGACCAAACATAATGTGAAAATAAATCCCATTCAGATCAGTGGGATTTATTTTCAACTGAACCATGGCTAGAAGCCATTTGAAATTAAAATATCCTGTAATGCATATTAACTGGCTGGAAGTCAAAACATCTACTGTACATTATATCCATCTTTATTACAGAAGTTTAGCTATTAATTTGCAGAGAATGCCTTGATATAATGCCAGTCATCCTGATTTACATTTCTAATATTCCCTAGTTATGACAATAGCAATAAAACAGGAGAAACAGACATTACAGGTAGCCCATGATTAAAACTGAAAGAATGTTTAGGCTGCAGCCCTAACTAGACAAGATGGCTGAAGGCTGTTAAGGAGGCGACACTATGTTGAATCCAAACCCTCCACAGGCCAAGGATGTTGGAAATTTCTTAGGACTACATTGACCTTGCCTAATTTTCTGCCCTCACAATGGCTGCGGGTCTTGGCTGAGAAGAATCTGGTATACCTCATTTCCTCTTTCTCTGCGTCCCCCCCTTTTTTTCTTTCTTTTTCTTCTTCTTCTTCTTCTTCTTCTTCTTCTTCTTCTTCTTCTTCTTCTTCTTCTTCTTCTTCTTCTTCTTCTTCTTCTTCTTCTTCTTCTTCTTCTTCTTTTTGGATCTATTGGCAGCTAATGTCACCTAGCACAGCAGTTGTCCAAAGAAATCTGAGACCAGCTAGCATAAGGGGATTGTGCCAGCAGATGAGCTGTTGTGCTGGCACAAGAGGATTCTGCCCATTCCAAACCCAAGGCATATCTCTGGATTTGGATTGCCCTGCCCTTATTAGAACCAGGCAGTCTCAAAATCCTGATGTTAAGCCCTGAAGACAGATCACCAAGAAAGCAAACCAATTTGCTGTGCACTTGGTTATTTTCAACAGTTAAAGAACTCTCTTTCTTAATCAGAGCCTATCTGTAATGTCTGTTTCTGCCCTAAATTAGATTCAGCAGTCAAACTGAGAACTTAAATTTTTCACAAGGTTACAATTATTGAGCTTTCCCAGGTGATCACTATCAAATCTGAATTAATATACTGTTCAGTTTACATTCATTTGGTGGAGGGGAGTTAGCTTTGCTAAGAGGAAGTGTGTGACTATATTTTTTAAAATAATATTTCAACTATATACAAACAGTATAAGAAAAA
The DNA here is from genome assembly GCF_051106095.1 of Pogona vitticeps. NCBI lineage: Eukaryota > Metazoa > Chordata > Lepidosauria > Squamata > Agamidae > Pogona > Pogona vitticeps. The sequence continues at coordinate 101,706,566 of NC_135787.1, read as the reverse complement.
AAGACACATATCTTACAACAACTAAAAAAAATATGTAAAATTCGTGCACCCATTACCAGGACTGGTAAAGATATATGTCCTTCAAAGTTCTGATTATGCCCCATAACCCTTCAAAAATAATGTTATCTCTTGTTTGTGTAGACAGCATTCACCTTTCAATAATAATAAAGTTTAAAACGACTTGCCATATTTCTACAAATTTACTCTGTTTTGACAATCCCTTTTTAAATTTTATATCCCTTGTCATCATGTCATTAACTGCTAATTCTAAGTTTTCTAAGATGTTAGGGGCAGAAAATTACAAAGAAGCTCTTAAAACATTGTTGGAAACAGATTTGGTTAAGGAAATAAATACTAACACATTAAATGATACATGGAGAAAGAGATGTTTAAAATCCATGTATGTCAGAATAAAATAAAAGTATGCAAACTGATTTAGAGATGGTATTTGATATCTGTGAAATCAAATATTATGGATTCTAAATACTCCAAAGTATGCTGGAGATGTGGACAGGATGTAGGTACTTATTTCCATATGTGGTGGGAGTACTTTTAAAAATTAAATTCAGCGCAGGTATACATTGTAACCCTGGAGAAGAAAAATGCATTACCTTCAATGAAGATAATAAATAGCATGTATGTTTTTTTAAACAAGGAAAAGGCTCACAAAGGGGTGTGGCACTGTTCTGCATGAAAGAGTTTATTTTATTTTATATGTTTAGTTTTAGAGGGCAGACTAATTCAGGTGTAAAATAACACTGCCAAGCAACATGTTGTCTCCCAAATAGTAACTAGATGAAGAAACTTTTCCAATTATTTTTGCTCTAAAAAAATTAATACCTGTTTTAAAATTATTAGTGGTCTTTAAATTGTAAGTTATTTTATTAGATGTTAACTTGTTTTTTTTTAATATTGTATTTTATTCTCTCTTTATTTTAATATATTTTAATCCACTTGTGAGCCTTAGGTTCCTGTACTGGGAGAGTGGTAGCAAAAGAAATGAAAACAAATACATTTAATTGTGGTAGGAGTGATAGTGCTGATTGCTCATGGTGGCACAGATGGAACTATCTCAAGGGGCTTTTTCCACTTGTGCTATCTCAGTTCACAAAGTAATGGTAATAACACTACTTAATACCCCATTTAGAGAGTGAAGGTGAGAAGAATTGCCTGTTGATGTCAACAAAATAGAGTATTGTATCTGGATGCCCAGTAATAACTGATACTAAGCCTAATAACTAGGCCTAAGCTTTTCTGGGAGCAAATGACAGCAAAAGATTGATGAATAATGTCCTGGAATTAAATGTTGCAGCTTAAGTGAGGAAATGGCATGTCTCTCTTTCTTCCTCTCTGTTTAATGTAGCAGGATTTTCCTGAAATACATAGAGTACATGTCCTACACTGCACGTTATAATATTTTGTATGGTCTGAATCAGCCTGAAGCTGATTTTTCCCAATTGAGGTTGATTTTGTTCTTTCCCCCTTTTTTACATAAGGAGATAATCACATACTGCACAGAAACACATATACTTTGGGAAGGGGGTGAGGAGAGGCAAAATTTACCCTTTTCCTCAAAAATAAGACCTAACCTGAAAATAAGCCCTAGTAGGATTTTTCAGGATGCTCATAATATAAGCCCTGCCCCCAAAATAAGCCCTAGTTAAGTGAAACCCCGCCCTCCACCACTGTGCAGCAACCAGAAGATGACATGACTGTAAAATAAAACATCCCCTGAAAATAAGGCCTAATGCATTTTTGGAGCAAAAATTAATATAAGATCCTGTCTTATTTTCGGGGAAACACGGTAGATAAAAATTTCCCACCATTTTTCTGCCCCATGCAGCTTTTCTTCCTAGGAGATTTCATATCTGTAACAAATACATAGATGCAACCTCATCAGTTTAATGAGAGAACAAGAAGCTTTGCAATTGAAAAGTAGGGTATGTGTTATGGAAGATAAGTTTTAATCTCATGGATCCTGTTGAAATCATCCTATGTTCAGAGGTTCTGAATGGGGCATACTCAGGTCATACTCAAGTGTGTGTGTTTTTTGTCTATGAACATTCCCTTTGCAGTCAGGTATTCACGTGCCCAATTGCACAGTGATAACCTGCTTTCATAAAGAAATTATGGTGTAAAACCATCCTATGAGTCATTAGAATAGTTCTCTCTATAACAACTGCTAGAGTAAAGTATAAAGGCCAGAGAATAGTAACAGTCTTTATAGTAGGACTATAAGATATTGTGGGCTGAAATTCTGTTGCTTAATTCAATATGTTTTACTAGAGTAGGCCCATTGAACCAGTGAGGATTTGGTGGGTCAACTTCTCTGTAAGTTCCATTAATTCAAATGACCCTACTCTAGTTGTAATCTACTTTAGCAAAGTAGATTACAACTAGGGTAAGCCCATTTAAATCAGTGGAATGTATGGAAGAATTGACTCACCAAATCTCCAGCAATTCAGTGGGCCTACTATAGTGCAAAATATTACGCTAAGAAACAGGATTTCGGCCATGTTCTGGTTGTATTATGTGCTTCTACAAATGGACATATATACTCCGATATGCAGATGATACCACTCTGATGGCAGAAAGTGAGGAGGAACTAAAGAACCACCATCACCACTCTCCGGAGAATGGCTGCTTTATATCACATTACCTTCACTCTCAACTGTGAAATGCATTGTTATTGCCTGATTGTCAAGGAAACATAGTGAGTACTAATGCCATTATGACCAGGCAGTGAAGCTGCAGTACTTCCTCCAGTTGAAAAATGGACAGGTGCATCATTTAAAGTCTAACTGGCATAGACAACTGCAGTACCAACCCCAACTCTTATTTCCTATCCATTGTAAAGCAATTCCATATGAGAGATTCTCATCACTTTGATGTGTTGGTGTATTTGCAGGGGAGAAAATAGTACCAGCTAAAATCTTGAGAACTATAGGGGTGCAGTTACATCAGTCCCTTTATTGGAAAAAAGGTCACAGTAGTGAACAGGCTGAAATCCTCTTGCATAACTACACAGGTGTAAATGGGGATTGTCACCAGCCCATAATGTTAATCTTTAATTTAATTTAGCACTTTCTAACACACACACACACACACAACACAACACATTAGAGCTTATTTTCAGGGGATGTTTTAATTTTTTCATGTACAACAATCTATATACTGTATATACAAATACAGTCATGTCATCTGGTTGCTGCATAATGGTGGAGGGGCAGGGTTTCACTTAACTGGGGCTTATTTTAAGGTTAGGTCTTATTTTCGGGGAAACAGGATATCTGAATATTGCTTCTGGATTGCTGATGACAGGATTGTGACTAGCACTGATGATCTAGTGACAATGTTCAGATATTATGGGGGGCATCCTAAGGTTTCTAAACACTTCCCCCAGGTCAAAAAGGATCCCTAGAGAGCCTTGGAACCTGGGATAGGATTGGGAAGTTTTAAATCACATTAAATCAAAGTAAAGATTAATGTTGCAGGATGATGTCATCGCTATTTACACCCAAATAGCTATATCAACAGGATTCTAGCCAACAAGATCTTAGGGAGTAAATGTCCTTTGTGCTTTTGTAGTCTGTCTTTATGAGAGACACAGCAGTTTGACTGTGGTTGAGTCAAATCTTACAATTTCTTCAAATTCTGGTGTTGTGGAGAAGCAAATTTAAGGAAAAATGCTGGAAATCTCTTTTAATTATAAAGGGCATCTCCTGCCAGTCATTTGAAACAAGTTTTGTGCTAAGGGACATTGTGGTGAACTGAACCCAGAGATCTCTTCTTGGCCTTACAGATGTGTTATTGAATGTTTGAGCCTCTCCAGAGGAGCTATTAGTCATCTTTTGCTCTTCAGACCAATGTGAACTTACAGAGGAGCGAGTGAGTGTGTGCATTTTGTTCACTACCTCAGATTTAAAAATAAAATAAAATGAAATGTCATTTGGAAATGTTCAGACAAATATATAAATACATAAATGAGAGGTACATGCATATGTCTGCTCGTTAGTGATTCATGTCAATGCAACTGTTTCTATTCAGCACTACCACTAGGTATATTCATAATTTATTCCTTTTTTTAATTTTGAAAAAATTAAAAAGTAGAAAACAGCATTTAAAAAATATTTTTCTTAAGAAATAATCAAAAGTTTAATTAAAATATTTTAAATGTTTCCAACATTTCTGTCTCTGTTTCTCTCTCTTTTGCAAAAAAAAAAAAAAAGGGGGGGGGAGGGCGGGGCAGAGGGGATCTTTGTATTTGTGTAAAGTTTAAATAGTCAAATGATTTTGGTGCCTAAGGAAAGTTGCCACTTGTCTGAGCTATATCCCTGGGGATATGACCCTTTTAATCCTCTTTAGTTAATGTATTGGTGATCTTTACTTAGGCAAAGTAAACAGTGCTGATCTGAACAAAGAGGAGGTCATGCTTCCTGCATTACACTCTGACCCTGAGGTCATGGCCTTTGTTCACTTCTCAATAGGAATTGCTCTCAGAGGGCCACCACAAAATGGAGAACTAATTTAGGCGCGTGCTAGTATAGAAAGGAAGAGTATCAGGATTACTTCATTTGAAACTATTCAGTACCAACATTTATACAGTACATACAAAAACTGATGTATGGATAACTTCCTTCAAGCATCTAGCATAACTTCTCTTTGAAATTATTCCTCGATTGTAGCCAAAAGCATTCAATCATTCACAATGCATGGTCCAATATGATAATTAATATTAGCTACTCTTACATTGCAGGTATACAGTTATATTACATTAATTTATCTTCAGAACTCTGAAATTTTAATTATTAAAAGGAAGTGGAAAGTCAAATTAAAACTCTAAATGGTTTGTGTGATATGCTAAATCCAAGGTCTAATACTGAAATCATTTAAAAATACATATACTCTACTTTGAGATAAGTGGGATCTTTAAATAATATTTTTGGTGATCACCAGACTTTTAAGTTATATCACTGAATGTTGATGCTATCAAATTACTAGAAAGACTATAGCATATTCTGTAAATAGGGAAATTATGAAAAATGAAGAATCATAATGGACCGGTGTATACAAGCTATTTTGTTTACAAATTTACTTGAGAAATATTTAATACAGTTTTATCCTTTTTCATTTGTAATTCTTGATAAGAACAGTTTTTTTTACATTGACTACATTTGTTTAGAAGTATCTGCTTCTTTAATCTGAATAAATGCTGTCTGGAAAACAAAATCCAAAGAAAATAAAAACACAAGTTCATTCACAAATTAATATTTATTTTTTATATATATACTAAAAATGGTCTGACTGAAAACCCTTGATTAGTGATTTTTGCACTAATCATATACAATTTCAGGGATTTTACTCAATGTAACAGAGAGATACTTCTGAAATTATATTATACTTGCACCATAATACTTTTCCATATTTCCATACTCAAACCTGTGAATGGACTTCACGGCAGATTAACAGGTGGGTGAGATAAAACAGCTGATGGACATTTATATAAAGCCCCATATTTTGTTTTGTTGCTTAACTTCCTGCTTTTATTTGTTTCCAAATAGTGAAACAGTATCTGTAATACAGTTATGATGACACAACAAATGGTACCGTGTTTCCCTGAAAATAGGACAGGGTCTTATATTAAGTTTGCTCCAAAAACGCATTAGGGCTTATTTTCAGGGGATGGTTAATTTTTTTTCATGTACAACAATCTACATTTATTCAAACAAAGTCATGTCATCTTCTGGTTGCTGCACAATGGTGGAGGATGGGGTTTCACTTAACTGGGGCTTATTTTTAGGGTAGGGCTTATATTATGAGCATCCTGAAAAATCATACTAGGGCTTATTTTCAGGTTAGGTCTTACTTTTGAGGAAACAGGGTATTAACTCTTCTTTCTATATTTATTCAGTAGTTGTTGACTCAAGTTTTGTCAAACCAAACAGCACCTAAGTAAATGTTGATTATTCTGTGAATGTATTCATTGATTTGAAATGGATAATAGGTATTCCTTTTGTAAATGTTTTCTAAACTATAACTCACTATTGTGCATGTAGATATGTAGTGTGTTGATCAGTAGGACTAAATCTTAGATTTGGGTAACATGGGAGTCTAGGTAGGAATAGGATATTTATTTCCACCATGTTTATGGTGGCTGCCTATACTCCCATTTCAGCCAGTATATTTTATAGGTACTATGGTGATAAACATGCTTTGGAGGAAGTTGGGAACAGTATTCTCTGAAGACGATGATTGCTTATGGCCTGTACTTGCTTAAAACCTATCTAGCAGAATAGGAGTAACATCAACATCATAAGCAACTGCTGTGTCAAATGACACAGTACATGGCTCAAAGTGTAAGGATTCTCACTCTCTTATACTTTGCAATAATAATCCTAAATGATACTTGTAAGTAGTGGATCAACTTGTGTAAATATACTTGGGGTACCTAGTGTGGTGTAGCAGTTAGAGTAACAGATTAGGTGTCAGGACACTTGGGTTCAATTTCAAACCGCCCGTGCCCCCCCCCCCGGAAGCTCACTGGGGAGGGCAGGTGGAACTGGTAAAACCACACATTAAATACCTCACTTACCTTGAAAACTCTGTTAGGGTCACTATAAGTCACTACTGACTTGACAGCATATAACAAGAATAAATATATTACCATATTAATATTGGCTGGCTACCTTTCTTAAGGTTTTATGTCAAAGTATTCCAGCTTCTGAATAAATAGGCGTTCTGTATGTTCACCAGTATACAGAAATATTTTTTCCTGAGCAACATTTATTGAAAGAAATGTGTTGCAACATGTGGTCTTATTTGGGGTGTACTCCATCTGGGAAATGTTATTTTTGTTTTAGAACGTAACATCCAGAAAGAAAAACTATGTTTCTTCGTTATGTTCAAAACAAGAAAATCCTGAATTGGTATGTAGAGTATTTTACTGATTTCAGCAGAATACAGTAAATGTTACAAGGGATTATATTTCATAACTGGAAAATAAAAAAAAGTTTAGGATTTTTGTGGATGTCTGCAATATAAACATGAGCATTTCTTGACACTTCTGTCTTTGAAGCAAGGGGCCATTTCTTTACTCTGTCTTTTTAGTAAGCTTTGATAGTAAAATAAAACCTCAAGATTTAACTTTTCTTCTCTACGAATGGTGATTTTACAAGAAAATAAATACAATTTTTAGTTTTGGGTAAGGTGCTGAGTGAATTTTATAACATGTCTCCATTTACAATATGAGATTGCATAAATAAAGATGTGGCAGTAATTGTCAATTATTAACATATTAGGTCTATATCATTTGGAATTTTTTTAAAGTTTTGCCTGTGCTCACTGAGGACTTTTGTGATGTGAATGTGTTCTTGTACAGCAGAAAATACTTTGAGCATTGCTACACCAGTTACAGCAATAAGAAGGCATGTAGGAGTCTCCTCTGTATGTGGCTGATGTGATGCTTTCTTCTAAAAAAAGTGGAAGTTCTGTATACATTTTGATTCAATGTATAGTATAAGAATACAGATGCAATGAAGTAATCACAGACACAGCAATCCCCTTTATAAAAATACCTCTTTTCCAGAAGGTTGCATTTTATTGTTTGGATTCTGTTGCCTTAAGCATTATAATGATTTCCTCATACGGTGGGTTCTTTAAATTTTTAACTTGTTTAATTCACCACACAAAAACTTATTTTCTATTCCAGTAATAATCATTTTTGATAGCTGCAAAAATACAAAAAGGGATGAATTATCTACAAATGAATTTGCATGGGGATAATTCTGTAGTAATAAACTTCAGACAAATTGACATTAGTCTGTGTTAAGAAAAACAGTGAAGACACACGTAGCACCCTAAAGAGGAATAAATAAGATTTGTGAAATTTCTACAGAAACAGGTAAGTGGGTATACCAAGAATTCAGAGAAGAGTGTTTCTTAAAAGCATGGTGATGGAGATGATGCATTATATTTCTGAAAATATGTATCCATCCGCATAGCATTCCCTGAAATATTTAGTTGCCAATATACGTATGTTATTATTTGAGATGCAGTATTATTTGTAATTGCAAACATCAGCTTTAGGTTTCCAGTCCATATACTGTGTATTTTAATCTGTTTCATTACTTTTTCAAAATTCTTCCATACTAGTATTAAATATGGTATGTTAGAAAAATATATTTAAATTTATTTCTTCACAACTCAATGAACGTTCATAATAATCCGATTTAAGAAATTCCTTTTCTACAGAACTTTTAGTTGTACCAAGTATTATATTGTTCCGATTTATTTAACCACTTTAGTACTTTCACAGTACTTTGCTGATTAAATTCATATCCTGTTGAAAACTGCTACATTTTAGAGGTGTCCGATGTATGTATATGACAATATTCCTTCAGCCGCTTATGCCACCTTACTGATTGTTGCTTGGAAATGCTGGAACTCCTGTACCGAGATAATTACATGGCACCCCCTTTATAGAGAAAGAGATTTTGCCTTTGTTTTTTAACTTCTGTATAAACAGTTATACAGTATCTAGTGGTGCCCTTCTGCTGGTGGAGCAGAAACAGCAAGCAGATCAAATTTCCCTTTGCAGCTGCCCCCGGCCAAATTTTCTTCAGATATCTGGGGAATCCTCCAGACCACATTTTGTGGTCATGCAACGGACTTCAATAAGGAGAAAGAAAACTCCCATTGCAAAAGCAGAAGTCGACTTCTGTAGCATTGAATTTGACCCTGTAATGTTTCTGTTGTGGATATCTCTAAAACTAAAATGGGGTGGGTAGTGGATGGGTGGTACAGAATTAACAATACGATTTATATGTTTGAAAGTACCATGTTTCAAAGTCACTTAAAGTTTTGAAGATTGAAAGAGAGTGGCTTTGATTTGTTCCCTTTGGGTCCAGAGAACTTACTTGGTAAAGGTAAGGTACTGTACTTTTGTTTGTATACTGAGTGATAGCTGATTAATAACTGTGCATCTGTTTATGGTATGTATGGACATCCTGCTCTATCTCTGACTGTGGTCAGTGGAAGTAAAATGTTTACATCCTAAGGAGACATAAAAAAAAATTAATAGTGCAATCCTGTGCATAGCTATTCAGAAGTAAATTTCACTGAATTCTGTGGGATATTACAAGCACATGTGTATATTCTTCCACGCTTTAGTTAAAATAACTAATAAATATAGGAGATACCATGAAATAATCCACTTTGTTCCTGACCATTAAAGGGCTTTTACACTTCAAGAAAATACTCAGGTCTGAAAGAAGATAATTTCTAAGTGAAGACACAACCACTAGTATGTGTGCATGCATCTCATATGCAAATGGTCATACTAATGTACCTGAGCATTTCTCATTGTTTTAAGATCTGAGATTTAATTAATCACTGACAGCATTTGCTTACCTGTACAGTAAATGAAGGATAATAAAGTAATCCACCTGGAAATTCTCCTGAGCATGTCTCAGTAAAATTATTAAAAGTTTTAAAGGAATACTACCACATTCTCTTTCAATACTGTAATAATGCCCTTAATTTCAATTGCGTAGCTGGCCATGCTAAGAACTGTGCAAGTTAACATTTGCTATTATTCTTTCAAATGGCCATGTAGATTCTAGGGGGAAAAACCCCTTGTAATAGATTTCTTTCAATGATTTTTAAAGCACATTTATTTTTGCAGCATCTGATTAGGCAATAGTACATCTTAGGTACATTACGCACACACACACATATACACACATATATATATTCAACTACAGTGTCCTGTACTGGCAGCATGAATTTCTGTGTTTGAGGGCCGTACGCTTGACTCTGAAAGCATATTATTTCTAGAACTATCTAGAATCCAGGCATTCAGAATATTTATAGAATGCTGATTTAAATCTTTAGAGCTCTTGCCCACTGAAATCCAAAGGGACATTACAAGCATTTACCTATGGCTTGATTTCTAAATAAATTGATAAAATTAAGTAAGTTGATAAACATCCTTTGGAAAAAAAAATACATTTGTAGACACGTGAAGACTTGACAGCCAGGTTTTTTAAATATTCTGTTTTGGTTTTCATAAATCTCTTTGACCATTGATTAATTTTGTTTTCTGCATATCGCAGAAATATTTGGGTAGCTTAGGATATGGATGACCACATTAGCAACAATAGTAAATGCTATAGCAAAGGAAATTATTTTGAAGGCCATTGAAAGTTATTTGGTCAGTGCATTTAAAATGCTGACATCCCTCAAAATTGTATAAGCTTTCTCTATCTCACTAGCATTTTGCTAACCACAAGAAAATGCTAACCAGAAGAAACATTCTCAACATTTGTGTTGTACCTGTATTAGACCAACTCTTTAAGTTAACCTAACAAAGGTACCCACTAATACAGATGTTGGTATTTATTAAGTAAGGCTCTTTCAGGCAACATCCTGTTTTCGGTTTGTGTGTGTGTGTGTTTTTTTTTTTTTTACAATGGAAAGTGATATGCACATAATTGGCAGTTACTGTAAATGTAACAACAAATGGCAAGTACTTTAGATTTTCATTTTCTTAATCTTGATAACTGTCAAGTGTTTGTGTTCTGGAAAAAATCCTTTCTACTTTGGAATACCAGAAAGAAAGAAAAACCAAAACAAAACCTCAACGTATACCCCATTATTATTTACAAAATGTTACTTATATGAAGAAAGAACGACATACAGTACACTGTAATCTAGTCACCAATGTCCTTTGGCCCAGTGGAGGGGACACACTGATATATTCTAATCTAGAACATATTTACCTGGAAACAAGTTCCTTCAAACTTAGTGAGTGTTATGTTTATGTAGACACATTTAAGATTTTGTTCTTAAATATCACTTTCCATCCAGATTATATTCCAAACTGACATAGAAACACTGAGGATAGTCTTCTCCAGCAATGGCTAGTAGTTCAACTGTGCCTTAAATATCCCTGTGAAAACACTTATACTGTGACTTAGGAAATTAACTGACTGAATCACTTACCTGAGGTTATGCCCCATTTAATTCAGTGGGATATAGCAGTGAGAAAATGTATATAGGGCTGTGTTATTACTTTACCAAAGGTTTAATAAACTAAACTATGTTTAAAATGTAGTAACACTAATTAAAAGGAAGTATTTTGCTTAGTATTTATAATCCTTTAGGCAGGCAGTTTGACATATTTTGTTTGCTTTTTAAAAAGAAACACAATGAAATGTTAAAATAGAAGACACAATAAGAACAAAGCTTACTACTTTTGTTATAATGTTTAATGTGCTTAAAATCAAATTATTTTGAAAACAGGAATCGTATATAAAGGGATTTTATAGAAATAAGACAAATCATGAAGTGAATCTGTTATTTGTATTCATATCAATATATTTTTCTCCTCTGATTTTTATTTTTCTTCATATATGTGCGCTAAACAGAAATTAAGGTAAACGTGAAGATTACATTATGTTCATATGTTTTCATTAATGGGATAGAAAAATAATAGAATTCAGAACAACCATTCATATTATATCTCCTGCTTTATTGATATTTTTATAGTTGATATTTTTTAAAAATACCCTGATTCCCCGAAAATAAGACAGGGTCATATATTAATTTTTGCTCCAAAAATGTATTAGGGCTTATTTTCAGGGGATGTTTTATTTTTTTCATGTGCAATAATCTACATTTATTCAAATACAGTCATGTCATCTTCTTCTGGTTGCTGCACAATGGTGGAGGGCAGGGGTTTCACTTAACTAGAACTTATTTTGGGGGTAGGGCTTATTTTCGGGGAAACAGGGTAGGTATGGATAAACAAAGAGATCAGCAGATCTGCAAACAGGCATCTATCTGTGTACATATATTTACACCCTATCTCTATCTCTGTACAGATACATATGTATCTATATATCTGAAGCTTGACCATATATTATATACTGTATGTGAAAAAGTCAGTGCAAGACAGAGATTTGTGGATCAACACGGATAAAAGTCATATTAAGCCTTTAAATTATATTACTTAATTTCAGCCCCACTCCTTTCAAGTGTTTTGTAATGAGAGAAGAAAGTCTATGCTGTATTAATATGTATTTCTATATAAAATAACACATATAATGCAATTTTAAATATATAACATATTATATATAATATTATATTCAGTTTCTAGTATTATAATGCATTTCCACTGTTTAGTAACAGTCAGTTTATATCTGCTTTTTAAATAAGAAAGTGACTTTGAACTATTTATGAAACGGCATGGCACAGAATTTAAATTGTTTAGTTGTTGAGCAGATATAGTATCAAACTGATTTTACTGAGCATGTCCTTTTGCCTTTAAAAAAAAGGTGATCACAGTCCAGGTGAAAATAACTGTTTTAAAGTCCCAATGCTCAGATATCACCAACTGAGATCAGAACACTACAACATTCTGTGGAAGGGATGATCAATAGTAATTTATAGTAAAATAGTGCTTCCTAATATAAAACATTATGATACATTATATAATGCTGGTCTTAAACTGGCAGAATGTAATCTATGTGTATAATATTATCAATATTAAATTGTTGTCAAGCTTATAATTTTTTAAAAAGCCCAAGAGCTCAAAATCCAGTACTATGAATAATCAATAATACTTATCTTGGTGTGGCAGTTGATCTTCCAGCTAAAATATGAACACATGGATTTAAAATTGTATCTGTCCATCAGAATCTGAGAAAAAGATAAACATTATTTTATAATCTGCAGTTTTGTTTAGTTTCCCCTCAGCATTATTATTTTAAATGCCTTGTTCATCTGTTACAGTACCTTGTATAATTATCTTTAGGTGCTAAAAGAAAAATAAGTGTCAGCAAAGTACTTAAATATGTTTCTTTAAAATACAATTATTGATTACCTATAATACCATCAGATTTAAAGCAAGTTTTAAAGTAAATTAAAATTCAAAGGAAAATGGAAGTGCAGTTACCAAAATAATTTCCTACGTCTGCAACAGATGGGGGTGGGAGGTGAATGACATTACTATCTGGATTCAACAGAAGATTTGCTAAAGAATGATTGCCAATTTACGGATGAAGGTATATTTTATGAGTCATCTGCAGAAGGAGAAATAAATTTTAAATGTTTAGACCATTAACATAAAAATTAAATAGTTTAAAAGCATCACACATAGAAATTATAAGCACTACATGTTTTTAACGGCTTCAAAAATATGGTCACTTTGGAGCTTACTTATAAATGAAATGAGTAAAATTCTTTCCACAAAAAAGCACAGAACACAAGAAACAAATTCACATTTAATGTCCCTAAACCAATCTTGTTTTTTTCCCCACATGCCAGTTAACAGACTGCCATAAGTGCAGCTTCCAGGTATTTATTCTTACTAGAGGTTTGTTATTTCCCCCCCCCCCAAACAGTACAAATCGAATAGGTCTGTAAGTAATAGTAAATACCATAGCTCATAAATATAGCAAATGTGACAAATATTACATTGTCTTTCATCAATACCAGTAAAGTTCTAATGTGCTGTAATACCACTATGTTTCTGTTTAAAGTAAAGAAAATACAATCTAAACAGGCAAGAGAGCAACAGACTGCAAATAAGCCTAAAATTAAGCTTTCCAGTTCAGCATGGTTATTTTCATTGCACTTATATGGTACTTAAGATCTCTTTTTAAAAACAGTGAATAATCATGTTCAAAGCATCCCAGGATTGGGCAGCTGAGAACTTTTACAGCATTCAGTGCCTAATTTTGCCCTTTGCTTCCACAAGAGTGCTCTTAATATTAATTGTTTAGTACAACAGCAAAAACAACATGTTGCTATTGCCTCTTTCAAAGCACATTGTTCTATCCCTTTCCCTGTTTTTTTTAAAGAAAATAGTATGTTGGTAGTACTATTTGTTCAAAACTATCAAATCAATGTAATGTTTAATGCTTTCTTTCTGGTGAAACAAGGGAAGAGTACACGATCTTATTCTACTTGCTAGTTTCATTTTAATAGGGTTACCAGTTTAGCATGCTACGAAACATGGCTGTTAAGCAGATGGTAATGGATCATAAGCTGACACACACTCTGTTGATGTGAATGGAAGTTTTTCCAGAATAGTGCTGCCACGTTGCTGTTAACGGTGCTTCCGTGACTGAAATATATGGTGGACTCTTGCTTTATTGTACTGAACACAAGTATTGTAATAAAAGATATTACTGTGTTCTGAGGATCAATCTACCAACGGGGCGGGGGAGAAGGGGTAGTTACTGTATGTACTGCACTATGTTTTTATTGTGATTAATGTTGGATGGCTCACTTGACACTTCTTTAGTGTTAAAAGATGGGGAAGGAGCATCTTATTCAATTACAAGTGTGAAGATAGGTAAGCATTACATATATAGTGCCATATTACAATATGGTAGGCTGTATGTGATTTAAAATATAAGCATTAATAGGTGGTTAAGTTTAATTTTGCCACATTGTCATATTAAGTTTTTTTCTTCTTTATGGAGCAGGAAAAGTGTCTTTTCTATAATATTTAAGAGTCTTGTGTTTTAGCTTTTAACGTCTGTAGCAAGAGCTAAAACTTCTTTTAAAAAAATTAAAAAGGAGGGGCCATGAACATAGGAACATTAATTTATCATTTAACATAGAAGTAGGAAGACTAATTTAATCCTGCTTTTTTTTTTTTTTACAGCAAGGCTCCTAAAGTAAATGTGGAAAAACATATGTGGCTTAACATGATTTCTGGCACACTGAGAAATAATGGCTACTAAGTTACCTTATCATCTTCAAATTCTCAAAAAATGTAAGACTGATCTAAAAGTAGAGTGGGAATTATTTTCAGTCTCCACACTGATCTGAAATGTGAATGTTAACTCCAAAAGATGCAGTTGATGGACTGTAACAAAGTGATTGTATACTTTGCATTGTTTCTCATTGGATAAAATTATGACACAAACCTACAGTGATCAATTTAAATAACAAATAAAAGATCACTGAGGAGTTATGGTAGTTTTGGAACAAATGAAAAAAAAATGATTCTTTGAGTTAGGTTTCATATTTTCATCCTGCTTTGGAGGGATTACGTCTAGTGTTGCATAAAACTGACTAAATGGATAAGGAATATATATGACACTTGCAAATATTGGATGTGAAATGATTCCAGGACAAATAAACTTCATACCTTTGTGTTATTTTTTTAAGTAGGTAATTTTGGCACTGACACAGGAAAAAATATCAACTGCCTTTTCATTAGCTACAAAAATTAACCCTTGAATACAGTGGCAGTCATGTATAAAAACAGAGATGGCAAGACTAAAATGATAATTTGCTAGTGGCAAACCTGTATAATTTAAGTAAATGCTACAAATCTGTGTCCGTGCTGTGAAAGCTCTGGTATAAGACATGTATTTTATTGTTACTATCCACTTGGTTAATGATTATTTATTTCTGTACTGTACTTCAGTGTGTGTGTCTGTGTGTGTGTGTGTGTGTGTGTGTGTGAATTTAATTTTTATGTGTTAAATGATCTTATAGAGGTTTCTTATCCTCTTATCTAGAGACAGATACTAAAACACTTGTGGATCCTCTCAGTCTAGAAATAAATAAAGAAATCAAGCAGTCGCACATCAAAGCATACATGAGACAAGGCCCAGTTTGTAGGAAAGCAGATTCACTGGATATTTTTTTAAAGCTGGTGACTTTTCAAAAGGATGAAATCTATTAAAAGTCTGGTTTGGAAAGTGAACATTGTTCTAATATATTGCAGTATTCACTTCATGCAACATATACTGTTCGGTGGTTTCAGACTGTAGTTTTAATTACAAGTGGATTGCTTTCTCTGTTAGCTGTTTGACTGGAAGCAGTTAAAATATCAGTTCTGCTTATATTATTGTTGTGCTTTCCCTCAGACAGTAGGCCAGATAATTTCAGTATTGTGCATTTCTAGTACAACTGGAAAAAGATGAAAGTGAACTTTTATCTGGAAAAGGTGGCTGCTGTAGATTTGCATGCCAGGGAGTTGTAAAGCAAAAGGTTTAGTGTGTATCATCTTGGGACTGAAAATGTATCTTGTTATAATGTTGCAGTCACGTCTCTCAGCGACTGTTGCTAAAACCAAAAGGAGAATTTTGTAAATTGAAGCAGAGGGCAAATCTGTATTGTCTTATGGACAGTAAAACCTGGATACAATTCTAAAAAACAAACAAACAGTGGTAGAACTAGCAGCCATATACTCCAAGCAAAAGAGCTCTTGATGTTCCATAGCAATTCATTGGTGCTTCAGTTCTATACCACTTACCTGAGAGTAAGCCCCATGGAACTCAGTGGAACATCTTAATAGCCATATATGGGACTGTGCTGTTACTGCCTCTTTCTATGACAAAGTAAAGAATCAGGAGATTCTATGACTGAATTTTGCATGGTGCGCTTTTTAAAATAGGCATCAGGTTTATCAACCCTGTGGCATTGTGCAGCTTGTGTGTGCAAGTTGGAGAGCTTACAAAACATACTAGTTTCCCATACATACAAAGAGGAGGAAAAATTAAATATCTGTCTATTTATAATATGAAAGGGGAATTTTGGTTGGTTGATTGAAATGGTGAGATGTGACGCAAAAGGACACTTGGATGGATAGAGACGCTGATGTGTGCCAAAACAGGCATACTAAGAAATACTGTTGTTGCTGAGAGAGACAACTTGTGCAGGCCTTTATACCTTGCTTTTTGACTCATCCCTTGAGAAGAGGCATTGGACGAGGATTTTTAATTAGGAATCCAGGTGAACCTATAAAATACAGTATAAGACAGAGACATACTATGTCCTCTACCCTGAAAACAAATGGCTGGGAATGCTGTCCATGTGTGTTCAAACCACATCCCTGACTTGAGCACTGTGTCTTCCCTCATGGACAACCAGCTAAGTGACAGGTTAGTTAACCAGGCAGGCAGGGATGGAACTAACACTCTTCTGGGCAAGAACCAGAATATCAAGAGATGGCTGACTAGGAAAAGAGACAAAGGGTTTCTAGAGGGCTGGGGGCTCGCTGGCCGGTTCTCCTTCTCTACAGGGGCAGATTTTGTAAATAACATACAGTACATCAGACAAGGCAGAATAATACAGTAACAGTCCTCAAGGGCAGCAGGCGTAGCTTTAAAATTGAAAGTAGACGCAAACACACGAGTAAGAATACCGCACCTTTTAAAAGTATGCCGGTTATCCAACTGCGATACAGACGTCTCTTGCGCAACAGTCTTAAGGATCGCTGGACAAAAAAGTTCGCATTGCGAGTCCTCGTCACCCTTCCCCTCCCCTCCCTCCTTAAAGCTGTCAAGGAGGTTTGCACCTCCCTCCCTCCCTCTCTCTTTTGGCGGCCGGGGGGGGGGGGTGATGCTTCTTTAGTAAAGAGAGAGTCAAGTCGTTTTGCTGAGAACGTAGCCTTGTAGCTTCACGAACTTGAGCCAAAAGGAGCAGGAAGTTGTTTTACAATTGCGTTACCGTGATCGGCCACAAATGGAAAAAGCCAAGTGAGGCAAATCTGGGACGAGGAAAGATATAACCTTTTTCTCTCCTCCACCCTCTTTGCTCTTCTGTAAAAGAAGAAGCGAAAAGGAAAATATGGTTGATGGTGTCGAGGGGAGTGTTTCTTTTAAGGAACTGACGGATTATCTTTGCAGAGTCTCTTGGAAGAGAAGGAGGGAGAGGGTATCAAAGAGACTTTCCCCCCTCCCTTACAAAAATGCACTTGGTAACTAGCAACGGGCTTTTGGCACGATTCCTCGAGTTTGCTCGAGGTTATGGATGAGGGCGGGGATAGGAAGAGAGAAGCAAGTCGACGTAGGACGCTCGCTCTCTCCAAAAGACACACACACACACGAGAGAGAAAATGTGGAGACATTTTGGAAGAGCAAGGGACCTGCGCCTTGTTCTTCACAAACGCCGATTCCTCAGGCACTTGCCCCCCCCAATCCTATATTCTCCCCGCTACCATGTGTGTGTGTGTGTGTGTGTGTGTGCGGGAGCGCACGTATGTGTAAGTAAAAGCGGTCTCAATCACACCGCGATCATGGCAGCTGTTTTTCTTCCAGCGCAGCAGTGGAGCTGTCTCGCCCAAATGCTTATCAGCTCTTGACTCGGTGCCAAGAGAATTACAAGGGCCCAGCAGCCTCGGCTTGGGCTGTGCAGCTGGTTGGGAAGGAAGGGTATGAGAAAACAAAATCTCCAACAGGGCTCTCGCTCTCTCTCTCTCCCCCCCCCGCGCCCTCTCCCCCCCCCTCCCGCGCCCGCATCAACGCTATTTTCTTTCCTCCGACAGCGACAGCCCTGGTTTCGCTTCCTTTCTCTCTCCGCGCCCCCTCCTCCCCGCCCGCCCGCCCGGCCATCCTCGGGCAGATTTTCCCGAAGATGCCTCTGGACTGCTTAGTATGATAAACCTACCTGCAGTTTATTCGTAAAGATGGAAGTGAGTTTCTATTTGAGCTTTGTGCGCCTTGCATGGGGTTCATCCCTGGCTGCTAGGGGAAGGGAGGGGGGGAGGGCGGCATTTCAAAAGTTTAATTAACCCAAGCGCCGTTATAAAACATATGGTTTATGCCGTGGGTGCGCGCCCGCGCGTCGGCCTGCCTGCCTGCCTGCCGGCCTCCACGGCCTCTTTCTCTCCTGCCTGCCTGCCTGCCTCTGTTCGGCTCGCCCGGGCTCCGTTCTTCCCCTCCCGTCATAAACACAAGCCCGCATTGTATGGGCAGAAGAATAGCTTCGCTGGATTTCGGGGGCGGAGGGAGAGGCGAAGGCAGGCGAGAGCAGGAGGAGGAAAGGGTTCGACTCGTGTAAGGAAGGGAACGAGAGCGCGATCCATGGCTGGTCGCACGCATGGACAGCATATGTGTGTGCGAGAGAGAGAGAGAAGAGATGTGCGTGCGTGCGTATGATGAAAACTAGCCTGTTCACGCAGGGCCGTGTCCCTGTTTCATCATCAGCTCCAGCCCTTTCTGTTTCGCTAGCTCACGTCCTCCTCCTCTTTCTTAGCCAGATTGCTTTAGTCGCTCACACGGGATGTTGAATTCTGGAAGGCGGGGGGGGGGGGGGCGGCGGTTTGAGATTGCTCCTTGCATGCCTGCTGCAGAAGCCTCCTCCCTCTGAGGCGGCCTCTGTAATATATATTTTTTAATCCTGCAAATAGAATCTTGTGCTCTCTTCCCCCCCCCCGTCTCCGCCGCCGTTATCTTTTTTAGCTGCGCTTTTTATGCCCTTCCAAGTATTTCGGCTTTTCTCCTCCCCATTTCCTTGACGGCACTGTGATCTGCAACTTCTTTATATTGAAAACCTGAGGCTGAGATTCGTGCCTCTTACTTCTGTTTATTGATCTTATTTATGTCTTTTGAGGAAGTAAAGAATCAGGATTTTCATGGCCGACCAGACAGTGGTTTTTTTAAAAAATACCTTGGCTTTATAAGGCTGAGATCCTCTGTTCCTTGGATTTTTAATTTAAAAAAAAAACTCTCTGTATTATGTGAGAAAGGTTTTGTAGCGGTTTTCGCCTGCATCCTTTTGTAAAGTGAACTTGGTAGAAGTGGAAGTGCCGATTCCTCCCCTCATGCTCATCCCAGACCGCTTGGCATTTTTCTCTTCTTCCTTTCCTCCTTCAGCATCAGTTTAAAGGGAGAATTGGGGATGATGCAGTAGGATACAGTCTTCGGGAAAGGTGCCAGCTTCAAGGTAAAACAAAAAGTCAAAAAGGTGCTAAATAAAGGTGGGAGGAGGGAGTTTGCTGCATAAGGAATCTGGAATTAAAACATCTCTGCGCTGCAATAGACTGACCGTTCTGAAATGGTCGAAGAGAACATTGCATACTTTCCCTGCAGGTTTTAAAAGGAAGTGAGGAGACTTTTCTTCTCTTTTCCTTTCTTTCCTTTCTTTCTCTGCCTACTGAATTATTCAAACTGTCAGTAGTGAATCCAGAGACATTAGCATGCATCAGACATGCTGTTTGTCTGTTTGCTAACATTCTTCATTCAAGACTTGTTAACTGCCAGACAAGCTTAACACGCTTCTCTCTTTCTCCCACCCCCCCTTCTTTTCTTACTCTCTCACTCTCCTTTCTGGTGTCCTTCCTCCTCTCTCATGCCACCCCTTTCTGCCTCCTCTATTGTTATTGCTGGGAGCCAGGGGGGCAGTGGTGGCGGTGGTGCGTGGGGGTGGTGGTGAAGAAGCATGTGGCTGAGAAGCTGGAGCCGTTGTTGCTAGGTAAGGACCGCCTTCCCATATTCTCTAGGCCTGCATGCACTTGCAAAATCAAGAAATGCCACAGAGATCACGGAGTGTCTTCCATCTGCTTTCACAGGAGACCGTCGTGCTGGAAGGTGAACACCCTGACGTCCTGCCTCGGCTAGTACTTCTCCCTGTAGCTGGTTCCCATTCTTCCTTAGGTAAGAAGAGATTCCTTCCTTATAGGTGCTTCAGTTTACCATGTGGTAAGATTTCACTCATTAGAATCCAGAGTACAGTGAATGAGCAGGATAATAATTACTAAGTCAGATAATAAAGTTTCAGCAACTCAGACTGGATGTTGCACTTGGATTGCTTAGTTAGGCCACCTAACCGTCAACATCTCTTATCAAACTATCCAGGTTTTGTTCCAGATTGGTAAAGAAAATACAGCTTTCCAGTGAAGGATATGATGTGCTTCATTTTTTTTTCAGTTTTTACTGGTGTCCTTCTCTTTTCCAACTTGCTTTAAAATTAGCTAGCTTTCATTTTTGAAGGGAGACAAAGGGTAATTGCTTGGTTTATTTATTAATGTGGATTTCAGCCGATATAGGGCTTATGTTACTTGTGTTGTTACAAATTTTATTGCAGTTACTTTCATGAACGCTGGTTTTCCTTACTGTCCACCATCCTTTTTCATTATGTGGGTGGATATATCGATAGAGAGAGAAATGTTACATAGATTGTGCCTTTCAAAGATTCGCATGTTATAAGATGGTGCTAAATTAAATTGTTTAGTTCGTGTTCTGATTTTTATTTGGCAGTATTGTCCATTATCAGTTTGATATGGCACTTAAAATTCATTGGGGTCTGCATTCCATTGTATATGAGAGTGAGAAAATATATGCTGTATGAGAAAGAGATCGCTCCATAGAACTATTCTTTACAAACATAATTCTGTCAATAATCTTTTCATGAGAACGGCGGCATCGTGTGTTTAGGCACATCTGTATCACTGCTTCATGAGGAGAGGGAATATGTATTGATGTGTATAAATTCTTCATGTAAAATCTCTCTATCCAATTGGAGTATATTGCCATCATACCCATACATGCTGTGTATAAAGGTGCTCTTAATGTATACTTTTAAAATTATTCATTATAAAGGCATAAATGCAAATCTAATACTTTTTTTCTGGACAATGTGTCCATCGAAATAACATGCAGATGTTGATGCTCTTTTGATGAACTTGATAATTAGCCAGTTTGGCAAACATTCTGGACATTTTGGATATTAGTATTATGCATAAGCTGAACCTATAATATGTTTAGTTTGATTCATACTGTTGCCAGTTAAAATGCACATATGGAAGTATACTAAAAGGTCATTTTATTGAGCTTTTGTTTCTGATGTAGATATTTTTATTTGCTGTACAGTTTTTCTAGAACAGAGCACGGACTATTTTGATTGAACCAGTGAGCTTATATTGTTATCCTTGGTGCTTTTGTGTAAAGTAAATTTAAGTTTTAAAAAACTTGGAACAGATTTTAAAATTCCAAATAAGTAGAATATTTTTAAAGTCATCTTCATACAGAGACATTTTGAAGCCGAGACATTACTCAGTTCGGAGATGATATCTGTATAGTGGCTCTTTCCCAGAACCCTTTATCATGAATATAACTTGAAGCACAAATCACAACTTTTGTAAAGTAGTACCTGTGGTTATGCTGTGGTGTTAAAGTTGAGGGACTAGATATAATATGGTGGAAGAAAAAGTGACATCAGTTTTCTCAGAATATACTTCAGAGGGGCCTATAACATCTGTGCAGCAACATTACTAGTTTACAAATTCTTAAATTTGAACTACTTTTAGAATTTGTAATTTCATTAAATTGTAATGAACATATACAATTTAGAAAATACAGTCCCTGTCCTTTTTTTATAAAAATAATTATTATTTAGTGTCATTTAAAATAAACTAACTTTGCTTCTTTGTCCGTTGCAGTAGTTTGGCAAGGAAACAAATTATATACTGTACAAAAAATGTATTTCCTTCCTTAACACATCCAGAATTTCAGGTTTTGCTGTACAAAGTAATGGGTAGAAAAGGACATAATATTAAGAAGTAAAATTCATACCGTGAATCAGATAAAGATAGTAGTGCTGTATACCATTATATTCATGACAGCCCAAATTTCATTGATCAATATACTGTACTTTTCTGTGCTTCTAACTGCAGGTATATACCCCAATACAATGAAGCACAGTTGGTTCAGCCCTTTTTAAAAGCTAAAATCCTGCTGCTCGGCTACTTGTATGGAGAAGTAGGACTGAATCCAGATGTCCATTCCCTTAACAGGATCATCTGGGTTCAGTTCTAATTTTTTTTCCTAAAAGTGTTCCAATATGTACGGTCTTGCTTCTTAGGCAGTAAGGAGGCCTACATGTACGGCATCTAGTCGTGTATGTGATATCTGTCATGCAAGGGTTACACACATAGAATACTGCTTTTCTGCATGGAACTGTATCCTAAAGTGGAATAGGGTATTTTGGTTAAGGCGTTGTACAGTATTTAAATAGCAGAAAACCAGGCAGTAATGATAAGAAAATTAGGCTTGTCCTGATCACTTATTAGAAGTTAAGGGATTATGATCAGATAATGAATAATATATGAGGATGGTAGCCTGGAAAAGACTAAGAGTGTACTTTTCTTCATTTAATAAAGGAATATTTCTTCTTAGGTCAGGGGTACGATGACAGTGGTTAAAATGCAGGAACACCCGTGACCAGGTTGGATTGTGCGTATAATTTTTAATTTTCATCCTAATAATTGCAGTTTTATTTTTCAATGAATTGTACACGCCCACATAACACCTAAAATGTGGAGCTGACATCTTCCCTACAATCAATATATTTACAAAAATACTCATGACCTAGAGTGGTCCTGAGCTGACTAGATAGGCAGGATATAAAATGAATGAATGAATGAATGAATGAATGAATGAATGAATGGTTTTTGGACATCACCTCTGTCTACGGAAACAAGAAATTGAACATTTCTTGTTAGAAGCAGGGAATTCTATTTACAGTTTGAATAGAATTCCCTTCGTGCCTAAAAAGCATTTTTGTTTTTAGGACCTAATAAATGTTTTAAAATTAAGTCTTCAAATTGAATTATTTTGGGAGCTTCAAAATTCACAGGATCCTTTTCTATTTTGGATATACCTTAGTGACAAGTAAAGTGTCTCACATTTGTTTGTGAATGGTTTTTGTAATAGAGAAAGACTTCTGTCTATGCAGCATAAGATGACTATGGGTTGCAGTGTCAGGTAGTTCCAGATTACAGATAGTTCAGGTATAGTGATGGGATGCTTAATTTCTGCTTGAGGTGAGCAAGTTGGTGAAAGGAACAAGAAATACACAGTCTGGAATAGCGAGGCTGTCCCCTCAGTAACACATTATAGTGAGATCTTCAGTCTGACTTTATACCACATCCTGAGACAGCAGCTGGTAATAAAAACAGCCTTTTAAACTGGGTTATCAGAGCAAGAGTGTATCTATGCACCGCTAGGCCAAAATCTTATTTAGATTCAGCTGTATCCGATGGGGTGCCAGGACAACAGAAAACTGTTTAAAGGGAAAACATGAATCAACACAAGTGTATAAAATGTGCATTTAAACAACACAGAAAAACATTTTATGAATATTACTGCATCAGCCTGATTGAATGTTATGCATTGCGTTCAGTTAGTCTTCATCTATGTACAATACGGATTGGAATGACACGTGGCCCTAGTTGAAGAGAATGGGGTGCTGTGGATAGGAATGGGTGCAATGCTATGAGCTTTTTCAGTGGTATAAATATTCAAAGAATGCATACTGTTAGAACTGCTAGTTTGAAATTTCGGACATATTTTGGTTCAGTCTTCTTTGACTCTTATTTTTCCAGTTGGTATTTGCAAAGTAAAACATGTTGATGAGCCCAGGCTTTTGGGCACATCAGAAGTTACTTTTATGTGATTCAGAGACTGGTGTTAAATGTTCTATTCAGTATCATTATGCTCATGCGAATCTTTATTTTCTCGAACATCTTTTCAGAGTGGGGAAAAAGCATTAAGGGTAGAATCCTGAAAGGATGAAGTCCCATTAAAACCAGCGGCAGTGATCCTTTTGAGCATTGGCAGAGTGGAATTCCCCCCCCCCCCAATAAAATGTTGGCTTGCCATGCTTCCCTTGTGCAAGTAGAAATCACTGCCACCATAGTGGATACCTCCTTATATGAGGGAGAAAGGTCAGACAGACCCTTATTTGATGGTCTGATGTACAAGTGATTTTTACTGGCCATGTAACTTGTTTCTGAATAGATATCCATAGCCACAGTGCTTTGGTTCTGTTCACCTGCTAAAGCATCTGCTTTTATATTAACCTTATAAGAGACGTAGATTTCTTGAGGAAACCCTGCTCGGTGTTCCATGGGTTTCTGGAGTTGTGATGTAGAATATAGAGAGAGACTGAACAATGTAAGAGTCAGGATTGTTTCTGTTGTGCTGCTACAGATATGGGATTCCCTTCCTCCGGATGTATGTTTGACCCATGCTTTGGTCATCTTCCAAAAGGTGTTGGAAACTTTCTTTTTCAGGATGGCATACTGTAGAAAAAACATGGTGTGCTTCGTGATTTCATAATTATCCAATAGATTTTATTAACTAGAGGGATTTTGTTGCTTTGTATCCTACTTTAAGTTAAAAGCATTAAAAAGTATAATACCCTGTTTCCCCAAAAATTAAGACCTAACCTGAAAATAAGCCCTAGTAGGATTTTTCAGGATGCTCATAATATAAGCCCTACCCCCCCCCAAATAAGCCCCAGTTAAGTGAAACCCTGCCCTCCACCATTGTGTAGCAACCAGAAGATGACATGACTGTAAAATAAAACATCCCCTGAAAATAAGGCCTAATGGTGTTTTGTTTTTTGTTTGTTTGTTTGTTTTTTGGAGCAAAAATTAATATAAGACCCTGTCTTATTTTTGGGGAAACACTGTATAATAATAGTAATATTTTTGGAAAAAAATAATGTGAAACACATAAAATGCAACTATGGCGGGACCTGAAAAAATAGCAGACATTCTGTGTCAGCTTTTGTGAATTCCATGGGCATCTTTTAAAAAAGATGCCTATATCACTTCATGGAGAGGCAAATATGTGAACTGAAGATCATGCACATCCATTTGAAAACACTTCTTGCTGCTTCATAGAAATTGGGGTAGAATTCTCTATTTAATCCATGGCTGTGACAGAAGAACTGAAGTCAGATCATGCAGGCCTCCCCTTTGTAGTCGTAAGGGATTATATGCACATTAAACAGTTGCAGCCTAGGCTCCTCTAGTGGTTTAATTTTCAAAATAATATAATATAAAACTGGTATTTGAGCCAATACTGTTAGTACCTTCTACTGTATAGACTGCTTTGTTATGGAAAGTTTCTTCCAGATGGAAATACAGATTTTTTTTTTAAAGTATAGAAATTAGTCTAGTATAGATATAAAGCGTAACAATTATTGCTTTGACAGTAATCAGGATCTGAGATACATAGTAGGCATGTGGATTATTTCACTGTACTAAATTGTGTACTGAGACAACCTATGTGGAGAAACATCAGTGAAAATTGCTCATATTATTTGCAAATAGACTGGAAAAGAAACACTGCTAGCTATGGTTTTCTTGATGCAGATAAGTCAATTAACTGTGGTTAATGAATATCATGTCTGCATACCTTCTTCAAGTTATGGCAGACAGTCTAGGGCAGTGGCAGTGAATCTTTTTGGAACCTTTTTGGGCCAGGGCCAGCTGCTCCGGATCCACCTGTGGAAGTTCTAGCACTGCGGTTGCAGCTGGCTTCTCAGGTTTGACTGCGGAGGGGGGGGAGTAGCAATCAGGTGACTTATGGCTCGCATGCCCGCAGAAAGGGCTCTGCATGCCAGCTGTGGCATGCATGCCATAGGTTCGCCATCGCTGGTCTAGGGCTATGTATTTAGATGCATCATTTGATCATGATACAGGGAAATAAACCAGGATTAAATGTTACATCTGCTTAGAGCTCCACTACTGATTTTGCAGGTACAGTAGTACCTAGGTTTAGGAAAACAATGCATCCTCCAGGATGTTACATAATGCAAAAAATTCATAAACTAGAATGCGGATTGCTGTAGCAATGGTGGTGGCGCTACAAACCTCCAGGCGCAGGGTAACGTCCTTCACAAACAAACAAACAAAAAACCCCACATAAATTGAGGTATTATTTCAAACGGATTTCCATTCGTAAAACTGGAAATTACGTAAAAAGAGGTGTACGTAAACCGAGGTACAACTGTATTGATATTGTTGGCAATTTCAGCTGAAAGCAGTTTGTATGTAACAACTTTTTGAGTCAACATGTTTCCCCCCCCAATGTTGAGCTAATGAAAGATTTTTAGAAATGCTATTGGCGTAATCGTCTTAACTGGAATTGAGCCAATGAGAGAGAGAGAATTTCTGCAAAAAAAAAAAAATCATGTTACCTCCACAACAGGACTGCTTAGCCCTGCCCCTGAAAGGCCATAAGAACAGTTATTTGGGGACATGTCAATTCCTAAGGTGACTGGATCAGTGTTTGCTATCTAGGCATGTTGTAGCACTTTTGTCACTTGCCACCATAGTAGATGTAGAAACATAACACAATTAGGAGTGTTTTTTCAATGGGATAGAGAAGCATTTGCAGCATGGAAAGAGGAGGGAGTGAAGTAGCCCCAGCATGATGGACTAAGACATCATGAGCAAGCTGGTTGTCTCCAAGGCATGAAATTGAGTTCACTGTTTGGTTTTGTAGTTTCATCATAGTGACATCATGATCCCAAAGTGACTGAGGTTGTATAGGAATGAGGAGGATTCCTTAACAAACTACAGATTGCTAATGTTGCTGGAGCAGATTAGGTTGTTGAAAAGGCACCTGTAGAGGGAGGGAGGGAGGAAGAAAGGAAAGAAGGGATTGGTTAGGTAGGGCAAATGGGGCAGTAACCCACTTCAGATACAGTATGGTTATATACATTTCTACATAGGGGACAAGTTGTATTTTTTTGTTCAGGAGAGGGAATGGGATAGGGATGAGTCTGTCTGTAATGGCTGTTTTTGTCTTGAATGAATGCCTGTCTGCCTTTGTTTTTGTGTATGCATGCATGAGTGCCTACTTCCCCCCCCGTGTGTGTGTGTGTGTGTGTGTGTGTGTGTGTGTGTGTGTGTGTGTGTGTGTGTGTGTGTGTGAGAGAGAGAGAGAGAGAGAGAGAGAGAGAGAATACATAGTTTTGCTTCAGGATCTCCTCTTACCCAGGCTCCAGGTTTGGCTCATATAGTTTCCATCCTACCAACCATAACAGGCTGAGCCATGATTGATAACATCACAGAGTGAGTGTATGCAAATCTTGGTTGAGAAAGAATCACAATGGTCCAAGCAGCTTGGAATCTTTTTTTTTCCTGTCAAAAAAATTAATTATAGGACTTCCTGTAGAATGGTTAGGTTCCTTTTTTGAAGTTACATTTTTATCTTCATTTGCTGTTCATTTTTTCTGGGGCTCAAAGTCTTCTTGATAATGCAGTTAGAGCCCGTTACAGTAAATAATGTAGTTCAGCTTGGAAAGAAAATAAAGCATCTATCATTAAGTTTATTTTGCCAAATCCAGTTTTACTTTTACTTCTATCAATTTAGCATTGTCAGTCACATTTGCAGGATTGGCATGGTTGCATCCTAGCTATACTTGTAAGTAAATTTACATCAGAGTAACACCCACTATGTTCAACAAACTAATTTCCCACTGAAAGTCATGATGGAGTCTCTTACATTACTTCCCATTCATTTGCTCCGTGTGCTGAATTCTGTTTGGCCAAGGCCCTTCCCCTTTTATCTTGCTTCCACTTACATAGGATGCTCATTGCTGCTCACATAGAAGGGACTGGATCATCTCCAAAGTGCTGATATAGTACAGCTTTTATATATTTAAAGCTAGGTTTACATATTAGAGAGTAGAAATTTGTTCTGCATTTAGCTGTCATTCATTTTATTTCTATTCTGCCCATCTGGCCTAAGGCCACTCTGAGCGGTTTGCAAGACAATAAGCAGGTAGAGCTCGGATACCCCTATTCTGGCTTTGTTGCTTTTCTGAGCTACAGAGTTTGTCAAAGTTCTGAGCATGGTGGGCCATATTTTGTAACTATGGCTATATCAAAACTGATTCCCCCCCTCTTCTTAGTTACCATGGACAATGAAACATACAAACATAAATAATGGTGCTTTGGAATTAAAATTAAATTGTGAATCGGGTTATCTTACATGATCTTGAAAGATAAGTAATTACAGAAAGTACTGTACATTGATGTGATATAGGACAAGCCAGCTTGCATTTCTATTTCCAATTAAGCAGTGGATTTCTTGAGCCTGTGTTGCTGCATTTTTTGCTGGGCTTTCATGTGTTTTTGAATGCAGTGGGTAATTCAGTAGGAAAAGTATCTGTAATATATAATTAAAAGTTATAAAATGTAAATGTATCTCTCATAGGCTAGAGTCATGACTGCATCATCATCATTTAAAAAACTAGTTTTTAAAACGATATGATTAGCTATAGGGAATAAACTTATGAATTTATAATTTATCTTAAGCAGATATTATGTTATGCAGAAGTCATATATAAATGTAAAATAGAAAGTAAATTTCCAAGCAGCTTTACATTGGTGCACCAGTTCACTTACTGTGTGCAGGGCATAGAATTGTCTCTTTGAATCTGTGCTTTGCTAATTATGTCATATTATAAGGCATTCTTAGAAATATTATATTATATTTGATAACTGATAAAGCAGCACAGTATATCTCAGTGTTTCATGTGTGTTTATGTGTTTAGGCAGTAAAATTTTGACAATCACTGCTTTGCTAAACAAACATACATTCTAGCCTCAGACCCCAATCTAAAGCTTGCCGAGTCTGCCCGGTGGTCCCACTGGGCTTTGATTGGCCCTGTTAATTATTGTAAATTAACAATTACAGCACAGATGTATGAAAGTGGTGTATAAATATATCAGGGCAGTTTCTGAGTTAATACATGTCTGAACCTGTGTTCTGAATATTGTGATTACAATGGCTATTTTTATTTAAACTAGAGAATACTGTCTATATTCTTTGTGCTGAATTATCCTGTTAATCAACTATGGACTGCAAAATGTTCAGAAATAGGAAGAAAACATATTCATAAAACAAAGAGGTTTTGTGGCCTGAAGGAACAAGGAACAAATACTTTTATGATTAAGTCAACAGTATTGTGCAATGCTGAAGGGCTCTTTATGTGTTACATTTCAGTCTTTGAAATTGCTTGGTTGTATTTTAACATTTTCTGCATTTTGACAGAAAATGCATTTTTAAGGTGCTTTATAATTGAAAAAACACAGTATGGCATCAACAACAAACAAAACAGTTTAATATATAAAAAAAAATCCCCACAATTATAACAGGCTCCATCCATCAGTCTCTGTATATGCCTGTTGCAAAAAAATTTATGTTACCCTTTGGTTGGATATCAAAGAGAATGTACAACAATAAAGTTTAAAGTACATCAGTTACTAAACAAGAGTACTTAAACTATGCAAAAAGCAACATATAACAGGTTGTGCTAAAAGAGTGCAGGCAGGAGTTAAACACTCCTATGGTATTAGATATAATATCAAATGCCTTTGAACATAAAACATTGTGGACCATGAAGATTTTAGCATAGGCAGCAGGAGAGCCTCCACGAGGAGAGAATGGGTTGATGCAGCTGACAGGGCTTCCTTTCTAGTTGACAACTATCCCCTCACCTCAGGCAGCAAGGACACTGGAGTAAGGTCTCCAAATGGGGGAAGGATGTTTCTAGAGATATCCAGATTCCAAACCAAGTAATGTTTTAAATATAAGGCTCAATCCTTTGAAGCGTGATTCCCACTGGCTCTTGGACTAATTCCAATCTTCTCATTCTAGGAAGATGTGGTTCCTGAGACTCATCCTGGGTGAACCAGGTATAGTTTTCAAGCAGTCTTCTGAGGCAAAGAGTTAGAGATCTAGAAGTCATAATAATTTCTAGTAGTCCAAGGCTTACGTTTCTGGAAGTAGAACTAAAACCCTGAAATGTTGGATCAGACCCTGAAAGATGGTAACTATACTGCTATAACATTTGGCGGCTTTACATTACTACAATATAGTAATTACTATATTTACATTATAATTACTATATTTACATTACTACAATATTACTGCTCTGGCCATGCTGCACTGGCTGCCCATCCGTTTCCGCATTGACTTCACAGTGTTAATGCTTAGATATAAGGCCCTACACAGTTTAGGACCTCGATACTTGGCGGAACACTTACTCCCAACTAGTTCTACCCATGTCACCCGTGCAAGCCAAGAGGTGAGGCTGAGAAGCCTGACGCCAAGGGAGGCCTGGAAAGAAAGAACTAGAAACTGGGCCTTCTCAGCGGTGGCTCCTCGTCTCTGGAATAACCTACCTCCGGAGATTCGCGCTGCACCCTCGCTGGGTACTTTTAAGAACCAACTAAAAATATGGATGTATAGGCAGGCCTTCCCTTCCAGTTAATTCCTGTCCTCTTTCCTTTTTTTCTCTCTTTATTTGATTTATTTTTATTTTTCCCATCTTATAGAATCATCTAATTAATTAATTGTTATAATTTTTTTAGAACTTGTTATCATTTGTTGTAAGCGGCCTAGAGTGGTCAAAATGACTAGATAGGCGGGGTATAAATACAATCAATCAATCAATCAATCAATCAATCAATCAATCAATCAATCAATCAATCAATCAATCAATCAATCAATCAATCAATCAATCAATCAATCAATCAATCAATTGTACAGATGGTACTTAACCTGTGCCAGAGATGGTTGCATAGTGGTAGCATATGGTTTTGTAGTTGTGTAGGTACAAAGGAGGCTTCTAGATTGGCTTCAAATGGTATCTTCACCCAACCACAGGTTTAGCCTGTAGTTCCCTCCTTTTTTAACACTGCGAAGACTTGGTGATTAATATGTGGAAAATAGGGTTTGCTTTGAAGTTTGTTGCCTCAAACAAGCATTTGGTGTTAAGACCACTCTGAGAATTTTTTTTTATATTCCACCTGTTGTAAATGCTAGGTGATGCTTAGTAGTGCAGTTTTACACAGTGAACGCATAACTGGCCTGTCAAACTGAACATAGCTTGCTGTCTGTGTATTGTGTTCTCCCTGAGAATTGGCAGCTATCCTAATTCACAGTTTCACAGAAGGCACTGAAAGTTTATTATATTCTTGGCAGATAGCCATATGTAGTTGGTATAGACTGTTTGGCTTGCTGGGTCATTCATTGTGCAGGTAGGGGCTTGTAGATCTGATCTGTTTCCAAATAGTGCCACAAATATGCTATGTATGTACGTGCACATGTGTAATTTGCAGTTGATTTTGCAGACAAGTTTTATCAAACTTAGTTTGTGGGAGACATAGTTTTCATATCCTGAATTTGTGGATAAGTTACATCATTGCTCAAGAATACAAATTGTGCTTAGGAGACAATGGCCAGAATTTAGTTGGTTGCTGCATCACAAAGGTATGCAGGTGTAACTTTGCTGGGCATTGTGCCTAGTCAACACAGATTGTACAATTCGATAGTGTGGTCAAACTCACAGTCCCTATTGTGTAATGTGTTGGCGGAAGTGCTTCATGGATAGATAGCCTTCCCACTGTGGACATAATGTTGAGCTACGCAATAGGATTATAGCTTTTGAGAATCAGCTCTAAATCCAGTCTGGCTATTGGAGGAGATCAATATGTCAGTCACACATTGTTATTTGAATTTTTTTTCTTCATTTGGTCAGGCTTGGTTCACAAGACAGTGATGCCATTGACAACAGAAACTCCTGTTAAATTCCTGTCTTTAGTCTTTTATTACTTGTTCAAATTCCCAAATTTCAGGTTTTAGAGATACAGACACTGGGCGTAAGTGCAGGAATCATGTCTCTACAGGAAATTCTTCATAAAAATCAGTGGTCTATGAAAGTGCAAACTTAAAAAGAAAAGATCTGGGATGCCCTTTAAGTTAATTAATTTGCAAATGTGCCTTTGTAAGCAAACTACAAACGTGTGCTGCCATCGCTGTATTTGATGTTTCTCCATCCAGCTCCAACAGATTAGATCCCAGTGACATATCCCATTAGATATTGCAGAGGGGAAGCAAACATTGTAATTGCCACTTTGGGCAGCAGGGACACTTTCAGGCTGCTGGGGTGGCAGTTTTTGCCAAGTTCCTCCTTCCGGTCTGTTTTTGCTATCTTGACACGAGACACATAGAGAAGAGGTTGGAAAAGCCTTGCCAACATACTTTTCTGAAGGCCAGAGCAAGACAAAGAGCCCCTCCTTTCTCAAGGTTCCTTTGGAATCTTTGTACTGTAATATGTTTTCAGTCTCCTTTGCCTTTGAAGTGTAACACCTGCGCTAACACAACTAGTTCAAGATGCCAGCAACACATCTCATGCTTCACAATCATAAACATAGCAGCAGTCGTTCTAGGTTCGGGCAGTTAATACAATTTGTAAATTGCCCAGTTTTGAACTGAGCAGGAACATGACCAGGCAATTCCATGTTCTCCTTGCAAACAAGGGAGGAAAGGTGCAGTTCCTCCTCCTTTGTGAGTAGAGAAGGATCCTCAAAACCATAGTTGGGAGATTTGGGAATATGCAGTAATTTGGGGTGTTTCCTCCTCTCCTTCCATTAAACATGCAATTTAAATGACCTGGTCCTGTCCAACTGCAGTTGACTGCTTTTGTCTGAACCAGCAAATCGCCTCTAAGAAAAACTTGGAAACCTCACATTGCTCAAGGTTGTTTGGAGGATTGTCTGAATACAGCCTTATTGTGACTTCTGGTTGCTTCTTCAGACGTTCCTACATACATACCCAATATTTTTTGTAGAATTGCTACGATGTTTGAGTTCCATATGGTTCATTAAATATTTGTTTTCTTAGGTTTTTGAGCACATTGACAAATTTAATGTTACAATGTTGCATCTCATTCTTACAGATGACCTTGAAAGCAGATACAGTACCATTAAATTCAGTTTACTTTTTTTTTTCATTGTGTGTTTACAGTCCCAGCCAACTTGGCCAAGAATGTGTGTCTCTTCTGCATTTTTATTTCCTATTTGGTGCTGGTGCAGACATGGTAAACCATTACTACTAAATGGGTCATAGTTGCAATTTGGTCTGAACAGAGAATGTGCTTGCTTCGTAATATGCCCACCACGGCTTTCCTTGCTGTCTGTTTCTGAATGCATTTGCCTAGTGTCCTCTTAATGATAGCACACTGCTGCTATATTTATGAATCTAGACATGATTTTAAAAAGAACAACAGCTCTAAAGTCAGCTATAACACTGTGAATGATGAAACAAACTCGTTCTATCAGTTTTCTTGCATAATACATTAAAGCATCATTTAAAAAAAATCAGTTCACCTCTGCATTAGTGCCACATTCTGACAGCTTAATCACAAAACAAATTCAAAAACAAATAGGCACTGTCTTTTATACGGGGTCCCTAAATCCCTGGTAATTGGTACCAGACCTTAGTAGAGAAGATTACAACTCCAGTTATAACAGCAATTATTCAGAGCTACCTCCCACTGAAATGAAAGATAAATGTGATGGTCTTCTTTAAGTTACCTTATCCAGTCTCACAAAGTAATCTTTAGTTCAGTAAAATACTTTGTGGAAAATAAAACTATTTACTTTTGGAACTTGTGCTCTTTGGAACTTTTATAAAGCTGATCTTTAATTTTTGAGACTAAAACTTGAGAGAACAAATCTCAAAATAAGATAATAGAAAACTTTATTATTACTGTAGGGAATTTAAAATATTTTAAATAAGATTTTGAATGAGTTTTCATACCTGTCCTAACTTACCGAAGTTTTGTAGGTTATAAAAATACAACAGTAACACAGAAAAGACAATACATAATTACTGGTACTGTACATTCCTTTGTGATACCACTTAGTCCCATTGTACTGAATTTTGGCCTAATGTTGCTTGATGTTTTTCTTGCAATACTAGAATTTGTTTTGTAGTGTGGCAGCAAATAATTAGAGTGAAATCATCATCACCTCAGAATTGCAGAGTTGGAAGGGACTCTATGGATCACTGCGTGAGTTAAAATACCTTTGGCAATGTGAATCAAACTTCCAACTTCTGGTTCTGCAGCCAGATACCTAAACCACTGAGCTATCCAACCAGTTTTTATTTTTGATTACTTCTAGCTACGTAATTATTTTCTTTTTAATTGCTTCTATATAATTGTTTCTTTTTTCTTTCTTTTTTTAAAAAAAAAACATATAGCTTGCACCATCCCATAAACTATTTTAGTGATTGTGTCGTATCCCTCCCTATCCATGTTTGCTTATCTGGATGAGTATGAGATTTATAATGCACCTGGATATGTATAATTAAATAATCATGTGCTGTCAAGTCAGTTTTGATTTATGGCAGTGAGGGGCACCCTGAGACTGTGCAAATTGCCCATGGCCACCTGGCCTGGTTCTACTCACAGGAGGCACAGCATAGAATCACTCTCCCAATCTTTGGCACCACTGAGCTGTCCAGCCATCTATGTATATTTAGGGCCTCTTGAAATCAAAGGAATAGGCGTTGCAGCTGGACTCAGGATAACAGTATTTTTCAGCACCTCTTGAAACACGGTAGTTCAGAACTGTTGAACTTGTTATATAGCTCTGCGGTTGTTGTTTCTCTTCAAAGTGGAGTCTACTAATAAACCTGTGTATCTACGTAGTTCTTCCAACTTTGGAAAGGAAAAAAAAAAGGATTCCACAGCATTGTTCCATTAAAATTATGTTGTTGCCTGACTAAGATAATAACTGTCTGTTAATGTGGAGACAAAACTCCACAAAGTGATTGGGTTGAGTTACAACTGGCCAGTCAACAAGCCTTTGAAGAATCTTAGGATAACAATGAGAAAAAGAATGGCATAATTGTAGGTTTAGAGCACTGTAACATAGCAGGTTTAGAACACTGTCACAGCATCTTAAAAAGCAGAGACTTCACCTTGCCAACAAGAGTCTGCATAATCAAAGCTATGGTTTTTTATTTATTTATTTATTTATTTATTTATTTATTTATTTATTTATTTAACTTATATGCCACCCACTCTATCCAAAGGTCTCTGGGCGGCTTACAACAGTTAAAATTCAATTAAAATACAATAAAAGATAAAATGATTAAAATACAATTAAAATTGCTATCAGGACCTACAGTTGATGTTATTTCAATTAAAAGACTTCTGGAACAGAAAGGTTTTGACCTGCCACCGAAATGTCATCAGCGTCAGTGCCAGATGAATTTCACTTGGGAGGGCATTCATAGTCTGGGGGCAGATGCCGAAAAGGCCTTTTGTCTACAGGCCATCCCTCTTACCTCCTTGAGGGACGGCTCTTTCAAAAGGGCCCCCTGGCTAGATCTTAACTGCCGGGTAGGCTCATATAGTGATGCATGGAAGTGAGAGCTGGACCATAAAGAAAGCTGACCGCCGAAGAATTCATGCTTTTGAATTGTGGTGCTGGAGGAGGCTCTTGAGGGTCCCCTGGACGGCAAGGAGAACAAACCTATCCATATTGAAAGAAATGAACACTGAATGCTCACTGGAAGGACAAATCCTGAAACTGAGGCTTCAATACTTTGGTCATCTTATGAGAAGAGAAGACTCCCTGGAAAAGACCCTGATGTTAGGAAAGTGTGAAGGCAAGAGGAGAAGGGGACGACAGAGGATGTGATGGATGGACAGTGTCATCGAAGCTACGAACATGAATTTGACCCAACTCCGGGAGGCAGTGGAAGACAGGAGGGCCTGGTGTGCTCTGATCCATGGGGTCATGAAGAGTCGGACACGACTAAACGACTAAACAACAACAACGTACGTAGCTGCTAAAGATATATGTTAAAATATGAATACCAATAAATAACCAGTATTGCAGTTAGCCGCAATGAGTTACCACTTTCTCCTAGGTCACAAGGTTACCAAACCAGTGTGCTTCATGTTATGACGTCCAGATTGAAATGCATAGATCTGTCAGTTTTGTTTTTAGTTTGATCTTGAGATCTATATTTTTCAGAGATTTTATTTATTTATTTATTTGATTTGATTTGATTTGATTTGTATTCTGCCCTGTATCCCGCCCATCTGGTCTATGCGACCACTCTGAGCGGCTTTAAAGGTGTAACTACACTACTGTATGTAATCAGGCATGAAATAAGTCCTGCTTCTAACACAGTTAACAATTTTGGGCCTGACATTTCCTTTAAAACCATGTAGGGGATTTATTTGTTTTTGTTTCTTTGGCTAGACTGTAAGCCTTTTGCATAGTTGTAATATTAACCTGTTTTATAGGGACATGGTGGCACTCTGGGTTAAACTGCAGAAGCCTCTGTGCTGCAAGGTCAGAAGACCTGCAGTCGTAAGATCGAGTTCACGCGACAGAGTGAGCCCCTGTCACTTGTCCCAGCTCCTGCCAACCTAGCGGTTTGAAAGCATGCAAAATGCAAAATGCAAGTAGATAAATAGGTACCACCACAATGGGAAGGTAACGGCGTTCCATGTCTAATCACACTGGCCACGTGACCATGGAAGATTGTCTTCGGACAAACGGCAACTCTGTGGGTTGGAAACGGAGATGAGCACCGCTCCCTAGAGTCAGAAACGACTGGACAAATTGTTAAGGGGAACCTTTACTTTAATATTACCTCTTTTAGCTTAAGCAGCAGCAATTTTTACCTATTTGACCCTTTCTCGGAAAGAAGATACATATAAGTGTATGATATTGCTGAGCATTTATCATCCCCAGTTTTCATGCCCCTAAACTGGCAACTAAATCCATTTCAGTTCTACTATATGTAGATGATGTAATATTGCTGTCTCAAGCAAAAGTGGGTCTGAGAAGACAATTAAGGGCATTTTCAACTACTGCCAGAAAGGTGAATTAGAGCAAGATGAAAGTAACGGTATTTTCAGAACGTTTCAGACTCTGTAAATGGTCCTTGAATGGGCAAGTAAACAGATTAGTCTTCAGATATCTAAGCATAATCTTTCAGACATCAGGAACATGGACAGCTCAACAAGAATATGTTTTGAAAAAACTTGCAAACTACAAAAATTTTAGGTTTTTCTAAACCAAAGGTCACAATTTCATACCAGCAATGCTGGAAGTTTACAGAGCCATGCCACTAGCTCAAATGCTATATGGGATTCCAATCTGGGCCAGCATAAATTTAAAATCATTAGAAATGGTGCAGTCTAAGTTTCTCAGGCAAATATTTGCCATACCTGGCTGTGTTCCAAATGCCTCCCTGAGGTTGGAAAGTAGCTTTCCCTCACTGCACACATAGGCCTTACTCAGGATGTTTAATTTTTGGTTAAGGCTGAATCTATTTTCCTCCAGTGTGCTCACCCTTATTATGGAGGATTCTCATGAGAATAAATAGATGAAAGATATCAAGTCCAAAGTACATACTTTTGGACTATTGCCTGTTTTTTAGGTACTGCATGGTGAGAAATTTATCAGAGTAGTGCCTATACAATATTGAACATCAAAATAATTTTTCTGCCACCAAGAAATCATGTCCTTAGTATGACTGCTCCATGACAAGCTGTCCAAAAACAATGGCACAATATCTGCATGTGC
This sequence comes from Pogona vitticeps, assembly GCF_051106095.1. Lineage (NCBI taxonomy): Eukaryota > Metazoa > Chordata > Lepidosauria > Squamata > Agamidae > Pogona > Pogona vitticeps. The sequence goes on along the minus strand of NC_135787.1, from coordinate 101,668,612 downwards.
TAACAGCTCCAAAATACAAAAGGTTCTTTTCATGCGCACAACTTAATGTCATCCCTTCAGCACTATTTGAGGGCCATTTCAAAGGAATACCATTACAAAATTCCACATGACCATGTGGTGAAGATGTTGAAATGCTTCCCCATGTGCAATTGTTTTGATCTTTCTATAGAGAGCTACGCAAAGAGCTAACTTGCCCCTTGTTACTTAAGAAGCCAGATCATTCATGTGATTCCTATGTACAGTATCTTTTCTCCTTGAAGATCGAGATAAACAGGTGATGGTACAGTCAGTTAAATTTTTAACAGCAACAATTAAAATAAGGCCAAATATGATTTTAAAATAGTAACCTTTTATAGATGGACTTGTCTAATTTTGGCACAAGTATATTGTATATATCTGATGTGTATGCAATTATTACCGTGACTTTAATATGTTGATTTTATATTTTTGTAAATTTTACAAAGATTTTACTAAGACCTATGGCTAACACAAATGCTATTTAGCTATAAGAAAAATAATGCATTTTTCACAGCTGGAGGAGAGAAGGTAGAGAAATTGTTTTCAAAATTGACATCTGCATCTGTAGTATCCTAAAAAGAATTGTAGTGGAATTGTGTGTTGGGATGGAGTTAGATTCTGAATCAGTTTAGAGAGGAGGCTGTTTAGAAGTGCATAAGTTGCAGTATCTCACTGTACCATGAACTCCTGATTTAGCTATATACAGGGAAGGATAGCAACAGGAAGAAGAATACAGTCATAGGACCTATTCAGAGGAAATTATGGTAAGGAGAAACATTTTTTCCTGTTGAGTACCTGGAAGACATGTACTCAAATGAAATTTATTGGTTGCAATTGCGTGGATTTTCCTGAAAAAGTAGAACCTGAAAAAATTTTCACTGTTCTAAGTAATGTAACCTGATTTAGCATGTTTGGATTAAATGTTATATTTAAGCACATTCAAAGTTACACGTGGGAATTGCTTTGTTAGAATATTTGTAATAATATAAAGAGAATAGTGTATACTTCCCTTATATTTAACAAAAAATAACTGCACCTGAAAGAATGCTGTATTTTTGGGACACATGTTTAATGAGAGCTGTACCTCATATATCAACAGTTTAACTTTATCTTGCTGACGTATAATTGTAGCACCTTCCTCTTCACTCACTCTCTCTCTCTGCTCTACTTTTCGGTTCCATTTCAAATGGAGAAAAATCTGATTCAATATAAAGTATTTACTTGAACATTCTGTTTCACTGAAGGATGGGTGTGAGTCTGTGGGCACAGGAAACTTTCCACATTTTGTCTTGATTTCTTGTACTTCTGACTGAGAAGCAAGAGATTTTGCGAAATAGAAACAAACTGAGCAGTGTGTTAATGTTAATCCAGTCCTCTTTGTTTTCTTGGCTGAGTGGAAAGCCTCCCATTTCCTTCCACAAGAAGCTGTTGTTGGTGGAATGCTTAGAATCTTGATGGCAATTCTGAACAGCAGGCAGGTGTTGCAGTATCATTGCCACCAGAAGAATATACTATATAGTATGGAACGTTTTCCATGGAAAAATATAGCACTGGAATTTTTTTCCCCACAGAAAGTTTTTTGCCTGGCTTTTCTGATGGGCCATGAAGGAGTTCATAAAAACATCAGGCCAAATGCTGTTTGCATAAACTTGGGTCCTCGAAACAGCCAATTTAACAAAACTGAAATCTGCCTATAACCCCCCCCCACACACACACACATACACACAAACACACATCTCTCCCTAGGACTCACTTTTGCTCTGGGTAAGATGTAAGTCCATTCAAGCTTGGGCACTCTCCATCCTCCCTTTCATCCCCCCCCCCCAAGTGAAGACGGCTCTTCAAGGTACATAAACTTTTTATTAACTGACAATGGTGAACCATGAACAACAACTCAGTTAGGACCATCTATCCTTAAACCTGGGTGTTAGGAAAGACTTCACCAACAGGGGTTCACCCTCAAAGCGTTTGTGATTAGTCAGTAGGTTTCTGGTCGGGTTGCACAGGCTGAGGCAGATGGTCCCACAGCAAGGGTGTCAAGTCCTCTCCCCTTCTGTAGGCATCATTGATTGATTGCTCGGTACTGGTCTGCCTCCCTTCCTCCAAAGATCCTCACCTTTCAGGTACACATAAATGGTCCATTCTACAGGTTCTATTTCTCTTAATTGCACAACTGTCCCTCCTTTCCCTTTCTTCTGTATATCTCCTCTCCCTCTCTTAGCCTCAGCCAGAGCAGTTGTATAATACTCCTCTCTATTTCCTCAAGAGGTAATTTCATCCTGACTCTCTCTCTGGTCCATGGTTCCTCCATTTCCAGCCATCCCCATCCAATGGGTATATCTTCATCCTTTTCCTCGCTCTTCTTTCTCCTTTCCTCCTCCTGTTCTACCTCTGTCTCCCAGTCTAGCTCCCTTTTTATCTCTCCCTCCACCTCCGTCACCAGATACCCCTCTTCTATTGGTGTGTCTGCCCTGACCATTGCTTTCCCTCTTTTTCTCCTCCTCTTTACATAAGGACATAAGAAGAGCCATGCTGGATCAGGCCAAGGGCCCATCTAGTCCAGCTTCCTGTGTCTCACAGTGGCCCCACCAGATGCCTCTGGGAGTGCAAGAGACAATGAGATACATACCTGTCTCCTGATACCCCTCCCCTGCATCTGGCATTTTGAGGTACCTTCCTTTTAAGACTGTAGATTATACATCCCCCTCATGGCTTGTAATCTGTGATGGACTTTTCCTCTGGGAATCTATCCAGTTCCCTTTTAAAGGGAACTAGGCCAGACACCATTACCACATCCTGTGGCAACGAGGTCCACAGGAGCTTTGGGCTGGAAGAGGAGCCTGTTCCATGATTCCCCAATGATGTTCTGTACTCTACAACACTTGAAAGAACCTTTCCAAATCAAGTCCTAAGTGCACTTTTTTTTTAATGCAGCAGCCATGCTGATACCATCATTTATATTTCTGCACCTGTACTCTTGAATCGAGCAAATTTGTAGCAATATGACTTGGAAGGCAACGAAGTTCTTCCTCTTTCTTAATAACATTTTTATTGTCCCTTTTTTCCTGTACTTCTAAGTGGAGATACGTTAGATTCTCAGAAGCAGTTGTTTTTATCTTGGCCATCTGGTAAGAAATTTTTGACAGAAGTGCACTATTTGTTTCAAATGCAATTATGGCTGAAAAAAACAGCTTTAAAATCTTTAGGGAGTTCTTCAGCTAAAACTGGAGGACATCCTCATCAACTGCAGTGTTCTTCACACTCCCAGGTACTTCAAGATCTTCAGCTGTTACTGATTCTTGATAGTCTTTGTTTTTTAAAGTAAGCTTTCAGAGGAGATCACCACTCCACCCTATTGAGTTTTACAGTATGTCTTTAGCGTCACTATTTTATTTTTTGTATTTGTTTTCTCCTTGCTGCTTCTTAAAGGCTGCAGTTGCAATGTGAGTAGCTTTTACATGTTTTATAACGTCTTTTGCTTATCTGTAGATCTTTTGGAGGTTGTCCAGTTGCGTGATGTCACTATGAAGCAAGTTTAGCCCATGATATGCGCATCCTTTTGCAGTAATATGCAGATACTTACCCATTATAATCTCCCATACAGCTTTCACTTTACTTGCGTTGTCAGTCAACAAAGCAAATATTTTATCCCCTTCCTGTTTTCTGTAGCATTTATTCCAGTGGTTCTCTACAAAAATGTTTGAGATGTTGTTATTACAAGCTTTCTCATTCCTTCGCACTTTGTATTTTCAAATCCATCTGTAAGTACAGAACTGCGGGACATGGTGCTTCATTGAGTTTTCCTTGCACAGCTTCTGTTATGCCTTTGTATGCTGACTCTTAACAAAGGCTTGGCCTAAGTAGATCTTCTGACAAAGAGTATGATGTTCTCAGTACATTTGAAAACTTCTTGCTATTATCCATTTTCATTTCTTGATACTGGGCTTCCAGAAGAATATCAGTCTTGCAAAAACTTGGTCAATTCCTTCCCAACCTACCCCTCGCCATGGGATATCATCTTGTCTATAAATGCTACTCAAAACTAGCCGCCCAGAGTAGACCTTCGGTCTAGATGGGCGAGATAGAAATCCAATAAATAAATAAAATAAATAAAACTACTGATGTTGAGTATTTCATGGATGCAGTGTTTTGCCATGTTTGTTTACTTGAAGATCCTGTTGCTTACTGAGAAACTCTTTGTGATGATGATGCTGGTACAAAAGGTGCAAAAAGAAGACTTCTTGAGCAAGAACACTGGGAAAAGCTATTTGCACTTTCATCATTATGGTCCTCCTTTCTTAGACCCATGAGAGATTTTTGATGCCTGCAGTACACTTCTTACATGCAAGGACACATTTTGTTTTCTCAGTAGCATTTGGAAGTTCATATTCATTTGACAGTGTTTGCAAGTCACATGTTTTTCTCTCATGTGAGAGTAGAAATGCCTCCATGTGCTAGGCTCTGGGATAGTGAACATTTGGCGCCCCAGATGTTTTAGACTGCAAATCCCAGAATTGCCAGCCTATATTGCGAGTGATAATGAGCTATGGGAATTATAGTCCAAAAGATCTGAAGCACCAAAAGTTTGCTACCTCTGTACTAGACATAGACATTGGTCTCACCATTTTGCTGAGGGGAGAGAAAGAAAAAAAATAATTAGGTGACTAATGTGCTAGTAAACACATCTCTAGAGAGGGGTGCAAAAAGTACCAGAAATCATGAAGGTTATGTAGATAAACTATTTCAGTTGGTTCTCTGAACTGAGATAAATCTGAACTCTTATCTTTCAAATAAGTGTGCTTTCAGCTCCTTTTTGCTGTTCTATATCTCTGAAAAGGGTAATCATAAGTCAGAATTCACTTAAGAGTACACTTTTGTTTATACTTCTTCCCAGTCCTTTGAGCCTCGTTGAGTGGACAGAAAAAGATGCAGTAAGTATATAACTCAAGGTAGCCAGCAGATGAAGAAGAAATAGAAACCTTCTTTCTTCTCTTGTGACAACAGCACTTCCTTGTAGAGGCAAAATGCATCTTCTTCATTTGATCATTTTAATTTCAGTTTACAATGTAGGATTTGCTTGTTCTCAATGTACAAGACTCCAATGATCTGATACTGTACATCGTTACAAAGGGCAGATTTTATTTTTTAAAAAATCAGTTTTTATTTTACAATTTAAAAAAGCAATTTTTTATTATTTATGATTATTTAAATCATTTTGATTTTTTAAAAATTATTTAATTTATTTTAAATTATTTAAATCATTTTGATTTTTTTTAAAAAAAATCATTGATTTTTATTGAAGCCTTGGTCTTCCATAAACATTTAGTACATCATTTTTAGAAAATATTTTGGGAGTAAATATATGAAAGCCTTGTTTCATCAGTCATGAAAAAAAATCCATAATCCCTTCCCCACACACACACACTTTTTGTGTGTGTTTTAGAAATAAACAAACAGTAAAGGCTTCATGAAGGAAAAAGACAGCAAAAAAAAACCTTACACATTTTTTGACAAAAACTTCTATTTTCTTTCCAAGCCATCATTGCTCTCTACCAGAACAGATCGTAGACTGTAGGTGCAAGAAAATGAGATAATGGAAATTTGAGGTGGCAAGGCAGGCCCTCCTAACTTCAGACTGCACCAATGAAATGCCTTTTGTGTACAGTGGTGCCTCACTAGACGATGTTAATCCGTTCCATTGAAATTGTTGTCTTGTGAAAACATCATCTAGTGAAAAGCATTTCCCCATTGGAATGCATTGAAACCCATTTAATGCGTTCCAATGGGGGGAAATAGTTGTTGTCCAGCGAAAATTGCCCATAGGGAAGCCATTTTGTGAAGCGCCAATCAGCTGTTTAAATCGCTGTCTTGCGAAGCATCGGTCCCGAAAACACCCGTTTTGCGAAGATCACCATAGGGAAGCTATTTTGCGAAGCCGCCAATCAGCTGTAAAAATCGTTGTCTTGCAAAAAAACGGTCTGCGAAGCATGGAGCAAATAATCATCCAGCAAAATCCCCCATAGGAAAAACCATTTTGCGAATTGCAAGAGCAATTGCAAAAAATCAACATCTAGCGAAAAAAACGTTTTGTGGGGCAATCGTCTTGCAAGGTACCACTGTATGTACTTCCACATTTAAAAACATGGGTTCAGCTAATAATCATCATGTCGTCAAGTCAATTCTAACTTATGGTAAGGCATATAGTCCTTCAAAATATTTTGGCATAGAGATATTACAGCTGCATCCCAGCTGTTCTTGCTTCTGTCTTGTCCCATCAACTCTAGTGCAGATCATGTGCTCATCTTCTGGGATCCTCTGGCATTGGGAATTCCACATGTTGAATGTTGACAACACCAGTGTCAGCAGTCAAATCCTACAGGATTCCCTCTTGTACTCACTACCATTCACAAAGTGGCACCAAGCAAGGGGAAATCCTAGAAGCTCACGTTTTTCACTAGTTAACCACTTCTCACCCAAACACATGAGTTGTCAGGGCTGCTTTTTGACAAACGTGAGTGGTAGTGAGTACAAGAGGGTACCTATAGACCAGCGGTCCCCAATCTTTTTGGGACTGTGGACTGGCTGAGCCTCTGAGGAAGGTGGGCCACCCCGCAGATGTGCACAGGGGTGTGCATGTTCTCGGGCACATGCACGAAGCGGTGGGGGCACCCACCCGCCCTTTCGCGCAGGCACTCAGGCGCATGTGTGAAGGGGTGGGGGAGTGTTCAGGCTGGCGCTGGCATGGGTCCACATGGACAAAACAGCTGTGAGGAGGGGAGCACATGCGGGGGGGGGCAGGAGGTCTGTCTTCGTGGCCTGGTCCAGCTCAGGCCATGGACTGGCACCGGGCCGCGGAGCGGGGGTTGATGACCTCTGTTATAGACCATCTTGACTGCTGAGATTCGTGTTGTCTACATTTTGACTGACCTTTACTATGTAAAACTTGACATCCTTTTTCCTGCTGGCAACACAGCCCAATATTGTACAGCAGCATCAGTCCATTTCCTTGAATTTTGAATTGAGGGTACAGAAGCACATTATATCACATTCATAAATCAGAGGGTTTTTTTTTAAAAAAATTGAATTTTGTCTTGCACAGCAGAAAATGCAGCTTGACTGCTGAGAAATGCCAATGAGAAATGGGCAGAATAATTGCAGCAATGACAAATTCCTCTTGCAGACCAGTTGCTTCAGTCTAGGCTCATTTCCAGTACATGAGAAATAGTTAACATGCTTTTTTGTTCAGATGGAAGGATATTAACTTTTAAAACATGAAGTGCAGCATTTAACAAAAAGAATCAAACGTGTTTGACTTTGTGAACTGGCTATAAAGGTACTGATAAACTGCATCTAGTATATAGAAATACTTTTAGTATGGAGTTACTGGATACCAAAAATTAGAGAAAATGGCTGAAATCCTGTTGCTTAGTATAGTAAGTTGCAGCTAGCATAAGTAGTTATAGGCCCATTGAATCAAGGGAAAGTGTGGAGAAGTTAATTCAGTGGGCCTGCTCTAGTTGCAACATACTACATTATGAAATAGGATTTCAGCCAGTGCATCCCAATTCCAGCAATAAAATATTAGCTCAACTATTATAAAAACTTAACTACTATAAAATGTAAGATCTATGAACCTTGGTTAGCTGGATGTGATCAAACAGGAGATGGCAAGAATAAAAATTGACATCCTGGGCGTCAGTGGACTAAAATGGACAGCAGTGGGTGAATTCAATTCAGACAGTTATATCTGCTATTGTGGACAAGAATCCCATAGAAGAAATGGAGTAGCCCTCATAGTCAACAAAAGAGTGGGAAAAGCTGTAATGGGATACAATCTCAAAAATGATAGAATGATTTCAATACGAATCCAAGGCAGACCTTTCAACATCACAATAATCCAGGTTTATGCACCAACCACCAATGCTGAAGAGGCTGAAATTGACCAATTCTATGAAGACTTAAACACCTTCTAGAACTGACACCAAAGAAAGATGTTCTTGTCATTATAGGGGACTGGAATGCTAAAGTAGGGAGTTAAGACATAAAGGGAACAACAGGTATGTTTGGCCCTGGAATTCAAAACAAAGCAGGCCGAAGGCTAATAGAGTTTTGTCAAGAGAACAAGCGGATCATCACAAACATTCTTTTCCAACAATACAAGAGGCGACTCTACACATGGACATCACCATATGGGCAATACTGAAATCTGATTGATTATGTGCTCTGCTGCCAAAGATGGAGAAGCTCTACACAGTTAGCAAAAACAAGACCTAGAGCTGATTGTGGCTCTGATCATCAGCTTCTTATAGCAAAATTCAAGCTTAAACTGAAGGAAGTAGGAAAAACCACTGGGCTAGTCAGGTATACTGTAACCTAAACCAAATCCCTTATGAATACACAGTGGAAGTGAAGAAGAGATTTAAGGAACTAGATTTGGTGGACAGAGTGCCTGAAGAACTATGAACAGAGGCTCGTAACATTGTACAGGAGGCAGCAACAAAAACCATCCCAAAGAAAAGGAAATGCAGGAAAGCAAAGTGGCTGTCCAACGAGGCCTTACAAATAGCAGAGAAGAGAAGGGAAACAAAAATGCAAGGGAGACAGGGAAAGTTACAGAAAATTGAATGCAGACTTCCAAAGAACAGCAAGCAGAGACAAAAGGGCCTTCTTAAATGAACAGTGCAAAGAAATAGAGGAAAATAATAGAAAAGGAAAAACCAGAGATCTGTTCAAGAAAATTAGAGATATTAAAAGAACATAGGTAGGCAATGGAACATAGGTAGGCAGTGGGCTTCTTCTTGCAAAGCTTTCCTTTAGTCAAATCTTAATAATGCTATACAGACTAAGCACTTGTCTGATATCCCTCAGGCCCCATGTTCAAGGCTCAAGTTCTGGAAGAATCTGTTTCTCCCAAGAAAACCAATCAGCATATGCATGTCAAATATAACATTAAAGTGTTGACTATACACACAGAAAACAACATCCACAGGGAAAGAACAGGAAAATCGCATCAGAACAAGGATAGGATCCTGGGTATTATTGAGCTTTTGTCCACAAGCATCACTTACACATTACATCTAAAGATGGTAGATGTGCAGGCCTTGGGTGGCAAATACAATTCAGCTGCCCAACAATGCATTGCATAAGTGAATTTTCACAATGGATGAACAGGTCAAGTATAACATTGAATGCAAGGTGAATGAAACTGCAGTTGTACAACATGTCTTTATTCAACATGCATTCACAGGCTCAGAAGCTGCTTTAAATTAGGTTCACCATCATACTCTGTGAAGAGGATGCTTCAGCATTTTTACTGATTCAGTGCTCTCTTGGGAATAATATTGCTCTCTAAAAACATTCTCTTGCTCTCAGAATTTAGAAAATACAATATTTGAAATTCAGAACAATTACATACTTTATAGGGAACATCGTGTATAGAAAAAACAGGTTTAACTGCTTGCTGTTTGGATTTCTGTCTCATTCTGAAAGCACATCTTAATATCTAAATGTTCAAACTAGCTGTGTAGCCCTCAAAAAGGTCAACAGTAATACTAATCTACTGAATTGAATCTTACCACTTCCCTGTCGCTGTTCTTTTGGTTGGGGTGGTCAGGCTATTAGCTTTGAATGCACAACACTGTACATGTACTCTCATTGTAGATGCATATGTCCACCACAGTGATGATGTGATAAGCACACATACCTTTTACTTGGATTGATTTAAAAGCTCTCCTTTTCAAGTTTATCCCCAGAAAGGAGTGTTATTGTTTCGTGACCCCATGGACCAAAGCACGCCAAGACCTCCTGTTTTCCACTGCCTCCTGGAGTTTGGTCAAATTCATGTTGGTAGCTTTGGTGACAAAGTCCAACCATCTCATCCTCTTTCGTCCCCTTCTCCTTCTGCCTTCACACTTTCCCAACATCAGGGTCTTTTCCAAGGAGTCTTTTCTTCTCATGAGATGGACAAAGTGTTGGAGCCCCAGGTTCAAGATCTGTCCTTCCAGTGAGCACTCAGGGTTGATTTCTTATAGAATGGATAGGTCTGATCTCCTTGCAGTCCAGGGGACTCTCAAGAGCCTCCTCCAGCACCACAATTCAAAAGCATCAATTCTTTGGCGGTCAGCCATCTTTATGGTGCAGCTCTCACTTCCGTACATCACTACTGGAAAAACCATAGCTTTGACTATGCAGACTTTTGTTGGCAAGGTGATATCTCTGCTTTTTAAGAAGCTGTTGAGGTTTCTCATCACTTTCCTCACAAGAAGCAGGTGTCTTTTAATTTCATGGTTGCTGTCACCATCTGCAGTGATCATGGAACCCAAGAAAGTAAAATCTGTCACTGCCTCCATATCTTCCCAGTCTATCTGCCCGGAGGTGATGGGACCAGTGGCCATGATCTTAGTTTTTTGGATGTTGAGCTTCAGACCATTTTTTTCGCTCTCCTCTTTCACCCTCATTACAAGGTTCTTGTAAGTACCGTAGATGTTTTTCTGGAAGTCTGTGGCTTTCTCCATAATCCAGCACATGTTAGCAATTTGGTCTCTAGTTCCTCTGCCCCTTCGAAATCCAGCTTGTACTTCTGGGAGTTCTCAGTCCACATACTGCTGAAACCTACTTTGTAGGATTTGGAGCATAACCTTGCTAGCGTGGGAAATGAGTGCAATTGTACAGTAGTTGGAGCATCCTTTGGCACTGCCCTTCTTTGGGATTGGAAAGGCAAAAATGGGAAGTACCCAAGATGGAGCATAGCAGGTAGGCAGGCTGGAGTGAATCTAAGAAGGACGGCACCAACACAGCACACAGAAATTTTACAAGTACAGTGTGCCCTCGACTTACGAACTTAATCCGTTCTAGGAGGATGTTCATACCTTGGAAAGTTCGTAAGTCGACCTACCATTTCCCATTGAAATGCATGGGAACAGAATTACAGCGGTGCCTCGCATAGCGATTGCTCCGTTTTACAATGAAATCGCTTTGCAATAGACTTTTTGCCATCGCAAGAGTGATCGCTTTGTGATGGCCCCTATGGGGAAAATGCGCTTTGCGATGATCACGGGGAAGCGCTTCCCCGCGATCATCCCAAAGGCCCCGCCAATCAGCTGTGCAAAAATGGGGCCTTTGGGATGATTTCGGGGGAGCGCTTCCCCGCGATCATCCCAAAGGCCCCGCCGATCAGCTGTGCTGCGAGGGGTGGAGAGAGAGAGAGAGAGAGAGGAAGCACAGCTGATTGGCGGGGGTTGCGATGATCGCAGGGAAGCCATCATCGCAAACCCCACCGATCAGCTGTGCTTCAGCTCTCTCTCTCGTTCTCTCCACTTGCAGGCGCAGAGGGTCTTAGCCAGGGTGGTGGCAGCGGTGCCTCAGTCTCCCTGCCGAGGCTGTCAGTCTCCCTGCAGAGGCTGGAGCTGTGAGGGGTGGGGGGAGAGAGAGCCGAAGCACAGCTGATCGGTGGGGGTTTGCAATGATGGCTTCCCCGCGATCATCGCAAACCCCCACCGATCAGCTGTGCTTCGTCTCTCTTTCTCCAGCCCTCGCAGCACAGCTGATCGGCGGGGCCTTTGGGATGATCGCGGGGAAGCCATCATCGCAAACCCTGCCCATCAGCTCTGCTTTGGCTCTGTCTCTCCCCTTGCAGCTTTCTCGGCCAGGGTGGTGGCGGCGGTGCCTCAGTCTCCCTGCCGCGGCTGGAGCTGCGAGGGGTGGAGAGAGAGAGATGAAGCACAGCTGATCGGCGGGGCCTTTGGGATGATCACGGGGAAGCACTCCCCCGCAATCATCCCAAAGGCCCCATTTTCGCACAGCTGATCGGCAGTTCCAAAATGGCCGCCCACTGTATTGCCTCACTTTAGAGGCAGCAAAAATGGCCGCCCCTATGGAGGATTTTCCCATAAGGTGAGTTTTTAAGCCCATAGGAACACATTAAACACATTTTAATGCATTTCTATGGGCTTTAAAAAATCGCTTAGCGATGTTTTTTCCTGCATGGATTAATGTCGCTAAGTGAGGCACCACCATTCCAGCATTTCAAAAAAATAATAATACAAAAATAAAAATAAAAAGAGCAATTTCCACGTAGGGACTGCAAACACACACACGCGCGCACACACACACACACAGAAACATAATCCCCCCAGTCCAAACTCACTCTCCAAAACCCACACAGAAAAGTTTTTTTTTTTAAAAAAAGGACTTACCAGTCCGAAGCCTCCCGGCCCTCTGCTGGCTCTGTGCGGACGGGGGCGAACGGCCAGGCACCCAGCCTGCTCTAGCCTCCCAGCGCTCCGCTGCCTCCACTGCAGCCGGGGGCGAGCGGCCAGGCGCTCCGCTGCCTTTGGAGCTTTCAAAGGGCTTCATCCAATGTTCGGTGGGGTGCAAGCCCTGGGAGACCTCCCTGGGGGTCCCCACTGCCGCGATGGGCAGCTTCGGAGCTCTCTGAATTCAAAAAGGCAGGGAGAAAGCACAGGGAGTTCGAACTTTTGTCGGAGGAAGCCTTTTGAAAGCTCCAAAGGCAGGGAGGAAGGGCAGGAAATTTGAATTTCCCACCCTTTCTCCCTGCCTTTTGGGTTCATAACCCGATCCACGTTCGCAAGTAGGGCTTACTACTTGTGATGAGATTGGGTTCGTAACCCGAAAAGTTCTCAAGTAGGGCCGTTCTTAAGTCGAGGGCCCACTGTAATAACTGGAGCAAAGAGAACTCTGTGGGTTCTAGGCACTTTTACATATCCAAACTTCTTACTACCCCACTGAACATTTTGATTGGCTACTGACAGCCCTTGCGGCCTTTCTCCATGAAAAAGACCTTAGTTTTACAGACAAAGGGTTGAAAGGGGGCACCAAAAGGTTGAACAAAAGAGGGAAAACCAACACAAAACTGAAACTTTGTAAACCCTTCTTTTTAAAACATGAATCATTTGGGTTTAGAGGCTCTCTTTCAGCAATCTCCAAGAAAGAACACAGATTACATGAAAGAGGTTGTTTTATGTTTCGAGAAATGAAAGGCCCATCCCTAGCAAATAGCTCTGTGGAATTGACTAAATGGGATTTGTGGTAACCAAAAAAGAATTGTAAAAATGGCAAGTTCCCATGCTGAGTGTTGTGCGCTTACAGATACGCCTTGCAAGGTACCTGAGAAACAAAGGGAAGAACTGTAGCAGTGGGGAAGAAATGGAGAGCTCACATAGAGCTCATGAGAAGCAGAATAGATTGATGGTGGTAGTGCGGAGTTTCACCAATAAAAACATGTTTGCTTCAGAATGCAAAGCAATGGCTTGAGAGTCCTGGTAGTCCTCCATCTGGAAAAAAAACCAGCATGGTTTATTCCCTGTAATAATGAAAGTATTGCTGTGGCTATGGCATAGCTCTGATCATCTCTGAACTGAGTTGAAGGAGAAAATTGTTTCCTTCTTGACACTGCTGACCAGTGCATTGTGCATCTGGCTGATCTTCCTGGGGCTTTTTGAAGGGTTTGATTTGTTCATAGAACAAAGACCCCAAATTCTGGTAGTGATAGCTGATTGCTCAGGGATCCTTACTGTTTGGTAAGTGAGATGTGGCAAGTTTGGTAAGTGATCATGCAACAGATACATAGAAGGACATACAACCCTCAGAAGAGCAAGAGAGGAATAAAAATGAAAACAGTGGTGTGGGTTTTGCAAAATAATCTCCAGCTCCATTTCTTAATAGCAGTCAGGGTGGAAGAGAAGAGATACATCGCTGAACCATATGATCACCCCAGGTAGTTTGTCTCCCCTCAGAATGTAATTAAGAGCTTGGGGGCACAGTGGTTAAACTGCTCTACTGCAGTCAAAACTCTGCTCATGACCTGAGTTCCATCCTTACAGACTCAGGTAGCCAGCTTCAGTGTGACTCAGTCTTTCATCCTTTCAAGGTAGGCAAATTGAGTACCCAGCTCATTGGGGTGCGTGAGTGCAGTGTGTAGCCTGCACTGCACAATTAAGTTGTAAACCACCCAGTGAGTGTTTTAAGTGCTGAGGGGTGGTATATAAGCAGCATACTTTGCTAACTAAGCCACAGCCTTGCAGTCACAGATCCTGACTGTCCCGAAGTATCTATTGGCTCTTCCCTCTGCAAAGCCAATCATGATAACAACTTAATGGCACTCAAGAAAGGCAGAGCCACTGAGACTTTGGTTATCTGTTTACTACTATGAGTGGTGCTCATCAGGTTGCAGTCCAAAGATAGACAGAGCACTCTTGAGTGCTAATGATGTTCTTGCAAGTTATTCTACTTCATGCTTTAGCTTGAAGTACATTGAGGTCTTGTACAGCAAGGCTGAATTGTATCGGATCTTGCTTGCTTCTCTTGTGTTCTGTATCTTCTTGACACCCAGATTTCTACTCTTACTGTGTGGATGAAATGCATATTGACATAATTTGAGGGTTGGAGCATTCATTCTGTGAAAACACTTACCCTGTTTCCTCGAAAATAAGATCTAACCTGAAAATAAGCCCTAGTATGATTTTTCAGGATGCTCGTAATATAAGCCTTACCCCAAAAATAAGCCCCAGTTAAGTGAAACCCTGCCCTCCATCACTGTGCAGCAACCAGAAGATGACATGACTAAATGTAAATTGTTTTACATTAAAAAAAAAAAAACCTGAAAATAAGCCTTAAAGCATTTTTGGAGCAAAAATTAAATTAAGACACTGTCTTATTTTTGGGGATACACGGTAATTGGTATCCTATGTTCTGCATTTTTTTTTGCCAACCAGAAGGGGGACCACAGGAAATGGAAGAGACCCTTAAGTTAAAAAGAAACACTTGTAGAGATTAATCATGCAATTTACCATGCAAGAAGAGGAATGAATGAGAGCTGGTACAGATGTCCTGTCTGGATAAGCCTTTGCTTGTTAACTTTTTCTTGACATAAAATCTAGTCTCTGTTGTTTTATGTGGGGGTTTCTAGATGACAGTGTCCCATTGCCCTCTTTCATTTCGTGTGCAGGAGGAAAATAGAAATAGGCTTGCCAGGTTCCTTAAAAATTCTTGAAAAATTGTACAGATTTTGCTAAAAGAGTAGCCTTATTAAATTTGCTTTAGCAAATGTGTGTGTGTGTGAGTGCACACGTGTGTGTGTGTGTGAACAAGCAAACAGGCTTACAGCCCTTTAAGGCACAATGATCACTTGACAGTTTAAAATTTAAGACAGTTAATTGCTTTTGGGTTCTCATGAAATGGATTTTAATCTACAGATATTTGTGCTGTAATGAATGTGTTAATCTTTAAGACAGTTTTGTTTTTTTCTGAAATGGTGAGGAAGGGACTGGGGTGGGGCAAAGAGAGTAAGTAGTTGTAATTTTGTCAGTCAACTGTCATTGCATTTGTTTTGTTTTTTGTTTTTGTTTTTTAGTTATTTTGAAGGACGGTTTGCTAATGAACACTTAAATTGAGTTCCATTTCTTTCTGGATGTTCTTCCTGATTCCAGATATATCACAACTAGTTGTGATTCCTCTGTGGTAAGAAGTACTATGTACAGGATCAGGGGTTAGTGTTTCTCATATTCAGGCAGGAGCCTTGGCACAGTAAAAATTGGGGTGGTACATTCCAGTCAGTCCTGGCTCATTTTAAACCAATTGGCTGACGTAGTCATTCTTTAGGGAAACATTTTGTATTTGAAACAGAATGCGAAGGAAGGGAGACTGTATCATACAAAAAGAGCAAGTGTTCTTTTATGTTTTAAAAGCCTTATTTTGTGTGTGTACATTTGCTTGTGTGTGTGTGTGTGTGTGTGTGTGTGTGTGTGTGTGTGTGTGTGTGTGTGTGTGTGCGCGCGCGCGCACATTCCTGAAAGTCCTTTGAATTCAAGAATTGATACATGTGGTATAAGTTAATATCTAAATGAGAAAGGCTGAGATTCAGCTCTGTCTGGAAGTCATCTTCATGATCTTTCACATGGAAAACATTCTGTCTGTTCATGGGTGTTAAGAACAGTTGGTATCTTTCAGTGAAAGAACCTTGACATATTGTACAGGTTTACAGGCCTGTTGAATACTTGGAAGCCCCATTGATCTGAAGAATGATAGAGAGTAAAACCAGTTTTCTAACTGCTTCTGAATGCCCTGGCCTTCACTGATGGAATCCAGTGACGTTGTTTTTCTTTCTGTGAACAGAAAAACACATTGCACTTTCAGGAGTCTTGACACACTGTATTCTCCTCAACTCAGCCCACATACCATTTGTCAGATATCTATCTGATGAAGGGAAAGTAAGTCTTTGTGGTGATTAAAATTTCAGTGTTAACTGTTAGATTTTATTTACTACATCTCAGTTTAACGGAGATGACTGTGCATTTCGCTTTACTCAAATGTTCTGTTTGTGGGACCATAATTAAGCAACATTTGCCAGGTTGTAGAAGAATAAAACTCGAAAATGGAAAATGTTTATATGGAGCAATACCAAGAGAAATCTGTTTCATGCCACCTTGTAGCTGATCTTCCAAACAGAGGATGTATGCAAAATTATAAAACCTACTCATTATAGATGTGGCTACAGATACATCATGGTATAGGTTTGTTACCATAGACAGAACTATGTTATCCAGAGTTCTTAAAACCAGTGCTTTTCAGTGGAGATTTCCATATATTGGCTTCAGAATCATTAAGTATTGGCTCTCTCACACGTGTGCACTTCTTAGAGTTCATTTCATTTACCTGTTGACAGCTGAATAACTGAACATATAGAATTGGAAGTGTTTGGTGCAGTTTATTAGATTTGAGAAAGTTTACTCACAGATCACCAAGTTGCTTATGTAAACTGTGAGAGAAAATAATGCATATTCATATCTGAATATCTCTCCATCCATCATTGAGTGACATAAGTAATATTTTATATTTATCACCCCCAATTCATTATAAAGTGCCTGTCTGGAGCTGTAGTTTGGCTTTTAATTAAAAATCAAATGTGGGACTTCTGTAAAGAAAGTTTCATAATAATCCAATTTCAGAGCTGCTACTTTGGTCACATTTTTGTCCTCAGGCATTGATGTGGGAAGGTGCTAATAAAAACTCTTCACTGTATTGGCAGTGCCAGGTGCTTTACCTCAGCGATAATAACAGTGATACGTAGTTTATTTCTGGCTCTCTTAAACCCTAGCTCTGCCATCCTTTCCGTGTGGGCTCCCAGGTCCACCCACAAAGATCCGATCAGTATCATTGCCTTTGTGCTGTTCTGCAAATCCTCTGTTGCTGAATATGCAAGAGTGAGTCTAGATCCATATGTGGAAGTTATTTTAATAGACATGTTGCATGAAAGTGCCCATTGTGTAGGTATAGACCCCCGGCAGAATGACCAGAACTATATATTTACTGCAGTTCCATGAACTGTAGGTTCTCATGATTGGTGTAGAATTCAGTTTTGTGATGATGTACCATAGATGGCTTATGACTATGATAGAGACATCTCACCTCTGAAATCTTGAAGTGAGTTGCACAATCCATATAATTTTTTTAAAAAACTCATTTAATTTTTAGGACTGTTTTAACCTTTTTAGCTGCAACAATATGCTTTGTCTCCAACACATTTTTTGTATCACCTGGCAGGACAAAGTTACAGAGTAGTCCTAGATCGAGCTGGAATTTTCAGCATGTATACGTTACTGAAACAGTGACGTCTACGTTGGCTTGGGCATGTTCTGAGAATGGCTGATGGTCATGGTCGGATTCCAAAAGATCTCGTGTATGGAGAATTAGTGCAGGGAAATTGCCCCAGAGGGAGACTACAGCTGTGATACAAGGATATCTGCAAGCGGGATCTGAAGGCCTTAGGAATGGGCCTCAACAGATGGGAAACCTTGATAACTGAGTGTTCAGCTTGGAGGCAGGCGTTGCATCACGGCATCTCCCAATTTAAAGAGACACTTGTACAGCAGGCCCAGGCAAAGAGGCAGTCCCGGAAGCAGCAAAATCAGGGAGCTGGACAGGGGACAGACTGTATTTGACTTCAGTGTGGAAAGGATTGTCACTTTCAAACTGGCCTTCTCAGCCACACTAGACCCTGTTCCAAGTCCTCGATACAGAGCACGTTACCATAGTCTCTCGAGACTGAAGGATTGCATTTCTGTGCCATATTTAATGTCCTTAAATTTGCATAGAATTCCTGGGCAGATTTGGATTGTATTAGTACTCTTTTTTTAACGTATTGGTGTGGAGTGTACAGAACTTTATGTATTCTTTAACAAAATCCAGAAAAAGCACAGCAAGTATATATTTGAAAAGTGGTTCTTCTAAATGTATATTAAATAAGCAGTGTGTCCATCTCGTGCCTTCCTTGTCTGTGTCTTTTGCACATACGTATTTAGTTATGTTTCTGAAGATTTTCTGGAAGCTTGATCCTCATGTCTTCAAAAGTATTTGACTAACTGGTGAAAACAGCTTAATTCCTGTGCTTTCTGTTGCCTCTGGAAAATATGAGCCATCTTAAGAAGGATGCAGTGTCCCTCCACATAGACTATGAGTATCAGGTTCTTTTCCCTGCTTCATTTGGTGTACCATGTTGCGGCTAGGCTGTACATTGGAAACCATGTTCTTGATTCCCTTAACTCATAGTTCAAGTACATTAAAGTAAAAGAAAGTTGAATGGGAAACAAGAAGCTACATATAACTGCCTATATGTTGTGATACATCTGTCTACCTTATATGCAGTACCAGAAACTGAGATAAAAGGACTCCTCACCCTCAAGAGACATAGCCATACTAGGATGGACTGTAGTCTTTGTTTTGAATAACATTGTCATTTTTAAACATAACTTCTATTTGTTACGCTGCTTTGATATTGTTAATATTGCTGTTTTTAATTATTAAAATTTCTTAGTTTATTGGCATGATTATTAGAGTTATTTTTACAACAAAAATGCAAAGTTGGAAAAACAAAAATCAATTTATGCTAGAGCTACTGTAGATCTAAATGTACTAACTGGCTAAAGCATATAGTAGAATCATGGGGTTCTAAAGGTGAGATAGATATTATGTATAAGATTAATAAAAGTATTAGCAAAGTTCCAATTCAGGCTTTTAAACAAGCTTCAGCATTAAAATTGAGAGCTGAGCATTATAATTCTGCAAATTCTTGTTTATGAAATCCAATCTAGATTTCCTTGCTCTTTTTCCTACCACCCCTTTGTCTCCTGTCCTTTCCTGTCTCCAATAGCCATTTCCCACCACTCTGCACAAAGTTTGTTCCTTTCTTTTTCCTTCCAACAGAAGTAAAATAGGTGGATGGTGGAAATGAGGGTCTGTTTACTCCTCTGGATGGCAGCATCCCCTGATGTCAAGACATTTTTCTTGATTTGGTCTTTTGATTTGGATTTTCTTGATTTGGATTTTCTTGATTACCAACCACATACTGCAGATGAAAGATGTATCTGAAAATGGCAAGACAGTTTGAGAACTATATATGTCAACAACATACAGCATCTGTAACTGTCCAACATGATATATTACCTTACAATTTTTTCATAGTTATTAAGAAACATTTAGAGTGGAAATAGTCAACTAAATGTCTGTTTTGAAACATATCCTTATAAAACATTTCATTTATCATTCTAAATGAGAAAATAGATATATGAATATTCATGTTTCTGATATAAGCATATAAATATATTTTTATATTTATTTCAAAATATAAATAAAATTCCATAAAAAAATAGGGGACAAAGCTAATGCTTTTTTTTTCCTCTCTCTCTCTCTCCTCCACCATCAGGTCTTTGCATTGTCTCTCCCATTAGGATGTACGATCTTCAGTAAGATTCTCTTCCTTGGTGAGTGGCAATCTGGATCTTCTTTCCGTTAGGCAAAGCTAGCATTTGAACACAGTACTGAACACCTAGGACTTGAATTTTTTTAAATAGTTCATTTCTGTTACTCCTCTTGTGTAAATTTACACTGCCTAAACTGGATCACAGCGTCATCCAGCAAAGGGAATGCTTAAAGTTCTTGAAAGTTTACTGTCTCCCCTTTTTTAGATTCTGTGGCTCCCTTGTGCTCTCTTTTGCCCTGGGGAAGCCTTTAGCATCTTCAGAATAGGGCAAGGGAGCCTTCAACAGCCAAATGTTACTGCCAGAATACTGCTGCTGTGATCTGAACCACCACTGATCTGACAGTGATTTTGGGACGCACACACATGCACACGCACACGCACACGCACACACACACACACACACACACACACACACACACACACACACACACACCATCCTGAGTTTTCCAAAGGCTTCCCCAAGGTGAAAGAAAGCACAGGGGTGCCTTAGAATCTGAAGGGGATGGGACAGGAAACTTTCAGTTAATTTAAATTAAATTAAATATTCCCTTTGTTGGATGATGATCTCATCTGGTTTATACAGTGTAACTTTAAGGCATCAGAAATTCAGCTATTATGATGCTTCTGACATGTAATTTGGTTGTAGTCACATTGCTCAGAAATTGGGTATAGATAACCTAATTGCTTATAATTCATTATGGCCAAGCTCTGTCTATACCATATCATGTATTATGTATCTATTTATCTAGCAAGATGTAAGACCTCTGGATTTTCCTGCCTGTGTGCTTTGATGGGTTGCAGGCTGTATAAACCTCTACTAGTCAAAGTAGTTGCTCATCACTATAACAGAGAAGGAACGCTATGTTTATTGACATTGCACTGGGCATGAGCATCTAGAGCAGAGCCCCCTCCACTTATAGTTATTTTGTTTTCTTCATAGAACTCAAGGAGCCTTTAAGAAAGAATTCCTCTCTGTCTGTGCAATCCTATCCTTTTACCTGCCCAAATCAATGCTAGGTGTTGTTCTTTATTTCCCCAACAATATGGCAAAGAGATAGTAGCCAGGGATTGTTTCAGCAGTACTGTGAAGGATTGTTCTGTCTTTACTGAGGTCTCAGGTCTTCAGTCAATCAAAATTTTAAATAAACAGGTTGTATTCATAGGTTTGCTTCACTAAAGAAACCTTTGGGTGGTGTGGGCGGCATATAAGTTAAATAAACAAACAAACAAATGTTTCTCACTTCAGTGGTGTCAGAAAAAATGCATGTGTGTCCTCCATAGTATTCTGAACAGGAAGGTGGGTCTTGTGGCCTTGGCCCCAGGTAAGAGGAAATGAGGTTTCTATTCCCAGCCTGGTTCCTACTTTCCTATGTGACATTTGGCAAGTCAACTTGATATCTCTATTTCTCTGTCATGCTAAGTATAAAATTGTGATAATTATACCTCACGTGGGCACTGAAGTTGAAGTAATTTAAATTCCTGAAAGAAACATGCATATATGAGAAGTATTTCAGTGGTACAAGATATGACAGGCTGGTATTCTTTTCATTTTAGGTCAACAAATCCCATCTTTTTAAAAGTTATTTTCTTGCCTCTTTTTCACGTGAGAAAATACTGATGAATTTAGGTCAGTAATATAGATATGACTGCCCACACAGCAAAACTAACTTAGCTCTAATGCCAGAGCTTAGAAAATTTACTTTTCTGGGCTACAAGTCCCCAAGTCTGTGTGCTAACACAGTCCTTTTCCATGTTGTCTAGGCAGTTATGGATGCTGAATGAAGAAACTGTAGTAACAGCTAATGGTATGTTTATCATTTCACTGAAGGTTCCCTGAAGGACTGGTACACAGATCATACGGCATATTCAACCTGGCCCTAAAACTGCTTGTAAACTTTAAAGTCCCATGGCTTTTACCAAAGAACTGTCATTATTTTATCCTGCTAATATAGACCCCGTCCTATAAGCCTATTTATTTATTTAAAATATTTTTACCCTGCCTTTCTCCTTAAAAAGGACCCAAGGCAGCTTACATCATTAAAAGACAATGTTTAAAAGCTAGAAACAGTAAGTATACAAATATTTAAAAAAAATTAAACAAATATTATATAAAAATAGAAAATAAAATCAGTACAAAAACACATTTAAAAGCCTGTGCTTTCCGAGATACTTCACTTGATGGTGATGATAGCAAAATGGGTTTGAAACTAGTTGAAGCTTATTTGGACACATGCCCTTTTGATATGCATAATGGGGGACCTCTGATCTGTGCTGGTGGGCTTCATTAACCCAGTAGCCCACTCATCATCAGCCTTGTCCATGTCTTGGACTAATACAGTAGCCATGCCCAGCTCACACAGATGGAAGGCACCAAGATATGGAAGTCAAGGTTCGAACTTAATTAGGTATTAAGATCTTTGTTAAGAGCCAATCCTTCTTTAGCAAGCAAATGTCACGTGTATCTGTAAGGTCTTTTTTTTTAGATGGTTACATTTCGACTCCCCAAAGCGATACACTGACATCACACTTTAAAGCATTATGTTGTGTCAGTCTTCCCATAATTGTTACTACCTCTTGCTGCCTTTTTAAACCATTGTTCCTGTTCTGTAGTACTTGTATTTTGCCTGAATTAATGTTCATGTTTATTATATGCCTCCGTGGAATCTTTGGGGTGAATGCTAGTGTGGAATACGTTTACATAAAATAATTCTAAACCTGCAACTTATACTAGAGTAGCAGTAATGTAGTATAGACCTGGGGTTTTGGTTACAGTTTTAAAAAATGGAATATTTGGTTTATTACTTTTTACTAATTGTTTACACATATACCTTGTTTTGAACATACCTTGTTCACAGGAAAACAGGATAATGCTTAAAATGTCATAAGGTGACTAATACATTCACACAGAAATAGCATCTCTATATAATCAGCATTCAAATAAATAAAGAAATTTAAAAGTTTTGGGAAATGGGAAGGTCTTTGCTTTTGCTGAACAGCTTCCAGCTGAAGCTCTCAGAAAACAGTATTCCAAAGGGCTTTCCCCAAGTAGACCCACCACCACATCTTAGATGATTGGCAAGTCCAGAGAAGAAGTTCTAAAACAGAGTGCATAAAAAAATCAATGGTTTTTTTAAAAATACACATTTTAAAATGGGATATTTTAATTTACATCAAGTGTGGATAGTTAACATCTTCAAAGAAAAGGAATTCTTTACTTTCCTGTTTCTATGAAATAAATGCAAACGTTCCTTATACTTCCTTACCTGAATGCTATAAGTTGCTGGTTTGTTTTACCAAACATACAGTCCATTGACCCCTCTTCCCATCACCCCAGCACCCACAAGAGAGCATGGGATGGCAGCACCCAGTACAGTGTGATCCAGCATTTTAATCATCTCACTATCATAACCCTATCCTACCTTTGGTGAGCCAATATCCAGGATACTATAAAAGTTACAAAAGGCCTCCAGTTTCACTTCAAAAAGACTGGTGCTATATCTTGTTAAGATGCAATCATAGATATGGAAAAGGGAATGGACTAAAAGTAAACTGTTTCATCAGAGTATGATAGTAACATTCACCTGAATATCATTGCAGATAAGATTTGTTTGTGATACTGTAATAGATACAACAAGAAAAAACTTGGAGAAGTTTTAAAACACATCTAGCTTGCATCACCTGGATGGAAACTTCTAGATTTCTTAAAATTTTTGCTATAAGCAAATTGCAAGCTTTAGAAAAAATTCAGTGGATACTCAAGATAAAAACAGATTGATAATGGGGGGTGAGAACAAATAAATAATCTGGCTTTTAATTTGTTCTTGGTGAAATCTATTGCAGTTTTAGCCTGGAAGGAAATGTAATGGTTAGTGTTAATGGATGAGAAAAAATATTAGAAATTAGAAAAGTTTTCTACCTGTTAAAATGCTGACAAGAAACTAAACCCATTTGTGGATTATGATTATTTACAGAGCCAATTGTTTTTGGCATGTAACAGATTTCATGTATGTTTTATTATCTAGTATGTTTCCCAGTACCAACCAGGTATGTGTATGAAAGGCTTTTTCCCTCAAAAAGAGCCATGAAATTATGTCTTCCTCAATGAGTACAAAATTGAGTACACCTGTAATAACAAAACGGTAGAATTTTATGCATCTGTTTTAGAGTGTTTGACTATCTTATTTCCCAAATAGTTAGAAAAATTGGAGTCCATGCACTAGTATGTGTTCTTCTCTTTAAAACTGGATGAGAACGTAAATGTTTGGTCTCACTATGAGTTACATTAAGAATTCTAAATATACCTAACTGCATTTTCTTACATTCCCTCCCTTTCCCTCCCCTTCCTGATGTATATGCTACTCTTCCTTTCCCAATCTATCCCATGTCAAAAATTAGATCATATGTTTATTGGAGCATGGAATTCTTGATTCTTTGGGGGCGTTGTTTTGAAAACCCTCCATATTGTAAAGTATGAAAATGGATACCCATTAATGAATGCATGATTTAAATCCAGCGTATATAGGGGAGTTATTTTACTGCACACCACAATACAGATGTGTACACACTCTGAATTTTGGGTGGATTTTGGCTCAGAAATCAAACAATTGTGCAGTCCAGGAGAAGCATAGGAGATTGCAGTCATGACTCTCTAACCAAAATCCTGTTTGTGTTGCTCTGAGTGTGTAAATCTGATGACATAATCAGCCATAGACTTTAATCTTTAATTAAAAGTCCCCTATTTCCCTCTCCAAGGTTCTGAGTCTCCCTAGGGATCTCTTTCAACCTGGGACAGCCTTTGTGGTTCTCAGGATTGGCGCCGGGGGGGGGGAGCCTTTAATGTGAAATCTGCCACTGTTGGGGGGGTGATAAGAAACTTTTAATTAATTAGGGTGCTCTTGGATCTCTGAGCCTGGATGCTCAGGATTTGGCCATTGCCAAAATCATTGATTTTATCCACCCTGACTGAAGGACTAACGGGTCGTTTTGTGTTTTTATAACTTCTGTAGTGTTCCACATTTGAACAGTTTTGATCAGCATATCCCACAGTAGAAGAGCTTCACATGAGAAGCTGGAAACATAGATATTTCAGATTTATTTTCTGTCTGTTGCCATGGGCATTATGGTGCCTAATTGAATACTGCTTTCCAGGATTCACAAAACCCTGAATTGGGAACAAAACTTGATCATGAATATTTCTTTAATTGGATGTCACTTGACTTTTGTTCTCTCGTTGCCATAGTCCAGAACAAGATCGTAGTAGAAATGCATATTGCCTCTCTTGAAATTGGCTAATAAATGCCTGCTAGAGGAATATCTCATCTAGGCAAACAATAGATCCTTTTGTTTTATGTACTGTGTTCTGCTAGTTGTGCAGAATTGTATGGCTGAATATTCTCCCCGTGTGGGATGATTTACAGACCTAGAAATGCTCAATGAAAGACAGAACACTGGTGACAGTATAATAGATTATAGTAGTGGAGTGTTTATGTATTACCAAATCTGAACCTTGAATTAGGAATATAGGAGGCTACCTTAAATTAAATCAGACCACCTATCTATTTGTTTATTAACATTTACAGCCTACCTATGTCTTCATGATTATTCTTTTCCGTATTATTCTGTACTTTCTTAGATTTCTCCTGATTCTATGGATTTCTGGAAGTGTTGATTAGTCTTTTGATTTTGGTGTAAGCAGCTGCTAGCCTTTCTTGCATCATAGGCTAACAAGACATATTACTGTACAAGGAAGGGGAGGCAGAGAGAGTCCAGTAAATATCATGTGCATGTAAACTATTAGTGATGGCTAGGCTTTTTTCTGTAGGGTGGAGCCAAAGCAGGATGGTGCTAGCAAACTAGCTCTCCCTGGTAGTTTTTCACCAGGGGCTGGGGAAAAAAAAGAAAAAGTATATATATGATCTCTGGGTACACATTATATTCAGAGTAAGGACAGTGTAATACAGTACTCAGAGTATTCCTCTCTGAATTGGTTTCAGTTTCAGGTATCATGTAACCAAATTAGAAAACTGGAGATTTTGAGGTACTGTTTCTTTACTATTGATTGCATGTCACATTTAATTGTACTGTACACTGTTTGAGAGTTTTACAATGAATGTCAGCATGTAAGAGTGCAACTACACAGTCAAATACACAGGATATGTGTCACTTATAAAGTGGGTGAATTTCAAGTATTCTTTACTGACCGCATGACACAAAGGCTAATTCAAATAGGACAATTCCTTTTTGCCTCCAAGTGGCCCCTTTTCTCTGCTGTTGATGGGCTTCTACCTTTCCAAGCAGGAATGATTTGAATGGGCTTTTTCTATGTGGTTAGCTGTGATGTGTTCTTGTAAAGGTGGGGTTGTCTGTAGGTGGTTTTGGTGACAAAGGCAGTTGGGGTGCAGTGTTTGGGCCTGGGTGGGGTGGGAAGTAGTAAAAGCAAAGCACCATGATTTTAAGGGGGGATGGGTTGTGTCCTAATCTGGAACCCAGTCAAACACAATAAGCTTCCGATCGTGTGGTAAGGCCCTTTTGCTGTGAAGCAAATACTCAGTGCTGTTCATTACTTTACTGACAGTTCTGAAAGTAAACTTTAAAAGTTTATCATGCCAATAATTTAAAACCATATGTGATCAGAGATGAGGTAATTTCCTGCATTCATTAGTTGAAAGTAAGGGAAAAGAGTAACAGATGGGAAGGTGGTGATCCCTGCTATGGAATCATTCTCATGTATGGATTAGTCTGAAGCTTTAAATGAGAAGCATCTTTGCAGCCAACCATAAAAGGATCAACACAGGCAGGACAAGAGCAAGAAAGAATTGGCAGAGGTGGGACCAGAGGGATGAAGGAAGGAAAGAAGGGGGCTGCGGGCTAGAATGCAACTTGCTTTGCATCCAGTATGAATAGTGAACTCCTGAATCAATCTGCAGCCCCTGAGCACTGATTGTGATTTCAGACATAATAGAAAGTGAATCAAATCAATGCAGTCACACTCTAAGTAAATTCAATGACAAGTATCAATTTAAGGCATCTGTGCATTAATAGTTGTGTGCCTGCTCTTGCATATGAAAGAGTCTAGGAAATAATAGATTCTTCTTCGTAGCCTCTGTGAATGCACACAAATAGGTTTGCCTGCGCAGGACTTCTCAGAATATTTTAGAGCTTAAAAAGACGTGATTAATAGGACATTGCCCCGTGGTACGCATGCTCCGCCTGCCCGTAATACCTCAATTCCTTTTAGCCGCCACTGAAATCGGACTGCTGTGCGATTCCTAGAGCGATTTTGTGATTATAATCTTACGATTTTCTGATCTTTGGACTGCTTAACTTTTTTCAATTCTTGGATCACGGACTTAATCAACTTTTTTGTTTATGGACCTTTCCCTGTTAGTTATCTCTTCTTTTTGTCTCCCTCCCTTCTCTCCCCTCCCTTCCTGCCCTTTTTAAATGGCCTCCTCAGTCCCAGTCAAGCATTGCATGATGTGTGCCAATAAAATTCATTGCTTCTTCTGTTCAGGTGAGAGTCACCAGACTCACTCTTGTCCGGAGTGTAAAAAGTTAACAAAACCGGCTCTTAAACTCCAGCTTCAGTGACTTAGGTCCCACTTGTGGGAAAAATCCTTGGCACCCTCCAGTCTTCCAACCAGCCCCATAATGGAACCTACCCCTCTTCCAGTGCCTCAATCTGAGCCTTCCATCCTGTTGGCTCCTACTACTCCCTCTACCAAAGTTTCCAAGCCTAAATCTCCCTCTGTATCGACATTGTCCTCCACGTCGAAGTCTTCCTCGATTTCAGCAAATGCTCAATCTGTTAAGAAAGAAAAGGATAAGGACAGAGTCAAGCAAAAGAAAGCTAAGAGGGCTCCTAAGCCTCATCAGCCTCGTGAGCCACTATTTGTCCATGTTTCCCTCCCATCTCCCATCTTGGAGGAATCGTCAAGGGACATCCTGGACCAAGATTCCATTTCCAAAGCAGGAGAGTCAGGTCCTCTTTCTCGTGCTCAGGCTTCGGTCTCTATACCGAGCTTGTCTCCAAGTCATGGCCATTCTGAGGCTAATGTCATATCCAGCCCAGCCTCGGCCCATTTTAGCCCTGTTTTGACCAGGTAGGCGACTGTTATCCATCTTTCGAACTCGGAGACATTGGTCTCGCAATCTTCTCCACAGAAGAGGGCAGCAAAGTGGCGTCACATCTCCCCATCCTCACAGTATCGGAAGGTAATCCTTGTTCCATGTCCATCTCAATGCCATGTCTTTCCTGAATATGGAGATCCCCTTTATGACTTCGATCAGCACGGTGATCGTCACCAATACCGTTTTGATGAGTTCAATCCGAGATTTGATCAGGACTGTTATGAGCATCCCAAACGTGTTTGGTATGCTTATGCCCCATCCGAGTCTTCTCCATCGCCACCGCTGCCTCTTCTTCAGAGTCAACACCGAGCTTATTACGAGCTCAGTCCAATGGTACCAGTGTCTAAGAAGTCTGCTAAACACCGTCTATCTATCTCTGAAGTACCATGTCATCATCCAGCTCCCTCTCGACACAAGTCTGTTCCATCCAAGCACCCACGCTCTTCTATGGTGCTGTCGGCTTCGACATTGCACCCGACTGTTTCTTTACCTGGATCCTGCTGTGCCCATCAGGTCCCAGCACCAACCCCTCTTGTCCTTATTTCTTGGGATCGTCAACATTCTCCCTCTCCAACTCTCTCCATCTCTGGAGATTCTTCGGTGTCAACAGTTTCTGAGCATGATCCTCTCTCTGAGGCGTCCAGAGAGTCTCCTTCAAATTTACAAACCCCTGATTCGGATGTTGCAGATGTTCATTCTCCACCCCCATCTGAGTACTTTATGTCTTATTCTCATCCTTTGCATGGCCAAATCATTGGAGCTTGATATTGAACAACCATCTCCAAAACGCAACCTTGTCTTTGATGACATTAACCAAGATAAATCCCCCCATTGATTTTGGCATTCATCCCTTCCATGTTGGACTTTATTAAAGAATCCTGGGACAAACTATCTACGTCTTTACAGATCTCTAGGTGTATGGAGAACTACTACCGCACTCACAGACACAGCATTCCTCATCAAGCGTCCTCCACCAAATTCCATCATCGTACAATCAAATCAGTCCCGAGCTGGTAATTAGTCCTCAGTCACTTCTACTAACAAGGAAGGGAGAAAGCTGGATGTACTGGGTCATCATCTATATCAGTGGTTCTTAACCTTTGTTACTCGAATGCTTTTGAACTGCAACTCCCAGAAACCCCAGTCAGGATAGCTGGTGGTGAAGGCTTCTGGGAGTTGCAGTCCAAAACTCCTGAGTAACCCAAGGTTAAGAACCAGTGATCTATATTCTCTGGCTTCCTTTGTTATGAGGGTCTCAAACTACCAGGCTGCAATGGGGGCCTATCACAGGCAGCTGTGGAACAAAATCCTCCCGGTCCTTCAGACTGCACCTGAAGAGATTAGAGCCAGTGCCCTCAATAGCCACCTCAAGGCCACTACCTTGGCTAAACAGCAGCGTTTGGAATCTCACCATACAGCTGACGCTGCCTCAAAGTCTTTAGCTTCTGCTATTGCCCTTAGATGGCATGCATGGCTGCATTCTGTGGGGATCACTGATGATGCTTGATCCCGTATTGAAGATTTGCCCTTTGATGGTGTTGGCCTTTTCAACAATAAGACTGATGAGGTGATGGATAACTTACACAAGGTTCACAAGACTGCCTGTTCTTACTCCACCCAACAGCCCAGGTACCAACGTAACCAGTGGTGTAGGACATTTACTTTCCATAAATCATACCAGCACCCCTACCACCCTTACAAACCTCCGGCTCCTGAGAGATCCAACTTTTCTCAGTCTTCTTCTTATGCTCCTCCTTTCTGGTCCCAAGCCCCTGCTCAACACAGCCAAGGTTTCCGTCACCCTGCAAGAAAAAATAAACAATATATTTGATTCTCTTGGACTGTCCCCATCATCCCCGACTGGCTCCCTTTTTTGACAAGTGGTCCACCATCACCAAGGACACTTGGGTGCTCGCCATCATATATTTTGGTTATCTATTGGAGTTCAAGGAGCTTCCTCCTCTCGGTCATGTCAGACCCACAACTTACTCACCTGCTCCAGGATGAGGTTACACTCCTTCACAAACATGCTATCCAGAGGGTTCCTCCCCAAGATATTCTGAACGGTTTTTAATCACGTTATTTTATGGTTCCCAAAAAGGATGGGGGCCTTCGTCCCATCTTAGACCTGCGACTTCTGAACATGTAAAAAAAGCATGCTGTATGCTTTTTAAAGGCATTTTCGCATGATCACCCTCGAATCAGTCATCCCTCTGCTTCAGCCAGGTAACTGGTTCATGGTTATAGATCTACAGGACACGTATTTTCATATTTCAGTTCACGAGCACCATTTCAGATATCTCCGTTTTCTTTTCATGGGGGTTGCTTACCAATTTTGTGCCCTTCCCTTCAGTCTGTCCACCAGTCCAAGGACCTTCAGAAAGCATCTGGCTCTGTTCGCTGCCTATCTTCATCTGCACAACATCACAATATTTCCATATATAGACGATTGGTTGATAGTAGCACGATCACACAGCGCAGCCCGAAGGGACTGTACCTTTGTTCTCCAGACTCTGGCAGATCTCGGCCTGCAGGTCAACTACAAAAAACTCATCTTGAGCCATTTCAGACCACGGATTATATTGGGGCGCATCTCGATTCCATCGCAGCCAGGGTGTTTCCCCCTCCAGAGAGAATACTCAAGTTAAGGTGAGCCATTTGCCCCTTTCGGCATTGCACCACAGTCACTGCTTTCCATACGCAGCACCTGCTAGGTCTGATGGCTTCAACTACGTCTGTACTCCAACATGCGAGACTGAAGATGCGGTCCTTACAGGCCTGGTACCTATCCCAGTTTGACCATCTGCTAGACCATCCTTCCAAGCGTCTACTGGTGACTCCAGAGTTAGCTCACCAACTCCCTCGGTGGACCTTTGCCCCTCACCTTGAGGTGGGCCACCCATTCAGGCCTCTCCAGCTCATGGTACAGGTCACAACAGATGCCAGTCAGATAGGATGAGGTGCACACTGCGGTCATCAAGAGGTCCACACTTTTGTGGTCAAGCTCAGGGAGATTGCTGCACATCAGTCACCTAGAGTTGCTAGCAGTCATCAAATCCTTCCGAGCTTTCCAGTTGCTTGCGGCATTCAGGTCATCACAGACAATATGACCACCCTGTATTATATCAACAAACATGGTGGCACACATTCTTTGAATCTTCTATAGTTAGTGATTCAACTGTGGGAATGGTGTCACAATCACCATGTCTTTCCTGTGGCTCTTCACGTGGCTGCAGAGAACAACGAGGTTGCCAACCATTTGAGCCGTCTTACCACCCAAACCCACGAGTGGACGGACCCTCAACAACACTGTTTTCTCTCATCTCTGCAGTCAGTGGGGAACACCAGGTCTCGACATCTTCTCCACTCAGGTCAACTCCAAATGCAGCAGATACTGCTCTTGGGCAGGAAGAGGAGAGAACTCTCTCGGTGACACTTTCGTGGTGGACTGGAGCGACAGCCTTCTTTATCTCTTTCTGCCCATTCCTCTCATCCAGCGAACAATAATCAGGCTCCGTCAGCTGAACTCCGATGCCATTCTAGTAGCACTATGGTGGCCTCAACAACCGTGGTTCACCACTCACAGAGCCATGGCTACCAACTTCCTAAGGTTGCCTCTTCAACCGTCCCTTCTGACTCAGGACGAAGGTCGAATTTGTCATCCTGACCTCAACTCTCTACACCTTACAGTGTGGAGAATTCCCCCACCATGGCTGAAATTCTAGATAGGGCTAGGAAGCCCTCTACTCAGTTATTATATTCATATAAGTGGAATACTTTTACCAAATTTGCTGCATCACAGAATTTGCCCACAGTTCCAGTTTCCTTGGACATCCTTCTCAAGTTCCTTCGTTGTCTTTTTGACCAAGCGAGCTGTCTGCTCTTCGAGCTGATGCCCCTTTTATTCAATTTTACCCAGACAAGGTTGTATTATATCCAGGTGTATCCTTTCTTCCCAAGGTGATTTCAGATTTTCATGTTAATCAACTGTTAATCCTTCCAATGTTGTTTCCAAGTCCCTCTTCTGATGGTCAACACAAGCTGCACTCCTTCATCGAGCCTTAGCATTTTATATTTCCAGGACTAAGGAATTTGACACTTCCCCCAGACTTTGTGTGCTTCCATGGCCCAAGAAAGGGCTCTCCTGCCTCATCGCAGACAGTATCAAGGTGGATTGTCTCTGCTATTACTTTAGCTCATGACTTGGCAGGCAAGAATCCACTACAGGTGCTAAAGGCACACTCCACGAAAGCTATGGCAACTTCTACAGCTTGGTTGTGTGGTGTTGAAGTCCCTGACATCTGTTGAGCGGCCACTTGGTCTACACCTCGACTTTTGTGATGCATTATCGTCTTGACGTCAGGGCCAAGAAGAAAGCAAGTTTTGGAAGGGCTGTGCTGACTTCATTTTTGTTGTGATGTCCCTCCTTCCAGTAAGTGAGCTTGCTAGTCACCCATTTGTGTGCATTCACAGAGGCCACGAAGAAGAAAGAGAGGTTACTTACCTGTAACTATAGTTCTTTGAGTGGTCTTCTGTGAATCCACACATCCTGCCCATCCTCCCCACTGTCTGTCATCTGGTGTCTTGAGCTTTCTTGGAGTTAAAGCCTTGACAGCATCAGACATTTCGGAATTGAGATATTACGGGCAGGCGGAGCTTGTACGCCACAGGGCAACATCCTACTAATTACGTCTTTTTAAGCTCTAGAATACTCTGAGGAGTCCTGCGCAGGCACAGTAAAACCCATTTGTGTGGATTCACAGAGGACCACTTGAAGAACTATGGTTACATGTAAGTAATCTCTCTTTTTCCTTTATTCTAGAAAGGAGGTCCATACAAGATGTCACAGAGTGCATGAAAATTATTGCAGGCAATGCCTAACATGTCAGTAACATGCTACTTTTAGTGACTGCAATACAGTATGGTATAGTAGGAAGCATTCAGGGGCAAGTCCCTGTACTCAGGCATCTGTACTTTCAACTCCCCATAATAGTTTTGGAAAAAGATCCCATGCCACCCACATCTAAAGCAGAAATCAGTACAGTAGTGCCTCACATTACGACATTAATTTGTTCCAGCGAAATCGCTGTAGAATGAAAACGTCGTAAAGCGATTTTAAAAAGCCCATAGAAACGCATTAAAACCCGGTTAATGCGTTCCTATGGGCTGGAAACTCACCATCCAGCGAAGATCCTCCATAGCGCGGCCATTTTCGCTGCCTGTGCGGCAAGGAATCCATCCCAGAAAACAGCGGGTGGCCATTTTGAAACCGCCGATCAGCTGTTAAAAAATCATTGCTTTGCAAGGATCGGTTCCCGAAGCAGGGAACCGATCATCGCAAAATGAAATTCCCCCATAGGGAACATCGTTTTGTGATCGCTTTTTTGATCGCAAAAACATCAACGTCAAGCAGTTTCGTCGTTAAACGGAGCACCTGTCTTGCGGGGCACCACTGTACTATTTTTCCTTTTGGAAGGAGGCCGAGAGTCTCAAATCTATTTGAAAAGTCTGTATTATGACAATTAAAGTTATGCTGTAATCCTCAAAGAATTTAGCATCTCCCAGAGCAAAAGAATTACAGCTACTTATTTCTGATATGCAAGCACTAATGTTAGACACAATGAAGAGCAGATACTTTTAAAACTAGAAGCAGGTGCATAAATGCTTGTAGAGCTATTTGGAGCGTGACAACGAGGGAGAGAGGGAATGTGCAATTGACTTGTGATTGTAGTTCCTCCACAACCTCCTTTGCAGCTGAAATTTTGCTGACAGATCTCTTCAGTGCCAGGGAGAAGTGTGGGAAGATGCTATGCAAGATTAATTTCAGATGGAACAGGAAGTGCACATCAGTTGTGCAACTTGTGTCCCCTCCCCTCTTCTGTAATCTCACAGAGGGCCCTGAATACATTTGTGATGTGTACACTCCACTTTGCACCTGAACAACTATTCCTTGCTGTTCCTCTTTTTGCAGTGCATATGTTGTCTCAGTTTTATGAGAAAGAAGAAAAGTTTGTAAAAATCTATGTTATAAGACATATCTGTAAGTCAGAGCTCAGATCACTAGTGGGTCTTGATTTCATGCCATTTTAAGCCCACAAATATTCAACAAATGGGCAGAGAGCAGAGGGATTGTGCCACCTTGCCCACCTACTAAATGTCTTGTTACAATAGTGGCAGAATTCGATATAAATATTTGTGGTGGCAGAACATTTTGAAGGTTCTAACAGACCTGGTTCTTAAAGGGTCTAATGATCCAAGGCATAGTGTCTTCTGTTTTATACCTTTTCTCCACTGGAGAGTAGATTCATTGGATCAGTTGCTAAATGTAAAGTCAACATTTAGCGAACCCCCTTGAGTTAATGCCTATTGAGATGAGCCATAGGCTATGAGTCACAGTGTCTTACCAGAATGTTTATACTTGACATACCTTGTGTCACTATCCTATGTAATAGGCAGAAAAATATCTGGAAAATGGAAAGGGCCTTAAAGTGTTCCATTTACTTGAAATCAGAGGAGAGAAAGCAGGAGCCAGTACTGTATAACTTTTTTGTAAACACGGCAACTGAATAAAATGCAAGAATAATATTTAGAATTAATATAAGAGACACATACATATGTGTGAAATCTGTCCGTTTCCCCATTCCAGCACATGGATGCCAGATTTTTTAGACCCTTGCCTGTGACAGGAAGTGTCATGAAGTAACAAAGATATTGTGAATTTTGTACACGTTGTTAGTAGTAACCTGTTGTTTAGCCGTTTACTCATGCCCGACTCTTTGTGACCCCATGGACCAGAGCATGGCAGGCCCTCTGTAACTTTCACTATCTCCCTGCATTTTGTTTCCCTTCTCTTCTTTGCTATTTGTAAGGCCTCGTTGGACAACCACTTTGCAGTTTTCTCCTCCTGCTTTTGGAGAAATCTGGTGATAAAGTCACATGCACTACTTTTTCAGAACATGAATCTGGAACTTCAAATTTGTGGGTCTTTGGAAGTCTGAGCTTGGAAGTATTTTAACTTGAAAGTTGGGGACCAAAACTGCCCCTTCAATTTTTAACAGTGATTTTGTGGTAACAACATTCCTTGTGCTAGTGGCACTTCTCTGAGTAGCTCACAGATGCTATTTTTATTGTCCATAAGTACCATGGAAATGATGTGGTGGCATAGCATCATTCCCATGGAGCTCCTGAAAAATGGAAAATAGTAGCTGCTGTCATCCAAAGAGTTATCACCAGGAAGGTTCCTGTACGTTTTGCTTGCTCTTTATATCACTGTTTCACCTTCCCCTGAAAACTGCTACTTCTCCCTTCATTTCCATTGCCTCTGAGAGGGAAATGAACCATGGGAAAGATTTCAGCCTCCCCATGTTTTTACATGTGAAAATTTATACATTCATGACACATCTGCCATAGATATATATATATCCTACTTAAACTGGCAGGGATCAGGATACAGTGTAATATCTATGTACAGTTTGGACATCTTTACACCAGCTTTCTCAAGTTACACACTGGAGCTCCCCCCACTTTAAATTAAAAATCTCTTTAGCTCTTAGTTTTGGCCACATAGTGGAGATAAGAAACTTGCAGGGCACATGAGGAACACCCCCCATGGACTATACAGTATAAAGTAAAAAGTGAGATGTTCCCTCTCCCTCTGTTAGTATTGGATTACAGTGGTACCTTGACTTACGAACTTAATCCATTTTGGAAAGGCGTTCATATGTCAACAAGTTCATAAGTTGAAGTACCATTTTCCATTGAAATGCATGGGAACGGAATTAATCCATTCCAGTATTTCAAAAAAAAAATTATCAAAATAAAACTTAACAGAGCAAGTCCCATGCTGGGACTGGAAAAAAAAAACACACACACACATAACCCCCCAGTCCAAACCCACCCTCCAAAACCCACCCAGAACAAGTTTTTTTTAAAAGGACTTACCAGTCCGAAGCCTCCTGGTGCCCCGCTTCCTCTGCCACGGCTGGGGTGAGCGGCCAAGCACCCAGCCAGCTGACAGCTGCCTCCAATCGCGGCGGTGGGGGACCCCTAGGAGATCTCCAATGGCGGCGGGGAAGCTCCCAGGGCTTCTCTGCCGCCATAGGAAACCTCCCGGGGGTCTCCCACCAGCGCGATCAGCGCCCTCAGGCTTTCCTTGGGAGTAGACTGGGTCTACCGGAGGAAGCCCTCCTGAGGGCTTCCCCCAGTAGGCCCAATCTACTCCCCGGGAAAGCCTGAAGGTGCCGATTGCGGTGATGGGGGACCCCTGGGAGGTCTTTCCTGCCACCATGGGAGACACCTCTGGGGGTCCCTGCCACCGCAATCGGCGCCTTCGGAGATCTCAAAGGACTTTCCCCCCGACATCAGAGGAAACCATTTGAGACCTCCAAAGGAAAAAAGGTGGGGGAAAGGGCGGGAAATCAGAAGGCGCCGATCGTTCCATTTGCAAAAAATGGCATTGACTTGCGAACGGAGCCTCGACCTCATTGGCATGTCGAGGCTCCATTCACAAGTCCATGCCAATTTTTGCAAACGGAGCCAT
Organism: Pogona vitticeps; assembly: GCF_051106095.1. Classification (NCBI taxonomy): domain Eukaryota; kingdom Metazoa; phylum Chordata; class Lepidosauria; order Squamata; family Agamidae; genus Pogona; species Pogona vitticeps. Next base: position 101,632,151 of record NC_135787.1, on the reverse strand, counting down.
TTGTAAATTGAAAAGTTCGTATGTAGGGACGTTCGTAAGTCGAGGTCCCAGTGTACCTAAATTCTTTCATTTGAAACATGGTTGTCAACACAAAATCTGTGTCAAAATTGCAATAGGAATTATGTGTGAATATGTTTGAAATAAACCACGAGTTGGTGTAATACAATGGCTATATTTGACTTTTTAGCAATTACAGATTTCATCATACACATTTTGGGAATGCCTGTAAATTTACTTTCAGTTTCTTTTTCACTGAAAGTCAGGGATTGTGGAAAGCCCATTCATCCTTAATCCAAGAAGCGTTGCTACTCAGTGTGGCTACTGACGCTCCTTTGAATTTCCCTATTCAAATTCTTAAGATGTGTGGCCTAAGTGAGCTTTGGATTTCAGTTTCGATGAAATTTTGTGGAAGTCCCTAAAGGAAGGACAGATATTTAAAATGTAGAGCTGCTGCATAAATGCTACCATTTAATAGTTTATTTTTAACCTGTTGGGTTTCTAAAAACAAAAGTAAAGTAACAGATGATTATCTTCAACCACCATACTCTTTTTAAAAGCCATCGTATATCTAATGTTTGGTGATAGAGCCAATCTAACTTATAGGGATATCTTGAAGACTGCATTCAATTTACATAAAGGCAAACAATTTGTAGCATTTTAGGGAAAGTATGATATTGTTTAGACCGCCAGTGAGAATTTTGCCTCTTATCTCCTGTCTAGACAATGGGCCGTTTTCCTTAAAATGTTAAAAATTGCCTCCTATTACCAAAACCGTAAGCCTGTTTCCGAGTAATTGACTCTCTTTTGTGCCGCTCTACAACCAAAGCTCTTATTTTGGTCTATTAATGGCAGTATTGATTGCTAAGCCCACTTGAAGGCAGCTTCAAATGACACAATTATAATCCATTATAAAGATGCAGCATTTTAGAAATACCAACCCCAAACCCTAAAAACACATAAATTTAGCTGTCTACAAATTTATTTGGTGAGATGTTTATAAATTGCTCACGTGCTCATGCTAATTTTTTTTTTAAGTTTTGATTTCAGCTGTACTTCCTTTGTAGCTTCCCATGAGTATTTCATGGAGCCTATTGACTAAAAAAAACATAGCTTGGGAATAGGTTTATATGTTGTTATGGGCCATAATATTCCATTGTTCTCAGCAAAGCAACAGTTCTCTTTTTAGGTGTTTCCCCAGTGGTTATTCCAACTGCTTTTGTGGATAGTATCGAAAGCCGTATCTTCCTGACAGTAAAAAAGAACAGCGTACAGAATTGAGAAAAGAAGACTGAGGGGAGATGTGATAACACTTTTCAAATACTTGAAATATAATAATATAGTGGAGAGAGAGGATCTGTTCTTGATCATCCCAGAGTACAGGACACATAATAATGGGTTCAAGTTACGGGAAGCCAGATTTCAGTTAAACATCAGACAAAAGTTATTTACTGTTTGAGCAGTATGACAATGGAACAAATTACCTCAAGACGTGAGCACTCTAACACTGGAGGCATTCAAGAGAAAATTAGGCAACCAATTGTCTATACCTGCACTGGGCAGTTGGTTGGATCTGATGGCCTTATAGGCTTCTTCCAATTCCATTATTCTACGATTTTATGAATTTTACCTGAGACAGAAATACTGTAGGAGCATCTCTGAGTTTTAGAGCTGGCTGGGAAGGGCTAATAAGATTTATTTATTTTATTTATTTATTTGGCTTTTATACCACCCATCTAGACAAATCTACTCTGGCTTGCAGTCCAAAAAGCAATAAAATTAAAGTAGTAGTAGGCATCCTTCAGTCTCGAGAGACTATGGTATCGTGCTCTGTATGGAGGACTTGGAACAGCATCTAGTGTGGCTGAGAAGGCCAATTCGAGAGTGACAGTCTCTTCCACACTGAAGACAAATCCAATCTGTCACCTGTCCAGCTCCCTAGTTTTGCTGCTTTTGTGACTTCCTCTTTGCCTCGGCCTGCTGGACAAGGGTCTCTTCAAATTGGGAGAGGTCATGATGCAACGCCTGCCTCCAGGCTGAACGCTCAGATGTCTAAGTTTCCCATATGTTGAGACCTCAACAATAAAATTAAAAACATCAATAAAAAGATGAAAACAAGCAAACATAATCTAAGATGGAAAAACCAGGGGAAGAAATTAAGTAATGTCAGGAGGGAAGGACTGCCTGAAGAGACAGGTCTTCAGTTTATTCTTAAAAATTTCTGGTGAAGGAGCTAGACAGATCTCAAGGGGGAGGAAGTTCCAAAGGCAAGGGGCTACCGCAGAGAAGGCCCGGTTTCTAGTTTTTTCCTTTCTTCTCTCAGAGTTAAGCCCCTCAGCCGCTTATTCTGGCTAGAACGAGTGACACAGGTAGAATTAGGTAGAAGAAGACGCTCTGACAGGTATCGAAGTCCCAAACTGTTTAGGGCTTTATATGTAATCATTAGCACCTTGGAATTGATGTGGAATCCAATGGGTAATCAGTGTACGGCGGCCAGAATGGGGGAAATACGATATTTTTTCACCCCAGTTAGTAATCTGGTCGCTGTGTTCTGGACCATTTGAAGTTTCCACATCAATCTCCAGAGAAGCCCCACGCAGAGTGCAGTAGTCTAATCTCGAGACTACGAGTGCATGGACAAGTGTGGTCAATGCCCCAAGATCAAGATAGAAGCACAGTTGGGCAATCCGCCAAAGATGTAAATGGGTGGTGCGGACCACAGACATTACCTGGGGTCCCATGGCAAGTGCCGGGTCAAGACCCCCAAGCTGCGGACCACACTCTTTGTGGTGAGAGTCACTCCCCAAAAAGAGAGGGAGCTTCCCATCCCACTGATGACAGGGGTGCCCACCTTCAGGAACTCTGTTTTGTCCGGGTTCAGCCTCAGTGCATTCTCCTGCAACCATTGCAGAACAGCCCACAGGCAACGCTCAAGGGATGTAATGCCATCCACTGCTGATGAAAAAAAAGGAGATGTAGAACTGAATGTTATCAGCATACTGATGACACGAGGCACCACACCCCCAGATAACGCCCCCCAGTGGCCTCATTAAACAGCATTGGAGAGATTATCGAACCCTGCGGGACCCCACAATTGAGGAGCCACAGGGCCAATACATTCCCCCCAAGCTGGACTCTCTGAGAACAGTCCTCCAAGAAGGACCAGAACCAGGCAAGAGCCAGACCACCAATCCCCAACTCAGAGAGCCTCCCCAGGAGGATGCCATGGTTGACGGTATCAGAGGCAGCTGAGATGTCAAGGAGAAACAACAAGGACATTTTGCCCCTGTTGGGCTCCCTCAATAGGTCATCTAGCAGGGCGACCAATGCCATTTCCTTGCCATGGTGCAGCCTGAAGCCCGACTGGAATGGATCCATTTATCTTTATCCTGGAACAGATAAAGGATGTATCTTTATGATTTTTAAAAAATGCTATCTGAAGTGTTGGATTGATTCTACTTTAAAAGTGGCACTACTGTGCCTGTGCGCCTATGTGCTTCCCCCCCCCCCCGCTGTACATATACATACTGCAGAAGCATCCCTAGGGTCCCTTTCCCTTCTCTCACTGACTGCTGCTGCTGTCCTGGAATATTCTAGACATTTTGCTGCACAGAGAAATCTTCTGTGCATAAAAATGAACTTGATTGCAGTTTGTTCTATGTTTTTTTTTAATTTGGTTTGTTGGCTTGTTTTAGGAATAACCGACTTTCAAAGCCTCTACTACATCTCTTTCTTTCTTCCTTTCACTTTAATTTGGTTTGATTTACCAATAAAAGTTGAATGTTATTTGGTTTTGTAGATAGGAGCATTTGCATGTTCGCATAAAGATTTCTTCAGCACAGTTCTAGCTTAGTGAACTCCAAACATAAGAGGTAATTTCTAGGAGAATGAAAGAACCTCTTGTTCTCTCATACGTAGCCTAAAATAACATGCAAAAGCTGCCTTATATTGAATTTAGCCTTTAGTCGATACAGCTCTTTCACTGGCAGAGTCAGAAAGAGGCATCAAACCCTTATACATGAACTTTTAACTAGAGGTGTCAGGGCTCAAAATCAGGGTCAAACCTGTACAAAACATTAACCTCACTCAGTCCCACATTGGGCCTTCCCGTTTCCTAAGTATTCCTAGACTCATACAGTATTTGATGTGTGGGATGTTGTGGTGTGCTTGGCACAATTCCCATCCAGTTTAGGTAGAAGGGGAGAAATATTCTTGTGCTCAGCACTAGGAGGATCACCCCATGCCAAAATTTCTAGAGGAAGCCACCTGTGGCCCCCATATATTCTCATTCACATGAACACAAACAAGTGTGCAGGCGCTTAGGTTTGTGTGCAAAAGGGATGGATTATGCTACTCACGTTTTCCTTTTTATAAAATTACAGTGGAAACACACTTTTACACTGGTAAAACCACTTCTTCTGTATATCTGTGAAGATCCTCAGTCATGCAGGTGAGTTTATCTGGAAGATTAGTCATGGCAAGTGGACTTCTTTCTTATTAGGTGGAAACGTTACACTACTCATCAGAGTAGCTTCTTCAGTCTGAGAAGAGTTGGAAGGAGATCCCTGATATATCATCCGCGTTGGTTTCACTTCTCCCTGGTCTGAATAGGCTTGTTAGATGGACAAAGGATGGGGGGGGGTGTTAGTGAAAATCCCACCTCTGCAGCCCTTCTTCACCCATTGTCATGTGTCGTTAGCAGTGGTCATTCTGGTGTGTGGTCCTGATGAAAGGGCAGCGTGGTAAATGGGAGACAGATTGTATCTAAAGCCTCCACCCCTGTTGAGTTAGGGATTTTCTATATGTATGGCCTCCCTAACCCCTCTCTCCAACCACCTGTTTTGGTCTATCTAATAAGCTTATTCAGGGCAAGGGGAATTGAAGCCAACATGGAGGATGTATCCTCCCAACTTTCCTCAGACTGAAGAAGCTACTTGGATGAGTAGCAACGTTTTAACCTAACAAGAAGTCCAGTTGCCATGACTCAACTTCCAGATGCCTCTCCTGTAATTTGGGGTAGAGTGAAGCGGGTGGGGAAATGTTGCCATATGTAAAGCACATCAGCCTCCTCTGGCTCCTTCTTACTGCTCGTCGGCTCCTTTTCTTCCCCGTAATATCCCCAGAATGATGTTACTTGGGGGGCATTACAGGAAATTAAAGATCTCAGTCAGCAACAGTGGTGAGTGCCAGTATATTTTTTGCTCTTCAAACTGTAAAATTGCCTCCCCCATTTGTTCGAATACTCATGTTGCTGCTTGTGAATGGGGCAGCAGAAAGAGAGCAGGATAAGTTTGGTCCTGCCAAAGCATTTAGTTGTTGTTGTTGTTTTTTTTAAGAATATGAATACTAGTTTCTATTTTGTTATGCCTGTATTTACCGTCAGCTACCTATGCATGGACTAGGTGGATCAGAATATAAATGTCTTAAATCATTATAAATCTGCTAAGAGCATGTCACATATATCTTACACACGTTCTAAACAACTATGAAACCAGAAAGGAGTATTGTTATTTTGCATATGTGGTGCTGTGTTCTCAGTCAGCTTCTTGTACAGTAAAGCAGCGCAAATTGGATGGTTTACAAAACACCCATCTTCCCTCGAAATAAACAGTATTTGACCTCTGGACTTTGGATGACTATCAAAGACCTTGGCAGGAGATCTGACAGTCTCTTAATATAACTTTCCAGATATTTGTGGAAGTCCATCTCAGTGTCACTGAGAGGAGGGGGCTGACCGGGCCAGGGAGAGCTGGGGGTGGCAGCTTAGATTTCCATCCTCCTTCCGGAAGGTATTTTAACCTCACAGCCTATTATGCATCTTGGTGTGCTTTTATAACCTAAGGAGTCATTTGCAGAGGGAAAGTACAGCCATGGGGAAAACCAGAGCAAGCCAGGAAGAATGAAGACCAAGGTAGAGTGCTAGTGTTATTGCATGCACATTTTATTTCAACAAACTGTAGGTTTTGTTAATCGCAATATCTGACATAATTATAAATGTTGATTAAGTTTCAGTGTCTCAGAAGTAATAAAATAGACACCACTCCTGGGCTAAGTATTCCCCTGATCACATACAGTATGCTGTACTAACTTACTACTTTGAAAGTGCACTTAACAGCACAAAACCCTATAACTGTCTACTTAGAATAGGTTTTTATTCATTCTAATGGTTTGATGGATAGATGTTAATAATACAATATGTTGCTACTCAGAAGTAAGCTGCATTGATTTTAATGTGATTTGTTTGTAGGTAAATGAGTGCACAGTTGATGCCCTAAAAGCCAAACTTATATTTCATTGGAGCTATCGGCACATTCATGATAAGACTTTAAGTTTACTGTTTAAGTTTAATGTCGTTTATTTTAAAGAATGTGCAAGTAAAGCATTTAAAAGACATTCTGCTTCTTGTAGATGAAATTTGACTTATTTGTACTACACTTAAATGTACTAACAGTGACTGAATAATCTTTAGTAGCAATATTCTAACTTTTCTAGAGTACTGAAAATATTGATATTTTGTTTTCCTAGTTCTATTGTATTTACAGCTTGAAGTCTCTTGAAAAAGAAATTATACACATTACTATGGAACGTATTTAACAGAACCTTTGTATGCACTTATGCAGGCAGAAGGGAAATGGTGTAACACATGGCAGCAGATTGCTGCTAATTAATGAGCCCGCTCCTGGTTTCCTGGTCACACACCAACCCACTATTTAGCAGACAAAGAGGAATCCAAGTAGGGATTTGTTAATTAGCAGCAATTTGCTGGTTCTGGTTATGCCATTTTCCTCCCAGGAGCATTAAAATGCAGTGGTTTTGGTAACTGACTGAGAAGAATGTTCCATTTCTTTCAGTGATGCATAGGAGTAAATATAGTTTCTGCAGATAGTAGCTTCCCCTTGGTTTACAGTTGTCAGGTGTTTTAATGGTTAGTTACCTCATGCTGCAAAAAGCTTGCAGTATACTGGGATGAAGGAACATATTCATTGAAGAGGAAAAATTATGCCTGTTCCGATTTTGAGGGAAATGCTGCTGATTACTATAAGAGATGGGGAGGGAACACGGTGGCCCATCTTAGTAGCTGAACAGACAAATCCTCAGGACAATAGAGTTGTTGAGATTTCAAGCTGATTGAAAGATCCCTTAAGAGAGAACACAATTTTCTCTCTCCTCGTTCTAAACCTTTGGATGATAGTAGGTGAACGACATAGAATGGGGCTACTTCTTCTTATCATTTCTTTTTCTTGCTTCATGCAGCAAAAATGGCCACTAACTTTTAGGAAAAGAAAAGATAATGGTGTTGCAGAGATATTGATGGACTTATGCTGGTGGTTTTCAATGTTGTTTTCCCGTTGTTATCCCCTTTGTTTCTGGGGTTGTCACAGTTTTCCAGGGCAGCACCTAATACAGTTAATTGGCTTGAATCAGTCCTGGGAAAAGCCACACATAAAAATTAAACACCTCTACATTTCATTGATACTAACAGAAAAAAGTCTAAAAGTTTTATTCTTTTTGGCTGGATCCCATCCAGGCAGGTTTATTTACTGTACATATGCCAAATTAAAAAGTGGCCGTTATCTCAAGAGCTCCATATAAGAGGGCAAAGTGCTGCTGTACTCGGGCACAATGCCTTGCCTGATTCATACCAGTTTCATCACTGCACAGTGCTCTTATGAACATGAGGAAGAGACACCATATATGAGGCAGTAGTGGACAGAATGACTAGAGAAGTCTTGGTGTAGATCATGCTCTCTTCAACCTGTCCAGATCGAAAAAACATAGGACAAATAGAAATACTGTTTCTCAGTGCCAGTAGAAGCAGATGTACTGTATTATGATGCCATGTGGTCTTCTGAGAAAGTTAGTGTTGTCTTACAACAAATAAAACCCTAAAACAGTAAAGCTACAATCATATGCAAACCTATTGAACATAAAGGGATTTACTTTTGGGTATCCATGCGTAAAATACATTATGAAAAGTATGATATACAGTATAACAATCTAAAAACAAGCATAGTCAGCTATATTGAGGATTGCATATCATTTGTTTCTTGATGTCTCCAGTTTCATAAAGCACATTCTGTATAAACTGAAAGTATGCTTAAAAATATGGCGTATGCTTAAAAATATGGAGTACTGTAGAAGAAGGTGGATATTGGTAGTGGGGTGATCTGTCTTTCAGAGAAAAAAAATCACCATTATTGACATTGAAAAATGCGTCATAAACTTCAAAGGTTCCTGGGTTTGAAGGGTTCCCTGGAAAATGGATTTTAAAACATTGCAGTAAGATAACTTGCTGAGCTGATTCCGAATCAAATCCTGTGGCCAGAATCATCTTGCATAGTTACACTGACAAAATGGACTTTGTATTGCTTACATCCTGAAGCAAGCTAAGATAGCTGCCTTTTTGAAAATACACACACATGGACCAGAGATCTGCAGCACACTTCAGCTTGGCCCATGCTCATAAACTTTTATCTCTGATTGGACTTTATATTTCCTCTGCTATAGGAGAAATATTCATATCCCCCTGTATAATATATACTGGCCCACATATGCAAGTGCACTGATTTTTAAGCAGTAGAGCCTGTCCCCAGGTGTGTGTATCATGGGAAGCACATGTCATCTGAAGAAACAATTTTGTATTATAAATGGGAAATTATGTCTATTTCTCTCTTGATATGAAGCTTGTTACATTATCTCATGAGGTGCTGCAGTATGCCTATTATTTTTTTTTATCTTTTTAAAATTTCTGCGCCATACAGTCAATTGTGTGTGGATAGTGCCACTCTGCATTCCCATTAAGGTTTTTTCTATTATATGTGTCATTCCTCTAGTAGCAAAATTTACCCCCACACACACACACACACACACCTGTGGTAATGCTAGATTTAGTGGAAGAACAACAATATTTATTTATTTATTTATTTATTTATTTATTTATTTATTTATTTATTTATTTATTTATTTATTTAATATCCCGCCTATCTGGTCATGTGAGGACCACTCTAGGCGGCTAACAACATAAAACATAATACAAAAAATATACATATAAAACAATTTTACATTACCAAAAATACTGGAATAGAATGGGAAAGCTGTGGGAAAGGGGGGAAAAAGACATATACCATGTCTTCCCCCTGCCTCAAATTGTGGTATTTTAAATTCCACCTAATTTTATTGAAGTTGACAAGACTGAAGGGTAGAATTTTATGTTTATCTAAAAAGGACAGGGGTTTAAAAGATTTTAAGTGTTGCCAGTACTAACCTATGCTGAACAAACATGGACACTAACAAAATCTATAATGGAAAAGTTCTCAAACTGAAAGAGCAGTGGAAAGAAAGATGCTAAATATCAGACTAATAGATGAAGTAAGAAATCAGGTTGTTCAAAAAAAGACAAACATAATAGATGTAAAGGAACAAATGGAGTCATTAAATAGAGGTGGACTGGCCACTCCATGAGACAAATAGATGTGGAATAAAATAAAGAAATACATCAATAGCAACCTTGGATAGGAAGAAAGAATAGAGTAAGATCACAAACTGGATGGCAAGTGATTTTAAAAGATCAGCAGGACTGGTGTGGACTAGAATAATTAAAAATAGAAATCTGTGGAAGCTAAAGAGGAGGCCTACATCCAACCCCGGATGACACTTGGCTAATAAAGAAAAGAAAAAGATACTGTTTCCAGTATAAAGCATTTGACGTAATTACTGAAATAATGTTTATGGTACTTGTGTAAAGCAAAATAAAGTAGTATAAGGTGATTTAGTTGTGTGTCTGCCATCCAGTGTCATTGGATCACTTAATAACCATTTTTGAAGGCAGGAATAGGAGGACTGTCATCACAGAAGGTGGAGTGAAAAGATGAACCCAATGATGAATTTTGCATATCATCTCTTGGTCTTCCTCCATCTCATGACTGTGGCTTAACAGATAGTGGCAGGGCGGAAACTTTCCATCTTATCTGTTCAGCCACTGTAGTATAGTTCATTGTATACTATCACAGTTCAAGCACTAGAATTAACAACTCTTACTGCAACTTCCTGTACTTTTTCAACTAGGCAAAGCATTCCGAAATACAAGCGGCCTTTGTTTATAGGAAAATGTTTAAAATCAGCAGTTTGGCCCAGCTAATCTGAATTTCAAAACATGCACTTCATATTACTGGCTTTAGATGTTACCATTTGGCATTTGTTTCACACTTAAGAGTTTCTTTTCTGTATTTTAGTCTTAGGAACTGTTGCATTTAGTGGCGGTGTATTTCATATGAAAGCCCTGCGCGGTGTAATGAATAAGAGTCATGGACTGGGACTCAAGAGACTGCGGTTGAGGTTCCCATTTTGCCATGGAAATTCTCTCTGTATGTGAGTGTGGAATTCATAAAACCATTCTTTAAATAACTCAATTACCTTAAAATTGGTATTAAGGTTGGTATTTTGATTTAACGGCACATCCCGTAGTCTAATTCCAACTTCTTGTGTGTGCCAAATAAAAGGTTCAGTAGTAGTTGAGTGGCAAACATATTCTCATTGTCATATATATGTAGATCATTTTTAGAAGATGTCAGATGTCTAGAACTTTCAAGGTACTGTAGTTACATTTCCTGATCACAGCTCAGGATATTTGGGATGGCTAAACCAGGAAGGGGTAGAAAAGAGTTCCATAAACATGATAATGGCCGATTAGATCTAAGTCAGCATAAAGTGAGGCACAGAGGGGCAAAAGCTCCAAATGCTGTTGGGGTGTGATGCAGCATGCTTTTATTACGTGTTTTTTTACATATAGTTCTTCAGTGTTAGCCTTTTAAAAAGATCCCTCATACAAATAAAAAGGCACTTTGGGGAAATAAAAAGATGCGTTTGATATTGACAAGTTCAACTTGATATATGTATGATGTGACGTATTTAAAAGCTATCTTCATTCTGCCAAGATATGTGCCATTACTGGAAAGTAGAAGTATTTTCTTCATAAGAATAAAAAGCAACAACTCATCCAAAGAGGAAACAGTATTATTTTCTCCATATTTTAATTAAAAATTTCACTTCAACATGTTTGGCCATTTCTGCCAGTAACGTATGTGGGCTCATCTGTCTTGCTGGAATTGTGCCTACTTGTGTCAACAGTTAGATTTGGTACCGTTTCTGGCGATGAAGGGATTGCAAGCAAAATCATTTGGCGTGCATTATAGTTAATATTTTCAAAGTCAAACATTATACCGTTAAACATACTATCAAGTAGCAGCTTACATTGTTAAGAACAGGAAAGCTTGAGGCTGTAAGCTTTAATATGTTTGATAGTTAATAGTTGATTATTTGGGGGAGGTAAGTTTTAATTGGCAAAATTCGGTTTAATCCACAGTTGCATAAATTAAAAGAAAAGAAGTTTGATTTTGAGGTTATTCTGTTTCTGATGTGTTTTCTGTGTGAGAGAGTTAAAAGGTAAATATTGAAGATGATCATTCCTTCCAGCAACTGAATTATACTGATCTGTTAAGGTTGCAGTTTTGCATACGTTTACTTGGGAGTAAGCCTCATGAACTCTGTGAGAGTTGCAGTGTGGATATGCATGGGATTGTATACTAGGTTGCAAGATGTTTTTACTCCCTTGGTTATCTTTAAAAACACCAGCATTAAATAACTGGTTTAATGCAGTTACATTCAAATATAATTGATTATTTAGTCTGGTAGAAGAAAGGCAGTTAATTAGCTATAAATCTTTTTTAAAAGTCCCCAAAGCAATTAATTAATTTTTTGATAGAATGAGTACCCCCCCATCTAGTCATGAGCAAGAGCTAAAGCTTTTGCGAAAGTTTGTTGCAATTAGAATAGAGACATTGAAAAGAATGAGTCTTGTTAGATTCCACTGAGTCTGTTTTAATTGGGACCAACATCGGTTGTAGCCCTCAGTCCCACTGAAATTCATGCCATGTGATGGATCTTAGAGATCACTGAGCCCTGTCCATTCTCCCCTTATGCATGTGATTTGCAATCACATCTAAAATTTCCTGGAATGCATTCATGTACTTCTGTCAATATAATCCAGCTTCCTTTAGATATACTACTACCATTGAAAAGAAACATTTTTGCAGTATTCTAGTTATCTGTAGTAGAACCAATTATTATTGCAATCATCATCATCATCATCATCATCTACTTATGGCAGTCCTTTCCAGGATTTCCTTGGTGCAGAGTACTCAGAAGTGGCTTACCATTTCCCTTCTTCTGGGGACACTTTGGGCTGTGTAGTTTACCCAAGGCCACAAAGGCTGGTTCTCTTCCTACCAAGAACAGTGGGAAATTAACAGGTGCTCTGACTGACTGAACCAGCCAGCCAGCTCACTAGCAAATCCTTATTTAATAAGCATGATTCTGTTTCCCTCTGACCCTGTTTCCCTCTGGACCTCATAGCAATTCCATAAAAAACTGAAGAGGGAATTGGCAACATAGTGGTTTTGCAACACATGGCAAGTTCAAAATTTTGTAAGCTTTTGAACTCATGAGGTTTTCATTAAGACTAGGTGGAGAGAGGAAAATACAGCTGACTAGTTTTCATGTCTCTGGCAATAATTTTTTGCCTGGGTTTGACGGTGGCACAGAGTAAAGGATATAGAGCAGGTGTGCAAATATTTTTGCAGAACCCAGGAGCTTTCCAGATTTTCTAGGGATTGGCCGTTCTGGGAGGGAGGGAGAGACAAAGAGCTGAATATGCCTGTGAAAGGCAGACCTCTGCTTTTGCTGATGTGTCCTAGAAACCAGGTCTACCTACAGTTAAATGCAGCCATTTCAAAGCCATCCCTATATGGCTGCTCATGGCCGTTATTCAGGGAAAGGCATTCTTCTGTACATGATGGCAGACCACTCTTATTGATAGCGTTTTGTATTTATCAGGATTTGGGAGATGTTGCAGGCAAACGGGAGAAGAGGTTTATTAAAGGAGTTAAAGGTAATCTGAAGGAGGGAGACTTACCGTGGGGATGAATGTGAATTCATTATAAGCATAGGCCTATTATTCTTCGGCTATAATAAGAATTGTGAAAGTTGTGGAGGAAAAGTATGTGGAAAAAGATTTTGTTTGTGCTGGCTTTTTTGGAGGGAAAGGTAGTAAGAAAGGACATCTTGGACCAGGGCAGACCTATATTTGGCAGCCAACATGGGACGGTTAGCAGATCAGAATTTTTGTCCACTCTTGAGCAGTCCATGTGCCAGTGCCAGTTCTGATAAGTGAACCAAAACAGATATAAACATCCCTCTCTTCAGAGTATGTTGAGTTTTTCCAAAGTCACACATGGCTTTGTTTTCTGTCCTTTGGCAAGATTTTGAGTTTTCTTCTTGCATTAAAATTTGTGCACATCTGAATGCAGTTTTCTTTCCGTGTTCATTTATTTGCACATCTTGCCCTAATTTACAGAATACCTCCACATGGACTAAATCAGGGGTCTCCAACTCCCAGCCCGTGGCCTGGTGCCAGGCCATGGCCTGGTCCAGACTGGGCCATGGAGACAGATCTCCCACCCACCCTGCACGCACTCCCCCCAGCCCCTTTGCACATGTGCACAAGTGCGTGTGACCTCTGCAAGCACCTCCTGCTGCTTTGCGCATGCGCCCACATGAGCTGCCCCACTCCTTTGCGAATGCATGTGAGCACAGGGGGTGCCCCGTCTTCCCTGCACATGGACCCCATCCTCCCCCAACCAGTCCGTGGTGTCAAAAAGGTTGGGGACCACTGGACTAATTAATGATGCTAATTTTTTTTTACTTGTGCACACGTATCTATATGCATTTTAAAGTACAGTGGTGACTCGCTTTATGAGCGCTCCGTTTGACGATGGAATCGCATTACGTTGAAGATTTTGCGATCGCAAAACGATGTTCCCTATGGGGGAATTTTGCTTTGCGATGATCAGTTCCCTGTTTCGGTAACCGATCATCGCAAAGCGACGATTTTCGGCCAGCTGATCGGCGGTTTCAAAATGGCTGCCGGGTGAAAAACATGGCCGCCTGCTGTTTTCTGGCACGGATTCCTCGCTGCACGGGCAGCAAAAATGGCCACGCTATGGAGAATCTTCGCTTTTTAAAACCTGTATTTTCATCCAGACTGTCAGCTCCAATGAAAGTTATTTTCATACCTAGGAACTGAACGTTTGCTTCTTTGCTGTAAGGTATATTAATTGCAATGATGAAAACTGGCTCTTTATCAAAGAAATACATAGCATAGACCTAGTTTCAGGAAACACAGAGACAAATAGTTGACCAGCTATAATGCTCACTAGTTTTCCCTGGTTGAATTGTGCCAGTTCCTCATATTAAATGGCCTGCATTACCTCATCATCCTGGTGTAAAGTATTTTTGGGGGAGGACACCCCCCAGATCATGAAACTGATCTTTTTGGAGATCCCCAGATTGACATCATTTGAAATTATTAGCAAAATTCTCAATATTCAGTGGAAATGAGAAATGTGTGTCATCTATATTTTGGTGAAAGTGTACCCCAAATCTCATGGCATTTCTATATGTGGGCCTGCCCGACTTTCCTACTGAATCCCTATCAAGGTTCTACTTCCTGCAAACATGCTTTCATAGGAAGAGGAAGAGTAGCATTGTCGTTTGGAAGGCAGGGGAGAGAAGGTTTACCAGGATCAAATTCAGAATGGAGACCCTACAACTTTTTCCAGGATAAAAGGGTCAGATTTTAAATGTGCTTCATTTAATTGGTTCAGTTTATTTGACATGTTGATTTTAAAAGCTTTGAATTGGTCTTAAACATGCCAGTTCATGACAAAACAGTTTGGAATGTTGTTGCTTAAAAAAACACAACCCAAACATATTATTATAATTTAGAAATCATATAGAGTATTAATATTGTGAACTGGATGTGTTGCTTCTCTGTTGCCATAATATTCCACACTCATTTTCCTCACTACTGTCTTTGATCATATTTTTATGCTTTATATGAATCCTCAGAAGAACTTTTAGGTTTACAAAAGCCCCCTGCTTGATCAGTCCCGAATCTCTTTAGTCCAGTATTTTGATTTCTGCAGCAGTACATTCGATTTGTTGCAAAGACCATGAGTAACCCGTGAAGTCAGTAGCTCCCTCCTGCTGGTGCTTCTCAACTGGTGCTATTCAGTATTGTCTCTAAACAGAGTTAAGGCTAAGCTGAAAGGTTTCTTTAATGACAAGTATTTTCCTGAAATTTCCTCCTGCACTGCCAACTTAACTTATTTTCCTGCCCCCCTATTTTCATCGCACTGCTGCGATGCTGACAGCAGCAGCAGTGCAGTTCCCCTGGAATGGAGGCAAGAAGCATTGCTCTGGCTAAAACTGGCTTCATAACGATGCTGTACCATCTCAGCAACGAAGACAGTAGGTTTTTGTCTGTTCTCTATTATCAGTTTGACTCTTAAGTTATGGGTGGCAGGAAGGCTTCTCTTTGTCTGTATCATGCATAATTCTATGAATGTCTGTTGTACACCCATCTTCTTTTCCTGAATTAAAATGCCCCAGATTCTTCTGCATTCTCGTAGAGAAGTGGCTTGAGCTCCCTGATCATCTTTTCTGTATCTTTTCTGCCTGTGATGCCTTTTTAGGGATAAGGCACACAGAACTTGCACGGGGACAATATCTTTGATTTTGATGAGCAGAATGTATCAATGTACAGTGGTGCCTTGCTTAATGGGTGCCCTGTTTAATGACAAAATCGCATACCGACGAACTTTTTGCGATCGCTTTTGCGATCGCATTGTGATGTTTTAAATGGGGAAAAATCGCTTTGCGATGATCGGTACCCTGTTTAGCTTACCGATTATCGCAAATCAATGATTTCCCCCCCAGCTGATCGGCAGTTCCAAAATGGCCGCCGGGTAAAAAAAATGGCCGCCTGTTGTGTTTAGGGATGGATTCCTAGCTTACCGGGCAGCAAAAATGGCCGTCGTATGGAGGATCTTCACTTAAAGGTCAGTTTCCAGCCCACAGGAACACATTGAAGGGGTTTCAATGCATTCCTATGGGCTTTTTAAAATTGCATAGCGATGAAATTGCTTTGCAGCGATTTTTGCTGCACCGATTAACGTCGCTATGCGAGGCACCACTGTACTCAACATTCCCCGGAAGGATGAGCCTTAGATAGTAGAAATGCACTGTGATCTTAGGAGTACGCATGAGTAGACCCGTGCCTTCTGCGGGCCTTAGTTATTAGTAGACCCGGGCCAGGGATGGGCAGGGAGCGCACCGGCTTCCCGCTCCTGACAGCGATCCGGAGCCACCCCACCTCTCCTTTCTCCCCCTGCACCGCAGGAGTAAAAAAAGTTCCCTGACCCCCTGCTCTAACCGTTGGGGCAAAAAAGCTACAAAGAAACAGTCTCTTCACCACCAACAGTTTGAATTTCCCACCTTTTCCCCCTGCCTTTTCCTGTTCTTAGGTCGAAGCTCTGCTCGCAAGTCGAAGCAAAATTTTGCGAGTGGAGCTGTTCATAAGTCGAAATGTTCGTAGGTAGGAGCATTCGTAAGTCAAGGCACTACTGTATAAGCCCTACCATGAAAATAAGCCCCAGTTAAGTCAAACCTGTATGCATTTTGAAGGAAATCAACCCTGAGTGCTCAGTGGAAGGACAGATCCTGAAGCTGAAGCGCCAATACTTTAGTCATCTCATGAGAAGAGAAGACTCCCTGGAAAAGACCCTGATGCTGGGAAAGTGTGAAGGCAAGAGGAGAAGGGGACGACAGAGGATGAGATGGTTGGACAGTGTCATCGAAACTACCAACATGAATTTGACCCAACTCCAGGTGGCAGTGGAAGACAGGAGGGCCTGGCGTCCTCTAGTCCAGTGGTTCTTAATCTTTGTTACTCGGATGCTTTTGAACTGCAACTCCCAGAAACCCCAGTCAGGACAGATGGTGGTGAAGGCTTCTGGGAGTTGCAGTCCAAAACTCCTGAGTAACCCAAGGTTAAGAACCAGTGCTCTAGTCCATGGGGTCACAAAGAGTCGGACATGACTTAACAACTAAACAACAACTCAAACCCCACCCTCCACAATTGTGCAGTATTGTGCAGCAACCAGAAGAAGACATGACTGTAGCTGAATAAATGTAGATGGGTGTACATGAAAAAAATAAAACATCCCCTGAAAATAAGCTCTAATTTTTGGGGGGGGGGGAGCAAAAATTAATATAAGACCCTGTCTTATTTTCGGGGAAACGGGGTAGAATGGGATTTCATATTTTCACAGCTACCATATGGCTGTTTTTCGTTCAGCCATTTACCAGAACTCTCTCTCTCTCCCCCTTTCTCTTTCTCTCCTCCCTATTTAACTGCCAAAAGTTCAGGTCCTGTCAGTTTATGAAGAATTATATGCGTTAATTGTGTGGTGGTGTTTTTTCCCCAAACATGCTTATCCTGAACTTTGTCATTTGCTGCGTATTTAAATAGGCTGAAATGATCTGGTGTGTTTAACAGTCCACTAGGATTTTACTGTGTTGAATAATTTGATATCTGCCCCCATTTCAACCATCTCAAATAATTCTAAAAGATTGCTAAGTCCATATTTCCCTATAGAAGACATTCTGATTCTTCCTCAGCAAGCCTTGTTCTTCTGCCTTTTAATAACCTTTTATAATGTTTCTGGGCAGTTTACCAAAAACAGATATAAAGCTAAACTGGCCTGCAATTCCCTGATCCTTTCGAAAAAGTGAGCCTTATATTGGTACTTAATAGCTCTCTGCTTTAGAGGCCAGTCTTAACAAGCAGCATAAATTTCATAGAGGTTCAGCTTTCCCACGTAGGAGTTATTGAAAATCACTTGCGTAGCTATCATCCAAAATCTGTGACTTACTAGAGATAAATTATCAAACCTAATGCACCAGGATGTCTTGTTTCAGAACTAGCCTAGAGTTATTGCATTCTGTAGTATTGTCACTTGCAGATTTGTCCTGTAAATAATACAACAGAATATGTCACGCCAGCCTTGCTGGCGTGACATATTGGGACAAAAAAGCCTCATGCCATTTATGGAGAGCCATAATATGGTGAAGTGGAAGTGACAGGTTCTAGTTGTCAATAAGTTGTTCCCATTTGAGAAAAATAGAATTTTCTTCCATCATAGGACCTTGGAATTCATAATAATATAATTTTACTCTTATTCCATTTTCTATTTGGAAACTTTTAGACTCTGTAGACCTACTCTATTGGACATGGAACTTCTTCTTTTTTTAAACCTGCAATGCATTGGAATTCATCTCTTGCCACCTTTATTTAATTCCATTCTTCACATGCCCTCACTTTAAAAAAAATCAATTCTGCTACAAGTAGCTTTCTTTTATCTTTGCCTTTGAAGACACTGCAAAAATCAAGGAACTTATGTATGTATGTATCTTTTTTTAGGGTTTTGGTCTTTCCTCCAGTGAGTTAAAGCAGCAGCACCCCCAACAGATTAGGTTACGCTGAGAGACAGGACCCTTCCCATAGTTCACTGTTTCTTAACCTTGGGTTACTCAGGAGTTTTGGACTGCAACTCCACCTTCACCACCAACTGTGCTGGCTGGGGTTTCTGGGAGTTGCAGTTCAAAAACATCCGAGTAACAAAGGTTAAGAACCACTGCCATAGTTAATGCACTTTCTACTTTTCACATACTACAGACGAGTAGAGCTGGTATTGGAAAAACCGAAAAACAGATTACTCAGAGAATTTGAATATTCTTGTAAACAATCTAAAAGGAGTACAAATGCAAGAACAGGTGATACTTTTATTTGACCATTAAGAATAAAACAAACAACAAGCTTGCAATGATAAATCATCTTCAAGGCTGTGCATCAAGTTCTTGTGGGTAGTATCAAAATTATATGCTGTTATTAATGTCCCAAATTCACATGGCTGATGTTGAGGCCAGGTTAGCTTCTTAGTCGGAAATAGCTGCAGTATGCAAGTTGGTATCAAGCTCCTCCTCAGCTAGTACTGTACTTTTGAATTTATGGCCCATCTCTTTAAAAAAAGGAAAGTCAGGCAACCTGGAGGCCCCTTACCCCTCTTTTCCAACTTTTTGAAACTCAACAAGTTTCTTTTTAGCAGGGAGAGGAGATGAATCCCAGAAGCATGACCTGCCTCTAGCAGAGTTAGAATCAATAATTTAGTTAAACCACCAAGAACAGTCAAATTTAGCCAAAACTATGTATAGTTTTGGCTAAATAGTTTTACCTGGTAGATGCTTTCTTTAGCATGCAGTAGTTCTTGTTTGGTGTCAGGAGTCCATGATGTTCGAGAACTCACTTTGTTCTTCAGTTGGTGCTCTGATCAGCCATTCTGTGGTATCTTACATAGTTCAGGAAAAATCAGAAAAAGGCTGTATGGTTGTGGAAGCAATACAAATGCAGGAACAGGTGATATCTTTATTCAGCCATTTAGAATATAAAACAAAAAGGAACAGCAAGCTTTTGATGATAAATTGTCTTCCTCAAGGTTGTGCATCAAGTTCTTTGTGGGTAGTTCTAAAATTATATGTTAAATCTAAAAGGAGGTAATTCAAAATAAATAAACGTGTTTCTTTTTCCTTCCAATATCCTTTTCCTTCTCTCTAGGGCAACTGATAAAGAGGACTCAATTCGCTGTCATCTCTTTTCTCTGTTCCTTCTTGCAATCACTGGTGGTACAAGCAAAGTGTCCATTATGTGATCTGTATAGAATTAGGTAAGTAAACTACATCCTTTGGATGAAATTCACAATTTTTTCTACTTTATTGATACAGTGTTTTTGATTTGCTTTGTTGAATGTATGTACCAAACCTGTCAGGTGCTTCAGGCCCTATAGAAGTGGTTTTATTTTGTTTTGATTACTCAGTCGTGTGAACAGGGTAACTGCATTATCCTCCTAGAAAGGAGAATGCCAATTTCATTGGAAACCTCCAGCCAACTGAATTTTACCTTTGAGCTTATTTCAGCAGTTTTGGCTGGAAAAATGGGTCACATGGTACATAAAAGGTGTCAGAGTGGAAAGAAATGTGGGTATGGCATTTTGGTTCTAAAAAGATCTCGAACTCCACTGTAATCCATAGGAGCAAATCTACCTCCCAACAGTATCTTCTGACATTTTGAGCAATGTGCCCAAGACAGTGAAAAAAAAGGAATTCTCAAGATTCTGATGGGCCATCATATATTGCTGATGATTTTCATTTGTTTTGAAAATCACAGGTTCTACAGGCATGGTCTTTCCTTTGTAAATAAACATTAGTCATGTCTGAAATATGCAAGGAGTGTAGAATCTACACTCCCTCATCCCCCCACCATTGGTTTTCTTTTACTTACGTAAAAACCAAATGTGCTTCCTGCAGAAAAAACATTCAAAGGAGCCATTTCTAGGTGCTGTATTTTTGTTAAATGATAAGGTTCGTGAAGAATGTTCTTCTCTCAACGTAGACTGAACAAAGAAAGAAAGCAGTTACTTTATCTTTTTAAAGACTGCCATCGTACCTTTCATTGAGACCTGCTTTCAGAGCTCAATGAAAGTAATGGTACTTCAGAGTAAGGATAGAAATGATGTTATGCAATTGTTTGGTTACATAAGAAAATAGGGTTACCCGGAGTGGTCCTCTTCTAAATGAAGGGGAGAAACGTCTAGCTGTCTCATGTTGTATTTTCTTTCCCCTCCTCTTTCTGGCTTCCCTTCTTTGTGTGTTGCCATGCTTGAAGTACATTTTGCTGGGATTACCACTGGCCTTGGCAATGTCATCTGACACAAAGCAAATGAACAAAGGAAGCTTTTCCCATTACTTTGAAACCCTGCAGGGAAAAGCATTACCTCTTTAGTTTCAGCTACTGTTCTGTCGCAGGTGTGCTTAGAAAACAGATGAAATGCATTTCTCAGATGTAGGCCTTGAAAAGTAAAAGATTTATAGGTTTAAGTGGACACATGAAGCTTCATTCTGAATTGGTTGAAGTATATTCATATAAATGAAGAAAATAAAATAAAGTACAGTGAGGCCAAAAAGTCAGAACATGCTGTATAGTTAAATCGTTGCACTACTGATATTGTTGTCAAATCAGAAAAAAAACGATGAGGTTCTATAAGAGAAAATACATTATTTCTAGAGGAAAGAGAGGAAGAATTGAGAGGAAAAGAGGAAATGATCTAAGGTGAGTAGCAATGGATGGTTTAAAACTGTTGTGCTACAGGTTTCATTTTGAAATGAAATATATCAAAGGACATTTGATG
This sequence comes from Pogona vitticeps, assembly GCF_051106095.1. Lineage (NCBI taxonomy): Eukaryota > Metazoa > Chordata > Lepidosauria > Squamata > Agamidae > Pogona > Pogona vitticeps. The sequence goes on along the minus strand of NC_135787.1, from coordinate 101,610,954 downwards.
TTTGAAATAAAAAGCCCTCGAATATCTTACATTTGATCTGTTTGTTGCTATGAAAATATTGACAAAAGGCAAATGAATGGCCTTCATTTGGTTTTATTATACTTGGCGAGCTGTAGTGCTTTTCTTATGAAAGGCAACACTCTTTCTGAATGTGAAGTTTAACACATTCATTACAGGACTGCCAGGGAATGTCAAATTTAGCTCCCCCAAAGATTTCCTATAAGGCAGGCTCCTAAATACCCACTTGCCTTCTCATGTCTGGTGTGAGCAAGAATACACATCAGAAGGTTAGACAAAGATTTTTGGTCAGCTAAAATTTTGTTCTGTCTCTTGATCGAAACCATCACTGGTGCCAAAATTTCTCAGAGCATATCTTAATATATGTCTGCAAACTACTTCTCTGTGTTCAATTCTATTATTATCATATAGTGAAGAGGTGGATCTTGCATCCCATCTCCAGGCTACAAGCCTTAGTGACTCTGTGCAAAAGTAGGAAGCTTTCCTGGCATTCGAGTTGCCAATTTTCTTCCATTGAAGCTTTCAGAATTTTTAACAGGAGGGTCCAAAAAAGGCAGCTGATTTCTTGAGCAAAAGCCAGATCCTTCAGACTCCAACACATCTACCCCAGAGGCAGGATTGCTGGTAGAAGTTTTGAGTTCTGACAGGTCAAGCCAATGGGACATGGACTTTCAGACTGACTGGTCTTTTACATTCTCCATTTGCTCTCTAGAGACAACTGTTATAAATAATTGTAGCTTGTCACAAAGCATTATACAGCATAAAATGTTGGATCCTGCTCATTTTCTAAACTTACTGTAGTCTCTTCAATTGTGTGTGTGGTTTTGTTTGTGTGTGATATTTTGATTAAAATAATAATTTAGGCTCTTAGGTGGCCTTGGGGGCAGCAAAAAATGTCACGGGTTGCACACAGTCCTCCCCTACCCAAAAGTTCTGTTTGCAGTGAGGTCATTGGGCCTACCCATTGAAATAACTAGTTAGACCAAGCCTGCCTTAAATGAAGCCCCACATCCCTGTTATGCTTAATTTTGGCTGATGTTAAAGTCACAGGAAAATGGTAGATAAAAGTTCAGAAACCAAGATGCTGCCCATTCGCTGATTGCTCTGCACCTGCTAAATTGCTGCGTTGCTGCATCCACATATCACATGGATGGAGTGCTTAAGAATACTGTTCTAAACAGAACAACTCACTCAAGGTCCATCCTTGGTTTACTTGTGAATGTACGTTGGGAAACTTGCTGTGGCAAATGTCCTGGTGCCCTCCAGCAGACACAATGAGTCCCAGTCTTCTTCCGTAACCTGTTGCTGCAGAGGCAGGTGGGAACATCCTAGTAGGTATGTGGCAGTCTCTGCCCTTTCCTCAGCTCCAAGACTGGAAAGAAAGTGTTTTCTCAGACTGTGGCATCTGCCATAGTTCCTTGAATTCTTTGGCTTAACAGTTGCCAAGCCAACACATCCGCCTAGAATGGTCGAAATGACCAGATAGGCGGGGTATAAATTGAATGAATGAATGAATGAATGAATGAATGAATGAATGAATAAATAAATAAATAAATAAATATATAAATAAATATATAAATATATAAATAAATAAATCCCTCTCATCACTTTCCATGCACAATAGAGGGCCTAGTCTTGGGTCACACATGGAAGCACTTAGCAAGAGCAGTGAGAAGGGAAAGGGGTAGAGTCTGGGTGATCACTCTTAATGGTTGAATTGGCTGTCTGGCTGAAAATGATGCAAGAACGATCCAGCAGCATCAGGAATAAGTTGATATGTGCAATGGATTGAGAAGTGGTAGGTTGGTTCTACCTCTCTTGTGAACCTGGTGTATCTGATGCAGTGGACTGGAGTCCATAAATGTTTGTGCCAAATAAAACTTAATAGTTTTTGAGGTGGCCACAAGACCCTTTTATTACTTTGCATCATTTATCCAGTCTGATCCAGTCCCACCCAATGGCGTACCTTTTGTTAGATTTGTGGCATGTCTCTTTCTCTTTCGTAAGAGTATTCCAATACATGAAAAGGATTAAAATAATCACCTTGTTTCCACATTTCATTCTCATGGTGGGAAGGGAAGGGCTTTATTTTAAAGGAAGTCAAGAAAGGGTTATTTTATCCTAATTCATTTTTTCTTTGGTTTTCCTGTTGACATATTAAACAATTATTTTGGTTGTCATGGCAATTGTGCTTATATACATGCTTATGAGAAAAGGTTTATATAAAAAGATACATTAGGTCGTTATGGTAACTTCCATACTTCAAAAACATCAGCCTGCCAATGTGGGGTGTTGATTGCTTTTTCAGTCATGATGATAGATTGATTTGCGGATCAGTAAAAATATGGCTGACTTTTAACTTTTTGAACCTGGCATAGTTTGTTTCAGAACTTTCCAACAGGTTTTTCTCAAAATACACCCACACTTCCTGTACAGTGATGGGCACAATCCCGGAAAACATGTTGCAGCTTTGTACCATTTGAGATTAGTGATACTTGCCTTAGTGGGAACTAAGACCCATTCTGTTGCATGTCTAAGTTATGACTGGATTTTCCCTTTTGATATATTACTTTTCTGGATTGTGTTGCCCACCATATTGTAAATGCAGGTAGTTAGTTCTGTTTTGTCACCTGAAATATCTGTTTCTGTCATCTTGGTTCCTATTTATCAGAGTCTTGGTTGGCCACAAATTTATTTGGTAAATGTGATGACCTGAAGTATCCCTGGCTGTTCAAATCTGCTGTATGCCAATATAGGATTAAGGTAGAGAGGAGCACTATACTTAGCCATTTTAGAAGGCTTTTCTTTTCTATCTTAAGGTCTGTAGATGAGAACCCATCAACAGTTTACAATGAAAAAACCCCAAATAGATTATAGGGCATTATGAAGTGGGAGACAAAGGTTCTATACAGCAGATTGAACACCGAATCATGTTTGATGTTGCAAAGATATTCATAGGGCTTGCATGCAGTCCCAAGTTTTGATTGGGGAACTTTACTTCTAATGTATGTAGAAAAGTATTGAGTGTGTGTCAAGTGAGAGACTGGAGAAACCCTCTGTCTTACTCTTCTTCCCTCCCTCCTTCCCTCTGTCATGTCCATTGCATAATATGTCATCTCATATATATTTTTTTCCTATTGCAGTTTAATTTACTTTGGTTTCAGTCATGTCTTCAGCACAAACACACAAAGATCCATAAAAGTGCATAATCTCCCAAAGGTCCCAGTTTAGCAGGAACACAGTTTTTGTATTGCTATCAGTCCCGGGTAAATGCAAGGTCCTGCTGACTCTCAATGGCCATGTCTTATATCCCGCCTCAGGGAGTAAAGTAGGCAGGTGCTCATCTAACTGGCATGTCAGGATTTCATTAGGTCTGTGTGATTTCAACAGGATGTCAGAAGGCTTCCCTGCAGCCAGCTGGAACCTCAGACTCAGATGTTTGAAGGGAATAGTCTGTGAGATAAAGGGCAGAGCCTAGTGAGAGAGGCCTGGTAGTGAGTGCCTAATAAAAAACAGCAGGCGCTGTGATGCCAGTTAAGATAAGGGTTTTGTCTGTTCCTTTGGGGTGGGCACAGAGGTGACTTGCACAACAAAAATTCTCATCAGGCCAAGCTGAAAGTAGTGTTGACCCATTTGCTCTGGACTTTCAACTTGAGATTTTATTGTTTCTGCTAGAGATCCTGAGAAATCCAGGTGAGTTATGAGACAGACAACCCTACAGAGAGAGAAAGAAGGAAAGAGGTTATGTAAATCAATCAAGTTTCCTCAAAAGAGTCTTGGCCTTTGATGAACTTGTCTGTGAACTGGTTATGTTTCAGATTTTGTGATGTAAATCCATTCCAGATTACATTTGGAGTTTTTCCTAACAAAGTCAAAGCACGGCTGTAATCAGTATAGGAAGGCAGTGATTTTAGAGTGGGTCCAGGAAATTTGAGTTCATAGCTATAAAGTTCTAGATTGTGAGAGAACTGCACACACAGTTTTTCCATCTATTGCCACAATGGTCTTGGGGTTTGCCAGTGCCTCTGAAGCACTGTTGTAGATTGACTTGCAGAAAGAAACAGGTATTTTATAAGCGTACAAGAATGCAATGTTTGTTAAAAGAATGCTGGAATTCTTCAAAGCAAGTCTTCTGGAACATTTGTGATGTGAAGTCAACTCTGCAAGACCACAGTTCACCACAGTATGGAGCTGTTGTTGTTGTTGTTTAATCGTTTAGTCATGTCCGACTCTTCGTGACACCATGGACCAGAGCACACCAGGCCCTCCTGTCTTCCACGGCCTCCCGGAGTTTGGTCAGATTCATGTTGGTAGCTTCAGTGACACTGTCCAACCATCTCCTCCTCTGTCGTCCCCTTCTCCTCTTGCCTTCACTCTTTCCCAACATCAGGGGCTTTCCAAGGAGTTTTCTCATGAGATGGCCACAGTATTGGAGCCTCAGCTTCAGGATCTTTCCTTCCAGTGAGCACTCGGGGTTGATTTCCTTCAAAATGGATAGGTTTGTTCTCTTCGCAGTACAGGGGACTCTCAAGAGCCTCCTCCAGCACCACAATTCAAAAGTGTCAATTCTTCAGCAGTCAGTCTTCTTTATGGTCCAGCTCTCACTTCCATACATCGCTAGTGGAAAAACCATAGCTTTGACTATGTGGAACTTTGTTGGCAAGGTGATGTCTCTACTCCTCCCAAGAAGCAGGCGTCTTTTAATTTCATGGCTGCTGTCACCAATTGCAGTGATCATGGAGCCCAAGAAAGTAAAATCTATGACTGCCTCCATATCTTCCCCTTCTATCTGCCAGGAGGTGATGGGACCAGTGGCCATGATCTTAGTTTTTTTATGACCATTTTTGCACTCTCCTCTTTCTCCCTCATTACGAAGTTCTTTAATTCCTCCTCACTTTCTGCCATCAGAGTGGTATCATCTGCATATCGGAGGTTGTTGATATTTCTTCCAGCAATCTTAATTGGAATTCCTCCAGTCCTGCCTTTCCCATGATGTATTTTGCATAGAAGTTAAATAAGCAGGGGGACAATATACAGTCTTGTCGTACTCCTTTCCCAATTTTGAACCAATCAGTTGTTCCATATCCGGTTCTAACTGTTGCTTCCTGTCCCACATATAGATTTCTCAGGAGATAGATAAGGTGGTCAGGCACTCCCATTTCTTTAAGGACTTGCCATAGTTTGCTGTGGTCCACACAGTCAAAGGCTTTTGTGTAGTCAATGAAGCAGAAGTTTTTTTTTCTGAAAGTCTCTGGCTTTCTCAATAATCCAGCGCATGTTAGCAATTTGGTCTCTAGTTCCTCTGCCCCTTCGGAATCCAGCTTCTACTTCTGGGAGTTCTCGGTCCACATACTGCTGAAGCCTACCTTGGAGGATTTTGAGCATAACCTTGCTAGCACGTGAAATGAGTGTAATTGTATGGTAGTTGGAGCATTCTTTGGCACTGACTTTCATTGGGATTGGATACAGTCAAATATATGCTCCATTTCCGCTGGACTTTCCTCTAATTTTATAGTGTAGACAAGGTTCTATACAGATGGGTCACAAACAGCTCTGCTTGCAATATTCTTCCTCTTCAGAAAAGGGAGGAATCTGATTTTATAGTCTTTCATGTGTTTAGGCTCTATATGGAACATAAGTGTTAAGCACATAGAGAACAAGATACAGGCATGATTGTGCACTGATTGTCATTAATCAGGTATGTATCTGAGCAGAACTTAATATCCAGTTTAAATCAAGAGTACATAACTGTCAGTGCAGCTCTGTGTAATGCGGCCCAGAAGTAAGTCCCAGTTCAATTGGGCTTACTGCTAGTTAAATAGGTATTGAATTACTGCCTAAACCCCATTCTGATGACTTAGCTGTCACTAAACTTTGCTAGAATGTTCTAGATGTGATTAGCTGCCATAAGAATCTGTTAAACCGTGGGCTACCAGTCATTTTTTAAAATGCAGTTGCTGAAACTAGCCCCAGTGACTTATCTTCAGAATTGAGGTCTGTGCTGAATGTTAGTAAACGTATGTACAAGCCCAGTGGAACTTGGACCATGATGTGGGACGAATAATGAAAGTTCGGCAAATTAAAGCAGCACAGTAGAACAATGAATTCACTAATCTTGCACAGAAAACATTGAGGGACAGATAGAATAACAGCCTTCATTTAATACTATGCAAGTTAGATGGGTTCTTTTCTAGTGTACATATCTGCCTCCTGATGCTGCCTCATTCCTTGATGAGTCATTTAAAGAAATCTCTGCTTTGCTCTGGCCACCATTTTGTAGCTGATTGATGACTAATACAGACTGTGAGAAACAGAAAGTAAATAGCGTGGCATGGCAGACATTTCACTAGGAATACAAAATTGGTGTGTTTTGTTTAGTCTTTTTATTGTTGCTGAATGACTGCTTTTAAACAAGCGACTTTACAGTGTCTGGAAGAGGACCAGACCCAAAACCAGAGTTGCCGCCAACTGTTCTTTTCTTTTGGCACTAGTGTGTTGCTGGCGAGCAGCAGTCACTACGGGGAGGCCTCTAACTCATTTCTCTTTCAGAGCTTGCCTGAATACACACAGCCTCAGCTGCATAATTTATTCTGCATTAGCTATAGTGACCGACATTTGTATCTGAGGTTTTGTCCATGCTAGCGTTTTTGTACCCTATTTTTATATGATTGAGATCCCATACAGTGGCCCAAGTTCTGTGATTCATCCAAATCCAGGTTATTCTGACAAAAACTGTTGCTTAATACAAGCCTACCTACAGAGCTTGGAAAAGTTACTTTTTCAAACTGTAGCTCTTAGAATCCCTCATCAAGTAGATTTAGTGTCTGAATTAGCTAGCAGCTTCTGTAAATTCTACTCCAAGAAGTAACACTTCCAAAATCTACTCTGGACATTGCCCTACACTTTCAGTATTAGTAGTTTATTTTGTACTGGATTAGTAATGTCAAATTCAACATGTAATCATTCCTCATTCCTCATTATTTTATTCTATATTTTATTTTATAAGGATAAATGAAGCACAACCATAGCCTTGGAACAAACACATGTAACTAGCAATGAAGGGGGGTGACTACAGGCATTTAGCCAACTGTGATCAGCTGCACGGATAGATGGGTTTGCTCCCAAGGACAGCAGTCGGATTATGTTTTGCTGGAGTGAACGACCCCCTCTGCAGAGTGTTCCTACCTGCCCCTTTCTGGCCCCTATCAGGGGCTTCTGCTTTTTTGGTGAAGGCAAAAATTTCACATGCAATTGGTAGGAATGAACCAAAGGCGAGCCTTCTCTTATCAATTTGGAAATATTGTGAAGTGGGTTTAAAAGAGAGCCATTTCAGAATATTGGCAAATTAAACACTTCCTTGGCTCCATGTAAGCACTGAGGAAATAACTTTTTTAAGTGTTTGAGGACTATATATGTGCTGCATCACTTGGAAAAACAAAAGAGAAATGGAATGTATTCTCAAAGGCTTTCATGGCTGGGATCCAATGGCTGTTGTAGGCTTTTTGGGCTAGTCTCCAGAACACGTCCAAACAGCCTGAGAAACCTACAACAACAATCAGAAATGGAATCCTTCCTCCCTGGAGTGGGAGGAGACGGGAGGGAGCAATGAGTGGGATAGAAAAGCAAACAGGTTCTCCTCATTGCTCCTTCCTGTCTCCTACCACTGGGAGGAGGTTTTCCTTTAAAAAAGAAAGTGGTACAGTGCATCTGCCCTAATATACAGCTGCCCTAATGCACTTAATTTTTTTTTTCACTTTCTCAGCCCCTCCATGGAGCCAAAGAAGTGCTTAATTTGCCAGTATCCCAAAGCATGTCTCTTCTTAACCAGTTCATGATCCCACTGATCAAAGTGGGGCTTACATTTGAGTAAACCATATGTAAGATGAAGGCTGCAGAGTACCCAGAAATCATCCAGGAAATCCTTAGAATAAAGATAGATGAAGGAAGTAGTGCAGAATAGACATTGGGAATAGACTCCTAGAAAGAATGTGGAATAGACGTTCTGCTGAGTTCATGGAAAAGAAGACAAATTTTGATTTCTCTCCGCCCTTCTGCGTAGCTGTTAGGGTACTGAAAGGTTGATAAAAATGTCAAGAGGAAAAATACGTCAATGTGCTGTGAATTTCCTGTTGCTGGGATTGGAAAATTTATATTTTGGACTACAGCTCCCAAACTCTCCAGTGGCCATGCTGGCTGATGTTTATGAGGCTTGTAGTCCAGTAAGACTAAAATTTTACAAGCTCTGGTTCATCTGCACTTGAACAGATAGCTTGTATTCAGCTGACCAAATGTGTATTGAATATTCTGTCCATTGACTTCAGATTGTCATACTGTCAGAATTAAAGCCACTTGAGGGTTTATCTCAGTAAAGGTAAAGGTTCCCCTTGATATTTAGTCCAGTCATGTCCGGCTCTAGGGCGCAGTGCTCATCCCCGTCTCCAAGCCGTAGAGCCAGCGTTTGTCCGTAGACAGTTTCCGTGGTCACATGGCCAGCACAACTAGACACGGAACGCCACTACCTTCCCACTGTGGTGGTCCCTATTTATCTACTCGCATTTTTATATGCTTTCAAACTGCTAGCTTGGCAGGAGCTGGGACGAGCAACGGGAGCTCACTTCGTCGCCTGGATTCGATCTTTCGACTGCTGGTCTTCTGACCTTGCAGCACAGAGGCTTCTGCCATTTAGCCCGCAGCGCCACCACGCCCTGCAATCTCAGTATTTATCTCAGTGCAGACAACCAAAAGAATCTGGGTTAAAATTTGTTCTTCAACGTGGTTCTCCATGAATCCACACTAATGGGTTAAACAGCACTTGTGCTGGGCCCCTCGGAATCTTCTAGAGCTGTAGGAGAAAAGTAACAATATTTTAGGTTGCCCTGTATAGCGCATGCTCCGCCCGCCAACAGCTCAGTTCCTTTTTTCCGCTTGTGAAAGTTGGAACCTCTCGGACAGAGCTCCTATTTTTCGCTATTTTTCGTGTTTACACATTGACTGGACTGGACATCGCTGATCTCCTTGTCGTTGCCCTGACTTTGGACTGGTTTTGACTTCTCTCTTGCCTCTGGCGGTCTTGTTCAGGCCTGTTTTGGCCTAATTGGCCTTCCAGGCCTCCCACTGAGGTGCCACGCGCCAACCGGACTTAGTAATTGAGGTTAATTGGCCTCCTGCGGGGAGCCACGCGCCTACCGGATCTCTTCAATTTACCTTGCCTTGGCTTCTTGGTCTACCTGCCTTTGGACAAGCCTTTACCTTGGATTCTTGGTCTACTTGCCTTTACCCAAACCTCGTCGAGCGCTCGATAAGCTTCGGGACTCTTGGTCTACTTGCATATACCGGTCAGTCTATGCCTCCGAAGGAAAAGCCATCTCCGAGGAGAGGACCCTTTCGTCTCTGCACTGCCTGTTCCCGGAAACTTCCTTTCCAGGACGGACATTCTCTCTGTCTATACTACCTTGGAGAGTCGCACTCGGTCTCCAACTGTAGACACTGCAAACTATTCACTAAAGTCACCCTGAAGGCTCGACAGCAATGCCTGAGATACTCCCTCTGGAAGCAAACTCTGTCAGCCTCTCAGCCATCCGATATGGAGGTAGCGCCTTCCTCCTCCACCGTACGGTCAGAGATTAGAGTAGTCCAATCCACCTCCTCGGAGACTCCTAAGGACATCCCTACGAAGGTTTCCAAGGGCAAGTCTAAGACGAAAACTTCATCTAAGACAGTACTTACCTCGACATCGACTGGCTCCGTAACCCCATCGACGTCTGAACACCTGAAGAAGAAAAAACAAAAGATGAAAGGAGTGTCGAAATCGAAGGAGATTATCCTAGTGGTTCCTCCTATATCCGCCTCACTCCCTTCACTGTTCTTGGAGGACTCATCCCGCGACCGAGAGTCCACGTCGGAACCTGGAGCCTTTCTTCCGCCACGACAAGAACCATTAGTCGTTGTCGAGAGGTCTCCCACGGCAAGCCAGATTGGAAGGATCATCTCTGGCTTGACCGATGCGCCCCAGAGCCCTATTTTGACCGGGCGGGCGTCTCGATCCCGATCGTCTACACCGGGATCACCGGCCACCAAGTCTCTCACACCTTCTCCGAGGAGACTGATGGAGCCGATTGCGCCAGAGCCCCCTCGACGTCCAGTGTCCGAGACCGAGGAGGAGTCTCTGCCTAAGAAGCCCAAGCGCCATCGCAAGCGCAAGCGTGTCGCCGATGTCGATAGATGAAAGAAGCATCGTCGCCGAGATTACTCCTCCTCAGACTCTGACGACAGTCGGGAGAGACGGAGGTCTCGACGGCGTCATCGACACAGGAGAGATTACTCCTCCACGTCGAGGGATAGGAGAAGGCGACGGAAGAGGACCTATTACTCCTCCTCATCCACGTCCTCCACGCCGCCTCCAAAGAAGTGTCGACATCGCAAGCGCCCTGCTGTCGACGACGAGGAGCGCGCTACTCCGACGGAGGGACGGCCTACTAAGCAGGGCCCCTCGGCATCGATGCCTCCTGATAAACCTTCGGCGCCCTTTCCAGCCCTGAGTAAACCACTACCCCCAAAGCCTTCCAAGCCTACAGGGGGGATTCCGCAGCCTATTGCGCCTCGGCCTTTGGAGGAGGAGGATGACCCAGACTCTGTTTCCTCCTCTGATCAAGAGGACAAAGGCACATCTGATGCCTCCCTGGAGACTCCAGTACCAGCGGAACCACTGGGGTCTGATGCTGCTGACATCCATCCCTCGTCTCCATCAGAGGATTTTTCATCCTACCCCCAGATGGTCTCTAGAATGGCTGCTACTTTGAGGATGGAGGTAGAAAAATCCCCTTCTCGTGAAGATGACCTCATCTTTGGGGACATTCATAAGGACAGGTCTCGTCCTGTTAGCCTGTCCTATGTACCAGAGCTCATGGACCTTATCACTGGGTATTGGGAACATCCAGCTGATTCCCCAACCTTTTCGAGAAGAACTGAAAATATGTATCGGGTCCACGGGCCAAAGAGGGAATGTCTTTTGAAACACCCGGCCCCTAATTCTCTTGTTGTGGAATCTAGTGCAGCACGTTTACCCACCAAAGGTCATCCAACCCCAACTAATAAAGAAGGAAGGGATTTGGAGGTACTTGGGAGACGGCTCTACTTGATGACCACCTTTGCCCTTAGGGCCCTCAACTATTTAGTCGCTATGGGGGCCTATCAAAAGCAGTTATGGGCAAGGGTGCTCCCAGCACTCCAGGTGGCACCGGATGACATCAGACAAGCATGTCTTGATGCCCATGCTGAGGCACAGACTGTGTCTAAGCACCAACGTTTGGCCTCACGGCATGTGGCCGATGCCAATGCTCGTAATTTGGCATCTATCATCACATTGAGACGGCACGCCTGGTTGCGTTCAGCGAATATAGTGGATGACATCAAAGCTAGGATTAAGAACCTACCCTTTGATGCCACTGGTCTTTTCAGTGAAAAGACTGACGAAAATTTGAAGACCCTACATGAGAGTAAGAAGACGGCTAACTCCTACGCTATACGGCAACAACCAAGGCCGTCTAAGTCTCAGTGGCGTTCTAGGAGTCAGCAGCAGCCATACCAGCAGGGTTCAACTTCGACATATCGTTAATTCAGGCCCCAACCACCTGCAAGATCTTCTCAGGCCTCGTCCTCAGCCTCTAGCTTCAAACCGCAGAGCAACAAACGCCAGTCTTTCAAACCCTCTGGTCGGAAGTTTAAACAATCAAACAATTGTTTGATTATCCAAGAGTACTATTGTTTGATTAATACAGTTGTTCCTGGGCTAAAATCTTAACAGGGCTTGTTCAGAAGGAAGGCAATATAAAGAATAACCTCCATTTTGAGAGGGAGTTCATAGAAAGAGGTTTGGTGCCTGAAACAGTTCTTTCCCTGATCACCTCTGGACATATGCAGTCTTCCTACAGTTTCAGGTCCCTGCCTACTCCATTAATGGTTGCCCAGCAAAAGACACACTTTTGTAACGGAGTTGTAATGTTCAGTTGTAACCATGCTAAGCAAATGCAAAGCATAACACTTCAGACATGCCTGCTGCATCATAAAAGCAATTTATTATTCTCAGTAGTACATATATAAATTTTTATCTGCTGATAATATGCAAGAACGTTAATTTGAGTCTGAGAACCTGACTGTTCCGAACTTGTTTTTATAAATGGTTGACACTGACAGTGCTTCATACCAGGGAATTTGAATCAGGTGTTTTTTGTTTTTTAATGTGAGTGTAGCATTGCCTTCACCTTGCCCTGACTCCTGGTTTCCTTTTCCATGCTTCCCCTTTCTGGTTTGGGCAGTGAATGGAGAACTACCTTGGTGTTAAGGATCTTGTTAATTTCATGGCCTATTTTCACATGGAGATCAGCTTTTATTTCCCGTATCTGCTTTTATTGTCAACTCTGTGGTCAGTAAGGTTTACTGAGCAAAAACAGAGGAGGTATTATGGGAAGAAATCTAATCAATGCAGCACTGAGGGGACCGTCCTTCAGAATCCTTCCTCATGGCCGTGTGCCAGATAAGAGGTCATTGTGAGGTTATCCTGTCTGACTTTCACAAAAATACTCATCCAGCTGGGGTTGGGGGTGGAGAAGAGTGCTAGCAGTTGTGTCCCTGTGTAACAGAAGCCTTGTTAAAATAAGTTCCTAATATACATACACCTGTTACGCCAGCCCCTTCAACACAAAAGCTGTGTTTCCTATTTTAAACACTTTGGCGTGTCCGTCTGCATTCCCTTCCGTCTGCAGTTGGTCTGGTGTGGTATGGCAGAACCGCCCGTATGCCATACCTCTGGGGAATGTCCAGGGGGCTAAATAAAGTTGCGGCTAACAGATGTCCGCAGACCTTGCCAAGCAATAATTTTTTGTGTCAGCCTGTTTGAAAGCTTCATTGATTAATCCAGACTTTGCGATGCAGAAGAGAGACCACATAAATGTACAGCCTTATTAAGTATGTATTTCTTTTGGAAGCCTGCCCCTTTATCAGGTAGCCATGCGGGAAATTGCACTGACAGAAACTGATGTGTGGCACATTTAAGAGAACAAACTGCTAATAGAATAACTTACGCAAAAAGATTATCTTTTTTTCTTACATGCCGTCAGCTCTCATTCTTCTTACCGCTTTAAGCACTTGTCAGATGTGGCACTTCCCAAGTCTGTTATCTTGTGGCTGTGACTAATATAAGTTACCCAGTCATTAAAATATATGACTCTCTAAGGCGAAATTAATATTCTTTTTGTACAGCACTAATTGTGCTTCGTTACAGAAACTGGCTCTTCTTCAGCAGACTCTCTTCCACTGCCACCATAGTTATCCTTTTGCCAAAATGTATCCAACCCTTATGTAACCTTTTGTGCCACATGGTGCTGCCTCTAAAGTGATGCTGAGGGCAAGGGGTTCTCCCAAACAGGCAGCAAAAACAGGAAAGTTATGAAGCCATTGTTGGATTGCATTCGACAGTCAGACTGCATCTTTTAGACTCAATCTACAGGGGTAGAACATTTTGCAATTGAAAACTGGGAATTGGGCCTCAAAGCTGGGATGAGCATGGGCCATTAGGGCATGGCATAATTTTGGGGAAATAGCTGCAAGTTTCAGTTCTGGAAAAGTCTAAAAAAGCAAAATGATTAAAAATCTTTAAAAAGCAAAACAAAAATTAAAAAGCAAAAAAGAAAAAAAAGATTAAAAATCCCAGAGCAATGAATTCGAATAACATTTTTAAAAGAAGGAAAAACATCACATGGTTACCTCTTTGTATTAAACCTACTTCAGAATGCCTCAGTTTTTCATCTGGGTGCTGCTGCTTCATTTTTGTTTTCTGTGTTTTCAAAAATTCTAACACTTCTTAAAATTTATGCACAGTAAAGAACTCAAAGCGTAAAATAAGGCTGAAGGCAGCTCTGACCTTAGGAGAGAGGTGTGCTGGCCACAGTGAGCATATTGTGACTCCATGTTCACCTGCTTCACTCTTGGTCTTTTATTGGTCTAGCCATATAAGCTCACGGATGTCAAATCAAAGCAATAGCTCTCTTACTCAGAAGTCTATTATATTGTCAACCTTCCCAGTTGATTTTCAGCTATTTCATTAACAAATCTTAATGTGACATTGCTTTTTTCATCAGTGACATGCACTGAGTTTTGAGCAAATGCATGATTTTCCAAACGTACGAAACCAAGGCAAAATATACACTTCTACTTAATCCCTCTTTATACTTTGTTCAACCAAAGCCAAATGGGTTAGTACTGTATTACCTAATGTTTAGAAGATGATTGAGTTTTCTCTGTAGTCCAGCACTTCTTGGGAAATTGTAAAACTATTTCCTCTGGGAGTACATCCTGTCCTAAATGGCTATTCTATATCACAAATACTAATAGCACCACATGAATAAGATAGAAAATAGAGCTGTGCAATGCCCTTTTTGGGCCAACAAAACATTTTAAAAGGCAAGCATTCAAATCCTGTAGAACCCTTTATCAGGCAGGGCATTACAAAACTTGAGATCAGAAAAGAATCAAAAGTTCAAAAATCATTTCAGCCAGATGATACATTAAATGTTGAATACCTGAAAAGTTGTGTTGGGGGAGTCTCCAAGAAACATGATGATGATGGACGCACTGTATTATTCAAGTATTTGTACAGGGGGGATAGAAATATTTGATACCCCATATACGGTATATTATAGCAAGGGAGAAAAAAGAAAAAAAAACCATTTGTGGTCTAACTAACAAATAGGTTTAACATATATTGTTCAGCTTTTGCCTGTTAATAACCATAATCATGCTTCTTTTTTAATGCCTATATATATTTTATTCATATCCACTCCCTTTCCCCAATGAGTCTTCTTTATTTTATTCCCATGAAATCAAGGCTGCAGACCTATCTTCCTCCCCTCCTTAAATAATCTTCACCAGAATCCTGTGAGGTAGGACAGGCTGAGTCACTGGCCTAAAATGGATTCCATCACTCAGTGGTGGCTAGAATCTAGATCTCCTAAGTCCCATTCTCCAACCACTGCAGCACATTGGCTCTCATATCCTGCTTAGCAATGCACGAGAAAGGAATTACCTATATTAGGATGTCAGATGATTCTTGAGATAGTTGATTACTCTCCCCTTCCCACTTTTTGCATCATTTCACTGAACACAGTGGATTTTACACAGTACTCGTTGCAGTAGTAGTAGTACATTTTACACTGTGGTCTGTTACGCATGGCATTCAAAAAAACTGAGTTTGATAGACCATTACTCAGCTTTTATTCATGCACTTTGTGGCGGTTGTCAGCCACAAAAAATATTCTTACTGACAAAGCACTGATGACTAGTATAACCAACCAGAAAATCAGTATGTCATCATCTTACAACCACTTTCCCTAGGAGAAGTCGCTACTGTTAGATCAACGACTGTTCATGCACAAATAGTAGCTTCTTTTTCTCAGATCTCCCTTCTACTAATAATCATTATATGAAGCCCCAAACTACAAACAGCTAAGTTGTCAGTTTTCAGGAGCTACTCCACTTGGCAAACAGTGTTTGGGGTGGAAATGCATTATGTCACAGCAATTTCCTTCAAGCAAGTGGAATCCTTGCTTTAAACATCCACCCACCTTGCTAATTTCTTTCGTAGTGGGGCAGTTTGGAGGCTCATTCCAATGGTAGTTGATACCAAAATTGTTGTTGTTGTTGTCGCCGTCGCTGTCGCCGTCGCCGTCGCCATCATCGCCGCCACCACCAGCAACAACAGCAACAACAATAATAATACTAATGATAATAATAATGAAAATAATGATAATGATAATAATAATATGATGCTGCATTTCTCCCAACAAGGGACCCAAAGTGGCTCACAACATTAAAATCCACACAATTAAAAACACAATAAGTTAAATATTAAAAGACAAATTAAACAATATGTGGATTAAAATAAAATTAAAAGAGTAAAACATGAAAAATATTAAATACTGCTATATTCTAGGTCAGAGTTCCTACTGGCAATAACTAAGCCTTAGGAGAGGAGGTTTCAGCTTTATAGAGTAGGGAAAAAATCCCTACGAAACGCTTGGAATCACAGAGGGACAGACTCGGCTCGCGGCTGAAGGTTCCTTGTTACACCGTATAGTCACCAAGCTTTTTCTCCAACATGTAGGTCATATGATTTATACAGTCTGGTAGCCTTTTGCTTATCTGGAAAAGATACTAAGGAAAAGTTGAAAGCAACAGGAAAATGGAAGACCGGTTATGAGATGGATTGAGCCACAAAAGGAACCATGGTGTTGAGTTTGCAATAGCTGAGAAGGACTGCTAATGATAAGACATTTTGAAGGTCACTCATTCATAGGGTTGCTGTAAGTTAAAACCTTGTGGCACAGTGGTTAAACCACTGCACTGCAGCCAAAACTGTTCACGACCTGGGGTTCAATCCCAGGTAGCCGGCTCAAGGTTGACTCAGCCTTCTATCCTTCCGAGGTTGGTAAAATGAGTACCCAGCTTGCGGGGGGGGGGGGGGGGCAATGTGTAGCCTGCATAATTAACTTGTAAACTGCCCAGAGAGTGCTTGAAGCACTATGGGGCGGTATATAAGCAGCACGCTTTGCCTTTTTGCTTTTTTGGCCGCAGGTAACATGAACATCAAGGTTTGTCTCCTGCTATCAGTGGGAGTGAATTTATTTTCAAAGAACAATAAGCAGTTATGTACATACTGAAACTTGCTACTCTTCCTGATGTTGGTTTCCACTAAAGTTTGTTGTCTCTTTCACTTGTGGATGATCAGACAAAGTTTACTTTGAGTTTTACCTTCTCTGAAATCGTGTAGATATCTACAGAAAACCACAAGCCTAAGATATTTAGGTACTGTTACTCAGTCTTTTTCTAGCTTTCCTCAAAACTCATCACGCATTTCACCTGAGGAACAACCCACAAATCCATTCCAAATTTTGCTTTAGGCAACATTCCACTGGCAATTCTGAAAGAAATATTTTGATTAGTTCATTAAGTACAAGTTTATGATCTGTTTGTTTTTTTAGGTGGTCGCAGTGGTATTCCCACAAACCTAGGGTAGCCATGTTGTTAGTGGAGAAGGAAAAAAACCACTCACTGGCATACTAAACAATTAAATGTTAATTTAAAACTCTGTGGGACCAAACTCATTTGTTTTTTGAATATCATTTTAGGATTAGAAGAAACAAATGGACAAAAAGGAAATCCATAAGCTTCTCACAGCAGGGAAAGGGAAAAGCCTACAGAATTGTGTCATGTAATTACGGAAAGGGTTCTTTTCATAATCTGGTTGCTCATGCTATCAGCCTGCAAGATTATTTATCCTGCACACTTAAAACACTGACAGTGATTTCCATTAATCCTAAAGATAATCTTTTGCTATCTTTTTGATGCACTGTATTAATAAAGAGATACTGACTGGAGGGCTTGGACTAAAAAATTAATTGGGGACTCTGCGTTGGATATCACACTCCAGAGATGTTAAATAAAAGGAGTTGGACACCACATGCTTGGGTTGTATAGCTCATAATAAAATATTGTATTGCCACAGTCCACTCCATAATGTGCATATGGAGCTCGGTGAAATTGGCATTCCATCATTTGTATGTGGGATAGCAGAAGGATCCAAAAAAGAAAACTGATAAGAGTCAGTGCTAGCAAAACTTACTTCCTGTGCCTGATAATGCCAATCATCTTCCTACGTGTCTACTATATTTGTTGTTCTTGTTGTTTAGTCGTTAAGTCATGTCCAACTCCTCGTGACCCCATGGACCAGAGCACGCCAGGCCCTCCTGTCTTCCACTGCCTCCTGGAATTTGGTCAAATTCATCTTGGTTGCTTCAATGACACTGTCCAACCATCTCATCCTCTGTCGTCCCCTTCTCCTCTTGCCTTCACACTTTCCCAGCATCAGGGTCTTTTCCAGGGAGAGTTCTCTTCTCATCAGATGGCCAAAGTATTGGAGCCTTAGCTTCAGGATCTGTCCTTCCAGTGAGCACTCAGGGTTGATTTCCTTCAGCATGGGTAGGTTTGATCTCCTTGCAGTCCAGGGGACTCTCAATAGTCTCTTCCAGCACCACAATTCAAAAGCATCAATTCTTCGGCAGTCAGCCTTCTTTATGGTCCAGCTCTCACTTCCATACACTGCTACTTTCCATACATCACCTTTGTCAGCAAGGTGATATCTCTGCTTTTTAAGATCCTGTTGAGGTTTGTCATTGCTTTCCTCCCAAAAAGTAGGTGCCTTTTAATTTTGGGGCTGCTGTCACCATCTGCAGAGATCATGGAGCCCAAGAAAGTAAAATCTGTGACTGCCTCCATATCTTCCCCTTCTATCTGCCAGGACGTGATGGGACCAGTGGCCATGATCTTAGTTTTTTGGATTTTGAGCTTCAGACCATTTTTGTGCTCTCCTCTTTTACCCTCATTAAGAAGCTCCTTAATTCTTCCTCACTTTCTGCCATCAGAGTGGTATCATCTGCATATTGGAGGTTGTTGATATTTCTTCCGGTAATCTTAATTCCAGCTTGGGAGTCATCCAGTCCTGCCTTTTGCATGATGTATTCTGCATACAGTATAAGTTAAATAAACAGGGAGATAATATACAGCCTTGTCGTACTTCTTTCCCAATTTTAAACCAATCAATTGTTCCATATCCAGTTCTAACTTTTGCTTCCTGTCCCACATATAGATTTCTCAGGAGATAGATAAGGCACTCCCATTTCTTTAAGAACATGCCATAGTTTGCTGTGGTCCACACAGTCAAAGGCTTTTGCGTAGTCAATGAAGCAGAAGTAGATGTTTTTCTGGAACTCTCTGACTTTCTCCATAATCCAGTGCATGTTAGCAATTTGGTCTCTAGTTCCTCTGCCCCTTTGAAATCCAGCTTGTACTTCTGGGAATTCTCAGTCCACATACTGCTGAAGCCCACCTTGTAGGATTTTGAGCATAACCTTGCTAGCATGTGAAATGAGTGCAACTGTACGGTACTTGGAGCATTCTTTGGCATTGCCCTTCTTTGCGATTGGGATTTAGACTGATATTTTCCAATTCTCTGGCCACTGCTGAGTTTTCCAAACTTGCTGGCATATTGAGTGTGACAACCCCAGACCTACTGGGATATGCCACAGTTTCACTAAGCTGCCACCAACCATTCCCTGTAAGGAGTCACACAGACCAGGAATGGATTTTTAACAAATAAAGGAATAAGGTTTATTTAAATAACACACAGGGAAAATAAAATGATCAAGTGAATAAGATACAGTAACGTGGCTTAGTCTCAATCATACATACACCAGTTTGGTTCACACAGAACACCTTTAAATAAAGCACAGACCCTGAACCATTCAGTTCTGGCTACCCATACAGACACCTGAACCTATCAGGTAGGTACTGACTGACACACAGTAGTACCCTGTCTGACACACAGACTCCCACTCCAGCTTCTTCTTCTCAGCTTTCCTCCAGCTTCTTCACACAGGCTTCACATATATATACAGTACAGCCCCTCCTCTTGATGTCCCGCCTTCCACTCCCCATAGGATGGAACTTTCCCTCCAACCCATGACAGACAGGTAACATCAGTGCTGTATGTAACATTGAGTGTAGCACCTTAACAGCATCATCTTTTATTTTAAATAGTTCAACTGGAATGCCATCATCTCCATTGGCCTTGTTGTTAGCCATGCTTTCTAAGGCCCACTTGACTTCCCTCTGCAGGATGTCTGGCTCAAGGTCAGTAACCACACTATGTGGGTTGTCCGGGACATCTGAATCTTTCGGGTATAATTCCTCGGTGTATCCTTGCCACCTCTCCTTGATGTCTTCTGCTTTTGTGAGGTCCCTCCCATTTTTGTCCTTTATCCTGTCCATCTTTGCACAAAATGTTCCTTCAATATCTCCAATTTTCTTGAACAGATCTCTGGTTTTTCCCTTTCTATTACTTTCCTCTATTTCTTTGCACTGGTCATTTAAGAAGGCCCTCTTGTCTCTCCTTGCTATTCTTTGGAAGTCAGCATTCAATTTTCTGTAACTTTCCCTATCTCCCTTGCATCTTGTTTCCCTTCTCTTCTCTGCTATTTGTAAGGTCTCGTTGGACAGCCACTTTGCTTTCTTGCATTTCCTTTTCTTTGGGATGGGTTTTTTTGCTTCCTCCTGTACAGTGTTACAAGCCTCCATCCATAGTTCTTCAGGCACTCTGTCCACCAAATCACATTCCTTATATCCGTTCTTCACTTCCACTGTGTATTCAAAAGGGATTTGGTTTAGATTATACCTGACTAGCCCAGTGGTTTTTCCTTTTCTCTTCAGTTTAAGCTTGAGTTTTGCTATAATAAGCTGATGATCAGAGCCACAATCAGCTCCAGGTCTTGTTTTTGCTGACTGTATAGAGCTTCTCCATCTTTGGCTGCAGAGAACCATCTACTATATTAAGTTCTATTATTTGGTTGTAGGCTTATGGGGTAGAAGGGTAGTATATCTTAAACTTCTGAAAATTGCAGTGTGCCCCTATTTAATAAGTTACAGTGAAATCCCCACCCTGAGGAATCGTTGTCAGTTGCAGAGTTGGATCATTTTGGAGTTTAATTGTGTAGCACATTGTGATCCCACATGTAAATACGTAACAGACTCTTGTGGGTATGAGCAAAAGTGAAGAGGCAGACAAGCTGGCAAGATGGAGGGGACAATAAGCCTGCTTCCTCCTGCTCATGATATGAGCCATTGATTTGTTAAGGGCTCCAGTCACCCTTGAATAAAAAATGGCTGCAAAAGGAACTCACACAAAGGTGAGGTTCATAAAGGGAGAACTTGCATGGAGATACTTTTCTTTCTTTCTTTCTCACACCTCTGAGGCCTTCCTTTGCTGTGTTAAAAACATCATGCATTTGGTGCTGTGAAAGTTGGCTGAATCCCAGTTACAAAGAGCTAGATGGACAAATAGTTTACCTCATATAATATCACTTTCTTCCTCTAGTGCCTTGTGCCACAAGTGCCACCACAGAACTTAAGCCTTATCTAGGTCTCCAGCATGGGGGGGGGGGTGTTTCTGGAGAATGGGAAGTGAGAGGTGCGTTCATCTGTTTTTTCTTCCTGAAACGGCATTCTTTCATTCTGACTTTTTAACTTTTTGGGACATTCTCTTACATCCTCTCAGATACGAGAGTACAAGCTGTTATTTTTATTTATTTATTTTATTTTATTTATTGTATTTATACCCTGCCTATCTAGTCATTTCGACCACTCTAGGCGGCTAGGGAAGAGAGCAGGAAAGTGTCCCCCCCAAGCCCCCAAACTGACACATCAACATCCCATAGATCCTGAAAGCTCTCAAATGGCTATTAGGGCATTTTTTTTAAAAAAAAAATGCTCTTTTTAATACCCTGGGAGCTCCACAAATAAGTAGGAACCACAACCTGGTTTTTGCGTGGCTCTGTTTCCCTTGCAAATATTTGGACTGATTTAGGTGCTTTAAATTCCTTCAGTATTTAAAGCACCCTGATCATGGTTTTTTCTGATTTTGCAGCTTGAAAGCTAGCCTGTTTTAGACACCAGCTTAATTGCTAGGAGAGGATTGTTTCATGGAATACTTAACGTGTTATCTTCTTCTAATGTTGAGTTTAACAATAGTGTTTGATTTGACCCTGATACACACTCAGCTATCCATCATTGCTTCTAGGGGGAATTATATGTCACTTACAGAGTCCCAAAGCATGAAAACAAATACTTCACTGCTGTAAAAACTGCTAAAACAAGTTTTTTAAAAAATAAAATAAAAATTCATTAGTGTTAAGGAAGGAACACACAATTTGTGGAACCTTTTTGGTTTGGGATTTAATTTGGAACCTATCTGATTTTTTCCATTGACTTGGCACCTTTGAGTCGCTATAGCTGTGGACCTAGTATTAGGAAGCATGGCTTTAATTGGCTATCATTCAAAGAATATTTTTGAGTCATCATTGACCTCTTGCTTGTGAGACTAATGGGGAGCAGGAGTAAGGTATGCAACCAGCATCAAGTGTATGGTGTTTTCGTAGTTTTGATTTCTATATATTGGCCTTTATTCTAGCTCTCCCTGTGTATATATGTAAGCATTTGTGTATGTTTATGTGTCCCTAAGACACCGCCTGAATTCAAAAACTATTAACATGTAACAAAAACTACTATCTGATCCGAAAAACTGGGGTTTGGCATCATCTGGAAGACACTCCATTTTTTCCATGAGTGCTATTTATCATTTGAACCCATGACAAGGCATACGTATTTGAAGACCAGTTAAGCATTTTGAAGTCCCAGTGATGAGTGCACTGAATGTTCTTGTTTTGTTTTTTCTTGTCCTAGCAGCCATTCTGCAAATGGACACCCTTATGGCAATCATTTTCTAGCAGCACCCATGACATCTATTCGACATCAACCACTATCACATAAGTGCTGTGGACCGTTCATTTAAATGAAAGCATTTTAAGCATTCAGTTGACTCCTGTACAGAAGGGTTTCAGAGTGATTAGCTTCAGCTACATTTTTATTGTAATTAAACATATTCCTTTCCCTCTGCCATTTCTAACCTATTTTGTTCTAAAAGCACATCTCTTACGACTAGTGCTTCTGTTATTTGCACATGTATAGAAAAATACTGGGTGAGCTTTGGTTTGGGAGACCATGCATTCAGATCTTAGTTTAGAGTCAGACTATAAGTTATGCACTTTCCCATGTTTATATGTGTGCATTTTTACTATGAAAAACTGCTGTCAGTTTCAGATTCAGTTGAAGGGAGAGTAAGAAGGGGCCATATGAGTCCTTACTGTTCATGAGTTTTCTCAGCAAATGCCACCCAAACCTCATTTCCCTGTGCTTTCTCCACTTCAGGAATAAATCAGTTATGGAACATTTCATAGAAAATTTCTGGAAAAGAAAAAACGAAAAGCCACTCTTGGGTGTCATACTTATCCCCCCACCCCCACCCAAGTCAGAGAATAGTAATTCCTATGTAGTTAATGCCTTAGCTACACAATTCACAACTGGACCTGATTTGCTTCTTGTGAGAAGAAAATTGGGATACTCTTCAAAAGAATGTTGTCGTAACATACTACGAATCATTTCTAACATATGACATCCTTATGAATTAATAACTGGCAAAAGTTCTTATAGGTGACAGCCCTGAACAGGTCTTACAAACTATTAAGTCAATCCATCCAATGTTATGTCTTCTTTTCCTGCTGCATTCCACATTTCCTAGTATTATGGTACTTTTCAGTGGGCCTTTTTTTTTATAACGTGTCCATAGTATGATAGCCTCTGTTCAGTCATTTGGCATTTAGCAAAAGCTCAGGTTTGATTTGATGTACAACTTATTTGTCTTTCTGGCAGTTCTTAGTATCCATAAACTACTACTCCAACACCACATTTCCAATTAGTCCCTTTTTTCTTTATTGTCTCACATTTACATCCAGATGTGCTTATTGGAAATGCCAGTGTATGGATTAGCTTGGCTTTGCTCTCCAGCAACATACCCTTATACCTGAGGATCTTCTTTGTTTCCCTCATAGCTATCTTTCTTAATCTTATCTTTCTTTTGATTTCATGACTGTGGTCTCCATTTGGATTGGTGACTGAACCAAGGAATAGAAAAATCTGTAAAAATCTTAGGGTTTTTTTTCATTGTCATCAGTAAAGTCATTTAATATTTCTGTAGTCATTATTTTTGTCTTCACTTCCATGAAAAATTAATGCAGAGGTCCTAGAGTTACTACAGTGGACCCTTGGCTTACAGACGGCTTGACTTACAGACTTTTTGAGTTACAGACTTCTCTGGCCGCAAAATTTAGGTTTGACTTGCATTCTGAGAATTGACTTACAGACCAGAAAAAAACCAAAATGGAACAAAAACGTCCTGTTACGGGATTAATCGGTTTTCAATGCACTGTAGGTCAATGGAGACTTGACCTACAGACTTTTTGACTTGAGAACCGCCTTCCAATACGGATTAAGTTCTCAAGTCGAGACCCCACTGTACATTATTTGGCTTTCCTTTCTTTGGAAATGGAATATACAGTACATATTGAACATTTCCAGTCTGTTGGTCATAGTTTTATTTTCCATAGTTGTTGGCATATTCTCATTAGGATTTTGATAAATTCATTCTCTGTAGCTTTCTTGGTATCCTATCTATTCCTGGTGAGTTAATTCTTCCAAATGTTTTGAGAGCAGTTGTCACTTGGCTTTTTAAAATTGCAGCTTTTTCATCAAAGGATTTTTCTTTAAAGGAATGTGTCATTGTTGTCTCTCTTTGAATAGTTTTTCAATATATTGTTTTCATTTCTCTTTCTTTCATCATGGTCAGCTAATAATTTCCCCTTTTGATCTTGTAACATCTCTAATCTTCATTTAGATTCCCTTTGATTTCTTGGAACTTATAGAAGAGAGCTCTTTTTGCCCCCTTCTTTGGTTGTTCTCTTTTTCTTTTCAGTGGACACAATAATAGTTCTCTGTCTCTGTTTAGGTTGCTGGATAGTTGCATTTAGGATTCTATTTCTGTTTTCTTTTGCTCTCCTCTCTTGTTAATAATTGTAAGTGTTTTATCAGTCATCTGTTTAGGTTGTGGGGTTGTGTGTGTGTTTTTTTTTTATTCTTCTTTGATAATATATTTGATTTTCATCCACAGTTCTTTTTCATACTCAACTTAATTTAATAATACAATTGTGTGTGTTTTTTAAAAACCAGGGTTCTTTAATTTTTGAGGAATTTTAGGATGTGACTACATTAACAAATAATGTCAGAAATGATCTGGGACTGAAACAGTCTGATACATATTATGACGTTATTGTCATACATACTGTATTATTGACATTCTATTGACATGTAAAATTCCATTAGAATCACCCTGGAGTTTCCCTCTCCAATCCATAATTCTTTCCTCCATCATCGGGGCTTCTATGTTTTTAGAGTTGAAGGCATTTGCATCAATTCAGACAATATGATTACTTGAACCAATGTGAAGGGATTTATAATTGTTAGATTTCAAGCCATTCCAGCTGGCTGTAGCAGCAGTGAGAGAGGCAGGGCAGTGGGGAAACTGGCTGGCATTTGAATTCTCTCCTCCACAGACCTGGTGCCTGGGTCTGCTTTCATGTTCAGTTCTTGTTCCCTCCTTCCTTTTTTCTTTTAAGTCTTGCTAACCTAATGCTAAGGCAGCTAGGTGACCCAAGGAGAGAGGGAGAGGAATGAGCAGAAAGAGAGAAGGATGTTATTAGTCTGCCTTGTTTCCAGCTTGTTAAAGTAGCTCTGCTCTAACCATGGTTCCTTGAAATCTATATGGCCAGAACAGAGCAGAGCTACCTTAACAAGCTGGAAACAAGGCTTTGGGTGCTAATTTCCTCCCCTCTCTGCTTACTCCTGTGTGGTGGGCTGAAGTGAATTAACCTGAGGAAATCAAACTATACAATGGATACATTCACATTTTACTTATTTTGTAGTTGTATTCTTATTTAGATTATGTTTTGGCACTATGATTGCTTTCATGTTCTTCTGCTTCTTCGCCCTAATTTTTATATTAACAGTTCATGTTCTGTACATGAATCGGCTACTACCGTAGGTGCTTTTTTGCTTTGCTTTGCTTGTTTCCTTGTTTGCTGTAGGAAGAATGAAGCTAACGTCCAATTTCTGTACTAGCCATCTGGTGACATCCATGTGTAGAATCATCTGTTTTCCTAAAGCATGTGTTTGCAATAAATAAATGGTTGGCTTCACAGAATTCTATGAGTTGCTTTCCCTTTTCATGTCTGATTCCTACGCCAAATTCTCCAACAGTATTTGGTTCTGGCTTTATTTTCTAATCTTGTATTCAGGTCACCCACAATTATCAGCACATCTTATCTTGGTTTATAATATATTTCCTCCTAGACACTTTCTTCTTCAGTATTGGGAGTTGTATTATACATTTGAATGATGGTTATGTTGATGGGGCTTTCCATGAAGTCTGGTTGATCCTCTTCAGTGGGACTTGATAATCCCTGAGTGTAAGGCAACATGCGACCTTATGGTTAGAGCCACATTGTTATGAGTTTGACACTTCCACTTTATAATTATCTGATTTAAAATGTTCTACTCTAGCTGTCTTCAGTTCAGTCCACCCCCAGTATTATAGTGTTTAAATGTTCTGTTTCTTGTTTATAATTCCAACATTGCCCTGATATATACTTCTTACATTTCATGTTCACATTAACCATGTCATACATTATCAGGTTTTCCTTTTCCTCTGAATCCATCATAGATACCATTTCAGCTTTAATCCATTTGTTTTATTAGCAATAGCACTATTCATTCTTTCCCCAGTAGATGACTGAGTGCCTTCCAACCCAGGAGTCTCATCTTCCAAGACATCTTGTTTCCGTCCATGTGAAAATAGAAAAAATTAGTTTGATCATTGCTGCTGTTGTCTATGAAAGATCCTTCTCCAGAATCATCTGCCACTACTGCTGCTGTTACCCAGTAGTTGCCCTTCTAGAATTTCTCTTTCCTCATCATCATTAGAGCTATCAATTTCCTTTTCCTCATGCAGCCATTATTTCCTAAACAGGGCAAGTTCATCTTAAACATTCTTGAAGAAATGATGGGATGAAAATATGGTTAATAAAAATGTCAGCTCTGATGACCTCGTTTAAGCTGCCTTTACTCCCTTCCATTGTTTTTATACCCTCTGAAAGATTTGTAAAGCAAAAAAATGAATCTTACTTCAAACAGATTGTCTTCAGCTGTTCAGTGAGAAGAAGCAATGTATTAACTAAACAGAAGCAGGGTGCTGAAAATGTGAGAGGAGGAGTTTATGGTAACAAAGTCAAACATTTTCTTACCATGGCAGGTTTTGTAGAAGGGACAGGAGCCAGCAGAAGGTCTAAGCCACCTAAGTTGCCCAAGGAGAGATCAGCGGAGAAGAGCACAGTCTTGTCAAGAGAAAGGAGTGGGACTCCTACCAAGATAAACTCTAGAGCTTTTTGAAACAGGTGAGAGAGGAAACACAAACAAACACAAACGCAGTCCCCTGCCTTTTAAAAAAAAAAAGGCACACAGCTTATAAGGCTGTTACTCTTTTCACAAGCATGAGCATGCAGTTAGAATGCAACTCTGTGAAATAACATTGAAACACTTTCGACAGACCTGATGTCTTTTCACTTATTGCTGCCACAGGGACACAGGCGATCAAATGTTAGGTGTTCAGAGGAGGTTGACAAAGGTTAGGAAGGCAAGATGAAGGATTGAATATATTTAGATTGGAGAACAAATGATCTAGAGATGGTATGGTAGTCATCTTAAAATAACTGAAGCACTGTTACATATTGTGACAAACCCAGACCTACTGGGATCTATCACACAGTTACTAAGCTGCCACCAACCATTCCCTATAATAAGTCACACAGACCAGGGATGGATTTTTAAACAACAAAAGAATAAGGTTTATTTTAAATACAAACAGGGTAAATAAAACAATCAGGTGAATAAAATAAAGTAACGTGGCTTATTCTCACACACACAAGCATACAGTTTGGTTCACCTAGAACCTTTAACTTAAAGCACAGACCCTGAACCCATCAGTTCTGGCTAACCAACAGACCCCTGAACCTTTCAGGTTGGTACTCTGACACACAGTAGTACCCTGTCAGACACACAGACTCCCACAACAGCTTCTTCTTCCCCAGCTGCTGCTTCGTCCCTCCCAGTGTCTCACAGTCTGTCTCAGCATCTCCTCTCTCACCACACAGGCATCACATATTTATACAGTACAGCCCCTCCTCCTGATGTCCCGCCTTCCACTCCCCATAGGATGGAACTTTCCCTCCAAACCCATGACAGACAGGTACATCAGTGCTGTTATGTAACACCTCCCCTCTTTATAAGTTGTTTTGTAGGGGGAAAGCTAACGTGCTTTTCACCAAAAAACAACCTGTATAAAATACACAACAACAGTTATACATACCATATTATACTTACTTAACCTTACACTCTAAGTTAAACCATAGCAATTATGCATTTAAACATTTACCATATACATTACATCAATTTACCTTTATTAATACCAACCAAATTCAAAACCAGGTACATTTTAACTTTTTGTTTTCATTATATACATATAGTCCATGTTCTTTCGCCGTCTTCAATCTTCAGGTCTTCTTGATAAGGCGTCAGCAACACAGTTCACTGACCCTCTGACCACCTTCACTTCAAAGTCATAGTCCTGTAAGTTCAAAGCCCACCTCATAAGTTTGCTATTGTGGGTTTTCATTGTCTTTAACCATTGCAATGGTGAATGGTCAGTACACAGAATAAAATGTCTTCCCCAGATGTAAGGCTTGGCCTTCTGGATCGCGTAGACTATGGCCAAACACTCCTTCTCCACGGTTGCCAAATGTCTCTCACCTTTTTGGAGTTTCCTACTCAGGTAGGACACTGGATGCTGGTCACCATTCTCATCCTCCTGGCACAGAACTGCTCCTACCCCGCTGTTAGACGCATCGGTGTAGATGATGAACTCCCGGTCGAAGTCTGGAGCCCGCAGCACAGGGTAGTTGATTAACGCCTCCTTCAACCTCTGGAACGCCGCCTCACAGTCGCTGGTCCACGGGATGCGGTCATCAGCCTTCTTCCTTGTCAGATCGGTCAGCGGAGCCGCAATCTCGCTAAACCTCGGGATGAACTTTCTGTAGTAGCCCACCAACCCAAGAAATGATTTGACTTTTTTCTTGGTGTTGGGTCTGGGCCAATCACGAACAGCTTCTATTTTGGCCTCCAGGGGTTTTATCATTCCTCCCCCTACCATGTGACCTAAGTATTTTATTTCTGGGCTACCCAGCTGACACTTGCTGGCCTTTACTGTTAGCCCTGCTGCACTTAACCTCTGCAGCACTAACTCCAGGTGTATCAGGTGATCTTCCCAGGTATTACTGAAGATCCCTATGTCGTCAATGTAGGCCACTGTAAAGTCACTGAGCCCTACCAAGGTCTGGTCCATCAGCCTTTGGAATGTGGCTGGTGCATTTCTGAGACCAAAGCTCAGGACTCGAAACTCATAGAGACCAAACGGGCTGCAAAAGGCAGTCTTTTCTTGATCCCTGGGATCAATTCTTAATTGCCAATATCCCTTTACCAGGTCCAATGATGAGATGAACCGACAACCCCCTATGGTTTCAATCAGGTTGTCTAGCCTGGGCATTGGGTAGGCATCAGGAGTGGTTACACGGTTTAATTTCCTGTAATCAACACAAAACCTAATGCTCCCATCAGGCTTGTCCACAAGGACTATCGGAGAGGACCAAGGACTAGAAGAGGGGACGATTATGTTCTCCCTCAGCATCTCGTCCAGCTCCTTCCGCACCTTGTCCCTATAGGGTCCCGTTACTCGGTATGGGGATACTGCCTGCGGGGGTGCATCCCCTGTGTGGATCCGATGCATCACTCCCTTCACTATCCCCGGCTTGTTGGAAAACACCTGCTGATATTTACTAAGCAGCATTTTTAGTTCTTGCTGCTGGTCTTGGGTGAGTGCAGGACTGATCTTTACCTCCTCTGGGTTGTATTTTACTTCCCCTCTACCCTCCCAGAAGGGTAATTCAGCTTCCTCACTCTCAGCTGCTTTTATCGCGAATAAAACCCTCTGTTCCCCTCTGTAGTAGGGTTTTAGGGCATTCACGTGAACCACCCTCCTTGCTTGGTTCTCCTCTTGCTCTATTAGGTAGTTCAGGTCTGACATCTTGGAAATGACCCTATATGGTCCTGCCCATTTGAGCTGCAGCTTATTCTCTCTGCAGGGCCTAAGCCAAAGCACCTCCTCCCCTGGGTCAAAGTGCCTCTCTCTAGCTTTGCGGTCATACCATGTTTTCTGTTTGATCTTCTGCGCTTGCAGGTTTTCTGCTGCCAGCTCTAGATTTCGCTTTAGGTCATTCATCAAGGTGTCTATGTAAGTCACAACGTCTTGTGGGTCATCCTGGGTGATCTGCTCCCAATTTTGTTTGATCAAATCAAGGGGCCCTTTCACCCTTCTCCCAAATAAAAGTTCGAATGGACTGAACCCGGTACTGGCTTGTGGCACTGATCGATAAGCAAACAAAAGGGATTGCAGCTTCTGGTCCCAATTGTTTGGATTCTCTGCCAAGTAAGCCCTTATCATGCGCATCAGAGTCCCATTGAACTTCTCAGTTAACCCATTACTTTCCGGATGATAGGCAGTGGTTTCCTTGTGCTTAATTCCACAGATTTGCCATAAGCGTTTCATGAGCTTTGATGTGAACGATGCGCCCAAATCTGTGATTATCTCTGAGGCAAATCCCATCCTGGACATGTACCCCACCAAAGCATCGGCCACTGTGTTAGTTTCAATGTTTGTCAAGGGTATGGCTTCAGGATACCTTGTGGCATGGTCCACAATTGTTAGTATGAACCTATTCCCCCTCTTTGTGGCCTTGGGCAAAGGTCCCACAATATCCACCCCTATGCATTTGAACGGAGTGTCAATCACAGGCAAAGGGCACAACTTTGCTTTGGTCCTGTCGCGGTTATTCCCCTGCCTTTGACACACATCACATTGTTTACAGAACTCCCTGATCTGCTTCCCTATGTCAGGCCAGTAGAAATTCTGTGTGATTCTCTGCTGTGTTTTGTTCACTCCTAAGTGTGCAGCAAACATGTCAGAGTGACCCCTTTGTAAGATCATGGGGCGATACTTTTCAGGTACCACTAGCTGACTCCTGATCCCATCTCCCCCTTTTGAGATATTCCTCAGGGTCTCTCTATACAGAATCCCCTTTTTCTCCAGAAATCTCACTGGGGTTTCAGGTGCTAGCTGGGCGTCAGTCACCTGTTCAAAACACTTTTGGAGAGTGGCGTCTGCCTTCTGCTCCTGTCCAAATCTGCTGTCTGTGGTTAAGGTTTCCACCACAGCTTCTGAACTCCCCTCTGCTTCCGTCTCTGGCTCATCATTACCCCCCTGAACTGTCCCTGTGGTGGCTTGTGAGCGTGTAATCACTAGCACCCGTTTCACATGTTCAGCCAGGTCATTTCCCACGAGCACGGCTGCTGGCAGAGTCGATGAAATTGCTAGGCGCCAAGCTCCCCTCCAGCCTTGAAAGTTGACAGGTACCTCAGCTACTGGCAGAGAGATTACCTGCCCCTCAATCCCTGCCACCTTCATGCTCTCATTTGGGATTATAAACTCCCTAGGGATGATATCTGGATGGCACAGGGTTACCTGGGAACAAGTGTCCCGCAGCCCCCTATACTGACGGTCAAGTATTCCTACGTCCACCCCTGCTGTCTCAAACAACTGAGAATCTGTTTTTATCAGCAAGCAGCGCTTTACCTCCACAAGAGGACCATTTTCCTCAGCCTGCTCAGCATAGGTAGCTGTTCCAGACTGAGTAGCCATGGCAACAGGCTCCCTCTGTGACACTGAGCCTTGCTCTTGCTGGACACAGAACACAGCTTTTGGCTTGGTCCCACTAGAATTCTGAGGCACCATTCCTTTTAGCTGCTTCAATTTCTCACACTCTGAGATCAGATGACCCTTTCCCTGACAGAAATAGCATTTTCTGGTGTATTTTGATTCTCTCTCCTCTTGTTTGGGTTTTCCCTCCAAATTCTGAGGGCTTGGTTTCATGCCTGAGGGCTTCCCTTCACCATGGGCCCCTCCCCCTTGCTGGCTTTTCCCTGGTCCCTGAGAGTACTTGCTGTAGGTTTCTTTGGGTTTACCTACAGATTTCCCCTCACCCAAGGGCTTTCTTATTTGGGAGATAAAATCTGCGATTTCTGCGGCTGCTGCCACAGATTTCGGTTTCCTTTCCCTCACCTGGAATTTCAATTCCCCATGCAGAACTGAATAGAACTGTTCCAGGGCTATCAAGTCTTTAAGCTGTTCATAGGTCTCTGTTCCCTCCTGCGACAGCCATTTCTCAAGCAGCCTCACCAATTGGGCCCCCACTTGGGTAAAAGTCTGTTCTGGCTTCTTGGTGAGGGACCTGAACCTTTGTCTCAGCTGCTCTGCATTTATCCCATGTCTTGCGAACACCAGTTTTTTAAACTCTGCAAAATCTTTCATCCGTTCCTCAGGCATCTCGGCATAAACCTCAGCCAGGCTACCACTGATTAAAGAACGCATGATGGTCATCTTCTCAGTTTCCCTCACTGAGAAGTCCACAAACGCTCTTTCCACTAAGGAAAAGAACACCTCAGGACAATCTCCCTTGTGGTACACAGGGAATTTCTTCAGGTCAGCTTTAGACAGTTGGCCTCCCTCAGAATCCCTATTGTTATTATTGTTCTGGTTCATCAGTTCCAGTTTTCTTAATTCAAACGCCATTTTCTCTCTCTCCAATCTTTCTTCTCTTTCCAATCTCTCTATTTCAAATTGCCTTTGTTTCTCTCTTTCCCTTTGCTCCATTTCAAATTGCCTTTCCCTTTCCTCCCTTCTTTCTCTCTCTAATCTTTCCTCCATTTCCCTCACCCTCAGCTCATGCTGTTGGGCTAGGAGTATTTTTCTGAGTTCTGGGTCCTGCTCTCCTGTGCTGTCACCTTGCACTGAGCCAAATTCCTCCTCAGAACCTTGGTCAATCTGGGGGTCTTTCACTTCACTCATTTCTGCTACTTGGCTTCGAGTCAAGGGCATAACCCCCCCCTCAGAACAGGCTGCTTTAAAAAGTCAAGCCTCAAAATAAAACGACCACTTTTTTCCTTTTTGCCTCAGAACCAGCTCTCCCCAGAGATTGCTGCTGTTCTTCAGCACTAAATTTGCAACAGTATCGAGTCAGAGCCTACCCCCCTCTGCTGGGCCTCTCAGCTGGCAAGCTAGCTCGCTGTTGCTACGCAGTTTTGCCTCAGCGTTTTCCCGCCAAAACTAGGCTGCCTCAGAGCACCTTAATCTAAGTCTCCCCAGTTGGCACGTTCTTCCACTAGCGCACCTCCCCGTGAGGTACACCTAGAAGATTACCTACGCGCCTCAGACTGTCCCTGACTAGACCCCCCTTGCTCTGGGCACACTTGCCAAGGCTTTGCTGGACCACTGGACAACTGGACCAGTCGTATCCCACACGCTGGACACCAATCAATGTGACAAACCCAGACCTACTGGGATCTATCACACAGTTACTAAGCTGCCACCAACCATTCCCTATAATAAGTCACACAGACCAGGGATGGACTTTTAAACAACAAAAGAATAAGGTTTATTTTAAATACAAACAGGGTAAATAAAACAATCAGGTGAATAAAATAAAGTAACGTGGCTTATTCTCACACACACAAGCATACAGTTTGGTTCACCTAGAACCTTTAACTTAAAGCACAGACCCTGAACCCATCAGTTCTGGCTAACCAACAGACCCCTGAACCTTTCAGGTTGGTACTCTGACACACAGTAGTACCCTGTCAGACACACAGACTCCCACAACAGCTTCTTCTTCCCCAGCTGCTGCTTCGTCCCTCCCAGTGTCTCACAGTCTGTCTCAGCATCTCCTCTCTCACCACACAGGCATCACATATTTATACAGTACAGCCCCTCCTCCTGATGTCCCGCCTTCCACTCCCCATAGGATGGAACTTTCCCTCCAAACCCATGACAGACAGGTACATCAGTGCTGTTATGTAACACATATGTAGCGAAGCAAGTTTGTTTTCTGTTGTACCAAAGAAACAAAATCTTAACCGCTGGGTTCAAATTACGAGAAAGGAGATCACAGTTAAATGTTAGAAAGAACATCCTGATAGCTGAAAGCTATTAAACACCATTCTCTGAAAGCCATGTTTGTAAACTATTAGAAGATAAAAATTTTCATTTATCTGGAGCAATTGCTAATTTTGTTGTTGCTATGAATACTGAATTCATCCAAGATAATTGAACCACTTTATCATGTCCAAATATTTTGTTTTACGCTGTTTTTCCGGAGCTTATAAGGGATGAAAGGGAAAGAAGGCTATTTAGTAGTGGAGCAGCCTGCCCTGGAACATAATGGGTTGTCTTTTGATAGAGACTCTAAAGCAAAAGCTGGATGGCTGCCTATGGGTGAGAGTTTCCTGCATTGGAAAGGATTCTACTAGACGATTTCTGAGATATTTTCCAACTTCATGACTAAATGATAATTTACCAAGATGTGTATGTAGTTTTGTCATCAGTGCATCCACTTCAGAGGACAAAGGCATGTCTTCCATCCAACTGCAGACTTACCCAAGTTTAAATCTGAACTCATTTTGGAAGTGTTGAAGAGGAGGTGGAAACCGCAGAGAGCTTGCTCATTAATATCAGGAAAGGGTGGGGAATGTTGAATGAGTTTGGTTAAGTGTTGTATGATTTTGCTGGAAGGGGTTTTTATCCACCCTGTTGTGGAGGGTGGAGTGGACCATAAATATGAATAAAATGCTCTTTTAAGTGGTGTGTCAGCAATGCCTGAATGTAATCACTAGCAAAGCAAACTGTTTGTTACCCTGTCAAGCCTTGTGCCATCCTTTATTCCACACCTGCACTGGTTTGGAAATGCAAAAGAATCTGGGAAGTGTTAAGATTCCTCTCATATATCCCCCTGGGCAAGATCCAAGTAGGCCTGTGCATAGTTTCTGCACCATACAGGAGAGCTGTGATTCTTGCCCTGAGATTTCCCATAGCAGCATATGTTTCTGGAAGATTGTCAGATCCTCTAGAACAGATTCCAATACAGGAAGAAGAGTTGCATTCAGAATGATACAGAGAACTCGAATGCACATGGATCACGTTTGTGCATTCATCAGAGATCTGTGGCCATTTGTGTGAATTGTGAATTAATGACAAGATAATGTGTCTCGTACACACAAGCATAATTAATGATATATTGAATGTTAACTAAGGCAATGACATTATTTAAACCAAGAAATACTGAATAGTCTTTCCTCCAGACTTCAATTTAGCAGTTAAAGCAGGGATCACTTGTGTCAGCCTCAGTGTGACATCTCCAGAGTGCAGATGAGGGGAAGAATGAGGTTGTAGAAGTATTTTAAAATACCTTTTGGAGAACATACTATGCTTTTGTGACCACAGGCAAATATTGTAATGTCTCCTAAGCTCTATTTTGCATGCTGAATCTTGTAAGAATTCTCTGTACCAGAAGAAAATACCATGATCTTTCTTACTAAAACAGAAAGAAAGAAAGAAAGAAAGAAAGAAAGAAAGAAAGAAAGAAAGAAAGAAAGAAAGAACCTTCAGTGAGTTGCAGCTGTAGAAGGAGTACAAAATATAACCAAGACTTGCAAATCCCCACCCCCCAATATCATTTATTGTATTCAATTTCACATTGGTCACATGCAAAAACATCAGAAGTCGTTGACTGTCAAATACTGGCTATTGTACTTTGTTTTCTATATCAGAATCACCTATCATACAATGATACAATTTCATATCAAATATAAAGTGCTGAATTAAATTGCTATTATGTGTTAAAAATATAGAAAATACTTATTGAATATTTAGAGATTAAAAGCAAAGCAGAAAGCAAAGTATGCTGCTTATATACCATCCCATAATGCTTAAAGCACTCTCTGGGTGGTTTACAATTTAATTATACGTACATGCTACACATTGCCCACCCACCAACCCCAGTGAGCTGGGCAGTCATGGAAAGCTGAGTAAACCTTGAAGCAGCAGTTTAACCACTGCACCATGAGGCTCCACTCTAGATTCCCAAGTAATATGCAAGAGAGTTTTGTAAAAATGTTTTAAGGGTAAACTTTTTTCAGCTTGAGCTCTCTGCTTTTATTCTTTGATGAACTCCACTATTCCAAAGAAATTTTGTTAGTATGAGAATATGACTTCAAAATAATGGAATCACAATAGTGCCCTATTCAGGTACTAGGTGATTTTAACAAACCTTTCAAAATTAAATGTTTGTTGAAGCAATTCTTATATTATTTCAATTATGTAATTGACATAGATTACATCCATTTTCAAATTAGAGAATCTATCTGGATTATTTAGCCAAGTTTTATAGGGTTGCATCTACAAATTCCCAACATGCACATTTCCTGTTTCTTTTCACCACGCTATGAGATCAGTTGGAAAATGACGGTTATTTGCTGGTGAAAATGTTGATCATAACAGTTACAATGTCGTCTCTGAAAGGGAAATTACAAAGTATGTATGCATCACAGAATAAACTTCACAGAAAACTATTTTTTTTTTTGCTCACACACGGGTGTGCCAGCGTCAGCACTCCTCCACCCCTTCATGCATGCACGCACCCGAAAGAGCATGGGGGGGGTGACCCGCCTTCCTCAGAGGCTTAGCCGGTCCGCAGTCCCCAACCTTAGATGTAATATATCTGGACTTCTGCAAAGGCTGTCATACAGAGGAGGGGCAGGATCTGTTCTCGATAATCCCAGAGTGCAGGACATGTAATAATGAGCTCAAGTTACAGGAAGCCAGATTTTGGCTGAATATCAGGAAAAATCTCTTAACTGTTAGAGCAGTACTATAATTGACCAATTACCTCAGGATATGAGGAGTGCTCCAGTGCTGGAGGCATTCGAGAGAAAATTGGACAAGCATCTGTCAGATCTGCTTTG
Source organism: Pogona vitticeps (assembly GCF_051106095.1). Taxonomy (NCBI): domain Eukaryota; kingdom Metazoa; phylum Chordata; class Lepidosauria; order Squamata; family Agamidae; genus Pogona; species Pogona vitticeps. The sequence goes on along the minus strand of NC_135787.1, from coordinate 101,574,369 downwards.
ATTTGGATTCTTGTGCTGAGCAGGGGTTTGGACTCCATGGCCTTACAGACTCCTTCCAACTCAATCATTCTGATTCTGTGTTAAGCAGCTCACTCTCTGAATGTCAGGGCTTCGCCACATTCAGGAACCAGAATGCATTACCCTCATATTTTGGAATGAAATTTGATCCAAAATGTAGCAGCCTCATTGTTAATTAGGGTCACATACACATGCCACAAACTTGTGACCTCCTTGAGGTCCAATGTCACTGGTACCTCCCAGGTAAAACTGAAAGTGGTATTGTTTATCTTTAAAGCCCTGAAGGGGTTTAGCACCAGGGTATTTGGAAGATCATCTTCTCTTTTGCATGCTTGCCTACCTGTTAAAACCATCCTGTATGTTCGAGACTGGTCTCACCTCTTCAATCTTCCTTTAATAGGAAGACACTTAATATGGATCCTGCATGCCACAACCTTTAGTTTGCAAGATAGAATTTTTTGGAAGTGATTAACACATAGGGTTGCGTGAAGTTGAAAACAATTTGACTGCAAGTAGCAATAACATATGGTTTGCTTCTTTAATAGTTTTCTATTTTTAAAGTAATTAAAATATGGATTTTTGTTGTGTTCTTTGTTTTTAGTTGCCATTTTGTTTTATATCATATTATATATCTTGAGGGAATTGCACATTTTTAATTGTTAAATTATTGACTTCATTGTAAGCTGCTTAGAACTCCTTAGTGTTAAAATGGGGAAAATGTGCTTCTTGTAGCTTTAAGTTGAACTTCGTATAATTTTCTGCCCAACAGTATATGCGTGTATCTGAAAGCAAAGTCAGCTGGGTTCATTGGAGCTTATCCCTAAATAAATATGCATAAGATTATGGTCCAAGGACACTTTTAATAGCTTAAAGCATTTCTCTAATTGCCTCCTACATACATGTTCAGTTACTTCATGCTGTGTGATCCTCTTAGCCACAGGCATTGGGAATTAACAGCCATTTTCCAGGTATGTTATTTACACCATATAGCTGTGGTCCACACATTCCCCTGCATTGCTTTCCAGCAATGGCTGGGGCCCTTTGCTCACCCCTCAGTAGCAGCCAGTCGGTTCATTTAGCATAGCCCTGACCCCCAGACATACCATATTACATGACCATATTAAATTGAAATCTCCTGTTTCCTCTAGGTCCTGCTCATACAAGTAACTGTTCTATTTTTCCCCATCCCATTGTTTCTTTGACATTACACCATGCAGAAAGAGTGACCAATTCTGAAAGTTATTTAGACCTCTGGGTAGTTTGGGCGGCATATAAATTGAATAAATTGAATAAATAAATAAATACATCCATTAATTTAAGAACTGGATTTAAGAATCAAGCCATATGCCACCTTAATAAATTAATGTGTTGATATTGCTCAGTGTGTTGAAACACCTGGCTGCAGAAGCAGGGGATGAGAATTCAAATTCCCACTCTGCCTCCCGGAAGAGGAGCCAACTGGGATCACCTGGAGGGTGTGCAGTGGTGCCTTGACTTACGACCGTAATCTGTTCCAGAAGATGGACGTAATTCGAAATGGTCGTAAGTTGAAGCACCATTTCCCATTGAAATGCATTGGAGCGCAATTAATCTGTTCTGCCAAAAAAAAGTATTAAGCACACAGCAAGCCCGGTCGGAAGGCACTGGGGCTTAAAAAAAAAACACCCAAAAATAAACAGCGAAGCAAGCTCTGTGAATGGGGCTTTTTAAAAAACAAAACAAAAAAAACACAAAATAAACATCAAAGCAAGCCCCGGCGCTGTGGCTGCAAAAAAAAGGAGAAAGAAAGAAATCACCAAAAAAAACAGAACACAGCACAGAAACATACCCCCCCCAGCCAAAAACCACACTGCAAAACCCACCCAGAACAGTTTTTAAAAAGCAGAAAACAGCAGCTTACCTTACAAGGCATCCCAAAGCCTCCCTGCAAACACACACAACACTCTCAGAAGCAGAAGGAGGCAGTCCCAAGCCTCCGATAACGACTGTTGAGGCGAAAGAGCTACAAAGAAGCAGCCCCGTCACCACCTACAGTTAGAAATTTGAATTTCCCGCCTTTCCCCCCTGCCTTTTTCTGTTCATAACTCGAAGCTCCGGTCACAAGTAGAAGCAAAATTTTGTGGCTGGAGCTGGTCGTAACTTGAAATGGTCGTGAGTAGGGTTGGTCGTAAGTTGCGGCACCACTGTTTCTGGCTGATGAGGCTAGGTGCTTGCCAGCTATGCGTTCTGGACCAAGCTGCACAGATCCAGAGTGCCATCAAAGAGGGACTGGTAAACCACTTCTGAGTACTTCATATCTAGAAAACCCTGGGAGTGTCACTATAAATTGGAAATGGCTTGATGAACTTCATTATTATGCTTAGTAGTTTTGTTGTTACTTGAACTTTTGTGGTATACAATCCGCTTCACCTGATGTGATAGAAATGCTGCCAGAAATCGAGTCCCTACCAGGGCCAGTTGTGACCTTAAGGATGCTTTCTCTGTTTCAGGGAGTGTGGGGTGTTTATCCAATTAGTAGATTCAGCTAGGGAACCAGGATGGATGCTGGACTCAGTATTAATTCAAGAACTAGTAGTCATAGTCCCGGCAAGTAGGAGGAATAATTGAGTTGGCCAGGCAGAATTAGAAAACAAAGCACCAGAGGTTGGAAGTTTGATTCATCACTGGGCCTCCCCCGAGAAGATTCAGCTTGTTGATTGGGGCAAGCTGCATGGCTCCCAGCCGTCCCAGACATAAGGGATTGGTAAACAACTTCTGAGTATTCTATGCATAGAAATTTCTGGAAAAGGGATGCCAACTTGCCCCAAGTTAGAATGAACTTGACAGCATGTAGTTAATACATTTTAAAACTAATCTTCATAGCCTTCTCTCAAACGTGGGGTACTTGGAAAAGGACCTCCTCTTCTCATGATCTTTGGGCATGGGTAAAATATATCAAGGAAGAGGTGTTTACCATATGTACTTTATCCATGCTTTAATATTGCCAACAGTGATCCTCCTAGTTTCCCTTCCATCAGAATTCCCAAACCATGTTGGGCTTTATAGATTGTTTATTTTACAGCAGGGTACTGTGGTCTACCAGGACCTTGGTACCAGCCGCCTAGAGTGGTCGAAATGACTAGATAGGCGGGGTATAAATACAATAAATAAATAATAAATAAATAATCTCATACGGCAGAGGTGAGAATAGGAGACAAATAATGAGTGGAGATGTTATAATGTTTGCTCATAGCAATAAATGATAATGGGTACTTTAAAAAACTTTCTCAAATCAATGTATATTTGTTTTAAGTGCAGGACAGACTAATAACTTCTGAAACTCATAAAATGTACAGTAGGTTCCAGATATTATATTATACAGTGGGACCTTGACTTACGGACGTCCCTACCTACGAACATTTCAACTTACAAACGGCTCCGTTTGCAAAAATTGGCATCAACTTGCAAACAGAGCCTTGACCTATGAAAGAAAAAAGACAAGGGAAAAGGGTGGGAAATTTCCTGCCTTTTTGCCTTCAGAGGTTGAGGCTCCATTCGCAAGTCTATTCCAGTTGTTGCGAACAGAGCGATCGCCGCCTTCGGAGATCTCAAAGGGCTTCCTCTGATGTCGAGGGGGAAAGCCCTTGGAGACCTCCAAAGGCACAGATTGCCAGGTCTCCCAGGTCTTGCCCGCCACCATGGGAGACCTCCCTGGGGGTCCCCGCCGCCGCAGTCGGCGCTTTCAGAGGTCTCCAAGGGCTTTCCCCTGACATCGGAGGAAGCCCTTTGAGATCTCCGAAGGCAAAAAGGCAGGGGAAAAGGGCTGGAAATTCGAATTTCCCATGCAGTCTTTGTTATACTTCTCTATCAAGTGCTCTAATTTCAAGCACTGTGTAAAGATGGAATGACCAACCCTAAACCCTGTTTGTTCATCTGTTAAGGTACTTTCCTGTTCCAGCCAGTATTCCCATATTTTAACATGTGAACTAAATGAATGCAGGCTTGACCACCATCATCTAGCGAGCTCTTCACTGAAGATTTCTTGCACTCTGGCAGGGAAAGTATGCCTGTCATGGAATAGAGGGCAGATGTTATCCCTGTGCACAGCTCTACCCTGTTTGTTATGTTCTAGAATATTTCTTAGATGTACATTTGTATGGATATCCAATGCCAAAAGCAGGTTAGGCTAAGGAGAAATAAGATTACATTGGAAAACATTAAATCAAAACCTTTCTGAAGATTATTGAATTTTATTTAATAAAATGTGCTAACTAAAGAGTTGGGCTTTTTGAAAATATATTTCTAAATATCTTATGACATTAATATTATTCAGGAACAGAAGACGTTAGAATAGTATATCTATGCCTCTCAAGTGCAATAAGATTGATAATATTTCTCCTTTTGAGTCTTTATAACTGTCATTATTTGAGTAACTGCCCAACTTTTGAGAAGATGCCCAACTTTTGTATACCAATGGTGTGTACAATTTATATTGGGTTTGCTTTGGCTCTCAAATTTTAACATTTGTAACAAAAGCATTTTTTTCTTAATAATAAAATTCCTTAAACCTTAGGTGCTCCTAGACCTCCAAGGTCTGAGCTCTGGGAATTTTTTATAGAAATTAATTCATTTGAGTAGCTAGCTATTGAAACATCATACACTCCACCCAAATTGTAGTTGGCTGTTGGCTACATTTTCAAAAGAAGCCTACCTTAAAAAAATTAGAAACTGAGATATGGGGAGCAAGTTTACATAAAATGCTCCAAAAACTGTTTAACCCTACCCTACCAACAAGCAAGTGTTATTCAGTACATGATTTTTTTTTTATTACAGTGTTATCAGTCATAATGTTCTGGTGATAACTTTACTGTCAGAGCATCAGAGAAGGGGAGGGGAGAGGGGCACACCAGGGAAAGCTCTCCAGCTGACTTTTGCTTTGCCATAGCAAGCAGAAAGGAGGCTGGCTGAAACATGACAGGCGAAACAAAGCTTGTTTCTTTATTTTTCCTCCCCATGAGTTAGTTTATGTGGCTCAACCTTCAGGAGCCATTGTCCGAGACTTTGTAACTGCAGAAGGTATTAGACCCCTTAACACTCTTTCAGGTTAGCTCTGGATCAGCTAACAAAAGGTTCGCTTAAGGCTAAGTTCATGATTCCTAAAAGCAAAATAAGTACAGATACAGCTAGCCTGACTAGACAGATTAGGAGGTGCCGGGCAGAGATAGTGCCCCTGCTTGGCTTATGCAAGGTTGCAGATTCCATGCCCAGCATCTGCAGTTCAGGATTCCCCAGCAACAGGGCTAAAAAAAGAATCCTGCTTGGGACTTTGGAGAGCCAGTGCCTGTCAGAACGGGCAGCATTGGGCCAGATGACTGACCAATCACCTGACAGCAAACACCTTCCTGCTGTTTTCACAAGTGGAACAGGAGAGCAGGAGAGGGCAACTATGTGTATTCATAACACATTTGAACAGATTTCATGTCTAAACAGCTTTTTTGCTGAGGTAGCACCTTCTGCCTTCTATACCTCATTGCTCCTCATTTGTTTGCAAGATTGGCTTGTGACACCTAGCGGTCGTTGTGGAGGTAGCACTGAATGACATACTGTCTTAATTACTGGAAAGTAAACATTATAGACTGGAAAATATTATTCACAATGCTTTATGAATGTTCAGGAGCTGGTATAGTATAGACTTGAGTTACTTGCCTGTCCGGAAATCTTCAGTTGCAGTCCTGCCTCTAGCTGACCTTAGGTAAACTGCCTTTCCTTGTCTTCAGCCTCTTCTATACAGAAGGGCTTAATCATATTTGCTTCACTTGTGGCATGCTAGGCACCTAGAGTGCAGGACCTTGATCTACAGGTAACCAACATGTTGCTTAAAGGCACACTCCATTGGTGAAAAGGTCAGAAATGTTTAGTGTTTATTTCCTTTTTGTTTACTGTTGTAGACAAAGATAATAAGCCCTAAAAGTTTCTGACATTATCTGCTAAAATAAGGTGACAGAAGCTTAAATTAACTTTGCTGGATTTCTTGATTTCAGTTTGAATTATACAGGTTTGAACTTACGTCATCATATTGGGTTTTAAATATATTTCTACTTATTTATATAGCACCAACATCTTACATAGAGCTTACTGAGGAAATAAGAAAGAGGGGAAGAGCAGGAAGAAACAAAATATGTCAACTTCAAGAAACTAGTAGGCTGTTTTTTTCCTTGACAAGAATAAATCTAGGGTGCACCTCAAATAGGACATCTATACTTATTCAATGTTATTTTGTTTTGTTTTATTTTATTGTGGGGGATAGTTTCATATATAGAGAAACTATCCCATGAAACTGATGGTTTGGTATGGCTGATTTAAAGGAAACGTGAATAGATGGGAAAGAATCTCATTCATCTTTCTTGGTTTTCTCTCCCACCTTTAATTAGTCTAAAATATACCAAGTCACAGCAAATGAAGCAGAAGGAATTTGACAATTAAAACACTAAGTTTAGGGACTTAGAAAGTTATCTAAAAAAAGATTTCTCCCACTATATCATGCCTAGTAGAGAAGGCTAAATCACAGGAAAGCTTTTTTTAGAGTTCCTCAGGAGAAGCCTTTGCTTGTAACATCCCTAATGTCATTTAGCAGCATGCAGGGAGGGGGAAGGGGGCTTAGGTATGAGCCCCAAGCAGGTGGGAGTTCAGACTCTGTGTTGCTTATGGACAGCTATGCTCATGGAATCTTCTCCTCTTCCTCGAGATTCACTCTTTTGTGTACAAACTCAATACAACGAAGCTGTGATCACTGGCTTTATCCCTCTTATCCCTCTCAATGCAAGTGTATTTACAGAGCAGTTCTGGGGGCAGCTTCTGAACAGGAAACCCTGCCAAATGTAGAAGAGTGAAGAAAGGCTTCCATTCAAAGCGAGTCTCAATTTTTCAGTGTTTTTCTTAGTGGATCATCAGAACTGTTCCCTTGTTGCTTTCACTTATGTAAAATTCGAGCCTCCCGTGAAAGCATTGTGAATAATTAACACTGAGAATTCTGTAGAACACAATGCTAGTAGCAATCTGCTTGTTTTCTGACACCTCGAAGCCTTCCTTTCACTCCTCTAATGAAGACTTAACCACATAAAGTGTTCTCTTTTTCTGTTGCTTAAAGGCACACACAGGCACACTGCAAGGGCTATTTAAGAGCAGCAGAATATTACCAAAGGCAAACTGAAAACAACATTGGGTGTGCAACTTGAGCTCAAACTAGATGAGATGCTTAGCTCACATTTAGAAGCTGACAGCATGTTTGCCTTCCACAGCAAGATTCCCTCTCAGACCTAACCTATCAGACTTACATGTTTATCTTCCAATGACCACTCACAAATCAAAGCAAGTTAATGTGCAAGATACATAGGTGAGAAAACTTGTGCTAGGAGAAATACAGATCTCTTTGTTGAGTATTTTGATTATAACGTGTATTCTCATAACATTTGCAGAGTAATTCTGCAGAGTAATTAAGTCTCAATTCTTGATATCCACACCTGAATACAGTCAGTACAGTGACTCAGGTAAAATCAGCCATTTTACATTTAAATATACAACATTTATATTTAATACATATTGACATCAAAATCTCCACACTCTTATCACTTAAAGGAGCTTCACTTCTATTATTTACATCCCCAAATCCTGCATTTGACATGTTACTTCATCCTGCTATAGACTATGTTAATATTCTGCCTATGACAACAAGCGCATTGCATTAGCTAAGTGTATTTGGTGGTGAGAACTCATTACATTTGGAAACAACACCCATGTGATTAGCAGTTCTAAGTCAGCAATCAAATGTACCTTTGCTGGGCAGTGATTTCCACTAATTGCAGTTTGGCTTCTTTCTTAGTTAACTTGCAGAGAATTGAACTTGGAATTTATAATACATCTATGTAACAAGCTGATTCATGACAGAATAAACCATAAGCAAATAATGGATATTATTTTTTTTCAAAAAAGCATAATCTTTCTCATAGCCATTGGCCTTATTGTCCATTTATTTCTTTTCTTTGTCAAACTGCTCTTGAATCCTTACATGAAATTGTCACTATTATTTTTTCTTCTTTAATACCCTCTTCTATTTTCTTATTAACTTGGAACAGTGGCTTAGCACCAACTACTGATCCTCAACTCTTTATTTGAGAGACGTCATTGTCTCCCACTGAGATCACAGAAACACATTTTAGCTTGAGTTCTTCCTACATCTGCTACAATTAGCTGTGTATGCCACATTTCACCACCGTCAGACATGAGCATAAAGCCCAATGGCATTAATGCAGCAAAGCAGTGGCATAGCATGGGTTGCCAGCACCTGGGGCAAGGCAAGTATTGTGCCCGCTTGACCTCAGCCCCCATGCACCGGGGTGTGTCCACCATGTGTCCCTCTCCCTTCAGCCACCAAAGGGAAGGGTCAGGCAGAGGCTTGGGTTGTGGCAGCCCCTTCCATGCAAGCATTTAGTGGCCAACAGTAGCTGGCCCCCTGGGTGGAGTCCACAGGCCTGCTGTGCCTCCTGGGTCCAGGGGCGTTGGCTGCCTTAATGCTCTTTCCATGCAACAGGCGGAGGGAGGCAGCTGCCTCAGTCAGCAGATTTTGGGAGGCAGCTGCATGGTGTCTCTGGCCAGGGCCATGCCTGCATTGCCTTCAGTGCACTCAAAAATGGCTTAATCTAACTAAATAACTGTTCTGAATTCAGACCTGGATTCCATACTAGTTGCTATGGTTGGTGACCTTTAGTGGAAGAAAGCCTGGGAGGAGGGGCAGTGCTACCTGCGGGACACCTGGCAGCCTCTTAGTGGCATTTGATCTCATTAGCCACCAGCTATTGTTCACCCAGTAGCAGGAGCTAGGAAAGGGATGACCTGCAAGGGTGTAGTCTCTATTCCGGTGTGCCATTTGTGGAAATTCCCTTTCCAGCTGATTGTCCATCTGCCCCAGAGTTCAATTGTTCAGACTCAAATCGAAGATCTAATTATATGTTCATTCTGGTGCACCTTGTGATGAATGTGCTTGGTGTGTTCATATTTATCAGTGTTGCTCTCTAGTGCTAGCTACTGTCATGTTAAAGGATTTCCATGTGTTCTACTTTACGGCAGTGCGTACTTTGTGTTACTAGTTGCCCTATGATCCAGCTCATATAAATAAATACATAAATAGCATTGCCTTTTTCTCTAGCATCATTTTAGTATTTTGAGTAGATCTTTTCACAAGTACTAAGGCACACTATAGCCCACCATTTTTAATTTTTTTTAAAAAAAAAAAGATGAAAGTAGTGCCTAAATCAGAAATGCTTTATTAGGAATTAAAGATTTTTTTCTTTTTTTTAATGATCAAAGAAGTACTGATTTCATGCACAAGATTTAAAAAACCTTACATTGGGTGAGTTCTTTTTTTTTTTCTGATCATACTGTGCTAGACAGTAGGTTTAGCATGGGGGCTGAGGTTTGGTATGAACATTTGATGTATCCTCACTACTATTTTCTGAACTCACTGAAAATTCAAATGCCTCCCTCTCCTCCTTGAATGGAGTCTACATTCTAACAGATTACAGTATATAACATCTGGTTCTTGGTGTTATAGGTTTGCCAAAAAACTTTATGGGGCTTTTTTTTAAATTTGAAAATACATCGTTGACAGTGACCAAATACTAACTCAGGGGCACAACGTAATAGCTTTGTTGAAACATTTTTGTCTTATCTTAGGTGTGTTACATGGCAGGTAGATGAAACTTAGTGACACAGGTTATAATGTTGCAGATGATAATATCACAGAATGTTTACCTTGCACATGTAATTGTGTGTGAGTTCTGGGCAAAGCATGATTCTAGAGGACCTAATTGTTGTGTCCTCATGCTTAGGGGATAAAGAACTGTGTGCTCAGAATTGTTTTGTGTGGCTAGAACATGGTAGGATGTACCAAAGAAAAGGCTCCATATCTCTCAGTACAGAGAGTCAACTACAGTCCTACCAATAGTGTCAAACAATATTTAAGGACATAATTAGAAAAGAAAAGTTTTAGAAGAGGTAGCTATGTTAGTCTGTACTAGCGTATCAGGCAAAAAAAATAAAATAAAAAATAAAGACGACAAAAACATTGTGGCACCTTAAAGACTAACTGCTATACAGTATTTTAATGTAAACTTTTGTGGACAGTCCACTCCCTCAAACTTAAGACATAAGAGTTAGAAAAAAAGAGTTTCTTAAGTGCTGAACAACATCTTGATTTTTCAGCACAGGCCTTTCACGCCTCCCATAATTTGCAAATTTAACTTACTTTGTTTTGTGATTAGGAGATAAACGTACTGTAGTCAACATTTTCTAGTATGATTGGTCATAGCCAAAGCTCTGTCAGAATCAAATCTTTGGAACATTAACATGATTTCAGCTTCTAGTGATGTGTGCCTGCAACGTATAATCTGACTCCTAGTTTCCACATGGGAACAGCAATGATTGGGCAGTACTTAGTGCCAGTCTGGAAGTGCCTGTAGTCAAGAGGTGAACCCTCTCTTACAGCTTCTTCTTCTTCTTCTTTATTTTTATTATTTCTTTATTTAATTATTTATTTATTTGTCTATAGGGAGGCATCTTTCAGAGTCTGCCCAGGGAGATCTTAGCGACCTTGAACACAGTGATAAATGTGTTTGCCAGATGTTTGAATGGGTCACATACCATTTATTTATTTATTTATTTATTTATTTATTTATTTATTTATTTATTTATTTATTTATTTATTTATTTATTTATTTATTGGACTTATATACCGCCCCATAGCGCTACAAGCACTCTCCGGGCGGTTTACAATTTAAATTATACAGGCTACACATTGCCCCCCCAGCAAGCTGGGTACTCATTTTACCGACCTCGGAAGGATGGAAGGCTGAGTCAACCTTGAGCCGGCTACCTGGGATTTGAACCCCAGGTCGTGAGCACAGTTTTAGCTGCAGTACAGCGTTTTAACCACTGCGCCACGAGGCCTCCACTTTTAAAAAAATTAATAAATGTTACTAGTTCACAGAGCAATATTATGCCTCCCTACTTATTCAACCTTTCTTCTAGAACTTAGAAAAAGTTATTGGGGACGGGAATTCCCGGCCAGCATGTGGTCTTGCTACCTGAGGAATTAATTATATGACCAATACTTTAAAAATTGACTTTTCCTGGCTCTGATCTTGCTCTAGATTAACCCAGAAGGCAGAGGACACTGCAGCAACTGTACACACAACAGAAGGCTGGGCATATGCCTTTTCCTGTTGCAATAAAAGATATTAGGGGAGCTCAGTTAGCTTCAAAATGGGGAAAGAAGGAGGGGGAAGACAGTTCCCCTCATGCTGTAATTTCTGCGAAAACAACCCTGCTGGAGAATGCTCTTCATCCAGAAATGAAAGTTGCTACTAGTCAGATCTTTTTCAAACAGAATGCTTGCTGTCAACTGCGTCTTTATGTGTTTGATCATTACTAAGTTCCATATCCTGGCAGTTGTTAGCTTCTGGATTGTATATCTAGACTCTCTTGCCTTAAAACTGTCAACTTTCCTGTTACATAACAGCAGGAATTGGCTTGCTGCCTTTTAAGGAGAGACTGGTAAGGTATTTACTAGCTTCAGTTCCAGTCTTCTGAAGAGCAAGGGCGTTGTTCACTTAGCACTGAAGCAGCTGGAAATGGGGTGGGAAGCAAAGAATCAGCTTTCGTACTGCGGATGGACTCTGTACATGCCATTCTGGCTTATTAAGCAACATTTTAACAAGTTAAGATAGATTTACAAGCGCTTAAAAACCCCCCGAAGTAATTTGTGTTCACCCTTAAGCAAAATGTTTCATAACAGCCACATTAACTTTAATGTAACCAAGCATTTTTACTGTTGACAACCACAGAACAATCGGGGTTAAAACTAAGAGTTTGTAGTTAATATTTATGATGGAGTGTATGACTCACCTGTGAAGCAATTAAGTAGTGCTTTTTACTGGCATAGTATTTGAGATAAAGGATTCCTCTTCTGAATACTCCTGGATGAATTTCTTACAATGTTTCTGCATGCTGTTTTCAACACTGTTCTTTCTCAACATGATGCATTACTCTGCTGACCATTCTGCACTGTTAAGATTATTTTCCTGAAGATCACTATATATTTAAGAGAGATAATATGTATAATACATACAGTATTCACTATTAGTCCCATGTCAACACATCATCGGGAATAAGTAGAAGAAAAACTAAATAACAAAGGAGTAGGGAGAAAGTGTGTCTTTTCCCAAGCATGGAAAGGACACTTCATGCCAGCTCACCCCAAACCCCACGTGTGGGCATAGTTACAGCGGTGCCTCACATAGCGACATTAATCCGTGCAGCAAAAATCGCTGCTAAGCAATTTTGTCGCTATGCGATTTTAAAAAGCCCATAGAAAGGCATTGAAACCCCTTCAGTGCATTCCTATGGGCTTAAAACTCACCTTAAAGCGAAGATCCTCCATACGGTGGCCATTTTCGCTGCCTCTAAAGCGAGGAAGCCGCGCGAAAACACAGCATGCGGCCATTTTTTTTTACCCGGCAGCCATTTTGAAACCACCAGTCAGCTGTTAAAAAATCATCGCTTTACGATGATCGGTAAGCGAAACAGGGAACCGATCATCGCAAAACAAAACAAAAATCATAGGAAACATTGCAAAAAATTAATCGCTATGCGGTTTCGTCGCTAAACGGAGCACCCATTAAGCGAGTCACCATTGTATATGTATTTTGGATAACTAGGTAACATAAAGTTGCTGCTCTCGGCATTTCCTTATACCTTGTGTACATCACTGTGGTAGCACCTGGAAGGCATCAGGAAATATTTAGTATAATGACATCGGAGGTGTAGATATGGCTCAACCATTTTGATGTGGGCCATATGGTCCCCTAGGGGCCCCTGGAACATTTGAAGGGGGACACAGTCTGGAAGAATCTTCAGACACCACCTTATAAAAGGTTTGTTATGTGACTTAGGCAATCTTGATTCAATCTATATTTCTTTCACATTGTGTTTATGGCCGTGGCCAAAAAAAGATTGAGAGTGGCTCCTAGATGACATAAGGCTGAGTGGGGAGGAGATATGATCTGTGGCTACACATTTTCAGAAGCAGCACAATGTTTCTGATAGAATGTAGTTCTGCCACATAAATAGCTTCCCCTTTTTTAAATGATGTTCTTAATAGTATACATATACATCTGAAAGGTGGCTCCTCCACCAAAATCCTCATTCTTTTAAGCAGCACACAGCTGGATCCTATGCCTATTTACTCACATTATATCCTAAGTGAATTCAGTAGGGCTTTCCCCTACTTTATATACAGATTGCATTTTATTAGTATTGCTTACCACTCTCTGTGTTAAGTTGGCTATAGATTAAATTTGTCCTACATAAACCATGTTCTGTTTATAAATGTGAAGAAATGTGTCTTTCAGATTAACTGTATGCATTCAAGTACATGTCTGCACAGCCAGAAGATACTGGATTATTAATCCCCAAGGATTTAACAGAAATTTGGAGTGCTTCTGACCCCTGGCAACCCAGTGCAAAGTGCACCCAGCAATCAATATTGAGAAAGAGGTCTCATCCATATTCCTTCAGGACCGATGGTATTTTATGCTCAAGAATGGAGCACAACACCTCCAGCATTTGAAAGAAGGCTAAAGGAAAGGTATGGATACTTCCTGCAAAAATCAGTTTTTAAGTCAGTCTCGATGTGCAATGTGGTGACATCTTCCTATAGTAAATCAAGTTCAACACCTCCACCTTTCTGGATTTGCCGAGTTGCTGCTCTCTATAAAGATGAAGGGAGTATTAGATATTGTTAATTATTCTTTCAGTCTCTTCCTTGGTGCCAGAATTTATAAATTATTGCCTTGTCTTTGAAACATTGACAGCCTCCAAATTCAAAAATAAGAGCAGAAGCAAAGCTCAAGTTCAGTTGATACATGCTTCAGAAAGAAAAGGATGGTTCCTGGTGCAGATGAGAAGAAAGGAGAAATGCCTCCATCTTCTGAATCTGCAAAATCCAAGATCTGAAATGGGAAGTCAAAGTCTCTTCTCTCCATATGCATCTGCAGTCAATTTAAGGGCCAGTTTGCTCATGAATGTGACTGATCATCTGGATGTATTAGCCCCTGTCAAATGCCCACCAAAGCAGATGTTTCATTACAGCACTTGATGATCATATTTTCCAAGCAATACAGGTCTGACAGTTTCTTTGTGTTTGGGTGAGAAGTGATTAAACTGATGAAGCAAGGAGTCCAGTTCTGGGATTTTCCCCTGCCTGGTGTCTCTTTGTGAATGATAGTGATCAAGAGAGGGTATCCTGTAGATGATCTTGACTGCTGACAACATTCAGGCTGCCCTTTGCTGTGTAAACGTGGCATCTTTTTTCCTGCTGGCAGCACAGGCACAATATTTGTGTAGCAATATCAGTCCATGATGAAGCAAAGATGTGAGTAGGTGCAACACCCTTGAAGGAGAAACACACATACCCTTAAACCTCTTGGTTACATGAATTTTGCCTTGCCTGCTCTGCAGAATGCATACTAGAAAGCTATCTTCCAATTTCCAAACTCTTGCTCTACAAACGTTACAGGTGTTAAAGCTGGGAGTTAGCAAAGACTGTCACTTGAAAATAAGGTCCAAATTATCCATACTATATAAAAGATGGACAGTGAAGAAAGACAGGGGAGTGGGAAATCAACTAATCTGAAACATGGTGTTGGAGGTGAGCCTTAAAGGTACCACAGACCACCATAAAAGCAAATAAGTGGGGTGCTCATTCAAGTCTGAAGTCTCACTAGAGCAAAAATGAGTAAGCTGAGAGTATGTATTCTCGAAGGCTGAGAGTATGTTACCCTTGCACATATAATGAGAATGCAGAACCGACCAGAAAAGACAATGTTGCTGGGGAAAGTGATGTGTGTGAGAAGCAGTAGGAAAAGAGAAAGACCTAGCATGAGATGGATTGATTCAACAAAAGAATTAATAGCTGTAAGTTTGCAAGACACAAAACTGTCTTTTACTGGAAAAGCCAGTTTTGCTGGGGGCGGGCAGTAGGAAGAGAGAATGACCTAACACGAGATGCTGTTAGTTTGCAAGATGTGAGCAGAGTTGTTAATGATAGAATATTTTGGGAAATTATTAACGCATATCATCACCACACATCAGAAGTGACTTGATGGCACATAACATCTTTGGAGATTTTAAAAAAAATATTATCATTAAAAACAGTATAATGGCAAGATGGGTGGAATGAAGATTATGACAGGATATAGGCACCAAAGCTCTGTTAACATCAAGTAAGTCCATCCCCAGCCAGGTTAAATAATTGAGTTTCTAACTTTTTATTCAGAGCATCAATAGCATACAAATGCACATCCAAAAACAATGACTAATTAGTCTTTCTTTCTTTCTTTCTTTTCTAGGTGAGATTTGTGATTCGCAGCATGTCTTCCTTTCAGTAAGACAAATACATCAGCAAAGCTTGTGAATTTCTCTGTGTGTCTCTGTAGTTTTACACCATCACCAGAATGAGGAATTCATGAATCATTGCTAGCCCTGATTCACCAAAAGTGGTTGTTAAAATTCTGAGTCATTAAAGTGATTATTGCTTTGGCTGTGGAGAAAGACAGGATCCTTTGACACCTTTTGTTTGATTAATTGTGTTGACATGCTTGCAAGCCTTGGGGTTGTGTAGGAGATGTCCCTTGCTCAGTTAAATACAGTTATTTGGTATTTCTCAGTTAAAGAATTTTAAGGAGCAGGGCTGGGAGAGGCATCTGCCTGAAAACTTGCACTGAGGGGGAGGCAGAGGTAGATTAGATCTAGCATTAAAATATACAGTATGCATCAGCTTGGACCCAGTGTGATTCAGAGCTCTTAAAGCCTGCTCCCAAGTGAATCAGTAAAATGTATTCAGATGAACCCCCTAATGGGTCTGAATCCGTATGAAGTGTGCTGTATGAACCCAGATGCAAAACATCTGCATCTCCAAGAGGGCATCACAATGGTCAGAGCATGTCAGCCTCCCTTGGCGACAAGCTGTTGAGGCTGGATCCCATTGCTGAGGTGACAGCTAAAAGAGACAACAGTGGATTGACAGTGAATGTGCATACAAACTCACAGAATTTTAAGAAACCATTATGGCCAGAATGATTATTTTAAACAGTGTCAGCCACTAAGAAGGCTACAGGTTTTCCACCAAACTGCAGTAAGCGGATCGGCCCAACCACAGTCTGCCTTGATGGGTGCCTGTTCCAGCAAGACACATCTGAAAAATCACGTGCCTGGGCATGAACACACACTTGGAATGCAGGATGATGCCTGTCAAGGGCTATTTGTATGACACACAAAAAATGAAGGTGCCTGTGCTGTAAGAAACATGTCAAAGTCCCTATCAGTGTAATTATCTGTAGCCTAAATCTAGTAGATACTCACAACTAGAACAGACTCATTGAATGAATGGTACTTGTTAAGTCAACACTTAACATACATTCCATTGATTCAGTGGATCTACTCTAGTTGACATAAACAATTGGAACAAGCCTTTTATTAGAGCAGCTGAAAAGTCACAAAAATATGCTTGTAGAAGGACAGCTGTCCCAAGCTTTAAAACAATAATAGTAAGAATGCTATCTTTGTGAATTTTGATTTTGTCACCACTGCACTTAAGGTTGCAATTGTGTGCAGCACAATCAGTTAAAAGTACTATACACTTCTAAGTACTGTGAGATTCAGCTGAGTAAATGTGATGGATTGAATGGAGCATCTGTAAAGTATTGATGGGCTGACAAAATGTGTTATGTCACAGTACAAATCTATTCATTCTCCCCCCCCCCCAATTTTATTTTTGTCTTCCAGATTCCTGAAATGCAACTTTGGGGTACCACTAGACTTCATCTGTGTCAGAGTCAAACTGTCCTTTGGGGTGAGGTAGTAGGTTGTATAGTTTTAGGGTTATACCCTGCATGTCAGATAACTATACAATCTACTGTCTTTCCTGAAGCGGCTGTGATAGCGGCGTAGGACAGATCTCATCACCAACACAGGAAACAATGTCTAACTATCATTGCTGACGTATTGTGTATATTTATAATAAGGACTGGATAATGAGTTGAAAAATCATTATAACATATAAGACTGCACTCCTATACCCTCTTTCTTGGGTGTGCCACTGAACATAGTAGGTGGTTCTGTGATTATTAGGCCACATTCATTAGAGGTCCAAATTACAGTGCGAGACCCATCTAGCAACTGCCACTTAATATCAGCTGGGGGAGTGGAGGGAGTCCCTGTGGTTATTACCAAGGCTTATTACTTTGTGAGAGAGGAAGCAGAGTATGATCTTGCACCACATAAATAATGAGAGAAAATCACCCCAGTAGATTTGCTGTGGTAGTACTTGAGGTAAGTAAAGTGCACAGTGCAAAATGGCTGCTGATACCAAGTGGGATGGGGGTTTGAAGAGGGCCCATGTGTGTCACTAGACAGAGATGAAGGTAGATGGAGATCCAGTCACACATGGTACTAATGCTACAAAACAGCACTTGGAGAGTGGCCAGAAGTGGCAAGCCCAGATACGACCTACTGACAGCGTCAGCCTCTGGCTGGCACTGCAGAATACTCCTCAGACATAAAACATGGCTTCTAGTCAGTGGATCTGGCAGCATTGCATTGCTCACCAACTCTGTTACCACATGCAACATGGAAGCAGAACCCAACAGCTCGTGATGTTATGCTCTGGCAGGGTGAGGTAGTAGGTTGTGTGGTTTCAGGGTAGTGATTTTGCCCCAATCAGGAGATAACTATACAACCTACTGCCTTCCTTGAGGAGCAACTTTGCAGCATACTCTGAAATCAGCATCTTTTAAAATTATATAAGCATACTACAAAATTCTAAACATGGGTTTTGTGCCACTTTAATTTCACTGCCTTCCTCATAAATATACTGGCAGTTGTATTTAGGTTAGAAGCTGAGGATTTCCTGTTAGACATACATTTCCCCCTAAACCAAACTACATCTTCCTGGAGGGGGGAGGGTCCCTAACTTTAAAGCCACTTTCAAGCTACAGTACAGAGAAACCCATCAGGAATTTTGGGGTCTTTGTTACCACCAGAGTAAAGCTGTAGTTTTCTTAATGTGTTTCTAAATATTCCTAAGGTAGCATCTTAAAAATGCAATAACATATTTTGCTTTTTTGAAGAGTTTGTCTTAATATTTAATTTGAAACTACTGTGATCTGAGAGAATAAACACCATGATTGTATAGTATTCATTTTTGCATGGACTTTTCCTTGTTTTCTAACACAGACTGCCTGTCTATAAAACAGTCTTCATAACAGTTATTATTCACCAGCACACTTATGCTGTAAAACTTCCTTTGATTCAGTTTTTCCCCTTTATCACATAGATGAGCATTTGAGAGCAAGGAGACAGCCCTTATCCTCTTTTTGAACAGGATAAGGATTTTGAAATGTAAGGTTGCAGACCTCTCTGTATGTGTTTCCTTAAGAGTAAGTCTCACTGAGCTCTGTGATACATCTGAATTTGGCTTTTATAATAATTTTGACTGTGATGATTCCCCACAAAAAAGTATGAGATACAGTTACAGTGAGTTACTACTACCTCACCCTCCATTTTTCTGGGGGGAAGAAATTTGTGTTAAGCCATGGGAAGGGTGCTTTCAGACTGCTATTTCCTATCACTAATGTTTTAGCTTCCTGTTTCAATGCTGTCAGCCAGTAATTATGTGACAAGACATTCTAGCACAAATTTAAACCCACTCATTCAACTTGGTACTTTCAGATATATTAGACAACAGATTCCATCATCTACAGCTAAGATGGCAAATGAGCAGAGTATGGAACATTGTTTAAAAGTTAATTGTGGTATGTGTATGATGTGCTGTCAAGTACTGAGATCCCAGTAGGGTTTTCCCAGTATTTGAGATTTTCAAGGAGTGGTTTTATCACTGTCATTCCCTCAGTGAGATTCCATGGCTGATTGAGGATTTGAACCTAAGTCTCCTGAGTAGCAGTCTGCCACTCTACCCAGTACACCAAGCTGGCTCAGAAATTAATTAGTTGCAGCCAAATTTCAGAAATTAGAAAATCAGCGTATTGTTGTCAACATTTACTATTGAAATTTTTAACTAGGCATTATTTACACTTTTATTTAAACATTCATGTACTGGACTCTTTGCAGAGGGTATATGTCACTCATGCCTCCTCCCTAAAGGGACAAACACATATGGAAAATTGTTTTATAGTAGATACTTTAACCTTCAGAATATAAATGGAACTGGACCGCGACATCCTAAAACATTAGTTAAAACAGTAAACAATCAACATTATTTCTCTCGGAGTTTGGAATATAGTTTTAAAACCTCCCAGTTTGGGAACCAGTACTCTATATAGAAGTAATCAGCTGTTCTCGGTACTCATTTTCTTGTTGCTGAAGCTGCTTTGTTGAACTGAGAAACAGGCCGCTATTTCCTCGGGATCAGAAATTTCCTGCTCTGAGGCACTCTTTAATGAAATTTATCCTCTCAGGTAAAACTTTTTACAGTTCAGTGCCAAAAAAGTACTAGGCAGATTGGTTGCTTATATAGCATGACTTCCAACCTCATAGCTTCTGGTAGTCTTAGACTATCGCGCCCAGACGCATACCATAGACGCAATGTTCCCTCTAAGTGGCATGCATGCATGCTTGCCCAGAGCTCTGTCGGGTTCTGTACAAGTAGCCAGTGCCTGGTCTGTTTACTTTCCATTTTGAATGAAGCCCCATCCACACCCAGATACACGGAGCAAAGTTCTCACACAGCAAGACAAAAACTTAGAGGGAATGTTGCATAAGTAGTTAAAAACAGGGTGTCTCAGTATTATAATCCAAGTAGATTTGTAGGGTCAGGCTTTAGTTATGTAGTATAAATACTGTATAGTTTTCAGAGCTTAGCTATAGACCGTTTTCCCTTTGGGGGGAGATAATGTGAGCTGGTATATTCCCTTCTTCAGAAGCAAATATAGCTAGTACACAACATATGAAACATATTATTAACATGACTTTTTAACCATTAGAGGGCCTTTTTTGTGTCAGTCTGAAAAAGTAACAAAACTTAATCTATTAACGTTAATACATTAGTTCCAAGCTCTGACAATGAACATGCTACTTGGGACTCATAAGTGATATTTGGAGAGTGTTTGGTTGATGGTGGATGAGCTGAAGATAAATTGCCATAAGTAAACATGCTGATAATTTTGGCATTGACTGGACAGGTAATAGTGAAGATGTGCCAAAGTAGAGTCATAGTGAGTAGCTAATCTTTGCAGTATAGTAGGACCTCTGCATCCGTAGGATCAGTATCTGCTAATTTACATATCCATGGTCTGAAAATATTAAAAATATTAGAAGAAAAATCCTAGAAATAGATATAAAATATATCAAAAGAATGTCCTTGCCAATAAGGTAATTGCTCCTGCTGATCTATTCCCCTCCATCTCACCCTCACCCAAAAGGAATGAGTTTTTTTGCAATTTGAAAAGCAATGTGTACAAGGGGAAGGGAAAAATCCAAACTAATATCAGGTAATACCTCATTAAAAATGTGTTAATGAAGTATGGTTCCTTTACTGGATGTCAAAAAGTAGAAAAACCCCTCTCCTTGAATCCAAGGAGAGAATGGGTCTGCCTCTTCTGGAAGAGAGAAATAAATTTGCTCATTTGCAAACACTCTATTTCAAATATTTTATCCCACCTTCCAGTTAAAAAGGACACACGTTGGCTTACATCATTGAAAGACAATATTAAAACTAACAACGGTAAATGTACAGATACTAAAAAGGATCAAACAAATAGCACATTAAGAAATGGTGAACAGAAGAAACACGTAAAACACATGCAAAGCAAGCAAGACACAACAAATCAGTAAAAAAAAAATCCTACTCAGCTAGTCACTGAAGGAAAGCTTGCCTGAAGGGAAAGGTCCTCGCTTGTGGAAGGGCAATAAAGACCAGGCCAGCCTGGCCTGTGGCAACAACTACACCAGGAAAAAAAAAGAGTTGGGTGCTCTCTGATCTTCATATGGTTTGTAAATGAGAGGCTGTAATACATAGAATATTGCTTATACTGGTGTTGAAATAAATTAGTTATAAGTTAATGTCTTCAAAGCGCTAGCACCTACGAGCTCATTTTTTAAAGATAGAAATGTCTGCTATGTTACATTCATGTGAGCGGACAAAGCTAAATGCTGGCCCTCCCCTGGGTGAGCAGATGACACTGTTTGGCAAGCGGCACTCAAATTCAGTAATACTGTATTCGTAGTCTGTAATAATTTTTAAAAAGGTCTTTCCTGTGGAGTCCTATTTGGCATTTGTTGATTTACCAGGTGTGAAACCTGGATTGGTTCCTGGAAATCTCTCCTATAGCTCCTGGAAGGCTTGAGAAGAGTTAACTTTTTTAGCAGACTTACTTAACAAGTTGGGAGGCAAGAAGAGGGAGGATTATTATTATTATTATTATTATTATTGCCCATTTTAAAATCTGGAATTACAGTGGGGTCTTGACTTGAGAACTTAATCCGTATTGGAAGGTGGTTCTCAAGTCAAAAAGTCTGTAAGTCAAGTCTCCATTGAACTACAGTGCATTGAAAACCGATTCATCCCATAACAGGCCGTTTTTGTTCCATTTTGGTTTTTTTCTGGTCTGTAAGTCAAATCTCAGTCTGCAAGTCAAACCTAAATTTTGAAGCCAGAGAAGTCTGTAACTCAAAAAGTCTGTAAGTCAAGCCGTCTGTAAGTCAAGGGTCCACTGTATTATTGCTGTTTGGGAAGGATGCCGGTTTAATCCAAATTTGGCCAATTTAAGATCCACCATGCTAAAAACCTCCCGTGTACATCAGTGTCCTGCTATACTGGGGGAGGTTGAGTTTGATCTGGTTCTTGTTTCTGCTGCTTACCCGAGATTTTTTTAAAAGCATGTTCTGTTCACACAACCCATTTCTTCTGGGTGGGTTGCATACTTCTAGGGCTCAGGATGGGTCATAAACAGCAAACATGCCAGGTTCTTCTCATTTGTGAACCCCTAACCCAAGTACCCAACCTCCATCCTCTGCTTAGAAAAACAAACATATGCCCTGTGAGTGAACAGTGTGCCAAAAGCTAAAAATAAATTAAAATCTAAAATGTATTTCTCCCCCCACCCCCATTCAGTTACCATGGACTATTTAGCAACAGCAGTGCCATTTTTCTCTGTGCTGCTGATTCCCAGTAAACCACTAGACGGTATTGAGATGAAATTGTCACAGTTGGAATTTAAATCCCTGGGGACATTCAAATAGCAGCAAATGAAACCAGCAACAGAGTCAACTCAAAGAAGAAATGCATTAGGGATGTTGAACATCAGCAGGAGAATATGTAGAATTTCAAAGTATTCATTTATTGCAGAAAATCTCTTTATTTGCATTATGATGCATTATTTATTACAAGGCACTTTCAGTCTCTGAGAAAAGCAGCTGTAAAAGCTTTTCACACCACATACAAATAAATAAACTTCTTTTCATTTCAGCCTACATTGGAGAATATAGTAGAACCTGAAATAGTTTTATCCATGCATCGTCACAGCAGTGGTAGAATACTTTGATCCAATTCATGTTACTTTTAAAAAGCAAACTTTGAAAGGTACCTGGCTGAAACACGTGTTATGGCATCAGTTCCAAATGTTTTCCACAACTGACTTTTGAAAGCAGGAGCAGAATTTTTGCTTCGCAGCTGTCGCCTGCACCCTCCTGTTGCAGCTGTAGTCCAGATCCATTTCTAGAAGGAGTGCTCCTTCAAGCACTGAAAAGAGTGTAGTTGTGTAAAGACACTGAAAGGAGAAGAATGCCATTTGGATTGTCTCTGGCTTTTTTTACCTGTTGACGTACAGAGCAGTAACTGGCCTGTTGCTGAAGACACAAGTCTGTATTATCATTAAGATGAAAGTCACAAGGAGGCTGCAGACATCATGTTATTATTCAGCTTGCACATGCAGGGAGTATTTTTTGTAATTGGAAAAATGATTTGAAAAAAGAAAATACCCTTCCTGTATGAAGTGGTACGTGTCAGGATTCTTCATTCTCCATAAAGCATAGAAGAGCTGTAAGCCTATAGCTTTAATAAGCCTGTGGGGAAAAGAGGAACTGGAAAAACAGAAGGCCTGTGACAAAACCGTTTCTGAATCTGCAGAACTATAGAACAGCTTACCTGTTAGTACTTGTTTGTAATGAACTGGGGGGGAGTAAGTAATACATGCTGTACTTAAAACCCAACACCTTTAAATACCAGTCCCTTTTGTTATTTGCATTGGAGACTGTGACAAACCCAGACCTACTGGGATATGCCACACAGTTACACTAAGCTGCCACCAACCATTCCCTTTAATAAGTCACACAGACCAGGGATGGATTTTTAAACAATAAAAAGAATAAGGTTTATTTAAATACACACAGGGAAAAATAAAACAATCAGGTGAATAAGATAAAGTAACGTGGCTTATTCTCACTCATACAAGCATACAGTTTGGTTCACCCAGAACCCTTAACTTAAAGCACAGACCCTGAACCTATCAGTTCTGGCTAACCAACAGACACCTGAACCTATCAGGTTGGTACTCTGACACACAGAAGTACCCTGTCTGACACACAGACTCCCACAACAGCTTCTTCTTCCCAGCTGCTGCTTCGTCACATCCCAGGGTCTCTCAGCATCTCTCAGTGTCTCTCAGTGTGTCTCTCTCACCACACAGGCATCACATATTTATACAGTACAGCCCCTCCTCCTGATGTCCCGCCTTCCACTCCCCATAGGATGGAACTTTCCCTCCAAACCCATGACAGACAGGTAACATCAGTGCTGTATGTAACACCTCCCCTCTTTATAAGTTGTTTTGTAGGGGGAAAGCTAAGGTGCTTTTCACCAAAAAAACAACCTGAATAAAACATACAACAACAGTTATACATACCATATTATACTTATACTTACATTCTAAGTTAACCATAGCAATTAAGCATTTAAACATTTACCATATACAATACATCCATTTACCTTTATTCATACAAACCAAATCAAAAACCAGGTACATTTAACTTTTTGTCATCATTATATACACATAGTCCATGTTCTTTCGCCGTCTTCAATCTTCAGGTCTTCTTGATAAGGCGTCAGCAACACAGTTCACTGACCCTCTGACCACCTTCACTTCAAAGTCATAGTCCTGTAGGTTTAAAGCCCACCTCATAAGTTTGCTATTGTGGGTTCTCATTGTCTTTAACCATTGCAATGGTGAATGGTCAGTACACAGAATAAAATGTCTTCCCCAGATGTAAGGCTTGGCCTTCTGGATCGCGTAGACTATGGCCAAACACTCCTTCTCCACGGTTGCCAAATGTCTCTCACCTTTTTGAAGTTTCCTACTCAGGTAGGACACTGGATGCTGGTCACCATTCTCATCCTCCTGGCACAGAACTGCTCCTACCCCGCTGTTAGACGCATCGGTGTAGATGATGAACTCCCGGTCGAAGTCTGGAGCACGCAGGACAGGATAGTTGATTAACGCCTCCTTCAACCTCTGGAACGCCGCCTCACAGTCGCTGGTCCACGGGATGCGATCATCAGCCGTCTTCCTCGTCAGATCGGTCAGCGGAGCCGCAATCTCGCTAAACCTCGGGATGAACTTTCTGTAGTAGCCCACCAACCCAAGAAATGATTTGACTTTTTTCTTGGTGTTGGGTCTAGGCCAATCACGAACAGCTTCTATTTTGGCCTCCAGGGGTTTTATTACTCCTCCCCCTACCATGTGACCCAAGTATTTTATTTCTGGGCTACCCAGCTGACACTTGCTGGCCTTTACTGTTAGCCCTGCTGCACTTAACCTCTGCAGCACTAACTCCAGGTGTATCAGGTGATCTTCCCAGGTATTACTGAAGATCCCTATGTCGTCAATGTAGGCCACTGTAAAGTCACTGAGCCCTACCAAGGTCTGGTCCATCAGCCTTTGGAATGTGGCTGGTGCATTTCTGAGACCAAAGCTCAGGACTCGAAACTCATAGAGACCAAAAGGGCTGCAAAAGGCAGTCTTTTCTTGATCCCTGGGATCAATTCTTAATTGCCAATATCCCTTTACCAGGTCCAATGATGAGATGAACCGACAACCCCCTATGGTTTCAATCAGGTTGTCTAGCCTGGGCATTGGGTAGGCATCAGGAGTGGTTACACGGTTTAATTTCCTGTAATCAACACAAAACCTAATGCTCCCATCAGGCTTGTCCACAAGGACTATCGGAGAGGACCAAGGACTAGAAGAGGGGACGATTATGTTCTCCCTCAGCATCTCGTCCAGCTCCTTCCGCACCTTGTCCCTATAGGGTCCCGTTACTCGGTATGGGGATACTGCCTGCGGGGGTGCATCCCCTGTGTGGATCCGATGCATCACTCCCTTCACTATCCCCGGCTTGTTGGAAAACACCTGTTGATATTTACTAAGCAGCATTTTTAGTTCTTGCTGCTGGTCTTGGGTGAGTGCAGGACTGATCTTTACCTCCTCTGGGTTGTATTTTACTTCCCCTCTACCCTCCCAGAAGGGTAATTCAGCTTCCTCACTCTCAGCTGCTTTTATCGCGAATAAAACCCTCTGTTCCCCTCTGTAGTAGGGTTTTAGGGCATTCACATGAACCACCCTCCTTGCTTGGTTCTCCTCCTGCTCTATTAGGTAGTTCAGGTCTGACATCTTGGAAATGACCCTATATGGTCCTGCCCATTTGAGCTGCAGCTTGTTCTCTCTGCAGGGCCTAAGCCAAAGCACTTCCTCCCCTGGGTCAAAGTGCCTCTCTCTAGCTTTGTGGTCATACCAAGTTTTCTGTCTGACCTTCTGAGCTTGCAGGTTTTCTGCTGCCAGCTCTAGATTTCTCCTTAGGTCATTCATCAAGGTGTCTATGTATGTCACAACGTCTTGTGGGTCATCCTGGGTGATCTGCTCCCAATCTTGCTTGACCAAATCAAGGGGCCCTTTCACCCCTAAGTGTGCAGCAGACATGTCAGAGTGACCCCTTTGTAAGATCATGGGGCGATACTTTTCAGGTACCACCAGCTGACTTCTGATCCCATCTCCCCCTTTTGAGATATTCCTCAGGGTTTCTCTATATAAAATCCCCTTTTTCTCTATAAATCTCACTGGGGTTTCAGGTGTTAGCTGGGCGTCAGTCACCTGTTCAAAACACTTTTGGAGAGTGGCGTCTGCCTTTTGCTCCTGTCCAAATCTGCTGTCTGTGGTTAAGGTTTCCACCACAGCTTCTGAACTCCCCTCTGCTTCCGTCTCTGGCTCATCATTACCCCCCTGAACTGTCCCTGTGGTGGCTTGTGAGCGTGTAATCACTAGCACCCGTTTCACATGTTCAGCCAGGTCATTTCCCACGAGCACGGCTGCTGGCAGAGTCGATGAAATCGCTAGCCGCCAAGCTCCCCTCCAGCCTTGAAAGTTGACAGGTACCTCTGCTACTGGCAGAGAGATTACCTGCCCCTCAATCCCTGCCACCTTCATGCTCTCATTTGGGATTATAAACTCCCTAGGAATAATATCTGGATGGCACAGGGTTACCTGGGAACAAGTGTCCCGCAGCCCCCTATACTGACGGTCAAGTATTCCTACGTCCACCCCTGCTGTCTCAAACAACTGAGAATCTGTTTTTATCAGCAAGCAGCGCTTTACCTCTATAAGAGGACCATTTTCCTCAGCCTGATCAGCAGCGGTAGCTGTTCCAGACTGAGTAGCCATGGCAACAGGCTCCCTCAGTGAGACTGAGCCTTGCTCTTTCTGGACACAGAACACAGCTTTTGGCTTGGTTCCACTAGACTCCTGAGGCACCATTCCTTTTAGCTGCTTTAATTTCTGACACTCTGAGATTAGATGACCCTTTCCCTGACAGAAATAACATTTTCTGGTGTATTTTGATTCTCTCTCATCTTGTTTTGGTTTTCCCTCCAAAATCTGAGGTCTTAGTTTCATGTCTGAGGGCTTCCCTTCACCATGGGCCCCTCCCCCTTGCTGGCTTTTTCCTTTTATTCTCAAATCCAGCTCCTTTTGCTTGGCCTCAAACTCAGCCCTGATCTGTAAAATTTCTTCCTCAGCCCTAGCTTTTATCTCTTTTACTTTTTCTTCCGTCTTATCTCTGATTTCTTTTAATTTAATGTCTTTTTGCTGACTATATTTTTCAAGATCTTGCTCCCTTTGTCTGGCCTGAGCCTCATACTTTTCTTTCTTTGACATTTCTTCCACTGATAAATTGTTAATGAACTTATTTAGGAACTTCAATTCTAATTGTACCATTCTAATTTGGAGTTTCAGTTCCATCTGTTTGATCCTCATGTCCATTCCCCTTTTCTTGGCATCTGCCTCTGCCTGACTGATTTCAGCTCTTTCTTTTCTTCTGATTTCCATTTCCCTCACCCTCAGTTCATGCTGTTGGGCTAGGAGCATTTTTCTGAGTTCTGGGTTCTGCTCTCCTGTGCTGTCACCTTGCACTGAGCCAAATTCATCCTCAGAACCTTGGTCAATCTGGGGGTCTTTCACTTCACTCATGTCTGCTACTTGGCTTCGAGTCAAGGGCATAACCCCCCCTCAGAACAGGCTGCTTTAAAAAGTCAAGCCTCAAAATAAAACGACCACTTTTTTCCTTTTTGCCTCAGAACCAGCTCTCCCTAGAGATTGCTGCTGTTCTTCAGCACTAAACTTGCAACAGTATCGAGTCAGAGCCTACCCCCCTCTGCTGGGCCTCTCAGCTGGCAAGCTAGCTCGCTGTTGCTACACAGTTTTGCCTCAGCTTTTTCCCGCCAAAACTAGGCTGCCTCAGAGCACCTTAATCTAAGTCTCCCCAGTTGGCACGTTCTTCCACTAGCGCACCTCCCCGTGAGGTACACCTAGAAGATTACCTACGCGCCTCAGACTGTCCCTGACTAGACCCCCCTTGCTCTGGGCACACTTGCCAAGGCTTTGCTGGACCACTGGACAACTGGACCAGTCGTATCCCACACGCTGGACACCAATCAATGTGACAAACCCAGACCTACTGGGATATGCCACACAGTTACACTAAGCTGCCACCAACCATTCCCTTTAATAAGTCACACAGACCAGGGATGGATTTTTAAACAATAAAAAGAATAAGGTTTATTTAAATACACACAGGGAAAAATAAAACAATCAGGTGAATAAGATAAAGTAACGTGGCTTATTCTCACTCATACAAGCATACAGTTTGGTTCACCCAGAACCCTTAACTTAAAGCACAGACCCTGAACCTATCAGTTCTGGCTAACCAACAGACACCTGAACCTATCAGGTTGGTACTCTGACACACAGAAGTACCCTGTCTGACACACAGACTCCCACAACAGCTTCTTCTTCCCAGCTGCTGCTTCGTCACATCCCAGGGTCTCTCAGCATCTCTCAGTGTCTCTCAGTGTGTCTCTCTCACCACACAGGCATCACATATTTATACAGTACAGCCCCTCCTCCTGATGTCCCGCCTTCCACTCCCCATAGGATGGAACTTTCCCTCCAAACCCATGACAGACAGGTAACATCAGTGCTGTATGTAACAGAGACATCCTTCAACTAGAACAGTTCTTAAGGCAACTGACGTGTCACACTGATGCTAAATCTCTGAGCTTTGGGGCTACAGCTGCAGGCAGAGGATCAGATGGCGGCACGCTCCTCCATACAATTAAGCAAATCAGAGTATGCCCCTCTACATAGAAACCCAGCATTTCAGGGAGATGGGTTTTCTAGAGATGGGAGTATTCATATACAAATAGCTCCGCACAGCTGGACCATCCACTCGCACATCCACCGCCGTCTTCATCTCCCTTCCAATCATTCTGGAGCTCCCAGTCAGCTAACCACTCCTGGCAGAAGGAGGGAAGATGAGTCTCCCTGCAAGGCTGACAAGTGGATAGCCAACTGGAAGTCCTGGAGCAATTGGAAGGGAGAACGGATCCGCCGCTGCCAGCGGCTGTGAGAGTGGACGGTCCAACCCCAGGGCGCTGGACCCTCATTATGTCCAGCTGTGCAGGTGTATTTGTATACCCCCCCCAGCCCTTTTTTGTGTAGAGAAGCACTCGAGTTATGTGTGCTGTTGCTTTACAGCCGAATGTATTATGGCCCAGCTTGTTGTAATTCTGTGCCCTCAGAACTGACTTACAGTAACCCTAATAAATATTGTAAATAAATAAATAATAGGGCTCTCATTAGAGATTTGAGTGGTTTTACCAGTTCCACACCTTCAGTGAGCTTTCATGGCTGAGTGGAGATTCAAACTGAGGCCTACTGTCACTCTATCCACTATACCACATGGGATATCTCATATAGCTTTACCACAATGAAAACAGAATTACTTGGTCACCACAGAAAGCTCTTGCGGCTGTTTCCACTGTTAAATATATATGGCACATCAAATCCTGACTTGTGCTGGCTTCTAAACCAGAATGTTTTAGCAAACTGAGTACTTGTAATTAGTTTAACTTCGGCAATATTTTCAGATCAATAGCATACAGTAGATATTCACAATTGCTCCACTATCCACCAATATGACTAACTTCACAGGTAAATCTCAGCAACACTCAGTTCCTGGTCCCCAAAGCCTCTCTTGCTCCTTAGATACAGTGACATATTTGGATGGGAGGCTCCATCAGTCTGTGCTACATTAGTCCATCAATAGATCCACTCTCTGAATATGAATACGTATCTTAAAAATGGATTTGATTTATACCAATACCTTGTGGCTCACATGCATCCAATTTGTGTACAATGTCTACAAACTATAGTACAACCCTATCTCTTCAGATTCATTGGACAAAGATCTGCAACTCAAGAATTTACATCAGTCATTTCTCCAGCGACATTCCCCTCGCAACAAAGTCACAAAAGAGATGGACAAGGTCAGAGTAGCACCTAGAAACAATTTACTATAGGACAGTACTACAGTAGTACCCCGACTTATGAACTTAATTGGTTCTGGAACTCCGGTTGTAACCCGAAATGGTTGTAGGTCAAAACACCATTTCCCATAGGAATACACTGAAATGCAATTAATTTGTTCCGGCCAAAAAAAAAAAGTACCACGCCCAAAAAAACTCACTGCAAGACCCATTGGAAAGGTGATTAATACAGTTGTGTTCAAATTTATTCAACCCCCAATGCTGTAAAGGGGTTTAGGGACTATAGTGTACATTTGGAATTGTATTCAGAATGAAAAACTACAAGGACGTTTTAAAGAACCAAATGCAACTAAAATAACATCAATTGTTTATGTAATACAGTAGTAAATGTTTCTTTTGTGGTTTCTTCATTGCCACAATTATTCAACCCCTTAAAGACTACCACTCTGAAGAAGAGAGGTTCATTCAGGTGTTTTCGAACAGGCATTGAAAACACCTGTGGATGTCACCGAGCACCAATCAAGCATAATAAGCACCAATTAGGCAGCTTTAAAAGGACTGTGATACTCAGCTCCTTCTAGACATTTACTGGTGTGGTTACAAACATGGTGAAGTCAAGAGAATGGTCCAGGAAGACAAGAGAAGAGGTGATTTGTCTTCACAGGAAGGGCAATGGCTATAAGAAGATTGCAAAGAAGTTAAACATACCAAGAGACACCATAGGAAGCATCATTCGCAAATTCAAGGCAAAGGGCACTGTTGAAATGCTACCTGGTCATGGAAGAAAGAAGATGCTGACTTCGACTGCTGTGCGCTACCTAAAGCGTAGAGTGGTGAAAAGTCCCCGTGTGACTGCTGAGGAACTGAAAAAAGATTTGTCAGATGTGGGTATAGAAGTTTCAGCTCAGACAATAAGGCACACACTGCGTAATGAAGGTCTCCATGCCAGAACCCCCAGGTGCACCCCCTTGCTGTCTCCCAAGAATAAGAAGAGTCGACTGGAGTATGCCAAAAGTCATGTGGGCAAACCACAAATGTTGTGGGATAGTGTTCTGTGGACTGATGAAACAAAATTAGAACTGTTTGAGCCCATGGATCAACGCTATGTTTGGAGGAGGAAGAACAAGGCATATGACGAAAAGAACACCTTGCCTACTGTGAAGCATGGCGGAGGGTCAATAATGCATTGGGGCTGTTTTGCTTCTGCAGGTACAGGGAAGCTTCAGCGTGTACAAAGTACCATGAATTCTCTTCAGTACCAGGAGATATTGGATGAAAATGTGATGCAGTCTGTCACACACACCTGAGGCTTGGGAGACATTGGACCTTTCAACAGGACAATGTCCCAAGCATACCTCCAAGTCCACTAGAGCATGGTTGCAGAGAAAAGGCTGGAACATTTTGGAGTGGCCATCGCAGTCACCAGACTTAAATCCGATTGAGAATCTCTGGTGGGACTTAAAGAAAGCAGTTGCAGTGCGCAAGCCTAAGAATTTGACTGAACTGGAGGCTTTTGCCCATGAAGAATGGGCGAAGATACCCGTAGATCGCTGCAAGACACTTGTGTCAAGCTATGCTTCACGTTTAAAAGCTGTTATAACTCTAAAAGGATGTTGTACTAAGTACTAAGATTGAATGTCACTTGGGGGTTGAATAAAAACTAATAATGATGTGAGCACAGAAAAGACATTTGTGGTTATTTCATTATAAACTTAAGGTTATATTTCTCTGACCTACAAGTGCCTCTTTCATGTAAATGTAAGCAAGATGACTGAATGATCAAAATCAATGTCAAAATGGCCAAAACATTCAATTTCAGTGGGGGTTGAATAATTTTGAACACAACTGTATGTTCTGGCGGAGGGGAGGGGGAGAAAGCAAAGCAAACAAACCATGCAAGACCTTTCAGGAATGCAAAAAAAAAGCAAAAAGCAAACAAACCGTGCAAGACCCATTGGGAATGCAATTAATCTGTTCCAGCTGAAGGAGAAAAAGAAAGAAAGAAAAGCAAACAAACCATGCAAGACCCTTTGGAAATGGAAAAAAAAAAGCAAAGCAAAAAGCAAACAAACAGTGCAAGATGCTTCGGAAATGCAAAAAAAGCAAAGCAAACAAACCCCGCAAGACCCATTGGAAATGGGGGAAAGAAACACGAAAAAACAAACAAACCCTGCAAGACCCATCTGAAATGGATGGGGGGAGACCAAAAAGCAAACAAACCTCGCAAGACCCATCGGAAATGGGAGAAAAAAACAAAAAACAAACAAACCCTGCAAGACCCATCACAGCATAGAAACAAAATCCCACCACCCAGCCCGAAACCACGCTGCAAAACCCACCCAGAACAGTTTTTTAAAAGCAGAAAGCAGCACTTTACCAGACAGTTCGAAGCCTCCTCGAAGCACACTCTCGCTCTGCTGGGGCAAAAGAGCTGCAAGGAAGCAGCCTCTTCACCACCAACAATTAGCAATTTGAATTCCCCGCCTTTTTTTCTCTGCCTTTTTCTGTTCATAACTCAAAGCTCCAGTAGAAGCAAAATTTTGCAGCCAGAGCTGGTTGTTACTCAAAATGATCGTATGTCAGGACGTTCATAAGTCGAGG
This sequence comes from Pogona vitticeps, assembly GCF_051106095.1. Classification (NCBI taxonomy): domain Eukaryota; kingdom Metazoa; phylum Chordata; class Lepidosauria; order Squamata; family Agamidae; genus Pogona; species Pogona vitticeps. The sequence continues at coordinate 101,541,773 of NC_135787.1, read as the reverse complement.
CACCAATGTAGAAGCAAATGATAGAGTACCAGTTATTGTCACATCCATCTCCCAGCTGAGCTTGTAACCACTTTTGATTGAACTACAGATCCTCATGGACAATGGCATGTCCTTATCACAGGTTTTGGCATGCTAGGCCTGTGCTTTTCTATAGACAACCTTTTAATGTAAACAATTACTATTAACATCAGGCCATATACTACAGATGCAGCATAACAGCCAGCTTTTGCTATAGACGCAGCTTGCAATTCTATCCTTGTATTTACGTACTTTGATATCATTATCATCTTGGAAGGGACCCTATGGATATGAAGGACACCCACTCTCATTCACTTACCCATCTTCCAATGTGATGGTACAGCATCTCCTGACAGCAAGGAGCTCCTACTCCCAAGTTAGGATGAATGGACCAATCTCTACACTAAACAAGAAATGATAGAAAAGACAATTATAGAAAATACAATTTTCACAAAACAGTGGGGTTAACATTTCAGACCCTCAGCGCACACAGTTGTAGACCTTTAGGTAGCCTTTGTGGAACAAAGATACCTGGAACAAAAGTTAGAGACAGAAGAAAACAATGAAGTACAATTCAGTGGCCAAAATCCTATTGCTTAGTGTAGTGGGGAATCTGCTAAGTCAACACTTTTGTATGTTCAGTTAATTCAATGGGCCTACTCTGGTTGCAACTCACTATTGGATTCCGTCTGGACATATCAATTGGCTTACCAGGAAGTGTCAGCAACTCTTTCGTAGTGTATTTGTCAATAACTTCTGCATGCAATGTCCCTTACTTGTCACTGTAGTTTACAATGGCTTAAGTTATGACACAATGGTTAGTCTTTAAAGTACAAGAGGATTCATTGCCAGCATTCCCTTTTATTTGTAGAAAACAATGTGTGACAGAAGGTGAAATCCAAATGTTGATCTCCACTAGACTGCTAGCCTTACAAAAGTAATCCCTGTCTGCTAAGGACATAGGAGGACCAAGTCACAATAAGTAGGTGCACTCCAGGGGAGGTGCTCACTGCTGAACTACAGCAGCTACATACGAGGGTTTACTTTATAGGAACACAGAGACACCTGCTGGTGGGTTAGCTGGAGTTTTCACTGCCCTTTACAAACCATTTTGCCAATACCTGTAAGTACTACCTAATTTAGCAATAAGAATGAATAGACAGACATTGCTTCTCTTATCAAGAGTATTTGCTTGATTTTTTAAAAAAATATAGTTTTAATTTAAAAAAAGAACAACATCCAGATTGGCCTTGTAGTCAGATGGGCACTATAGAAGTTGAATAAAAACATAAATAATATATAAATAATAAATAAATGTACTAGTCATTCTTCCATACCAATAGCTTTCAAAGCAGCTTACCGAACAAGAATGCCATTTTGAAAAGCATTTAACTACTATACCAGCTAAAACTAAGAGGAAAAACACAGCAACAGGAGCAGCATCAGCAGCTGAGAAAAGCTTCTATATGAAAATGCTTCAAATCCAGGTCAGCTGACAGGCTACATGGATAAAACATTTAAAATCTGGGCAAAATCCGGTCACCTGGGTAATATGGCAAACCTACAATAAGGCCACTGATCTAAGAGCATGCACTGCCTGGATCTCAGGGCTGAAAAGGTTATGCACACCTGCTCATATACTGGAGAGAGTCTTCAGTTGGAACGTCTGCCATGAGATAGGCCATGTTAACCATTGGACTCCTCTGAAGCCCAATAAGGAATCGGGTCCCTACACCTTCAATCTTTGCTGACAAAAAAGTTATCTGTTGAACAGATAACCTTTTGGCAATAAGTTAGTAAATAGGGTGGAGATAGATCCAGGTCAGACCCAAGGACTTTTTTTAAAAAATACTTTCTCCCTTCCAAAGGCCTTGATATAAATTGGTTTTGCTGTGCTGCTTAAGAAAAAAACTAGCTTATAGCTGCCTCTGTGAAATATTGTCTGATTTTGTCCTTGGTCTCAATCTGTTTCTCTTTTTCTTCTCCCAAATGGAACTTTGCTTTGTTGATTTATGAGGCCTAATGACCTCACTGGATGGAATTATATCAGCCGCCCCCCACGTTACACACATCCCTATGTTACACAGTACTCTGTTATTCTTACTGCACTCTATAGATTTATGATGGCTTTTACACCAGGCAATATATGATGAAGTATGATGTTTAAAGAAAAAACCCAAAGGGCCAAGGGACATTGATGTGGTCGGAACTGAACATAATACGGTGATCTAGGATTTCCTTTCCTTTACAGGTTTCACTCTGCAGTAGACTTCCGTGATTTGTCAGCTGTTACCAATAACCAGTGGTACGAGGATATAAGCTTTATGAAAGCTGGAAAGAGGCTTTCCAATTTTATATATTCACTTAGCACAAACATCTAAGCATCATATAATTAAAAGTGAACATGACAGTATACAATACCAAAAGCAAAAATAAAAACACAGCATAAAAAGTCATGAAGCTGTAAAATTTGGGATAAAAAGACCTGCTAAATCTGGAATTGAAACCTATACTAGAGAAGGTACAGTAAGTTGCAGTATTATGAGGATGCAACTGGATGACGATACGCCTTCCCAATCTCCCTTCAATGGATCTCTTTTGGAACTTTGAAATAAAATACCAGAACCAGGAAAGACACCAACCAGAGTAACTCCAATAGCATAATGTTTAGCAGCAAATTGCTGCCAGTAGGAATGGTTTTTTTTTAATTTCATGGACTTTGAATCGATACTTTTCTATCCTGAAGTTTTGCCAGACAGAGATGCATAAATGTGGCTCACCTGGGGAAAAGACCTTACCTGGAAGGCTTTGAGGCCCAGCTGAGGTCCTGATTATACTGGTAAAAGAACTGGCATCTCAACCACATTTAGCTAATTGGCTCAATATTTTTAAAAAGTTGATAACAAGATTTATTTATTTATTTATTTATTTAATTTATACCCTGCCTATCTCGCCCACCGGGCCACTCTATAGATCCACTGTGCATTGTGTAATTTCCTCTCCCTCCCACCTGACTTGCGTTATTCTGTTCAGAAGCGTGTCATTTAAGCTCCTCCTGGCAGGAGGTTGAGTGCTATGTGAGAGAGCCTCAGAATTGTTTTTGTCGCGCACCCCCAGGGTCTCCTGTATATTTTCCCACTCACACAGGTTCACCTTCGGACACAACTTGTTCTTTTCACCCTTTTTCGCTGCCACCAGAGGGTATTACCCTCACTGCACCAATTATGAATCTCAGACTACTGCTGCCAAATATAACAAGGTTTATTTATGATTTGGTAGTTAAATCACAGAAGAAAAAACATGGATGTTCTTTTGTTATTCATACAATAAATGTGGATTTGATTATATGTAAGCTTGCTTGTATTCATTCACTTTAATCAAGGTCTTGATATATTCTGACATTCTATGTATTTCTTACTACTTTTAACTCTTTTATTTTCTCTAACACACCAGCTATCAATCTCTCTCTGTCTCTCCCAGTTCTCTTGACTCCGCCCCTCCTGTCCTGCCATAGGCTCCTGCACTAGAGCTCCAAAATGACTGACAGGAGTGACGTGTGGGGTGTCCGCCACAGTGTGTTCCCTGCTTTCTTCTCTTCATTCATTAAGGTGTCAAGCAGACAGTTTTAACCATATGTGGTTAAGCTATATTCCCCCTCCCCCCCAAACAACAACAACAACTCAAGGTAAAATATGAGGGTTCTGGTCTTGGATTAGCCAAAAAAGCCACAGTTAAATCGGAGACAGGAACAGTTACTTTCTAAACTACAGCCGACAGAACACAAGCGGCCACAATGGCTTGGGTGTTCTGGGAGTCGTACTCCCAAAAAATTCCCATCTATAACTGAAACTAGCTGTTCTTGATTCACAGCAAATGGGGAAAGTACAATTAGTTAAAAATGGAACCAGATGCTTTTGATCTGGGGGAGGAGAAGCACGCTTCTATAGATCATACTAAACTCTGACTAAATATAACATTGAAATCAAGTTCAAATTATATTACCTTTGAACTGAGAGTGCCGCCATGGGAGGAAAGTTGCCAAATGCTTCAGGGAAATTGATGGAGAACAAAAATCATTTTCCACATCACAGGTGCAAGCCTGTACACAGTAGCACAGAAACACATTAAACTGTGGGATCTTCTGGGTGGAGAATTTGTTCTCTGTTATGTACCCAACAATCCAGATGATGCAAAGCTTATCTCAGGAGCAACAGTAGTGAAAGTGACCAATACCCTGACTTCTTGAACTGTTTTAACCACCTAGAGCAGTGGTTCCCAACTGTTTTTGGTCTGCGGACTGTTTGGGGTGTATGTGCTCTATGCACAGACCGGTTTGGGGGGGCACCCCCCGCTTACTGGTGAGCGTGTCATGCTTGCAGGTGGGTGTGTGGCCTTCATGCTAACGCTTCCCCCAATGCCGCTTCCCTACGGGGAAGCTGCTGTGGGGCAGCCAGCCCGAGAAGTGCCCCGATGCACGACTTTGCTTCTTTGCTTGTTTGGTCACTCCCCACCCTCCAGCCGGCTAACAAGCAGCTGCTCTTCTCCCCCCCCCCGGCTTACCTGCCTGTGTCCTCCTTCATCTGCAAGAAGCCGGGATGTGGAGCTACTTGGGCCGCGGACCAGGGGTTGATGACCTCTGACCTAGAGCTTTGTAGCAGAGGTGAAGGCCAGGCAGCAAAAGCTTCTTGGGTAGGAAGCTTTCAGTTTTAACAACAACTTACTACTAAACAGCAAAAGAAAAGAAAAGAAAAAAGAAAAGACAATATTGCAGGAAAGCTAATTTTTGAAAGATTATTCCATGGTTGTTGTTTTTTTTAAAGTTTTTTTCAGAAAAAGCTCATTAGCAATCCACTGTTAAAGGCTTTAAATTCTAGTGCCAATATAACAGCAAATAAGGAAGAACAGAATAACAAAAATCTTGCAAATGCTAATTTTAAAGAGCTTTCCAGACTTTTCAAGTATTTTTATATGATTTCTTAGGATGATGCTGGAGAAGTAGGATTTTTAAAGTAAGTGTGACACCTCTGTGCTCATTTACTACCAAGTGGGACAAGGGGAAAAGAATGTGAAAGAAATGTTCCATCTGAAAGGGGCTCTGAGTAGGATTTATTTCCAGGTAACTGTTAATAGGATTAAGATTTTGTGTGAACTAAATACAATGGGGAAAAGAAACAACCTTCAGAAGTCAGCTGCAGTTATACTTTTATAGACTAAAGCCAAAATATAACACCTGAAGCAAAAATTAAGAAATCTTATATGACAGAATCAAAAAACATTAAAAACAATTTCAACATTAAAAAAAACCTAAGATCATGGCCACTGGTCCCATCACCTCCTGGGAAATAGAGGGGGAAGATATGGAGGCAGTCACAGATTTTACTTTCCTGGGCTCCATGATCACTGCAGATGGTGACAGCAGCCGTGAAATTAAAAGACGCCTGCTTCTTGGGAGGAAAGAGATGACAAACCTAGACAGCATCTTAAAAAGCAAAGAGATCACCTTGCCGACAAAGGTCCACATAGTCAAAGCTATGGTTTTTCCTCTAGCGATGTATTGCAGTGAGAGCTGGATCACAATGAAGGCTGACCGCCAAAGGATTTATGCTTTTGAATTGTTGTGCTGGAGGAGACTCTTGAGAGTCCCCTGGACTGCAAGGAGATCAAACTTACCCATTCTGAAGGAAATCAATCCTGAGTGCTCACTGGAAGGACAGAACCTGAAGCTGAGGCTCCAGTACTTTGGCCATCTCATGAGAAGAGAAGACTCCCTGGAAAAGACCCTGATGTTGGGAAAATGTGAGGGCAAAAGTACAAGGGACGACAGAGGAGGAGGTGGTTAGACAGTGTCATCGAAGCTACCAGCATGAATTTGACACAACTCCGGGAGGCAGTGGAAGACAGGAAGGCCTGATGTGCTCTGGTCCATGGAGTCACAAAGAGTCAGACACGACTTAACAACTAAACAACAACAACAACATGATAGAACAATCTTGGAAACCAACGTTCCAATGTGTTTAGGCGTTACCAATTCATTTCCTTCAGTCTGAATCATTATGGCTGCCTACACTGTGAAGCCAATTAATTTTCTCTCTTGCGTTTTGGGCACCATAGCCCCATAACTTTATTATTATTATTAAATGATACATCAATATATCAGGTACCATTTCATTATGGGTATGTTTTCCTCAGTTGCACTGATACCTCTGGAAGTGATACAATACACGCAATGAACGAGGCACCTCTGCCTAGGGCTGTGCTGCTTCCCTGACAATTTCATCTGTGCCAAGAACTTATGTTGAACCATCAATATAAGTTTGCCAATGCATCGACACTTTAAAAAATTAAATGGGCAGCTGTGAAGTTGCCTTCCACAGTGGTTTGAGTTTGAAAAAGGTTTGATAGAATTATTTATTTATTTATTTATTTATTTATTTATTTATTTATTCATTCATTCATTCATTCATTCATTCATTCATTCATTCGTTTAATTGATCCCACCCATCTAGACAATGTTTACTCTGGGCGGCTCACATCAAATAGAATAAAAACGGTTAACATATAACAACAATTTCACAACAGTGAACAATCATTCAAGATGGAGATAAAAGATAAATCAAGTGGTGCCCAGAGGGAAGGCCTGCCTAAATAGCCAGGTTTTGAGTTGGCTTTTGAAAATACCCAGCAAAGGGGCCAAGCGGGTCTCGGAGGGGAGATTATTCCAAAGATGGGGAGCCACTGCCGAGAAGGCCCAGTTTCTTGTTTTTTTCCTTCCGGGCCTCCCTCAGCGTTAGGCTCCTCAGCTGCCCCTCCTGGCTAGAACGAGTGATATGAGTAGATCTAGATGGGAGGAGGCGTTCAGCCAGGTATCGAGGTCCTAAACCATTTAGGGCTTTATATGTAATCATTAAGACTTTGAAATCAATGCGGAAATGAATGAGCAGCCAATGTAAGGCGGCCAGAGTGGGAGAGATATGCTGATGTTTTCTCACCCCACTAAGAAGTCTGGCTGCTGCATTCTGCACCATTTGAAACTTCTGCAACAATCTCAAATGTAGCCCCACGTAGAGCACATTACAGTAGTCTAATCTCAATATTATGAGCGCATGGCCAAAGTGGTGAGCGCCCCAACATCAAGATAGGGACACAGCTGGGCAATCTGCCAAAGATGGAAAAAGGCAGAGCGGGCCACTGACGCCACCTGGGTTTCCATGGTGAGTGCTAGATCCAGATGGACCCCCAAGCTGCAAACCTCACTCTTCATTGTGAGGGTCACCCCCCCAAAAGAGAGGGAGTTCCCCAAACCACCAATGGTGGGGCCACCCACCCTCAGGACTTCCATCTTGTCTGGGTTCAGCCTCAGCCCTTTTTCTTGCATCCATTGCAGTACAGCCTCCAGACAGTGTTGAAGGGACAGAACGGCATCCACTACAGTTGGATAAAAGGATATGTAGAGCTCGGTATCATCAACGTACTGATGGCACAATGCCCCACATCCCCTGATGACCCCACCCAGTGGCCTCATATAGATATTAAGCAGCATTGGGGACATAATTGAGCCCTCCAGAACCCCACAGTTGAGGCTCCATGGGGCCGAAGCTCTCCCCCCAAGCGGTACTCCCTGAGTGCCAGGCCACCAATTCCCAACTTAGAGAACCTCCTCAGGAGGATACCGTGGTCAACAGTATCAAAGGTGGCTGAGATATTGAGGAGGACCAGCAGAGATGTTTTACCCCATCAGCCTCCCTCAATAGGTCATCCAACAGGGCGACCAATGCCATTTCTGTACCATGGCACAGACTAAAACCTGTCTGGAACTGATCCAGGGCATTTGTTTCATCCAAATGAATCTGAAGCTGATCGGCCACCACCCTCTCCACCACTTTGCTAATGAAAGAAACATTGGCGATGTAGCTGCCAATATCGTTCGCCGCCAAATTTGGTTTCTTCCTGATGGGCCTAATGAATGTCTCCTTGAGGGCAAGAGGAACCCTGCCCTCCAGGAAAGACCCATTAATTATTGCTGTGGCCTATTCATTTGTTATAGGCCTGGCTGCTTTGATTAGCCAGGCCGGGCAAAGGTCAAGGGATGAGGTGGTGGCCCGACAGCAATCAAGTGCTTTGTCCACAATATCTGGTGTCACAGACTGAAAGAGATCAAGACTCACCAGGCAAGGTGGAGCGCTGGATGTCTCCACTTGATCAACTGTATCCAAAAAAGGAGAGAGCTCCCGGTGGATGGCCTCCACTTTAGATTTTAAAAATGCTGCAAATTGGTCGGGTGAGATACTAGAGGGAGGCCCATCACTTAGACCAATTCCGGATATGTCGCGGACTATACGGAAAAGTTCAGCCTGCTGATTTGAAGCTTCGCTTATCCGATCAGTGATATGAGCTCAGCTAGCAGCCCTTACCTTAGCAAGGTAAAGGTTAGACGCAACCCTGACAGCTTTCCGATTATGAACCGTTGGGCTTTGGCTCCACTTCCACTCTAGCCTTCTCCTAATTTGGAGAATGCCATACTGTAACTGAATACATCGAACCACTCCGGATCAAAAATAGTAGAAGCCTCCAGGTGAGTGGGAAATGAGCCGCAGTTAGCACGCTGGCTGGGTAAATGATTTCTTAATGGTCGTATGTTGTTTGACTGCATATTTAATATACCTTCTCACTGGGGCATAAGTAGAGAACATTTTGCTGGTGTGACCATGGCCTAAGATCATCCATGATTACTATGTACGGATGTGAAAGTTGGACAACGAAGAAAGCTAACTTGGAGGAAGGGTGGAGGGAAATCTCATGCAATTCCAAAAGCTGAATTTTAAAACACAAATAGAATCTTATAGCAAAATATTCATGTGTAAGGCGAGTTAAGTGGGTGATTTTTGCAATTTTCTGCCTATCTGAATGTCTGTGTGCAATAGCTAGAATGATCATGCCCTTCAGTAATACCATTACAGATTTATGCAGAATCCCATAGAATTCTGATCAAAGGGTTGAGTTAACAATATACTGTAGGAAGAGTAGAAAATGTTCCTACTTAAATTTATGTTAGACAAATAACTCCAAAATGAAAGTATTAATTAATTCCATTTTTATTTTTCATGATGTTAAAATTCAGCCTCATCTCAATTTTCCTTTTTTTTTTTTTTTTTTTTTTTTGCTGGCATTGTAATACTTATATTAAAATATATTTTTAAAAATCAGTGATTTTCCCTCTTGGCTGTTGTAAATATTTCTGTTTTAACTTTATTCTCATTTCCCCCTAAGATTCGGGCTTCAGAGCTATTCATTTCCATGTCAGTTCCTTTTGGAGTCCTGTTTGTATCCCCTTTGATGTCAAGCAACAGCTTCTTGGTTTATTCTTAACCTTGCAAAGGAAAAGGGACTTAATAAATGAATTTCCACAAAACAAAATCTCCAGAGCTGGATTTGGATAAAGACATGGGGGAAACTGCCTTTTCTGATTTTAAAAAAAGTACAAAACAAATAAGCAATTCTTTAGAATGTAGTTATAAAAATCTCTCTTTTTTTAATGGGGGAAGAGTCTAGTGAAGTAAGAAGAATTGATGCAGACTGGGGGAACATTATATATTTTGCTCTATGTTCAGTCACAATGAAATGTGACTATTGAAGCCAGATACAAAACACTGTGGAACAAAAGCCGTGACCATCTTAAGAGAATAAACATATTGATCGTATACTTCAATGGTCTCAAAAGTGAGGAAACAAATATGTGAATGGGAAGTCTGTCAATGGCCATTTACTGTGAAAGATAGTTCAAATTTCTATGTACAACATAGATGAAAGGATGAGAGGCAACTGGAAGATTCCTGAGTCAGTGTCCTTTTGATCACCAAATATTGGGGGCAAAGAAACAAAGCCCTGCTTTGGCTTCCCGCTGAATATTTGTTCAGCATTTTAAAGTAACATTGAGCTGATTCAACAAGGTCGTTCTTACTCCAGTATGAATAGGACAGTTTAGTCCAACTGGTGGTAGGATCTTGAGTGGCATCTGAGCAAGGGCTACCATTGAGAGGTAGGGCACCTAATTAAAATAATTGAATAATTGAATTGGAAGGGGCCTATAAAGCTAACCCCTAATCAGCACAGGAATCCAAATCAAAGCAGATCTGACAAATGCTTCTCCAGTTTTCTCTTGAATGCCTCCAGTGTTGGAGTGCTCACCACCTCCTAAAATAATTGGTCAATTGTCATACTGCTCTAATAGTCAAGAATTTTTTCCTGATATTCAGCCGAAATCTTCTTTAACTTGAGCCCATTATTACATGTCCTGTGCTTTGGGATGATTGAGAACAGATCTTGCCCCTCCTCTGGATAACTATCTTTCAAGTATTTGAAAACTGCAACCATATCTCCCCTCAGTCTTCTTTTCTCTGGGCTAAACATGCCCAGTTCTTCCAGTCTTTCCTCACAGGGCTTGGTTTCCAGTCCCCTGATCATCCTTGTTGTCTTCCTCTGAACCTGTTCCAGTTTGTTGGCAACCTTCCTAAAGTGCCGAATAGAGGGAAATTAGTACTTCACAGGATTTGTAGACTATACTTCTATTCATGCAGCATAAAACAGCATTTGCTTTTCTTGTAGCCACCTGCCACTGATGTCTCATATTAAGCTTGTGGTTACAACAGTCCAAGATTCTTCTTGCTCAAAGTATGACTAAGCCAAGTATTCCCCATCTTGTAACTGTGTGTTTGTTCCCCCCCCCGCCCCCACAGCTGTAGAATTGTGCAGTTATTCCTGTTAAATTTCATTCTGTTGTTTTCAATCCAGTGATCAAATCTACCAAGATGTCTTTGAATTTTGTTTTTACATTCCAGGGTATTAGCTATTCCAACCAATGTTGTGTTGTCTGCAAATTTTATAAGCATTCTCTGCATCCCCTCATCCAAGCATTAATAAAAATGTTGAAGAGCACAGGGCCCAGGACTGAGCCTTATGATAGATACCCCACTTGTTACATCCTCCCAGTTTGAGAAGGAGCCACAGATAAGCACCCTCTGAGTATGATTCTGTAACAAACTGTGTCAATCAACAGCCTGACAGTTGTTCACCTCGCTAACTTGCTAATCAGAACATCATGGGGTACTTTGTCAAAAGCATTCCCACCATCTACCAAAAGGGTGGGAATCAAAATGAGATGAGATTGGTTTGGCAGGATTTATTCTTGACAAATCCCTGTTAGCTCCTAGTTATTACTGCATAGTTTTCAAGGTGCTTGCAGACAATCCTCTTTATAATTTGCTCCAGACCTTTCTCTGGGATTGATGTCAGAGTGACTTGTCTGTAGTTCCTAGGTTCCTCCTTTTTCCCCTTTTTGAGAACATGGACAATGTTAGCCGTCATCCAGCACTTCACCCATCCTACACGATTACTAGAAAATAATGGACAGTGGTTCTGAGAGTTCTTCTGATAGTTCCTTCAATACTCTTGGATGAATTTCTGGAAATTTTTATTTATTTATTTATTTATTTATTTATTTATTTATTTTATACCTCGCCTATCTGGTCGATATGACCACTCTAGGCGTCTTTGAACTCACTATTTGTTTATCGAGTTACAATCCTGTCTCCTCTACTTATACTTCACATTTGCTGTCTTTTGGAGAAGGACTGAGCTGAAATAGGAATTGAGCACTTCTGTCCTTTCTTTGTCATCTTTTATCATGAGTATATAGCAAAGTGTGCTGCTTATATACCGCCCCATAGTGCTTCAAGCACTCTCTGTGCAGTTTACAAGTTAATTATGCAGGCTACACATTGAGTACCCGGCTTGCTGGGGGGGGGCAATGTGTATCCTGCATAATTAACTTGTAAACTGCACAGAGAGTGCTTGAAGCACTATGGGAAGGTATATAAGCAGCACGCTTTGCTATATCCTTTAATTCTTTAAAGATTAGCTTCCAAAATTTTTGTACTTTTTCGCATTCCCATCACATATGAAAGCATGTACCAATTTCTTTCTAAAATTTCCAACAGTCATTAAGATAACTAGCATTAATTTTATTCAATTTTATCAGTGTCAGATACCATTTTAAGCCTAGTTTGAAAAAAAATTCTTTTATTCTCACCGACACAAATCGCAAAACCCTCATTTTCCACATCTTGATCCATTCTTCACCATTTATTCTTTTTCCTAAGTCTTGTTCCCACACTAGTTTGAATCTTTCATTCTCAGTCTCTTCTTCTTCTAAATCTAGCAGGAATCTATATATTTTACTCACTACACCCTTCACTGAATCAGTCATCTGGGTATCTTCATATGATAATAGAAACTGTTCATACTTTGTATATTCTCTAGCTTTATTATACTTCTTTACCCATTTGTTAGTCCGTCTTTCTAATTGCATGTAATTCAACCATGATATACTCTTATTTTGAAGAATCTGGTTCATTTGTTCTTTCGATCTCATTTTATTTTATCCAACCAGTTTTTTAATCTAACCACCTTATTTATTTAAATAATTCTAAATAGACTTTCATATTGCTCAGAAAATTCTCTATTTCAGTTACTAATCCTAATGGAGAGTGAGATGGACATAGATTATTTTTATACTTACACCACATGTTTAACATAGTTTTTTAAAAAGGGTTATTAATTTCACTTATTTTATGTTTTTTAATTATACCAAACAGATGTTTTTCAATATCAAACTGTAGTTCTGATGATTCCATTTTCCACCAAATAAACATTTCAGGGTTATATATAATTTCCCCAATAAATCTCAGCTGATTAGCCATATAATTTTTTTTTGTCTTATACAAATACTTTTTATTTATTCTGGTTTTCTTCCCTTCATTATGATATCTATTAATTAGTCTTCGCCAAAATTTGAAATCATCTTCTGTTAGCTGTACTGGTAGCATCCTAAATAAAAAATTAATCTTTGATAAAATCTTCATTTTTGTCAGCACAATCCTTCAAAACCAAGAAAGTTTCAAGTTAGAATATTCCTGTAATTTATTTTTAATATCTCTTTTTAATTTATTATAATTATTCTCCCTTATTTTCTGAGTATCTTTTACTTGTTCTTGTTCTGTTCTGGATTTATTAAAATTTATTAAAATCACTTTCCTAAAATTTAGCATATATGTGTGGCTACACTCTGCTTTTGTTTCCTCTGAAATCAAGAACTCAAGTAGAAGATGGTCATCTCCCCCACAACCAAAGTTCCCCTTACTGTCAGTCCTTCCACTAAGTCATCTCTATTGGTTAGAATCAAGTCTAAGATAACTAATTCTGCAGTTTCTCCCTCTATTTTTTGTAGAAGAAAAGTATCAGCAATCGACAAGCCAGAAATTTATTGGAAGGGCCATGTTTAGCAGAATTTGCCTCTCAACAGGTATCAGGATAATTGAAATCTCCATTATTACTACATTCTATCTCTCTGAAATACTTGCAATTTGTTGTTTGAAGGTTTTGCCCACATCTCCTCATTGATTGAGTGGTTGGTGGTAGACTTCAACTACCATGTTCCTTTTGTTTTTGCCTCAATTAAATTAATCCAGATGCTCTTGGTAGGACAACCAAGCTCATCCTCCTGTATTTCTGGACAGGATAATGTGTTTTTGACATATACTGCTACTCTACTTCCCTTTCTATTCTTTCTGAACAATATATATCCTTCTGTACTCCAGTCACAGGAGTCATCCCACCAAGTTTCAGTTACCTTTATCAAGTCTTATTTACCCTCTTAAGCTAAGATTTCCAGCCCTTCTTGTTTCCCCTATTCCTGGCATTCATATATAGACACTGGATATTATGTGACTTGTGACCTGGTTTCCTTCATATGGTTTTATGAAGATTATTACTGGATCCTGTTAGAGCTGCTCGATCTATTCCTCTTACTGTGCATAAGCCTCCATCTGTCTTTACCTCTGAATTTGTATTTCCCTCCCCATTCCAATTTAGTTTAAAGTCCTCTTGATGAAGTTCTTCATGCTGTGGCCAGGAGAGGTCACTCAGAAGTAGATGGTGAGCCCAGATGGTAGAAGATATGGCAGCAACCGGATCTTTCTTCCCTCTGAAAATTCACCAGAGCACAGATTGAAGACGGGAAGCCATTATATGGCAGAAAGCTGTGAGAAAACTCCGCCCCCAAATTCCTGAGGAGAGGAGAACAAAAATACGGCCGAAAATACACAATTACAAAGTAAGTCTTTGATTTATGAATAACCTCATTAATATGTAAAAGAAACTAAAGTGAAAATATTTGACCAAAAGAAGAGAGAAGAAGCGGCGAGCCGTGCCTGCCAGCCTGCTTCTTCAAAGCGAAATGTCTCTTAAACAGCAAGTTTATAATTAGCAGGCTGGCTCAAGGTCAGTGAGATAGACAGTGAGATGGAAAAATATTGTGTTTCTGGAAAAAAAATCCCAGAGGAAATACTACTCAATAGGCTTCAAGGGACTGAAATCTTGGCAATGCTGTGTAGTCTGGATTTTTCTCCCTAGTTTGAGTGGGACTTTGAAAATAAAATCTTGTCTTTGGAGCAGGAGGAATAAGCTTTTGGGAATAAAAAACAGGCAATGAATCATCAGTGTGGCAACATAGACTGAAGAGCTGGAGAAGCCAGTGCTAGAGTTGAATGGGACTTTGATATTAGAAGCATCTTTGGTTTTAGAAGGAAGAATAAATTTTTGGGAGCAACTGACAGTGAATCATCAGCTCATAAGCGAGAGGAACATAACAGAATAAATAGACTGAGGACCTAAGAAAATCAGGAGTTACTGAAGGACTACAACAATATCTTTTGGAGAGACTGGCTCCCTGTGTTTGCTGTTTAGTCTGGACTTTCTCTTGGCTGGACTGTGTGGATTTTGATAATATTGTTATAATATCTGGGCAGGGAGCGGAGGACATACCTAGGGGAGGTTTGGTTTGTTGATAAAATAGTGGAATAAAAAATATATTATTTATACAAACCATATGTATTGGAAAGATGGAAATGACCTCCGAAAATTTTAAATATCATCAGTTGGGAATTTTGCCAGATAAAGAATGGCTGGTTACCATGCAAATGACAATAATAACAGGGTTTCAGCAGGTAAATGAGCGCCTCAAACAGGTTTAAGAGCTGATGAAAGGGAAACCATCAGAGGTTAAACAACAGTTAAATGAAACTGTACTAACTCCAGAACAATTTTTATTGAGAGTGATGCCAGGTATCATAGATGAGATTAAGAGTTACCCTGTGAGATACTCAGCTATAATAGTCAGAACAGACGATGTTAAAAATCAGACTACTGCCCTGAATTCAATTTTATCTCCCCAAAACTGGAAGAAAATAGAGTCACAGAAGAAGAGAAGGGTACTGAGAAAATATGGGAAGTGCTAGAAATGGATATTTTTTCAGGCAGGCTGAATATATGTCCAAGACAGAAGGAAATTGAAAGAGGAGATGCATTTTATAATTGGTCTCAATTTCCTGATAGAGTTGGAATAACTTAGATTTAAATTAAAACATGAATATAAGCCAAACAGTATTTAAAAAAAGAATATAAAGTTGTTTTTTGCATTGAAAAATGAATAGATTAGATGCATGTATACCTAATATGAATAGATTGAATGATTGTATACTTTGTGTTCTCCTATCCTTAAAACCCTTTCCCCATCCCTTACGCTTCCTTTTACCTTTTGTATTCCCTACCCTATTTCTAGTAGTTTAAGAATAAAATATTTAAATAATAAAAAAGTTCTTCATGCTATGGCCAAATACATTCCTCCCAATCCTTGTAAAGTGCAACCCATCACTTTCCAGCATTCCATCTTTCAGGAAGCAGCCCAATGTCCTCAAACCCTCACATCAGCACTACTTTTGTAGTGAGTTATGCACCCAGAATATCTCTCTTTCCCTTTCTATTCCTCTTCTGAGTACTGGAAGGAGGGGCGGGAGGATTATTTGGATTTCAAAGTCCTTGAGTTTCCTTCCCAGAGCTTCATACTCTGGTGTGATTTATTCGTAGTTCCTCTTGGCTATCTTATTTATTCCCATGTGGATGAGAAGAAAGGGATATGTATCTGTGGATTTTATGAATGATGGCAATCCTTCTGTCACATGGCCAGTCCGTCCTCCGGGGAGACAGCATCTTCCCACAATATTTCAGTTTCAATCCCATGCAGTAAGGAGTGTCCTGCTATAACTACTGTTCTCTTCTTTCTGCAGAGTGTGGGTTCAGTGATGGTGCTTGGCTGAGCCTCAGCCTCTCTCATGTCCTCCTGCAGAATCTCCTGTATTTCTTCCTCTGCATGCTGTCAGCCAGATTTCTTTTCAATAATCTGAAAACAGTTTTGCAGTTCCACTAGTGAAGAGTGTATTCTTCTTTTGCTCCTAAATGTCCCTCTTTTCCATGGTGCTTCCTCAATGATGTTTGTTCTCTTCTCAGCATTCTCCTCCTCTGCTTTGTCTTCTTGTTCTTCTAGCTCCAGTACTTTGGCTGCTGATGCTCAAGAGTACTTATTCACTAAAATACTTTCTCTCACTCTGTTTCTGAAAAACTCAGGGTAGGGTTCTATCATGGAAACAACTCTAACATTTATTTTCCTAATGGAAAAAATTAAAACATTTTGCTTCATGATTATAAAACTCAGATTTTGGCTGTGTAAAGGGTATCAGATTAGAAAACTGGGAAACATCTCCACAGATATTATGAAGCTGGAGAGACACCTATCTGATCATTCTGACTGTGACCTAGCCTATGTACTGTTTACAGGGCAAGCAGAATAAGGCAGTAAGAAGGATAGTATTAGTTCGCAAAGATGAAGATTTATTTAATCCTCAATATACCTTCTGCATATGATAAGTGTTAAGAATGATAAGGATTCCAGAGCATTGGATCAAAAAGAAGAAATTCAGCTTATATTGAGCTTCTTTAAAATCCGGAGCCTGTCTATTAAATCATCTCAAATTTCAGTCGTTTCATCAAATCTGTACATTCCTTTTTCTGTTCCTGAAAATATATCACCAGAGTAGAAACTTCTAAACCACACCTTGAAATTTCTCTTTCGTTAATCTACCCCAAGAAAGAAAGAAAGAAAGAAAGAAAGAAAGAAAGAAAGAAAGAAAGAAAGAAAGAAAGAAAGAAAGAAAGAAAGAAAGAAAGAAAGAAGTTTGAATATACAGTACTCTTGTTTTCTTAATCTACCTTCCAACCACTAGGTGGCAAATACTCCTAATAAATGACAATACACGAATGTAAAAGAATGTTACTAGTTTGTGTCACTCATTATTTCTGCAACCAGACAGGCATTTAGCCCACTGGTCAGTTGTGGGGGTGGACTGGTTCACTCCCTTTGCCTGCGAACAGGCAACACAATTCCTAGAGTGAACCAGCCCATCCCTAGAGCGTTCCTACCAACACTTTTCTGGGTCCCTGGCAGGGGCTTTTTCTTCTTTGGTATGGATGGGATTGTTCCATTATGGTTCATTTCCAGCAAAGGCAAAAGCTGGAAACAAACAAAAGCAAGCTTAGGGCCGTCAAAACTCCTACCTTTTTGAAAGTTCCATGTAATCAAGTGGTATAAGAAGACAGCCACTTCAGGCAGGATACAGGCAAAATTAAAAATAGAAAACATGATCCCGGGAACAGGAGGGAACAACAAGAGATTTCCCACCTTTCCTTTTGACTTGTTCAGATTGAGAACCTGCCCACAGCTGAATCTACAGCTGACTTGTACTCAGTGGTGGATTCGGCTGCAGGCAGGTTCTTGAATGAAACCACACAATCATTTCCAGTCATGTCAAAATTCATCAGAGTATCAAAGTACATGAAAATTCTTACAACTATGAGAAGCTGCAAACCAAAGTACATTCAAAAACAAAACTTAAATTGTAAGCAAATACTAAAATTAGAATTCAATCCAAAATACAATAGAAGTATATACTGTATTAAGAGTAAAAAATGAACAAAGAGAATGTTTCAATTACATTGAAAAAGGGATGAGTTTATAGCCTAAAAAGGCACATTTAAAAGGAAAAGACAGAAAATACCTCTAAAAACATCATTAAAAACTAAAAAGTATTATAACTATTATTTATTAAAAAATATTATATCTTTAAGCTTTTTACTCAACACACCTAAAATTTATTAAACCCAACATGCATGCTTACTGTGCTTTAGTGCAGTGGTTCCCAACCTTGGGCCTCCATATGTTCTTGGGCTTCAACTCCCAGAAATCCTGGCATGCAGAGGTGATGGTGAAGGCTTCTGGGAGTTGCAGTCCAAGAACATCTGCAGGCCCAAGGTTGGGGACCACTGCTTTAGTGAAGCAGGACAACATTGTTTCAGTATGCTCCCCAACAAGAGTTTATGATAATAGAAGAAAAAGCCTGCCTAGTTAAGTAGGTTTCAGTATCTGCAGCTGGGATTCCAAATGGGCCAAAGAGAGTTTTCAGCATGTGCTCTGAGAAGAAATTTAGTAGTCAGGGGCAGAGTCTGTACTCCAGCAATGAGTGACTCCAGTGGCAAAAGTGGATGGGGGCGGAATTAATTCTTACCTTTGTCAACTATTGCAGATTACAATTCTGGGAAGGCTAGAGGGTATGGTTTCCACTTTCCTTCCGGTTGCAAACAGTGGGAAATGCTGAAGACATGGATCAAGAATTGTGAACTCCTTCGCTTTGGGTGGGAGTGTCCAAGTGACTCACATGTTCAATCCGAATGTTTTTTTAGGTCAATACTAAAGATGGAAGTCTGCCAGTTCATTATTATTGAGGCAAAGATATTTTAAAATAGGAGAATTGTTTTTTTTAATATATGTACCTGCAATAAAGATATTAATAAATGAGAACATGGACCTCTGGATAGCTCCGTGGTTTAAGTATCTGCCTGAGGTTGGGAGTTCGATTCCCCTCTTTGCCTCCTTGACAGGGGCTGGACTTGATGATCCACAGGGTCCCTTCCATCTCTGCAGTTCTAAGACTGAGAATCATGACTTTATAAGGATCTAAATGTTATGCTGCAGTAAAGTAACTAAGCTAAAACTCTGCAAGGGAAAGATAGATTGTACATTGCTATTCTTGAATTAAGAGCATAGACTTGCAGCCATGCCTGTCCTGCAAGGGGCATTCCCCTCTGAATTCTAATAACATTACTTTAATGCACATAACCATGCACACTGGGCAAAATCCTGTTCATACATATATGCTGGTTTAACCTAGATTGGGCACTAGAAAAATGTAATTTAAACTAATTTAAAGCTTCCTATCCCCTCCCCCTTTCAGGTTCTGAGATTCCCTAGGCCAGGCTTCCTTTTACTCTGAGAATGTCTTTGGGAACCTCAGGATGAAGCATGGAGAGACTTTAATAGTAAAATAAATTTCTGCCAGATCATCACTGCCCAGACTGGGACCACGACCAGCAATCTGGCAATGATTTTTGACTAATAAAGCCTCCCCACCCCCACACACCCCAAAGCTCCCAAACACTTCTCCAGAGCAAGAGCAAGTCCTAAGGAGCCTCAAAACCCATAGGAGAAGAGCTAGGAAGTTTCCCATTAGTTTACATTAAATATTTCCAGTACTCAATCCAGGTTATGCTGGCATAAATTTGCACCAATGGAATTTTGCCCACTAAATTTTAGTTGGCGCATGCTGTGCATGCAAATTATGCTAACATTCTAACATGCAACTTTGATCCCTTCCTTGAAAAATTCCTGCAGACACTCTTGGTTCTCTTTAATTCAGCCCGATCTCTTTAGAGTTCACAATTCCTTTAATTTCAGTCTGACTTCAGGCCAGGTTATGGGAGAAAGACAGCTTTGGTTGCCTTGGTGGATGCCCTATGCCAGGAAATGGAAAAAGGAAATATGTCCCTGTTGGTTTTGTGGGATCTCTCGACTACTTTCAGTGCCATGAACCATAATGTCCTTCTGAGCTGTCTATCAGTACATGGGAGGTACTGTTTTAAGGTTGCTCTGGAGCTTCCTGGAGAGCAAAATTCAGTAGGTGACGCTGGAGGACTCCTATTTGATGCCCTGGCGATTGGCCTGTGGCAACCCTCAGGCTTCTGTTTTGTCCCCCATGCTATTTAACATTTACATGAAACCGTTGGAAGAGGTTGTCCAGAGTGTTGGGGTTCAGTGTCACTGGTATGCGGATGACACCCAACTCTTATCTCTCCTTTCCATCAACTTCCAAGGAAGCTGTCTTGGTTCTAAACTGGTACCTTAAGTCAATTATGGGCTGGATGAGAGCAAACTAGTTGAAACTTAATCCAGACAAGTCAGAGGTGATCCTGGTCAATTGAAAGGCAGATCAAGGAATAGAGATGGAACCTGTGCTAGATGAGTTTACGCTCCCCCTGAAAACCCAGTGTGATGTCCACCCTCGTGCCCCTTCCTTGACCGTCAAGCCTCAGAGCACACAAAGGCAAACAGTCTCTTCTTTTACACTTGCTGCCACCAGGTGATCTCTAAATCACCATTACTTCAGAAAGATTCAGGTCCACACTTCAAGTTCTTTTAGATAAAACTTTGGTTTATTGATTACACAGATTCATAAATATCTTCAGTAGCTAATCACTCCTCAGAATTTCCCCAAACTACACACACGATTACTTTCTCTGACTTCTCTCTACCGCCTGACTCTTACTCATACTCTTGCTGGCTGACTGACTGGCTCTCTGACTCCATCTCTTATAGCATCTCTCTCAGCTCCGCCTCTCAGCAACATTCATATGCATGAATCGCTCCATTACATAACAAGCATGAACCATTACATAATATAACATGAACCGTAGACCTAATAAATAGAGAACACTACACCCAGGTGCACAGCTTGGATGTATTCCTGGGTTCATCCCTGAGCCTGGATGCCCAGATTTTGTTGGTGGCCAGAGGTACATTTGCACAGTTAGAACAGGCGTGCCAGCTGTGCCTGTTCCTTGACATGTCTGATTTGGCTATAGTAACACAAGCCTTAGTCACACCTGCTTGGATTACTGTACCATGTTCTGTGTGGTTCTGCCTTTGAAGATGGCGCATTTCAAAGTGCTGGTTACCACCTATAAAGCCCTATACAGTTTGGGACCAGGCTATCTGCACAGAATTATAAAAAGCCAAGGAACAAACAGATTTAAACTTAAGATGCAACTCAAGCTGTATCCAGTATGAAGGACTGTATTTGGTCCTATTGACATTGCAGGCATGTTTAAGAGGGACATGAGAGAGGGCCTTTTCTGTGGCTGCTCCCAGGTTGTGGCATCTCTTCTCCATTGGGAGGTTAGGTTAGCCCTCTCCTTTCTATCCTTCCACCAACAGTTGAAGACTCATCTCTTCAGGCAGGCTTTTAAGAACGACGACTAAGGCCCCCTATGCTGGATTTAAGCCCCCCTCTACTTTTTCTTTTAAAGTTTTAAATGCTTTTACTTACTTACTGGATTTTAATTACTGTAATTTAATTGCTTTTTAATCCTGTTATTTATTGTGGTTTTAGTATTAATTGTTTTTAACATTATGAAACATCTTGGTCCCTCTCACTTAGTGGAGAAGCAGCCTATAAATAATACTAAATAAATAAAACTTCTTTTCGGTCATCTAGACTAGTCAAAAGAAGTCCAGTGTCTCCTATGATAAAGTGCAGCTGTAAATAAGTATGACATGACCACCCAGAACCCATCGGAGTCATTTGAAATTCCTAATTCTCCTGACATCAAGGTAATGGTTTTCAAAAAGCTCCTCTGGAAGATTAAATCTATCAAAACCCTCAAATGACAGATAATAAGTTTGTGAGTAGCAGAATCAGTAGTATTCTTGGTGCATGGAACACATGGTCTGCACGCATAAAGTTCAATTCTGGGCAGCTGTCCCAGAGTCTTCCAGGGAAAACCTGGTTAGTAATGATACCCAAGCTGGGTAAAGACTTGGCACAACTGAATTCCTATCAGTCAATAGCCTAATTAAATGGGGATGCGAAATGGTTGACAGCAATGCTCATTAATAGGATTATACTATTATTTCAAATATACTGCAGTGGATCAAACAGACTTCATCTCTCAAAGGCAGTTAAGAGATTAAGTTAGAAGGTGTGCCTCTAGCCATATTCATATGCTCAAAGAAAAAAAAACCTTACAGCACAAAGAGGGAGAAATCTAGACCAGCTCCTTGCTTTCTCAACAGGGAAAGAGATTATCTGAAGAGCAAAGATCTCCATCTGATTGGGATCCTGAAAAATCAGGGTTCCTGATCCTATGGAAAGGATCCACATGCAGCAAATTGTCCCCTAGATAATAATTGAATTTTTCAGTCAATAAACCATGCTATAGCCACTTACCCAGGATTGATAACTACTGGTACTTTCACTCAATTTACTCACTTTTTTGTTGAAGTGTATATTCCTGCACTATTAATGGCCTGGAAAATGAGCTGAAAATTTTATTTGTAATAAAAATTACAAATAGACTGTAGGGTTTAGCATGTACAAGACATTCCCTGTAAGCTGAAACACACACACACACATGCACACATATCCTTTACAATGCAAATACTATGAACAGCAACAAAAATCAGAAAGTAGTTGCTATCCTGGAGGTTGGCCATCAGAGAAAATAAACGATTGCTTCTAATTTATCTTGGAGGATATGAAAAAATAAAACAGTTGCAGCACAGAGGAAATGTGGAGAAAAATAGCTGAAAATCCTGGTTTCCACCCAGCCCCTTTTGATCTCACAGAGACTCGCCTTTTGGATATAAACATCACTCTACAAGTAAGTAGAAAAGAAAATAAATGTTTACTTACAGTTGTAGAACTTTAGTTACAATCAGAAGAGTAAAAAGATAAACAAGAGGGGCTGGATCTTTCAGCTATCTGGAAGAGAGAGAAATTGATATGACTACATAGAAACTTTTAAGGAGAAAGCTTAAAATATTTAAATAAATAAAGAATATTTAAATTGTTTAATATTAAAATATTAATATTAATTATTAAAATAATAATTTTCAAATTGTTAAATTAAAAATATTAAAATATTTTAAATAAAAATTTGTTTGTTTATTTAAATTTATTTGTTTATATATTTAAAATAAACAATATTTAAAATACAATATTTTAAAAATAGTTTAAATAAATAAATAATAAATAAATCCAAAGATCAGAAACAGAGATTACATGTCTGCTCTGGTTGATGGTATAAGAAGAAAAAGCACAAATAAACAACTGAAAGCAAGTAAATAGGAAGAGGAGGTAGGGGCTTGCCTCAAGGTTTAGTAAAAAGGACCTTGCTAATTGGTTAATGGCAGAAAATAGACACCTTAATTTGTGAAAAATCACTTCTCCCACTGAAACCCAGTATTAGGTTGTATGCAACATTCTTCCCATGTCAACAATTTCTGCCTAAAAATCAGCATGACATTGCTGATAGAAACCTATGGTGCCACATAATCAAGCAACTCAGTTCGTTAAAAAAACTTCTGGTTTATGAATGTTGGACATTGTGCTTCTCTATCCACAATTCAAAATCCCAGGAAATGGTCCAATATTGCTGTGAAATATCATTATTTATTTTATTAGTCTTACTTATAGGCCATCTTTCTCCTGAAAAAGGGAACTCAAGGCAGCTCACAGTATTAAAAGTAATAAAATTTAAAACACAATTAGTTACACATTAAAAACAAACTATAAAACTGAATAAAATACACTGAATGATAAAAAAACATGTAAAGCATTAAACACTGTCCTTTTTTAAAAAAAAATGGCATTCAGAGACTCAGACATGATTGCTAAAAGCCTGCCACAGAAATATCATGCCCTCTTTGCCATCAGGAAAAAGGATGCCAAGCTTTACATGCCAAAGGGCTGCCTGAATGTTGACAAAACCAGTGTCAAAATGGACTACAGGATACCCTCCTGTGCTCACTACCGTTCAAAAACAAAACAAAACAAATCACGGAGCAGGAGAAAATCCCAGAACCAGACTCTTTTTTTCATATTTTAACCATTTCTCACACAAAGCAATAGCAGGGCTGTTTTTCAACAGGTTATCTAGGTATCTGTTGTTTAGGGGCACAAAGTAATCAAGATACCTAAAGAGTTAAAGATTCATTGTTTCCCGTCTGCTCTCCTCCGTCCTTTCTAGCTCTTAGGATGTTAACACCTCTGTCTTGAGAGTAGGCTAAACCCCTCCTCAGACCATGGTCTTCTATCTAAAGCAGAATAGGCTTTTCTATCAAATATTTTTCTAAATGAACTTAATAAACGTCGATTAAGTTTAATCTTTTGTCTAGTTTATTGCTTCAGATAACAGAACAATAAGGTGGGTTTAAAAACTCAGAGGAACTCTGTTGTTTTTTTACTCTGCTAAGGGAACAATTATAGTGGCAAGTAATGTGGGAAATACTCCAGGATTGCGACGGTCTGATTAGTATTATTTTCATTGACTACGTATAAGCTGTCAAAGTCAACATGAACACATCTGGAGCCTTCCCAACCAATCTACACTTTCCCCCTCCTCTCCTGGGGTTTCTATTTGTTTCCCAGCCAAACACTTTTGCATTGGTTCAGGCAATGTGATCACTTGAGAGAGAACATAAAGGGGCACACATGGGGGTGGCATTCTACTCAACCAAGCAGCTCTTGTCTCCAAACACTTTTTAAAAGGTTTTAATGCAAGTGCTGGTGCACTAGGGCAGCTGGAAACCAAAGTGGGGGACAGGGGAATAGTGAGGAGTCAGCAGAGAGCAAGGAGAACATTGCTAATAACAGCTTGTCAACACAACTCTTCATAGCTTGTTAAGGTAGCTCGGATGTAGTCATACATCCTGCAAATCTAGACAGACCCTGCAGAACTATCTTAAAAGCTGCACACAAGGTGGATTGCCAATTTTCTTTTTTCTCCTTTCTGACTCCCCTGTGGTCAGCAAAAGTGAACACAGCTGAGGAAACCCAACTTCCTGGGTGCAATTTCACAGTGGATCCATTCACATTTTTCCTACTGCTTAGTTGCACCCCAAGAGATCTCCTAACAGATATTCCCACAGAATTCACAGTCTGAATCAATGTTTAGAGGTCTGTAGACACAGAGACACATAAAATGTAATAACTGGGGATACAGTTTCTATTTCATTAAGCCTTCTGCCACAGAAACAATAACTCTATAAGCTTGTAAGGTTCCCAATTTGAAAGGCCATCTGACAGCAAAAATAGCTGTTTTCATAACCATAGGTTCCCAATACTGATCAAAAGTGGGAACATTAAAAAGAACAAGGATTTTTCTTGAGGTTTTGAAAGGGAAGGAGATTCTTAAGGCTTTGTCACATTAGGAGGGAGACATTGCTGTTGCTGCTAAACAGTGATAATAACTGTAGCAGCCGTGGCATAAAACTGATTGCCTTCCTCAGAATGTGGTAATGGCAGTGCAACCCCAGTGGGTTCCAGATGGTCCAGTGTTCTCCTAATGCCAACAAATTCCTCCTGTGTTTTAAAATATAAAAATTAAATTTAAAGGAATAATTGTAAAAAAATATTGTAACTGCAAATTCATTGCAATATCACTATATTTAAGCAAGGAATAATATAAAAATAATAAAATATGGTCAAGTCTATCACTGATGTTATGTTACATGCTGTCAAGGTAGAAGCGACTTATAGGAACCCTAATAGGACTTTCAAGATAAGATCTGAGTGGCTTAACAACATGAAGGAGACTTTTGACTGGAAGAACCTGGACCAGGCAAAGAGATGGTCATGCTGATTGATGCCTCACTGGTTGAGGAGTTACTGTACATTTCCCATTAAGTGAAGTTCTTTTCATCACAAACAATCATTCATCAACCACTGCCCCTGGTCACAAACTGAGAGAACATCACTGACAGCCATCAAACTCATGACACTGTTTCAGATGAGGCCAGCCCAGCATTAGGAGAGTGCCTGATCACCTTATCAGTCTCCTGAGAAATCTATATGTGGGACAGGAAGCAACAGTTAGAACTGGATATGGAACAACTGATTGGTTCAAAATTGGGAAAGGAGTACGACAAGGTGGTATATTGTCCCCCAGCTTATTTAACTTCTATGCAGAATACATCATGCGAAAGGCCAGACTGGAGGAATCCCAAACTGGAATTAAGATTGCCAGAAGAAATATCAACAACCTCCGATATGCAGATGATACCACTCTGATGGCAGAAAGTGAGGAGAAATGAAAATACCTCTTAATGAGGGTGAAAGAGGAGAGCGCAAAAAATGGTCTGAAGCTCAACATTGCAAAAACAAAAACAAAAAAAACCGCAAGATCATGGCCACTGGTCCCATCACCTCCTGGCAAATAGAAGGGGAAGATATGGAGGCAGTGACAGATTTTACTTTCTTGGGCTTCATGATCACTGCAGATGGGGACAGCAGCCACGAAATTAAAAGACACTTGCTTCTCGGGAGGAAAGTGATGACAAACCTAGACAGCATCTTAAAAAGCAGAGACATCACCTTGCAAACAAAGGCACGCATAGTCAAAGCTATGGTTTTTCCAGTAGTGATGTATGGAAGCTGGCCATAAAGGTGGCTGACCACAGAATAATTGATGCTTTTGAATTCTGGTGCTGGAGGAGACTCTTGAGAGTCCCCTGGATTACAAGGAGAACAAACCTATCCATTTTGAAGGAAATCAACCCTGAGTGCTCACGGGAAGGACAGATCCTGAAGCTGAGGCTCCAATACTTTGGCCATCTCATGAGAAGAGAAGACTCTCTGTAAAATAAAGACCCTGTTGTTGGGAAAGTGTGAAGGCAAGAGGAGAAGGGGATGAGATGGCTGGACAGTGTCACTGAAGCTACCAACATGAATTTGACCAAACTCCGGGAGGCAGTGGAAGACAGGAGGGCCTGGTGTGCTCTGGTCCATGGGGTCACGAGGAGTCGGACACAACTAAATGACTAAACAACAAGAAGAATGGCTGCATCCAACATGTTGATGCTGCAGCAAGGGAAAATCTCTGGAGACTGATTGAACAGTTTCAGTCTATGCCCTTGTTTCATGGCTAAATAAAAATTGTATCTTGGAACTTAGTTGGCTGGAAAGGAAAGTACAAGGAGTTTATAAATTATACTGGAGATTTTGATGATATTCTTCTCCAGGAAACATGGGGACAGATACAAATAACTTTAGAGGGGTTTAAATCCTTTTCCTTACCTGCGTATAGAACCCAAGTAAGGGGTCCCTCACAGGCTGTTCTTGCTAGTTTGATTTCTGTAGAGGTAAATTCTGAATTGATAGCTATGGGGAATAGCAATTGTAATTTGCAAGTCATTACGGTACTTTTAGGTGGAAAAGTCTTAATTGTAACTAATGTGTATATGCCCACCTGCTCTAATAATTTGTAGCATGTCCCAGAGTGGAGCTACTTGACAAAAACTATGCAAGACCTTGAAAAAAGGTTCCCTTTAGCAGAATTGATTCTTGCTGGGGATTTTAATGCTAGGGTGGGTAAATATGAGTGGATATTGCACAAGGCCATGGAGGTTGAGAGGGATGCATTCTTACCAACACTTTGTTCCCACCTTAGGCAGCCTAAAGATAATCATATTAAAGCTCTTATTGATCAGATTTAGCATTCAGTTTAACAGCATCTAGTTCAATGGTTTGACTGATTTTACAGATGCTTCTGAATTCACCTATACTGTACATAATTGCAAGGCTGTAGCGTAATCCATCATGTGGTGATCCCTATGTCATTAAAACCATTGGTGCTTGAATTCATGGCAGGAGACTATATTATCAGTGATCATCTCCTACTCATACCCCAGCTCGATTTTGAAATTCCTAGAAAGCTGCAATTGGCTGGCCCTAAATTAGAATTAGAAACATTGCCAAAAATAAGTTGAATAAGTTATCCATCCAAAAATTGCAACATACATTGGAAAGGAATATGTATGCTGACTTTAGATCCACCATTATACTTTTAATATCCACTGTATTAGGGGTCAAGAGGGGCGTGGTGGCGCTGTGGGCTAAACCACAGAAGCCTGTGCTGCAGGGTCAGAAGACCAAGCAGTCGTAAGATCGAATCCACGCGACAGAGTGAGCGCCCGTCGCTTGTCCCAGCTCCCGCCAACCTAGCGGTTCGAAAGCATGCAAATGCGAGGAGATTAATAGGGACCACCTCGGTGGGAAGGTA
Organism: Pogona vitticeps; assembly: GCF_051106095.1. Classification (NCBI taxonomy): domain Eukaryota; kingdom Metazoa; phylum Chordata; class Lepidosauria; order Squamata; family Agamidae; genus Pogona; species Pogona vitticeps. The sequence goes on along the minus strand of NC_135787.1, from coordinate 101,513,639 downwards.
ACAGCGTTCCGTGTCTAAGTCGCACTGGCCATGTGACTATGGAAGATTGTCTTCGGATAAAACGCTGGCTCTATGGCTTGGAAACGGGGATGAGCACCGCCCCCTAGAGTCGAACACAACTGGACAAAAATTGTCAAGGGGAACCTTTAACTTTACCTAGGGGTCAAACCCACCCTTGTGATAGAATCATATGATGGGCTGATCGGTTATATAGTTGCTGAGTTAGGTTGCAAATCTACTGCACATAACACTAGGGCTGGTTTGACAAGGAATGTACAATATTGAAAGAGTGTAATAGGAAGATATATATAGACAATATCGAATGTTCCACATTCCAGAGTTACTAGCCAATTACTTAGCATCCAAGAACCAATTAAAAATACTGATAAAGGAGAAAATAACATGTCATATTCAACATCAATGGCACTAGCTAATTCAGCCTGTGTCTTCAAAAAAATCCTACATCCTATTTGGGACATTTTGGCCAGTTCTTTCCTACAAGAAAAGCAGGAGCCTTCTGTGGAGGGGGCCACAGATATTGGCACTAATAGAGCCAACACTTTTCTATCCTTTTTAAATGAGAAAAGTAGTGCCCACAGGTAAACGTAAAGGTAAAGGTTCCCCTTGACAATTTTTGTCCAGTCGTGTCCGACTCTAGGGGGCGGCGCTCATCCCGCTCTTCAAGCCATAGAGCCAGCGTTTGTCCGAAGACAATCTTTCCGTGGTCACATGGCCAGTGTGATTTAGACACGGAACGCTGTTTACCTTCCCACCGAGATGGTACCTATTTATCTACTCACATTTGCATGCTTTCGAACTGCTAGGTTGGTGGGAGCTGGGACAAGCAACGGGCGCTCACTCCGTCGCGTGGATTCGATCTTACGACTGCTTGGTCTTCTGACCCTGCAGCACAGGCTTCTGCGGTTTAGTTAATTCATGAGCTAGCGAAATGGCCCCAGGTGACAATTGGAGAGATAAGGGAACAAATTATTCATTTAAAATCTAGAAAAGCTCCCAGACCTGATGCTATTCCACTCGACTTGTTAAAATCTGATCCAGATTGGTGGACCTTGCTTCTGGTCCCTCTTTTTACAATGATAGACAAAACAGGCATCATACCCAAAAGTTGGACTAAGGTAATGGTTACCCCTATTTACCAAAAGTGAGACAGCAGATCACCAGATTACAGACTTATCAACCTATTATGTAGCATTGGCAAACTATACGAAATATTTATTAAATACACTCAGTCATTGGATTAGGAATCAGACATTACTGGCTGTAGAACAAATAGGTTTCAGACCAGGCAATTCAACACTAGATCATGGCCTTATATTGTCACATCTAATAAATAAACAGATAAAAGTGGCCAATGCTAAGCTTTATGTGTCATTTTTGGATCTAAAGGGGGTGTTTAGTTCAGCAGACAGAGCCATGTTACAATTCAGGCATAGGCAAAAGATTGCTGTATCTCATTAAAAATGTGTACTCCAATACTACTTGTCAGATTAGACTTTCTTCAGATGGACAGTTATCCGAGCAAATTTTAACAGAGGAGTAAAACAGGGCTGTGTGCTAGCCCCTACATTATTCAACCTTTTAAAAAAATGACTTAGCCCCCTATCTAGATGGCGTACAGCAGAGGTCCCCAACTCCCGGTCCACGACCCGGCAGTGGTCCACAGCCTAGGCAGGACTGGGCTGCGGACACAGATCTCCTGCCCCCACAAGTGTGCCACACATCCCTGTGAGTGCACCACATCCCAGTGAGAATGCCACCCCCCCCACGAGCATGCCACACCTTCCCCAACTGGTCCATAGTTGGGAAAAGGTTGGGAAGCACCCAGGGGCTGGACCCTCATTAAGTCTAGCTGCACAGGGATATTCGTATTAGTATACTGTGACATTTACCCCGTGGCCCCTGCTTGCTTCACCCAACACAGAGCTCACGCAAGTATCCCAACACGTCCTTTACCTCGCCAGTTGATCTCTTTATCAACCTATATTTCCTATGAAAGACTAAGGTCCCTTCAGTACTGAACTTTTAAACAGACACATGTTTATTAATTACAAGTTGTTTTAGGAATAGTTCTTAAGCACCTTCTTGAAGTTACACAAAGCTTCAGTATTTTACTTTAACCTCTTCTATCTTAATTAAAACGGGTCACACTCTGACTAATCACTCCTTAAACACTCCCTCTCTGTCTCAAGCCCCCAAACTCTTTTTCCTTCCCTCAGAACTTTGTCTCTGACTGAACTGACTAGACTCTGACTCACCCCTCTCTTCTAGTTTCTCTGGCTCTGCCTCCCGATAGCTCCCATTACTATTGAAGATGGGGGCTTTGTATTCATATACAAATACAAAGTCTACCAGCACAGGTGGCTATCTTGGCTAACACCCACCCCCAGAATGCATTGAACCACTTTCTGCTGCAGTGGAGAGTGTCATCTTCAGCACCCCAGTTGTGTCTGTAGCCTCGCAGCTGCAGGGAAGTGGTGCTGTGGCAGCCAGGCTACTGCTACAATTGGGGTGCTGAAGATGACGCCAGCCAATAGTCCAATGGGCTTTGGGGGAGGTTGTTAATCAGAGTGGCCACCTGTGCCCACCTCTACTCACTTGTTGAAGAAGAGCCCTATTGCTTTGAGTTTGGGTGACAAGTGGATAATAGACGAAAAAAGGAGTCACATTCTGGGATTTTTTTTTCTTATGTGGTGTCACTTTGTGAATGGTAGTGAACACAACAGAGTATCCTGTAGACCATCTTGACTACTGTTGCTGTTGTCAACATTCAGGTCGCCCTTTGCTATGTGAAGCTTGCCATCCTTTTTCCTGCTGGCAATGCGGGCATGACATTGCCCAGCAATATCAAGCCATTCCCTGGCAATTTTTGAATCAGGGATACAGGAAACACAATATCCCACATTCAAAAACTGGAGATTTTTTTAAGAATTGAGTTCCCATATACCTGTAGTAGCAGGTTTTCACCCACACATTCCAGGTTTAAACAGGAACAGTAGAAATTAATTAATTTTAGATTAGGAAATGAAGTTGGAATTGCTTTAAGCTAAACATCAAGCAGTCCTTTCAGAGCCAATCTTCATGAGTAGGCATGTACAGGTAAAGGACATTCATACTTCGATAATCAAGGCCATTGCAGTTAAATATACAATGTACTGTGGGTAGAAGCTAGATTCAGCCATATTTAAGAGTACACCTACTGAAGTCAATGGGACAAGTTAGCCATGTCTTGTCAGTTTTTTAGGTATCAATCTTCAGGTGAAATGTTTTTAAAGTTTTGTTTCTTAGGCTTAGAATCAAATATCTAATGAACTAATTAAAACCAATAGGGGACATCTCAATGTTCATAATTCTCCTAGAGTGGGTTTTCAGAGGACAGGGATAAGCTATCATGTTATTATTTTTTCTATCATCAAAAAAAAAACATACTAGAAGTAAACGCAACACCTAACAGTTGCAGAAACAGTTGTATAAAAATTTCAAAATGAGTTCTATATGTTTGTCAAAGTAAAACAGACAATGAAGATTTTCTACACTACTCGCTACAAAAATTTAGTACATGCACTATCAAGGCAGACACAACTTTTTGCTGATTCAGTGTGCTCCGGACCCAGCTGAGAATAGAAAGGTGATAGATAGATAAGCCACTGTACCCAATAATATCACACTTTCTCATCCTCCAGCATCGCATATTGCTGCCTGGAGAGTCAAGAAACCCAAGCACCTGCTACGTATATAATTGCTGCACAATAGTACAACAACAGATATTGTACAGTAGAGCAAATCAGCATTCCATAAGGAAAGTAAAAAAAAATAGGGACACGCTAAACAAAAATTTATAACTTTGGTCTTGATATGGACCTCAGATCTACACCAAATTTGATACTGATGTAGCAAACAGCCTGCTCCTGTGCTGTGCCAAATTTGGGGAAGTTTAGGCAAACAGTTTTCGAGTTAGGTTTTTTAAAATGTAATACTGCTCTTCATCCCATGCAGATACGAGCAATGTCATGTCTGCAGATTTTAAAAGATCAAATACATTATCAAGGCCAAACTTGCTTATCTTGAAAGAGAATGATTAGTCACAGCTGCTTTTTTTACTTGGATGGAATCCAGGCTTTGATGGGGAGCGAGACCGATTCTGAAAGAAGCCATTTGAAGCAGGAAACCTCTGATTTTCTGGCTTTCTTAGCAGTACAAATTTTCTAAACATAAACATTATTGCAAGGTTGAGAGCAGGGAAGAGAGATCTGAACTTTTGACCAAATTAAATGACTCAGGAGGAGAACTTCATAACTTTTTCCTGGCCAAACAGACATTATAAAGAGTTTCTACTTCTTGTATAAAAATATTTTCAAATATATTTTAATTTTTTTTTTTTAAAAAAAAAGAGAGAATAAATATTCAGAAGCTCACTCATTTATGTGGTGAAATTACTTTTTTATTTTATTTTATTTATTTTTTGCTTTGTGGCTGGGTGTGTTCTTACAGAGCTTCAGTGCCTATTTTACTCATTTGTCAATATACCTTTGTTTGGTAATTGAGAAAAAAACTTCAAAGATGCTATGTCACGTCTGATGTGTTGTATCTATGTGAGTTATTGACTTCCAAAATGTTATATCATTAACAGCTCTGCTCAGAGCCTGCAAATCAAAAGCATCTCATGTTAGGTTGTTCTCTTTTCCTATTCCTCCTTCCTCCACAATATTATCTTTTCTGCTCAGATCTTACAAACTAACAGCTGGTGGTTAATTTATTGAGTAAACCCCTCCCATTTTGGGTCTTTCTCTTTTCTTACTGTCCCACCCCACTTTCCCCAGCAATATAGTCTTTTCTGGTCAGTGCTGTATTTTCACTATATGTGCATGGTAGGATAGGCTCTGGTTACTCATTTTTCCCTAGTAAAAGTTCAAGCTTGACATCTGTACGGCCCTCCTCCAACACCACATTTCACATGTCTCTGTCTTTTTTCACTGTCTTTCTTTCACATAGTATGGATGATTTTGACTTTGGTTGCCAGAAATGTTATTTCCTAACTCCAACTTCTCCATTTTTCATTTCCAAAGGGTCATCTTTTGAAAAACATGCACAAAACATGTCCACAGAGCTTTTTATCTGATATAGCTTTTCTTCCTCAGCTTGCCTAACTCAAGCAAAGGTTTTGGAAATTGGACAATAGCTTTCTAGTCTGCATTCTGCGGAGAGGGTATGGAAACATTAGTTTACCTGAGACATTCAAGGGTGTGTATGTTTCTCCATTGTACATGTACTTACTCACACCTCTGCTTCACCATTTCATTAAGCCCAAAACAGCCCTACAAAATATTTTGGCACAGATGGACTATAATAGTCTGGCTCCTGAGGGTGGTGTGCAAAGCAGACAGTATTACATATGCGCAATCTAATCAGGGGAGAGTGGGGAATTGCTGGTTTGTTCATTGTTTATGTTTATGACTTGAATCTTCAAGTATGACTTGAATCTTCAAGAACTTGTTTTACTTATTTTTGTTTCCAGTTCCTATTCATCATGAGTAAATTACAAGCACTACTCTAGTCAAAGGTCCTCTACATGACTGAAGCTCTGTAACTATGGAACAAGCTCCTTCCAATAAACAGGAAAAAAGACATGAATCAGCCACAATTAATAGTTTGCCCCAGTAACATCAGGTAATACGTTAGTAAAGATAAAGATTCTCCTTGACACATGACCAGTTGTGTCCGACTCTAGGGGGTGGTGCTCATCCCCGTTTACAAATCGTAGAGCCAGTGTTTGTCCGTAGACAGTTTCTATAGTCACGTGACCAGCACCACTAGACACCGAACGCCGTTACCTTCCCACCGTGGTGGTACTTATTTGTCTACAGTGGTGCCTCGCTTAACGATGATAATCCATTCCAGGAAAATCGCCATTAAGCGAAAACATCGTAAAGCGAAAATAAAAACCCCATTGAAACGCATTGAAACCCGTTCAGTGCATTCCAATGGGGTAAAAACACACCATCCAGCAAAGATCCTCCATACGGTGGCCATTTTCGCTGTCTGTATAGCGAGGAATCCATCCCTAAACACAGCGGGTAGTCATTTTAATTACCCGGTGGCCATTTTGAAACCACCAATCAGCTGTTTAAAAAACATCGTTTTGCGAAGAATAGGTCCCCGAAGCAGGGAACCGACCATCACAAAGGGAAATTCCCCCATTTAGACCATTGTTTTGCGATCGCAAAAAGATCGTCGTAAAGCAGATTCATCGTAATGCGGGGCAATCATTAAGCAAGGCACCACTGTACTTACATTTGCATGCTTTCGAACTGCTAGGTCGGCAGGAGTAGGACAAGTGACGGGAGCTCACTCCTTCATGTGGATTCGATCTTATGATTGCTGGTCTTCCAACCTTGCAACACAGAGACTTCTGCAGTTTAACCCGCTGCACCACCACATCCCTGGTAATACGTTACCAACTTGTATTTGGAATACTGAAAGAATAAATCATTCCCTCTAATAGTGTGAAGTGGGTGGAGTGAAGAACACGTCTGCCTACAAATGTAATTGAGGAAGAAGTTTTTCAGATTTTATATTAGAGATACCAGATGTAAATAATATTCAGGTTCCAACAAACTAATTAAACTAATTAAACCATTAATAGTCTATTTATTCTATATAAATAGGAATTAATATAAATAGGAATCTAATTAGGAAGAATCAGAATGTAATCAGTAAGAATCACAAAGAGCTATTACACACAACTTTTCATAAAAAGAGCCTCAGTCATGTATAGAAATGCCTATGCTATGCTATGCTATCAGATGCCAGAATCTTGTAAAGTTTGCTTAAATTGCTATGGCTAATTATATTTCATTGACAAGGTGTCAGTTTGTATCTTAGTTATGTACCTGGTCATGTGCCCAACAACACAACTCACATGAGCCCCCAAATTTCACTAATTAGTTGCAATCAACCACAGCAAAGTTATGCAAATCTTCAGTAAACATCTATAGGATTCCAGTCAAAGGATGGATAAGAAAGTATATTTTTGAAAATAAGTTACCTATAGCTGAAAAGATATGTGTGCAGGAGAATTAAGTTCATCAGAACCTGAAGACCCATTTCTTGTGATTGCTGAAAAGTAGCATGCTATAAAGTTTATTGTCATTCTAGAAATAAATTTCATAGAATGTTGACTATTTTTGAAACTATAGAAATTTAATCAACATGAGAAATTAATTTTAATTGTTTCAGACAAAGCAATTACTATCTCAACTTACACGTCTAGTACGCTGATATGACAAAAAGCTGATAAATAGTTTTTGTTCAATGTATAGACAGTTACCAGTATTTCTGGTACTCCTTGTAGTATTGATGCTCCTGAACAATAATCATACAAAAGGCTGCATTTCACAGAATTCCATTTTAATAGAATAAAGTTCAAGCATCTCTCATTCCCAACTGTAGACATTTTAGTATAAAACCATATCATGCAAATGCATTCCTGAGAAAAAGATCTGTAGTAGATTAGTTAAAAAAATTAAGAAGTTTATGTTCGTGACATTTCAATCAAATCATATTAAGAAACGTATGTTTCAAGCACTAAATATATATAAAACTTTGCATAACTACTCTTATGACACACAAAGCTCTTGCTGATTTTTTAAGTTTACAGTATTTACTTACAGTGGGGTCTTGACTTGAGAACTTAATCCGTATTGGAAGGCGGTTCTCAAGTCAAAAAATCTGTAAGTCAAGTCTCCATTGACCTACAGTGCATTGAAAACCGATTAATCCCGTAACAGGCCGTTTTTGTTCCATTTTGGTTTTTTTCTGGTCTGTAAGTCAATTCTCAGGCTGCAAGTCAAACCTAAATTTTGCGGCCAGAGAAGTCTGTAACTCAAAAAGTCTGTAAGTCAAGCCGTCTGTAAGTCAAGGGTCCACTGTACTTCACTCAGACCTTCATAATAGAATGGTGCTGGATTTCTTCCATGTGAATGTTTTTATTGAATACATTATTTCTATATTGTTCTCCATATTTGAAAAATTACACATAGCATAGCTTCATTTATATGTCTACACCAGGAAAATAGTATTGAAAAAATTGCACTTCTCAAGGATAACATTGTATGAGGAGGAAATACTCAGTTGCCTTAACCCATGATCTCGTGCTGATGTCTTAGGCATGTCACACTGAAAGAGTTGCATGTCTGTAGAGATAACATTATAAAAGGAAGAATTTGCATGTGTGATTTGAACCACATAAAAGCATTTATTGAATGGCATTTAGTGACAGTGAACTCTAAAAGTAAAAAAATCCAGCCTTTTTTTATTTTCAAAATTCAAGTAAAAGACAGTCCACCTTCCACGCTAACTCATTCCTCTGCCAAACAGTTGTTATTGTCAGAAAGCTCATGGTCAGAATATTGTTTCTTGTAAACAGAAACAATTGGTTTGTGATTTACTCTCTAGAAGAGCAGAAAACAAGCTTCCTCCATCTTCCATGTGGCAGCTCTTTAGAAACTTGAAGATGGCTACAGGATCGCCTTTCATATCATATCGTCTCCCAATGTTGCATTTTCCAGGCTAAATATAACCAGCTCCCTCACTTCCTCCATGGGGCTTGGTTTCCAACCATTTTGGTAATCCTGTTCTGAACATGTTCTAGCTTTTCAATATCCTTCTTAAACTGTGGTGCACAGAGATGGATACAATACTCCAACTGAGGTCTGGCCAATGCAGAACAGATTTGTACTAATATTTTCTTTGAGATGGCCACTGTATCACTACTATTGTGGTCTAGAATTCAATTTGCCTATTCTGCTGCATCCTAGAGTTGACTCATTTCACCCATCACATATTTGGGCTGCCTAAATGTAGAATTTCACATTTATTGCTTCCAAAATTCACTTTGTTTTGGTCTAATTCTCTAACCTATTTAGGTCATTTTAAATCTTGATTTGATCCTTTGAAGAAGCAGCTATCCTTCCCAGGTTGATACTCTATGCAGATTCATTGACCATCTATATCTACATCCAAATCATTTGTAATCATGACGAATAACACCAGAGCTTTACAGAACTCTGAGGTATCCCACTGGTCACTTATGTCCAGGATGGTGAAGAAGCACTGCTACTAGCAATGTCTAGCTCAGATTTTACAAGCTTCTCTGCACCAGTATTGGAAGGGTCTTACTGAAATAAAGATGCACTACAGACTACATCCACTACAATATACAGCCTTGTCGTACTCCTTTCCCAATTTTGAACCGATCCCTTGTTCCATATCCAGTTCTAACTGTTGCTTCCTGTCCCACATATAGCTTTCTCAGGAGATAGATAAGGTGGTCAGGCATTCTCATTTCTTTAAGGACTTGCCATAGTTTGCTGTGGTCCACACAGTCAAATGCTTTTAGATAGTCAGTGACGCAGAAGTAGATGTTTTTCTGGAACTCTCTGGCTTTCTCCATAATACAGCGCATGTTGTTCCTTTTACCTCTTCACTCCCTACTATAGCATTCCAGTCCCCTCTAATGAGAAGAACATCTTTCTTTGGTGTCAGTTCTAGAAGGTGTTGTAAGTCTTCAAAGAATTGGTCAATTTCAGCCTCTTCAGCACTGGTGGTTGGTGCATAAACTTGGATTACTGTGATGTTGAAAGGTCTGCCTTGGATTCGTATTGAAATCATTCTATCATTCTTGAGATTGTATCCCAGTACAGCTTTTCCCACTCTTTTGTTGACTATGAGGGCTACTCCGTTTCTTCTATGGGATTCTTGCCTGCAATAGTAGATAATTGTCTGAACTGAATTCACCCATTCCCGTCCATTTTAGTTCACTGACGCCCAGGATGTCGATGTTTATTCTTGACATCTCCTGTTTGACCACATCCAACTTACCAAGGTTCATAGATCTTACGTACATTCCAGGTATTTTTCTTTGCAGCATCGGATTTTCCTTTCACTTCCAGGTGTGCCCACAGCTGAGCATCCTTTCGGTTTTGGCCCAGGCACTTCATTAGCTTTGGAGCTACTTATACTTGTCCTCTGCTCTTCCTCAGTAGCATGTTGGATGCCTTCCGACCTGAGGGGCTCATCTTCCACCGTCATATCTTTTAGCCTTTTGTTTCTGTTCTAGGAGTTTTCCTGGCTAAGATACCGGAGTGGCTTGCCAGTTCCTGCTCCAGGTGGATCACATTTAGTCAGAATTCTCCACTATGACCTGTCTGTCTTGGGTGTCCCTGCACGGCATAGCCCATAGCTTCTCTGAATTACTCAAGCCCCTTTGCCACAACAAGGTAGTAATCCGTGAAGGGGCAGCAATCCGTAAAGGGGACAGCAATCCATGAAGGGGCAAGTGCTCATAGACTTACTTAAATAGGCTGTTCAATTATCTGTTCTAGAATTTTTCCTAATTTTGATGTTAACTGGTAGATAGTTGTTTGGATTATGTTTTTTCCCATTTCTGAAGTTGGGACACTTCTCAATTTTCAGTTTTCTTGGACTTCATCTCTTCTCTAAGTATGTTCAAAGATTATTGATAAAAAAAAATCTAGATTACATTTGCAAAATAATTTAGTAACCTTGGATAAAGTTTGTCTGGCATTGCAAATTCATTTCATATAGTTAGGTGTTTCCATACCATCTTTTTCTGTCAGTTCACTCCCTGCATCATTTATGTTGTTTTCATCAAATTGAGAGAAGACAAGAGAAAGCAGTTGTTTGGCATCTCTGTCTTCCTTCTTCCACACACTAGCATTTCTTGCTTTTCTCCATGCAGTAGACCTATCACTTACTTTTCTTCCTTTCGCTTGGAACATGCTTTATGTAAATCTAGAAGGGTCTAGAAGGAATTCTGAAGCTTTATGTATTTCTATCCATAAACATATTGCGGATGGAAACACATAAAAACACTTTAAATCCCCTTTAGAATTCGGAAAAAAGTTGCTAGAAAATAAATTCTTAGTGAAAAGAAATGGAAAGGAGAAGAAAGTGTGGAGAAATTTCCACAGTAAATTCCCATGAAATTCTTGTGCTTACCTTATTATGCAGCAGATGATTATAAGAACATATGTCCATATCTCGTATTTCTTTATACAATCATCTCTGGGATAACACACAAACACCACACACATACAGAGTCCAGGGCAAGATGTCATAAAGTAATTCCTCTCATAGGACTTTTTCAGATTAGGAAGTATAGGAAACTAGAAGAGATACAGTGTAATGAAACACTTGATGGATAACAGAAAGAAGAATCAACACAGCACCATCAGGTATCATACTGTGTTATAATAAGCTAAATAATATAATGAAAAAAAATTCTAAAAGGCCCCGAGAGTGAGGCAAAAAAGGGGAGGGAAATAAAACTTCGAAAATTTAGAATGACAAATTATGGGATTCTAATGCACGTTTTTCCTGGAGCTGAGCATAAAACTACATTCCCTTATGTGCTCTACAAGGCTTAAAGGAGCTGCATTATAAGCAGGGATGTGAAAACCTTTGTTTTTGTTTAATATTGGGATGTTTCATATTTGTGTTTTTCATGCACCACACAACACACCAAAACTACTAGAATATGAGGTGTTTTTTCTGCTCACTGCTACCTGATGCCTTCGCTTCTCTTTTTTGAGTCTAGCTGGCAGCAGTAGGCAGAAAGGAATGAGGGTGGGAATTATCCAAATTGGGGATGGGGGGTTATAATAAACAATCCCAAGGAGACAGGCTAGCACAGGCAGGCAGGCAGCAGCAAAAATAATATGAAGAAATGCCAAATAGGTGGGAAATAGAAATGGAACACCCCCACAATCAAGGAAGAAGACAAAATAAAGAAAGGGTAAAAGATGAGGACATATGTTCAGTGTACTAAATCCTCTGGCCTGGGAAGCACAACAGAAAAAAGGCAAGGAAAAGCTAGCCAGACAGACACTAGCTGTCTTGCAACAGAAACATCTCACTCACCAAAGCAACCAACAACAGTACATCACCAAGAACAAGAGAAAAATACCTCAAGCAATGCTCAAACAACAACAGTCACCAGCACTCACCACAGCCCAGTGGCACACTGGCACAGTTGTAAAGCTCATCACATGGCCTACCCTAAAACCATAAAAGCAAACAAATAGATTTCCCCCAAACCCCAACAAAATATATAACTTTATGAAATAAATACACAATAAATTAATCAAATGGTATTTTTAAAATATCAGTCTAAGAGGAAATGCCCTCCCAACACAGGGGGGAAATGGCAAATCAGTGTGGAGTGATTTCTCTTTCCCACCTCTTGATACCTTTTCTTCTCTTCTTAGGGTCCAAACAGCAACAGCATTAGGCAACAAACATAAGCCAAAGGAGGCCATTGCTAAAGGGGGGATTCCCTCAGGGAGGAAAAATTTAAAAATTAAAATAAAAAGACATCCCAGGGAAGTCCACTGACACAGACTGCCTGGCAGTAGTAACAGAAATAATCCAAAGAAATATGAAAAGATTCCCCCAAAAAATCAAGAAAAGGGAGGCAAAAAAAGGATGGATCCAGGATGGAAGCACAGGAGGCAAAAAGACACACCCCTAGTGCATAGCTATACATTTCTGCATGTATATACATCTGACAAATGTGACAGGATGTATATGTAACAGAATATACGCAGAAAAGGACCATACAGTGGTGCCTCGCACAACGATGTTAATTGGTTCCAAAAAAACACCGTTCTGTGAAAACATCATTCTGTGAAACACCATTTCCCATAGGAATGCATTGAAAACCGGTTAATCTGTTCCAATTGGAACGGATTACTGTCCTTAAGTGAAAATCGGCATAGGAAACATCGTTGAGGGAAACGCGGTTCCCCAATTGAAATGCATTGAAGCCGACTCAATGCATTTGAATGGGTTTGCGAAGTCCCTTTTCGCTCCTGTAAAAGTGTCTTAAACTGTTTGAAACCTGTTTTAAATGCTTGCAATCGTTAGCCCACCTCCTGAAACCTATGCAAACTTAATTTGGTGTTGTTCTGAGTTTTCGTTAATTTTGGGTGAATTTTTTAATTCTCCATTGAAAGCTATTGGAAGGACCTCAATTTCAAATGGGTGATTGCCCAGAATCATTCTTGATCCTGTTTGAACAAGTATGCTGGGATTATAATGTGTGAGGAGAAGAAAAAATGGTTATTCTAAGAATGCAAATAAGTGGGGAACTATGTGAGATTTATTCTCAAATGCCACAAGATCAAGCAAGAGAATATGAAAACTGGTTTTCGTGAGATTTCGAATCAATGCTGAACACCTCAGAAGGAAATTGAGAGCACTGACAAAAAAAACCCCTGAGGAATCATATACTCGATTAGGAGCAAATCTAGTCAGATACTTGGAAAAATGGCTAGAACAAGCTAATGTTGAAACTTTAGAGGATATGAAAATTATTATTGGGGTAGAACAATTCTATTTGGTTCTGCCTGGAGAACTAAGATATTTAGTCAGGGATAAAAAGCCTAAAATAGTACAGCAAGCAAGTGAGATGACTGATTATATATCAGAAATCAAAAACCCAAAATTTTCTGAGGTAAAATTTGCTGGTAGAAGCTGGGAGGACAGAAAGAAAGAGCCCAGGGTTACCACAGAAACAAACAGGCAACTGGAAGCCATTTTAGAGACAAGCCCTCAGAGCAAAATAAACAGAGGCATAAAGGAATGAAAGGAAGGGAGACAAGCCCCCTTACTTTGAACAAAGAGCCCCAAAAACTTGCTACGGGTGTGGAGAAAAAAGATACTTCATTGCTCAATGTCAAATCTCAAAGAATAAAGAATTTAGTCAGCAAAAGGGAGGGGGAAGTTTGCCCAAGAAAGTGTATTGTATACAACAGCAGAGAGAAAATGCTGAGGCAGTTGAAAATGGTGTAATGACTGCTAGAGCAGAGAGCCAGGAAAAACAGCTGCCTTTAGCAAATGTTTTGGAATGTTATTTTATTGAAACAACCAGGAGCTGCTTCGTTGCTCTGGAGAAAATATTTATATAAATAATACTAAATATCTAGCTTTGAGAGACTCTTGCTCTCATTCTGATATTGTCCCTCAGGGAGATATCATGAAAAATGAGCAAATACCATAAAAGGAATTGGGACTGAATTAATTCATCTACTCATGGCTAAAGTACACATCAAATATCAAGGGTGGAATGGAATGTGGAAGGTAGCTATCACAAATCAAATTCCTGCCCCTTGTTTGATTGGGTTGGATTTATCTGAGCATGTTAAGAGTGTTTTGATAACTACTTGCTCCCAGATAGAAAAGAAAGAAACACCTGAGGAAAAATGTGAGCTCTCTGATGAAGAAATAGGAGAAAATGAAGCAAATGAACTAGCTGAGGTAGTGGATATAGGGATGAAAGTGGATATAAGTGGATGAAAACAGTTTCAGACAAGAAGAAAGACAGGATTATACTTTCCAACAATGATTTAGGTTGGCCAAAGAGGGATCAATAACCCCAGAGTATCCTGAAAGATTCTTTGTGGACAGAGACCTGTTATATAGGGAGGTCTTGGTAAATCCTAAGAGGGGAAAGCATCCAGAAACAACTGGTTGTCCCTTGTAAGTACAGGGAAAAGATTATAGAAAAGGGACATACAGACACCTTTGCTGCTTATTTGGGAATCACACACCCAAAGCAGAGGATAGTGCAAAATTTTTACTGGCCTGGGAAGCAAATAAGATCATATTGTCAAAGCTGTGACATATGTCAGAGGCAGGGTACTGGCAATGACAAAACTAAAGCTAAATTGTGTCCTTTACCAATTATATCAACCCCATTTCAATGCATAGGCCTGGACATTGTGGGACCATTACCGAAAGAAAGAAAGAAAGAAAGAAAGAAAGAAAGAAAGAAAGAAAGAAAGAAAGAAAGAAAGAAAGAAAGAAAGAAAGAAAGAAAGAAAGAAAGAAAGAAAGAAAGAAAGAAAGAACGAACGAACGAACGAACGAACGAACGAACGAACGAACGAACGAACATACTGCTTCCGGTAAAAACAAAAGTAAAACTAAATTAGGAAAATAACTATTTGATAGCAAATCTATTTGATATTTCTCCACAGTGTAGGAACATGCAAGTGAATGGTGCTGAGTGGCTGACAGACAGCATATGACATCTGTTGCTACTACGCAGACAGAAACCATGGGAAGAGAAAGTCAGAATCAATCAGTGTCAGTGAGTTTTGGGACCAACTTTGTGATTGTATTTCTTCTTCATTTTCAGCTTTTAAAACCATTTGGTTATTGTCAGGTAAAGTGACTTTACAATATTATCACAGTGAATTTCATAACAATACATTTTGTCTGAGCCTTAGAATGGACTGCTGGTTGAATCTGAATCACTGAAGCACTGATGCTGTTGCTGACAGTGTATCCCATTCAAAGGAAAATGAAGCTTTTTCCGGTCATCTTAAAAAGTGTTGCCATTATCGCAAGGAATATCTGTCAATGAGAACCTTCATGAGAAACTTTAAATAAATATTTGATGTACTTTAGGTTTTTAAATCTTGATTTAGGTCTTGGTGGTCCACAGCAACAAAAGATATTTAAAGGTGGTCCATGGTAAAGAAAAGGTTAGGAACAGCTGCTGTCCCCTTCAAAAGTTATGTGCCATGGGACCAAATTTAATTTGAACCTGTAACATGGAACACGTGTTTAATTTTTATCAATGTAAATTGCCATCTCTCTTTTCTGTGACTTATCCCATAAAAACAGACTAAGTCAGAACAATATCTAAGTAACCCAGCATTTGCTTGCTAATAGTTCTTAACCTCTCCTTTCTCCTCTTTAAAACAAAATGTTAAAAACAGAATGGTGGGGCTACTTCTGCTTTTGTGACTGGTGTGACTATAATAAACTATGTGGGAAATGCTCTGAGACAAATTAGGAGAAGAAACAATCTTACAGAGCATCCAAGTGTGTGTGTGTGTGTGTGTGTGTGTGTGTGTGTGTGTGTGTGTGTGTGTGAGAGAGAGAGAGAGAGAGAGAGAGAGAGAGAGAGAGAGAGAGAGAGAGAGAGAGAGAGAGAGAGCCTTTGGAACACATAGTATAGCCATAGGGGAATATATGCCTTTTTAAATACAGTGGGGTCTCTACTTAAGAACTTAATCCGTATTGGAAGGTGGTTCTCAAGTTGAAAAGTTCTTATGTTGAATCTGCATTTCCCATAGGAATGCATTGAAAACCATTTAATCCGTATCTGCTCTTTTCCATCCATAGAAACTACAGTGGAACCTCTACTTCAGAACTTAATCCGTTTTGGAATGGTGTTCTTAAGTTGAAATGTTCTTAAGTTGAAGCAAAATTTCCCATAGGAATGGACTGAAAACCAATTAATCCGTTCTGGCTGTTTTTTTGTTATGTAGAGGTGCGTTCGTACATTGAAGCATTAGTTCCATAGGAACTAATGCAAAGCTGGTTAATACGTACTCTACCACTAGGGGGAGAACTTTTTTTTAACCTAAGATGACCTAAGGTTAAAAAAAGAGCAGGAAAGGTTTTTTTTCCTCTTCTTATCTTGGATTTCTGTTCTCAAGTAGAAGCAAAATTTAGCAAATGGAGCTGTTCTTAAGTTGGATTGTTCTTAAGTAGGGACGTTCTTAAGTAGAGACCCCACTGTAAAAGCACAGAAACGAGGCCAGTGAATAGTAACAATGTTTACAAATCTGTCTTCTAGTTTCATATTGCTCTCTAAATATTTCAGTTTGGATGTCTTTTTTTAAATTTTTTTTTTAAGTTAGGGCTGCAGCTGTTTTTATTCCTCTTTGTATTTGAGAAGACCCCGTGTTTTTTTTTTAACTTTTCTAAGCACACTTTCAAACAGTGACGTGCAGCCATTTCTCTACCCTCATGCTACGAAAACTCCTGTATGTAGGCAAAAATGCCACAACACATCCATTAAGTACCAGAGGACTCTTTGAACTCGTAATTCTGTTTACACAGATTTCAAAATCCCAAATCGCTATAAATGAGATTTGTTCTCTGGTTAAGTATACATTGGGAACTCTTTCCTCAGTTGTGGATTCTGGGAAAGCTTCGCTTCCTGAATTCCTGTCACGCAGCCACAACACAGCTTACGCCCGATCCAGGCGGTGGAGCTGCCGACCAAGTCACCTCACGGCCAAAGTTCAAGGTGAGCGGCTCCTCCTTACGGGTTTCGGGGAGTGTCGTGTGGCGACGACGTGGGTGTCTATTCATAGCCGCGCGTCCTGTCAGGCCGGCGCGGCGGGCGGGTTGTGCGCGCCCGCGGAGGTCTGCCAACTCCCAATACCACTTTCCGACGAGCATTACTTGGCAGGTGGCGCTCCTGCCTTCTTTCCACCCAGGCCGGGCAAAGCGTCGCCCGTCCATTCTTGGAGAGCCCGTTCACGTTAAAGGCAACGGCGGGAGAAGGGTTCCCGTCAGCAGCGGCCAAGGCGAAGGGGCGCTCGTTTTGCGCCTGCAGCAACGCGACCGCCTTGTGGTCTGGCTCGTCAAGGGCGTGTGTGTGTTGGTGTACGTGTCACTACGAGGAGCCCCTCGCCCTCCCCATGGCTTGAACCGTCGGTCTCTCCTCAGCCGCCCCCCCTCCCCCGCTGCTCAATTTTTCCTTTCCCTTTTTGCTCATCCAATAGCAACCAGCCATGGAAGGAGGTGTGTACGGGCGTGTGCGTCGCTCCGTCTCTGTCTATATATGTGTGCGCGCGTGTGTCCGTCCATATGCACGCACACACAGAGGGACACACACACAAACTTTTGCACGCAAACGACCTCATTTCCGGTACCTGTCATTGAGCGACCGCCCTAGAGCGGGTTGCGTGAGGGGGACAAGGCTAAGTTACGTCTCTCTCCCTCCTGTCGTCGTCGTCCTCCTCCTCCTCCTCCTCGGTCTCCCGCGCTTGGCTGCTGGTTAAGTTCACCGCGGCGGGGCAGCCCCCGGGGGGGGGGGACTCGAGCCCGCTCAGCCCTGCCAGGCGAGGAGGAGCAAGAAAGGCGCTCTGGCTCAGGCGGCAACGGCGACAGTCACGACGGAGCCCCGTGGCGCAGGCGGATGGATTCTTCCTTGACTGGCTGGGACTTTCCGTCTGGAGGCGACCGGGGACCTGCTTCGCTCTGAAAGGAGCCCAGGATATTGGCGGCGGCCCGGCGGCCGAGGGATCTTCGTACGGCGAAGAAGTCGGGAGGCGCCCGCGTCCTTTCGGTGGCCAAGGCAGGCGCCCCTGGGCAGCTCCTCGCTCCTCAAGACCAGGTGTGCCTGCTTTGAGCGAGTGGCCTGCTTCCTTTCCCCGGGTTCTCAGGTATAGGAAATACCAGGGGCGCAGGTAGGCAACAGGGGGCGAAGGAGTCGTTAAGAGGGCTTGTGGAGTCAGTCGTAAAGAAAGTTGGGCGAGGCAGAAGGAGTGCTATGCTTTTCTTCTCCTGAAGCAACTTGTGCGTCGTTTAAAGATGAAATTCAGCAAGTGATGTTCTGCTCCTCTTCCTCTGATTCATCGGGACAAGGAAGAATGAAACGTTCTGTTAAATGACTGAATCTCTCTCTCTCTCTCTCTCTCTCTCTCTCTCTCTGTGTGTGTTACCTGTTTTCCATGGCAGAGCTGCTTCACCTTAAACTCCTTGCATTCTGGAAGAAATTCAACAGGTGTTGCAAACAAGGACAAAATATTATCTCCCAAGTTTGGGGGAAGCTACATCTGTTGAATTGCTACCTCTTAAGGGCTGCAGAGCTAAGTTTCTATACATGGAGAGCCAGTGTCCTGTAGTAGATAAAGGATTCAAATCCTTGCTCAGCCATGGAAAGTCATGGGGGTGTGTATTGCTGGAACCACTCCTTGAGCTGAACAACAACAGTGGGGCTGGAGAAAGCAGTGACAGAAGCAGTGGTAAACCTGGTATTTGCTTTTTGTTTGGAGAAACATTTGTGCACTTACAGTATTTCTTCCACCCAGGTGAAATGAAACCTAAGTGTATGTAAGCTACTGTAGGCTTTGATTTTGATTCTCTTGCTGCCCTTTCTTTCCTGTTGTTCCTCCCCATATCTAAAATCAGATTATCCAGAGAACATTCTACTAGTTAGTTTTTGTATACAGTATTGTGCTTTTTTAAATACCCAGTTTATTCAGAGATCAATTAATTATGTACCTCATCAACAGCAGCCGTAAAACAGTTGACTCCCCTTCATTTTCACCCCTCACACCATATGACTCATGTGGTAGTTACAATATTGGCTTTGACTGTGGAGGTCAGAGTTCCAATTGTCCCTCAGGTGTTGCAACTCAGTGGGTGACCTTTGGCCAGTCATTTCCTCACATCTTCATCTATCTGCCTTTCATGGTTGTTGTGAGAACTGCTGAATAGCTCAATGATCCTGTGGAGCCAGGAGTTGGGAATTTTGATGGACTTAATGATCCATAGGGTCCCATCCAGCTCTGTAGTTGTAAGATGATAATGGATGATAAAATGTTGTTATCCACATCTATATATGGTGCACTGAACTCACTGGAGAAAAATTGGGGAATGAATATGATAGGCCACCAAAGTATGTAGAATATGTTTTAACTGGACCAGTTTTAGGATTATGTAAATGTCTGAGTATCACAACATGAAGGTGAAGTGGGGAATTCTAATCAGTGTTATGACACATGAATCAGAAGTTTATGTGGTGATAGGTGTTACGAACAAACTACATATTATCACACCTTGGACTGTGTGTTTGGAGGTTTCCTTGCATTTTCTAGTTGAACATCTGGTACATTACATGTGGCAAACTAAAAATTGCCAGTAAATTCTTCAAGAAAGACCTTTTAATAGCGACAAAAGGCCAGTCCTGCCAATACACAAGAATTCAGAGGAAAAGAGAAATGGTCTTGTAAGATGAGGAAATATAGTATTTCTGCCTCTGTGTGTTCAAAAATCCATACAGCAATTTCTTTCTTTTCAATATACAAGTAGCAGTATTTCCTTGGTTATATATGTGGATCATGTGTGTACTGGAAAAAAATGACTGTGTTTTATGAATTACTAAATGAGGGTGATTCTGCTTAAGGGGTTCTTTATGGGTAGCAAAGTTGTTGTTCTGGTGTGAACAGTTTATACATTTCCGAACATGAGGTTTTGGTGCTGCCAAAAGTAGGATTTCTTTGTTGGAGCTAAAAGGAAAAAAAATCATCATCATCTTAGAACTGCAGAGCTGGGGAATCAAACTCCCAACCTAAGCATTGATCGCCATTAGTTTTCTTTTCTAACCTACATAACTACCTTATTCTTTTGCCTACAGCCGCCCAGAGTGGTAGAATATACCAGATGGGCGGGATATAAATTGAATAAATAAATAAATAAATATATCCCATCTTCCCATCCCCAGGCATTCTTGGGATGCATACTGTAGTTCCATAAGCATTCAGAGGCACTGTAACTTTGCAAAGCTGTTTATTTTGTCTTCATGGCAATAGTTGAACAAAAGATACTTGATTTTCCTAAAAATTTCTGGGTGTCTTGGGGAGCAACTGGATTAATATTTGTCCCAAAGCTTCTGCCATGCTTCTTGCTGTTGCTTTCAGTATTTATTCGATCAACTACACCACAATAGCACCAGTTACAAGTAAATCCAGTCTTTTGGAATGGGCATATGGTGTATTTTGTTTGACTGGAAGGGCTTGTGTCTGTGTGTGTTTGTAAAATTTCCAGTCACATTGTTTTGTCTTACTTTTGGCTTGGGTGAGTGCCTGTTTGGTCCTTTGTGGCATTTGCTGGGCATGACCAGATGACATCACTGATGATGCACAGA
Source organism: Pogona vitticeps (assembly GCF_051106095.1). Taxonomy (NCBI): domain Eukaryota; kingdom Metazoa; phylum Chordata; class Lepidosauria; order Squamata; family Agamidae; genus Pogona; species Pogona vitticeps. The sequence goes on along the minus strand of NC_135787.1, from coordinate 101,492,863 downwards.
GTGGGACGTAGTATGAGAGTGAACATTGCTGCTTCTGCCTGCACTGGTCAGGACCATAAATGCAATGTAATTTGTGAAGTGTAATTTAAAAACATATTTTCTCCTAGTTTAGGGCTAAGTGTAGCACTATAGCTCCATATTCATACAGCACTAATTAAAATGTTTACCATGTATTGTCAGTTCAATACTATTTTGCTTGCTAAACATGAAAATAGAAGGGATTTGAATGCTGGTGAAAGAAGTTGATAAGAGGGTGGTGACAACAGCAGAGAACGGGGGAGGGGAGGGGACCATGTGATATGTGAAGCCTTAAAATATACCTTCATAGAGTAAACATTTCTGTGAATGGTGACAGCAATTGAAATGCCCAAGGGGTGGTATAGAAAATTTCTAATCAACACAGGACAAACTTCTTTGTGGTTATGCCTTTAGTTATTTCTTTAGTGTGCAGATGTATATGGAACTGCATGTTTGTGCACCAATTGGAAGATCTGGCAATAACTTCTTGGGGAGGAGTTAGGAACTATAATGGCAAAAAGTGCTGATTTTTCAGCTCATACTTGCATTTAATACTGTTTTGATAGGTGTCGCAGCATATTATGCACATACATTGATACACTATAGTCAGAATGTCTAAACTAAACAGAACTGGTTAATTATACGTTTTTGCCAGTAAGCATAGGTAAATAAGATCAAGCTAATGGATAACACAATTTTATTTATTTATTTATTTATTTATTTATTTATTTATTTATTTATTTATTTATTTAACTTATATGCCGCCCACCCTACCCAAAAGTCTCTGGGTAGCTTTCAATTAAAATTCAATTAAAATACAATAAAAGATAAAATGATTAAAATACAATTAAAATTGCCCTCAGGACCCACAGTTGATGTTATTTCAATTAAAAGCCTTCTGAAACAGGAAGGGTTTGACCTGGCGCCGAAATGTCATCAGCGTCGACGCCAGACGAATTTCAGTCGGGAGGGCATTCCATAGTCTGGGGGCAGCTACCAAAAAGGCCCTTTGTCTACAGGCCATCCCTCTTACCTCCTTGAGGGACGGCTCTTTCAAAAGGGCCCCCTGGCTAGATCTTAACTGCCGGGTAGGTTCATATGGAAGGAGGCGGTCCTTCAGGTATCCAGGGCCCAAGCCGTTTAGAGCTTTATATGTCAAAACAAGCACTTTGAATTGGGCCCGGGCAGCAACTGGTAACCAATGTAAATTAAACAGAATCGGCTTGATGTGTTCTCTAGTGGCCCCACCACTCACAAGCTGCGCAGCTCGATTCTGGACCAGTTGCAGTCGCTGGACCGTCTTCAAAGGCAGCCCCACATAGAGCGCATTGCAATAATCTATACGAGATGTTACCAGTGCGTGTGTAACTCTCATGAGACTCCGCTCATCCAGGTAGGGCCGTAGCTGGTACAATTTCCACAGCTGAAGGAAGGCGGCCCTGGCCACCGAGTCCACCTGGGCTTCCAGAGTTAGACTGGGGTCCAGGAGCACCCCCAGGCTGCGGACCCTGTCCCCTAGGGGGAGTGTAACCCCATTCAGGGCAGGGAAATGGCCCTCCAACCTGTCCGGAGAAGCACCCACTAACAGCACTTCTGTCTTGTCTGGATTGAGTTTCAATTTATTAACCCTCATCCAGTCCATTATCAGGTCCAGACACGATTAGTAGATTTTCTATACTCAGAAGTTTATTACTGTATTCACTTTCTGGTAGTAAAAAGTATTTTGTGAATATGAAACTGACCTTGGTCTCTTACTCTCTTGTTGTCCCATGATGCAATTACACAGCATATTCTTTCTCTCTCACTTCCCCACCCGGGTCCATTTCCTTATTGAGAAAGTGGCTAAGTTATGATGGGATATGGGAGGAGAATATTGTCAAATTACTAGTGGCCTGCATTGTTTCCTTTGCTGCAGTAATAAGATGGAATAGGGATATTAGAATTGAGGATTTGCAGGGACAGAGTAGTTTATGTTTGCTTGCTTACTTTGCTTGCAAACATTAACTATTTGTTAGCCTTTTACCTTTGCCTCTAAATAATTTTAGTTCCAACATTCTGAAATTAGAAGATTGTGGTGACAGAGCGGTGTTTTTGTTATACTTTTTTTGTTTCGGTCTTATTACTTCAAACTAAAAACAGATTTCAACAGTCTGCCAGCCATCTCTGGCCCTCAGGGAGCTCTTGCACTTGTCTAATTATTCCAAAGATGATGGGGGTGTTTTGGTGTCGTTCGGGACATACATTTTTGCTAGCAAATCTTTCCTGACCCAGCTTTCTTAACAAATCTTCAGCTATCTAAATAGAACATAAGAATGGGATTTTAGTTACACGAAGTGGCAACTTTTTCAACTTGTTTTAGCACGTAAGCAAAATTGACATTTGAAATGCTTTGTTTAATATATAGCATGAATTAATTTAAATGCAATCATATTCTGTTATTAATTTAGGATCTTATACCTTATAGCTTTAGCTCTCTTGTTTTTTAAGTCTGAAATTTTTATTTGTTTTCCCCTTTCGAATGGGTGGATAAGGGAGTGGATATAATCAGTTCACTATTTACTTTTAGCTCTCTTGGGAATAGGGTGTGTATTAATCTTAAAACAAGCATTTTAACGTATGGGAATGAAACGTCTACCTTAAGGGTATGACTGGTACTGCAAAACACATTATGATACTGCTCTGTTTGTGTGTATAATACGGGCAGAAATGTGGAATGTATTAATCGTTAATCTTTTGACTACATTTTTGGAACAATTTTCAGTCTTTAGAACGCCATTAGTATTGATGTAAACAAAATGTTAAGAAGTAAAAGAGTGGAAGATTCATTGCATTATGTCGGACTGTCTTTTGTTCCTTGTATGGAACAGGGGTGTGCAATTGTAGTCCTTCAGATGTTGTCAGCTTGCAGTTCCCAGCAGCCCTAGCCGGCAAACTAGCCCATGGTTAGGTATCATGGAAGTTGTAGTCACACAGTGTCTGAAGGGCTACAGTTGACCAGCACAGTATGGAATGTTTCATACCTTCTAGAAATAGGAAACAGATATTGATTTTTATTTAATAGGGTCTTACTTGAATATAACACAGGGAATTAGTCTTCTAAAATTTTATTTGACTTTATTAAACAGTACATGATTGATTGCTGTAAAGAAACTAGAGTACATGCGCTTACGTATGATTTGCCTTTTATATTTACTTTATGAGAAATATAATGGTTGAAAAGAGCCACTGGAGTAATTAATAAAAATTACTTGTTGTGAGTCTCAGAATTGTAGGTATTTACAGGTGAATAAAGGATAATTTAGTTTTGTTGCAAAAGATTATAGTAATAGAATTTGTGTGCACTTTTACACAAAAATTGTGTCAGCTTTACTAATACCTATTTCAGTTTCTTAGCCATCCTACCTCTAATTTAGATTTTGGGTTTAAAAAGCATATTATAAACACAATGTATAATATGTTAACTATATATGTGAAATTTTGGTCAGTATAGATTATCTGTATCAATATACAGACAGTGCTAAAACTAATATAACACATAGCAAATTCTGTGAGTTTTTACTTTAATTCTGTGGCCTCTTGGCCATTTACAGCGACCAGGTTAATTATTGTAATCTTGTCCCATATTTGTTCCTTATGTGCCCTTTTCCTTGAGTTGCCATATATTTTCCTGTTTTCATGTGCCTTTGGCAGCAACCTGATGTGCCTTTGGCAGCAACCTGATGTGTAGAAACTGAGCATGTAGTGTTTACTCTATGACAGAAAATGTGACTGTTTCTTAATTTCTGGGAGCTAGCGGCCCCTTCATGGATTGCTGCCTTGTCGTGGTGAAGGGGCTTGAGTAATTCAGAGAAGCTATGGGCGATGCCATACAGGGACACCCAAGACGGACAGGTCATAGTGGACAGTTCTGACCAAACATGATCCACCTGGAGCAGGAACTGGCAAGCCTCTCCAGTATCTTTGCCAAGAAAACCCCATGAACAAAAACAAAAGGCTAAAATATATGACGGTCAAAGATGGGACCCTCAGGTCGGAAGGCGTCCAACATGCTACTGAGGAAGAGCAGAGGACAAGGACAAGTAGCTCCAGAGCTAATGAAGTGGTTGGGCCAAAGCCAAAAGGACGCTCAGCTGTGGACGTGGCTGGAAGTGAAAGGAAAGTTTGATGCTGCAAAGAAAAATCCTGCATAGGAACCTGGAATGTAAGATCTATGAACCTTGGTAAGTTGGATGTGGTCAAACAGGAGATAGCAAGAATAAACATTGACATCCTGGGCATCAGTGAACTAAAATGGATGGGAATGGGTGAATTCAGTTCAGACGATTATCATATCTACTACTGTGGGCAAGAATCCCGTAGAAGTAACGGAGTAGCCCTCATAGTCAACAAAAGAGTGGGAAAAGCTGTCCTGGGATACATTCTCAAAAATGATAGAATGATCTCAATATGAATCCAAGGCAGACCTTTCAACATCACAATAATCCAAGTTTATGCACCAACCACCCATGCTGAAGAGGCTGAAATTGACCAATTCTATGAAGACGTATACAACACCTTCTAGAATTGACTCCAAAGAAAGATGTTCTTGTCATTATAGGGGATTAGAATGATGAAGTAAGGAGTCAAGAGATAAAAGGAAGAACAGGTAAGTTTGGCCTTGGAGTTCAAAATGAATCAGGGCAAAGGCTAATAGAGTTTTGTCAAGAGAACAAGCTGGTCATCACAGACACTCTTTTCCAACAACACAAGAGGTGACTCTACACATGGACATCACCAGATGGGCAATACTGAAATCAGATTATATTCTCTGCAGCAAAAAATGGAGAAGCTCTATAGAGTCAGCAAAAACAACACCTGGAGCTGATTGTGGCTCTGATCATCAGCTTCTCATAGCAAAATTCAAGCTTCAACTGAAGAGAGTAGGAAAAACCACTGGGCTACTCAGGTATAATCTAAACTAAATCCCTTAAGAATACACAGTGGAAGTAAAGAACAGATTTAAGGAACATGATTTGGTGGAAGAACTATGGATGGAGGCTTGTAACATTGTCCAGGAGGCAGCAACAAAAACCATCCCAAAGAAAAGGAAATGCAAGAAAGCAAACTGTCCAACGAGGCCTTATAAATAGCAGAGAAGAGAAGGGAAACAAAATGCAAGGGAGATAGGGAAAGTTAACAGAAAATTGAATGCAGACTTCCAAAGAATAGCAAGGAGAGACAAGAGGGCCTTCTTAAATGAACAGTGCAAAGAAACAGAGGAAAATAATAGAAAGAGGAAAAACCAGAGATCTGTTCAAGAAAATTAGAGATAGTAAAGGAACATTTTGTGCAAAGATGGACAAAGATAGTGTGATTGCTGATCTTGAGCCAGACATCTTGGAGAGTGAAGTCAAATGGGCCTTAGAAAGTATGGCTAACAACAAGGCCAGTGGAGGTGATGGCATTCCAGTCGAACTATTTAAAATCTTAAAAGATGACACTGTTAAGGTGCTACACTCAATATGCCAGCAAGTTTGGAAAACTCAGCAGTGGCCAGAAGACTGGGAAAGATCAGACTACATCCCAATCCCAAAGAAGGGCAGTGCCAAAGAATGTTCCAACTACCATACAATTGCACTCATTTCACACGCTAGCAAGGTTATCCTCAAAATCCTCCAAGGTAGGCTTCAGCAGTATGTGGACCGAGAACTCCCAGGAGTACAAGCTGGATTTCGAAAGGGCAGAGGAACTAGAGACCAAATTGCCAGCTTCCGCTGGATTATGGAGAAAGCTAGATTTCCAGAAAAATATCTACTTCTGCTTCATTGACTACGCAAAAGCCTTTGATTGTGTGGACCAAGCAAACTATGGCAAGTTCTTAAAGAAATGGGAGTGCCTTACTTATCTCCTGAGAAACCTATACTTGGGACAGGAAGCAACAGTTAGAACTGGATATGGAACAACTGATTGGTTCAAAATTGGGAAAAGAGTACAACAAGGCTGTATATTGTCCCCCAGCTTTTTAAACTTATATGCAGAATACATCATGCGAAAGGCTGGACTGGAGGAATCCCAAGCTGGAATCAAGATTGCTGGAAGAAATATCAACAACCTCAGATATGCAGATAATACCACTCTGATGGCAGAAAGTGAGGAGGAATTAAAGAACCTCTTAATGAGGGTGAAAGAGGAGAGCGCAAAAAAAAATGGTCTGAAGCTCAACATCAAAAAAATTAAGATCATGGCCACTGGTCCCATCACCTCCTGGCTAATAGAAGGGGAAGATATGGAGGCAGTGACAGATTTTACTTTCCTGGGCTCCATGATCACTGCAGATGGTGACAGCAGCCACGGAATTAAAAGACACCTGCTTCTTGGGAAGAAAGCAATGATAAACCTAGACAGCATCTTAAAAAGCAGAGACATCACCTTGCCAACAAAGGTCCACAAAGTCAAAGCTATGTTTTTCCAGTAGTGATGTATGGAAGTGAGAGTGGGACCATAAAGAAGGCTGACTGCCGAAGAATTGATGTTTTTGAATTGTGGCTCTTGGGAACCCCCTGGACTGCAAGGAGAACAAACCTATCCATTCTAAAGGAAATCAACCCTGAGTGCTCACTGGAAGGACAGATCCTGGAGCTGAGGCTCCAATACTTTGGCCATCTCATGAGACGAGAAGACTCCCTGGAAAAGACCTTGATGTTGGGAAAGTGTGAAGGCAAGAGGAGAAGGGGACGACAGAGGACGAAATGGATGGGCATTGTCATTGATGCTATGAACATGAATCTGACCAAACTCCGAGAGGCAGTGGAAGTCAGGAGGGCCTGGTGTGCTCTGGTCCATGGGGTCACGAAGAGTTGGACACGAGTAAACAACAACAAAAGCTGCATTAAGGAGGAGCATACAGAACTAAAAGGAGCAGTAGACTACTTCTGAGTATTCTGTAACACGAAAATGCTGGAAAAGGTATCCATGAGTCAGAACTGGCTTGATGGTATGCAGTTAATTAATTAAACTATCTATATGAAGCCTTGTCACATCATTTCTTAAGGAATTAACTTGGCTCTCTGCATGCATTAATTGGAGTCAGTGATTTTAAACCCTAAATAGCTTGGGTCTGAATAACCAAAAGAGAGCCTTACCTTTTCTCATGTCACCCATCTTTCATTAACAGGAGGCTCTTCTCTGAGTACTGTCACTGAGAAAAATAAATTATGTGGTTTTAAAAATACATGGTTGGGCCCTGTCTTTGGAATGCCCTTCTGAGGGAGACATGATTTGTGTCAGACTTGCTCTCTGTTCAATATGAAGCCAAAATGGAAGAAAAATTATTCCTTTCAGCTGTTTGTATGTGTTGGGATAATAGCAATCTTGCATGGACTGGGTTTCAGTGAGAGGGAGAAACTTTCAAAAACCAAGTTATTAACTTCTGCCACTAACCAATTAGCAAAGTTCTTTTTCTTGCTTCTGGCTTGCCCATCCTTTCTTCCTGTTTACTTTCCTTCCATTATTTGTTTGTTCTCTCTCCCTCTTTTTCACTGAGTTCCGACTAAAGTATACACACACTAAGTCTCCCATGTGGTTTTTTTCTTTTTCCTCTCTTTTATACTTCTGACTGTAACTGAAGATCGCAACTGTAGGTGAAGATACTTTTTCTACTTAAGATGCTTTAAAGGTGATTTTTATTATGTTGTGTTGAGGGTAGATACTGATAACTTCGACTAATCTCTCACACACATTTTTTGCTTCTGTTGCTTTTTTATGATATACTTAGTTTTTTTACCATATACTCTGCTAACTAAAAAAAAAAGAGAGAGAGAGAGAGGGACCGCCAAATTCCAATAACAACATCCAGTGTTACATAACTACAAGCAGGTTTCCTTTCTGCTCCTCACATCTGCTTCAGATAGTTGTGGCCTCCAGTGAAGTCTTAGAGGGAACATATTGCAGAGAGGAGGGGAGAACAGAATAGTTCTATTGCTGAAGGGAATATGGTTCGATGGGCTGAATCCAATGTAATGAAGAGAAAGGCTACACTGGCTAATGGTATGGAATCTGCTGCAGAAGTAGAATGGATGAATTTAAACCTTTAAAAATTAATTACATGACATAAAGGCCAGTGTGAATCAGCCTGGCCCTTCTTGCTTCAGTTGCAGAAGTTCTGGGAGCTTCTACTTTTTTTTAAGCTGGAGTGATTCAAATTGTGTTTTCTCCATCTGATCAGTTGTTTTCTTCTCCAAAAGGTGGGGGGCATGACTTTGAGTGGTATTCTGAGTTACTGTGGTGGGCACAATGTTTTGGACGGTGAGAACACCCACCCCACCATCTTTCTCCCTAGTCACCCTGAAGAATTTTTTATATACTGTTGAGTTAGCACTATATCATCTTATCACTCTATTGATACAGTGGACTTCTGCATGGACCAAAAAAGAGAGAGATAAAAATCAATAAGAAATGGAAATAACCCTGACAAATTATAGCAGATTACTACCAGTATGTTTCCATTTCTTCTGTGAATGTGTTTATACATTGTGCAGAACTTTGGACGACTGCCCCTTTTTCCTAACACTATGCAACACTTTAACCAATCCATTGGCTTTATATTGAATCATAAAAGGAGAACCAGGGAATGGCGGAAGGTAGGATCAAAGGAATGGGGGCTTTGTTGCAGATCAAACCACATAGGATTGAGGGGCCAGTGTGGTCAGTGGCTCCATGGTCTCTGTGCGATCACTTAATCCAAAGAAAAGTGTAAAATAGGTTGCAATGTAGTTGCAGCCCCAGTAGCTTTTAATTCAGGTAAACCCATTAAATGTGAATGTTTTACAATAGTGATTATTCAGATAAAATGTCTATAAATTTTCATTATATCTTGGAAATATGAGTTGGATTATTCCAGTTTTCAGGTGTCTTAGCAATAGTTTTGAGCCTCTTCCTACAATATCTTCTCTGATGTTTTGTTCTTGCTCTTTTTAAAGAGAATCGTTGCAGTCCGGAATTCATGGTGCATCAAACAATAATGAACAAGTGTGCCTACACAATGGAAGGGAAACATATTTTGGATAACATCCTCACTTCCAGCCATCTAAGAACCTGTCAGAAATGGTAAGTTAAATTTGAATCTTGTATTTTATAAAAGTAATTTTGGAAAGTGTCTTTAAAACATTAGGAAAGAAAATTATCACGAATAAACATGGTTGCGGTGGCCATGGCCATTGTTAACTAATCTTCTGTGGTGGTGGCAGAAAAGGTACTACTTTTTATTTCAAAAGAAAACAAGGTGAGCACTGTCTCTGCACTTCATTTGAAAGTGGCATTGTATTTCTGGAAGCCTTCTAGGAGTGCATTTCTACTTGTAAACACATTCCAGTTGGTAGATTTTTTTTTGTCACAACAGACCTGCTACAGTGACAAACTTTGCAGTGGGGGACACCCACTTTGCAGTGGGTGGACTTGCATGGTGTCAGAAATTTCCTGTCACTAGTATAAGAGATGCAAGTTGACAGAGGTGTGTGCGTGTTTGTTTGCGGTGGGAACAAGAGGATAACATATTGATTCTTATGTTTAGTCCATTACCAAAACAAGCAGTGGGATAAAAATGCAATGTAATAGCTATGCAAAGAGAAAAAAATCCAGTTTTAAATGATGTTGGATCCCCAAATCTTGTTTTAAAAAGTGGTGCCCATTGCTGGAATGTGAAACCTGTGTTTGGGTTTACAGCAGCATGCCTCTGAGCATGTGCAGAAATCATTTTCCCTTACTAATTTACTCAGTCCTTATGCTTGTAATGATGAACAGGTCCTCTGTGTCAAGAGGCACATTTTGGAGAAATATCTATGTTCATATGATTAAATTTGAACTATTATGAAAAAGGAAAGTTGATATCCAGATTTATACAGTACAAAAAAGAAGTGTATATGCAAAGCGTTTTCAATCCATGCTGTAACTGGAGATTTTCCTCCAGTCTAGATTTCCACTGGTGACTGTAATAGGTATTGCTGTCTACTGTAGTGTGTGGCTTGACCTGTTCCAATTAATTAACTCAAATAATTTCCCTAGGATCGTGCTCTTGCTCTTTTTGGCTTTGAACACCTTGTAGGCTGATGCAGGATGGAGAACTGGACTGAGTAATGCTCTGGTCCTTTTCTAATTGCTAAACAGCCAGTGAGAATAAATTATAGGGCTTGAAACCTGACAGTGCTTGACCCTAAAAACGATACAATGTTTGCGGCCACTATCATATTTCAGAAGTTTCAAATTCAGATCTGGATGCAGATGCCATGTAGAAGTTGGGTAGAAACCAGAGACCAAGCTTTTCTTAAGTGAGGTTCCCCAAGGTTCCTGGTCCTTCCCCAGTGCCCTTTTTCTTTTGGGAAGTGAACTTTATTGTAATCATTCTTAATGAGAAAATGCACACATCTATATTTTCTTGAAGATGCTGGCCTGGAGTTTGAATCTCCACTGTGCCTCCCAGCAGAGGGTCAGTTGAGATCCCCCACAGCACATGTTCCAGGATGCTATCAGAAGGTGGGACTTGTACGTTGCATCTGAGTACTTCGGATCTAGAACATCCTGGGAAGGTTGCCTTAATCTGGAATCAGCTTCATGGCACATTATTATTATTAAATTAAAGGCAATTTAAGTCATGATATAAATCAGCAAGAAACAGGGTATATTCATGTAATTAGTACTATATCTGTAACTTCAATTTTTGTATGTGATACATATGTGTTTCAATATTTCATATATTGCTTGAGCAACAGCAGACATTATAATGCCATTGTACAAAACGCTGGTAAGGCCGCACCTGGAGTATTGCATACAGTTCTGGTCTCCGCACCTCAAAACAGGCATAGTGGAACTGGAAAAGGTGCAGAAGAGAGCGACTAAAATGAATACTGAGCTGGGGCACCTCCATTATTAGGAAAGGCTACGGTGTTTGGGGCTCTTTAGTCTAGAGAAAAGGCAGCTGGTGGGGGGGGACATGATTGAGACGGAAGAAATTATGTAGGGGATGGATAAAGCGGATAGAGGGAAGCTCTTTTCCCTCTCGTGCAATACCAAAACTGGGGGCATCCACTCAATTGAGTGTTGGGTGATTGAGAGCAGACAAAAGAAACCTTTCTTTACCCAGTGTGTTGTTAGTCTGTGGAACACCTTGCCACATGATGTGGTGATGGCATCTGGCCTAGATGCCTTTAAAAGGGAATTGGACAGATTCCTGGAGGAAAAGTCCATCTCAGGTTACAAACCATGAGGTGGATGTATAATCTCCAGGCTTAGAAGGAAGATACCTCCAAATGCAGGGGAGGGGTATCAGGAGACAGGTATCTAGTTGTCTCTTGTGCTCCTTAGAGGCATCTGGTGGGGCCACTGTGAGATACAAGAAGCTGGACTAGATGGGCCCTTAGCCTGATCCAGCATGGCTCTTCTTACGTTCTTAATTACATTGATTGCTTTAGTCACTGCTCCTTAAGTGACTAAAGGCTATAAAGAAAATTAATTAACACTGTTCCATTCTTATAAGCAGGGTTTGGCTAACTAAGTCACTGGGTATATTAAAAAGGCATACTGAGACCCAAGGAACCTTACAAGCAGGATATGTGTGAAATAGCATTTCTTTGTTCATGTTCCTCTGATCTGCAGAGACATTTTGTCTGGCACTTTTAGAGGTAATAGTATTTATAGCCAATAATATGCTGATCAGTAGCCATTGATATTCTGATCCACCATGAATTTGTCTAATATGCTTTGAAAGGCACCTAACAGTCATCACCACAATTACTTTTGTGGATCACAGCTCCTAGAATCCTCCAGCCAATGAGCTATAGGAGTGTGGGACTTGTAGTCCAGAAAACTAAAAGCATTTACTGTATTATAGTATTGAATCTGTGCTCCAAACATGTGCTCCTGAGAATTGCAGGGGTGACTTGTTATTTACTGGCAGGGAGCAAGTGAATGATATGTCATTAGTCTTCCATGTGTGTGGAAAGCAATAGGATTTCAGCCATTGATTATGTCCTGTATGAAGAAGTACTACTTTTTATAGGTCCTGAATCTCCCTTCAGTCAATTAATTTGGATGACTCTGAACTCTAAAATTATTAGCAAAACAACTTTTTGCTATCCATTTTCACTACACTTCAGTTTTATACTCCATCATCATATGTTCCTTTATTGTTTTTTTTCTAAGCTAGAAGGCCCCAAATGTGGCAGCCTTTCCTCATAAATGGAGTTTATTTTGTTTGCCTTTTTCTGCACTCCTTTCAGCTCTAATGAAAATTATACACAGTATTCCAAATATGGTCCTTTTGTCAGCATGGAATGACGCAGTTTTGTTTCCAGTTCCTCTTAGCAGTTACAGTATGTGAAAAGAAGAGAAGTGCTCTTATGGATGAGTAACAAAATTGTCTTCTAATGGTGTCCAGTACAGGTTTTGCCTTTTTTTATAGCAGCTATGCACTTCAATGTTTATAGTGAGCTATCTATCACAACCTCAGGACCTCTTTCTTTGTCATTCACTCTCAACTCAGTTCTATCAATGTATCTGTGAAATTACAAACATTGTGCTCCAGTATACGTTACTTTCCCTTATTAAACTGAAGAGCATTTGCTATTTGAATGCTTATTCCCCCAGTTTGGAAAGTTCTTTCTGGAGTGCTTTGCATTTCCTCTTTAAAAGCCTCTCTGAATAATGTGATGTTGTCTGCAAACCTGTCCCATATCACTGTTCACTTCTGACTCCACATCACTTGTAAATAAGTTAGAAAGCAGTCCCAATACAAATCCTCTTGTGATCCCTTTGGTTTGCTTCCCTCCATTGAGAAAATTCATAATTTATTTTGACTTTCTTTCTTTCTTTCTTTCTTTCTTTCTTTCTTTCTTTCTTTCTTTCTTTCTTTCTTTCTTTCTTTCTTTCTTTCTTTCTTTCTTTCTTTCAAGTAGTTGCCTATCCATAAGAATGCTGTTCCTTTTTTCTCATGACTGCTGAGCTTGCTCAGGAGTCTTTCATGAAATGCTGTCAAAAGCTTTTTGAAATGCCTACAGTATTCCTATTTGGCAATTCCACTGGAAAGGTTGAAGGGCTGAAATCATGGGGAGCGGGGTGGTGGTGGTGTAAGAACATGAACATATGCTTCAGCGCCTACTACAAAATAAAGTAGATCTTCATGCATTCAGTACAACAGTCTATAGAGGGCCAGAGGCACTTTCAGCAGTACTCAGGTAAATGTGCTTACAGTGATCAAGAGCCCTTCTTATCAAGGCTGTCCCTCACAAGAGCTCTGTAAGTGCATTCTGTTTAACATGCTTACAGTTACCTCTGCACATTTTTGCACCGAACACACAAGGGTCTGCTTTATTTATGGTTAGGGTGGGGACAAGAATATGGTGTTTACATCCATCGCAGTGTCCCTTATCACCCATTTAGTCCTTCATAATTTCACTCATAACACCAAATAAACAAAACAAGACAAGACAAAAACATGTCCCACCTTAAGGACTAAAATAAACAAAACAAGACAAAACATGCGGTACCTTAAGGACTATTATATTTTAATGTGAGCTTTTGTGGACATTATCCACGAAAGCCCCCATTAAAATATAATAGTCGTTAAGGTGCCACATGTTTTTGTTTTGTTTTGTTTCTTTGGATTTTGCCTGATATGCTTGCACAGACTAACACAGCTATCTTTTCTAAAACACCAAATAAGGTTAACATCTTCTTACTCACCCTGTCCATGTGTTTGTTGAGTCTTAAAAAACACTTAAAAATTATTGAGACATGACTTATTTTGCACAAGCCACCTTGATTCTTTTTGCAGCAGGATCTATTGTTCCACATTGGAACTGCTCGGTGAACAATGATAATGGAAAGACTTGCAGGCAACACCAGATTATTCAGGGAGGCTTAAAAAAGGGATTACAAAAAGCCCTTTAATAACACTTTTCTCCATTTTACAGAGAAATGATTCCAAACCTTATGATTATGATTTTGTTTTTGCATTTATTTGAATTCTTTTTTAAAATGAGGTTATATTCTCCACTCTCCAGTTTTACTGCAGAGGCTTCTCCTTGTGGCCCCTTGAATATCCCAGAATTTTTTTAAAAACTGTGGTTACAGTTTGCTGCCAAAATTCAGTGGAAGTTTTTTAAATCTAAAGAGCCTAAGTAAAGACAGTAAGCAAACTTCTTTGTCAATGTTAATTTGAACAGGGAACCTTCCATCCTCTTTCCTGGTGTTTTTCCAGACTTTCTTGATTGTAAATTGCAGGAGATTCAGAGGCTGACTACATACGGTTGTTTAACCAACTGTTTGGAGCACTGCATGGACAGGCTGGTGTGCTCTTAAAGATAGCAATCAGACAATGTTAGGGTGCACAAACAAGCCCACTCACAGAGCTTTCCCACTTGCACTTTTCTGTCTTCTTGCTCAGTGGCTTCTATTTTCCAGCGATCACATGCATTGGAAGGGATCCAAACCACAGTATTCCTAATTGTACTTTTCTAGCTTTTGTCAAAGTGTTCCTACTTTTCTAGTGTAGGTAGGATTGCTTTGGTTTGGATCGCTTCCAACATGTGCAGTTGCTGGACCCGATCCAAAGCAAGAAAATTGTGGTTTTGGCTGCAGGCAATTTCTCAACTGGCCCTTTAAGAAAAGGCAAAAAAAGTTTTTAAAATATTTATGACTGATACACCACATCAGCAATAGTTTGTATTCAGGCTGTATATATATATAACTTCCTCTTCCCTTTGTTGAGCAGGGGAAGTAATTAATTTGCCAATATTCTGAAGCAGCTCATTTATTATCATTTCACAATATTGGCAGAAGCTATTTCTGTGTGAATGATCAGGCTTGATTAGATCATTCTAATCAAATCTGTTTCTTAGTGGCCCACAATAGCTCACTCCCTACAGATAGTGTACCCATACTGTCAATCTTTTGTTATTTAATTGTTAACTTTTATTTAAAACCTAATGTTTGGTGGACTCTTAACCAAATAGCCCACAAAATGCTGGATTTGCTGCTGCTGTCCTATGCTACTCAGTGCTGCCTTGAACTGCTAGATAGCTCGGTAGTTAGACATCTGGCTACGGAACCTGAGGTTGAAAGTTTGATTCCCCACTCTGCCTCTTTGATGGGATGGATTCAATGATCCATAAGGCCCTTTTCAGCTAAGCAGTTCTAAGATTATAATATTATTATTAGAGTAAGACTGAATAAATACTTTAAAAAAGATAGATATTACTGAATTAATTTTGTTTAATGAATTAGCCTGAAAAATAAATTGGATTTTCACATAATGAGTAACGCTTTATGTCTATTTCATAAACTTCTAAAATTCAAAAAGCTTTTATTCATCATGCATTACTCATAATGTATTAAGTGTGTGGGTTTATATTTTCATTTGGGAATCCAAATACCTGACAGGCTCAGCAAAATTAATTTTATATAAATAATAATGTTCAGTGACATACGTAAAAGATATCATTGCATGTTACTTCAAATATTTTTATCAGTTCTGCATATATTACCTATCTATATTAAATACATATATTGTATATATATTTCCATATACTTACTTATATTTACATATTGTGTATTTTGTTTATATTATATACTGCTGTAATTGGTTTGTACATCTTTTTTTAGATTTAATTAAAGTGCTGAAATACTATAAACAATTTTTAGAAATAGAAATAGTTAATTGCTTTTGTGATTGGGTTTTTTTCAAAGTTGTGGCAGTTCCTCTGTTTTGGCAGGAAAAAAAGACTGAGATCTTCACTCTCAACTTCAACTTTATTAACTTGTGGTGTTTCAACCATAATTCCAATGGGATCAAAACATGATAAATCAGGCAACTGTCCATAACTAGATGTTGATAACTGTTGTTGTAGGCGGTGATGATTCATTGTGGGGCTGGACCAAACCGCTCGCGATCCGTGATTTTCCATAGAGGGGCACTCTGTACCGCGCAAATGGTGCCACAACACGGGTGACGAGCCCAGCCCCCTTCCTTCGGTGGGTTGTTGTAGGATTGATCCGGGGGTATCACTCTCCTTCCATGCTCCTGTCCCTGTGGAAAGACAATTACTGTCCATTCCTGTGTCTCAACGGTAGTTTCGCCTTCTGTCTTAGTTTCCGGGTCTGGCAGCAATCCCCCGGCTTTTAGGTTTGAAAAGTCCTTTAGAAGATCGCACGTTCTTTCATATTCCAAATTACTTTCTCCCTTCTCCTTCTCTTCTCCACTCTCCCTTCCTTCATTCTCTTGTCTGCTCTTGAATCCCCTCTCCCCTTGATCCTTTATACCTTCCTCCCATACTGACAGTTTCAGCTCCTCCCCTTTCCCTCCTTCTCCTTCTTCCACCAGACAAACCTCTATCTTCCTAGTTTCCTCTACTAAGGTTTCTTTCATCATCTCTATTTCACCCCTAGTGATTCCTTTTTCCTCTTCTGATGGTTCTATCAGTGAGGACGGCTCACTTACTTCCTGCTTTCCTTCACAGCTTTTTTTGTCCACACTTTTTTTTCACTTTGTGCCCTTTTGGGAATACAGCCCTAAAGTAGCTGACAAGATCGAAATGCAGGTCTCAGCTCTGCTGAAGTTGCTAACTCCTGCCATAGACTGATATCATCTGGACCTGATAATTGATTTGTTTTCAATTTATGGGTAAGTTCAAATTTCATTTCTCTTCATCCCCTTTTGCCTCAGTTCCTTAGACCCCTTCCCTTCGTTAACTTGTCAGTACTAGTAAAGAGATGAAAAGGATCAATTTACCAGGGCTTGAACATTTTTAGAATGTCTCACCAATCAGTCAAAAATTTCACCAGTCAGCATGACCAGACTATAGCCTTGCAATTTATGTTTAAACATAAATGTAAATTTAAACTAGGCACTTTCTACATAACAATGCGTACAAGCCCAAAATAAATATACCCTCAGACTTGGGTTGCTCTATTACCTGTGTGCCTGTGGGGGTCATGAAGCTTGTATTTTGAATGCCTTTCTTTTGAATGTCTCCAGCAAAAACAAAACTGAAAGCAAAAGTGCCCAGCCTCTTAAGGAGCCAGGTGGTTTGGTTGAAATTGGCAGCAGGGAATCTCCATATTCTTCAGCATGGGACTACTCTACATTCTTCTGCAGATCTATATGTCTATGTGCTGCTTGAACTCCCTTCTCCTGAGAGAGGGCTGTTTTTCCTTTTGCGATAGGAAGGGGTAGGGGAGAACTGCATGATCAGAGAGAGAAAGAGAGAGAGAGAGAGAGACGGACTGAAGGAGGGAGGGAGCTGTGGCTTGTCAAGCAGTGTTTTTTCACTTGTCACGGCGAGGGGGTTGAGCAACTCAGAGAAGCTATGGGCTATGACGTGCAGGGCCACCCAAGGCGGACAGGTCATAGTGGAGAGTTCTGACTAAACGCAATCCACCTGGAGTAGGAACCGGCAACTCCACTCCAGTATCTTTGCCAAGAATGCCCCATGATCAGAAACAAAAGGCTAAAAGATATGACGCTGGAAGATGAGCGCCTCAGGTCGGAAGGCATCGAACATACTACTGAGGAAGAGCGGAGGACAAGTACAAGTAGCTCCAGAGCTAATGAAGTGGTTGGGCCAAAGCCGAAAGGACGCTCAGCTGTGGACGTGCCTGGAAGTGAAAGGAAAGTCCGATGTTGCAAAGAAAAATATTGCATAGGAACCTGGAATGTAAGATCTATGAACCTTGGTAAGCTGGAAGTGGTCAAACAGGAGATGGCAAGAATAAACATTGACATCCTGGGCATCAGTGAACTAAAATGGACAGGAATGGGCGAATTCAGCTCAGATGATTATCATATCTACTATTGTGGGCAAGAATCCCATAGAAAGAATGGAGTAGCCCTCATAGTCAACAAGAGTGGGTAAAGCTGTAATGGGATACAATCTCAAAAATGATAGAATGATGTCAATATGAATCCAAGGCAGACCTTTCAACATCACAATAATCCAAGTTTATGCACCAACCTCCATTGCTGAGGAGACTGAAATTGAACAATTTTTTGAAGATTTACAACACCTTCTAGAACTGACACCAAAGAAAGATGTTCTTCTCATTCTAGGGGACTGGAATGCCAAAGTAGGGAGTCAAGAGATAAAAGGAACAACAGGGAAGTTTGGCCTTGGAGTTCAAAATGAAGCAGGGCAAAGGCTAATAGAGTTTTGCCAAGAGAACAAGCTGGTCACCACAAACACTCTTTTCCAACAACACAAGAGGTGACTCTACACATGGAAATCACCAGATGGGCAATATCGAAATCATATTGATTATATTCTCTGCAGCCAAAGATGGAGAAGCTCTCTACAGTCAGCAAAAACAAGACCTGGAGCTGATTGTGGCTCTGATCATCAGCTTCTCATAGCAAAATTCAAGCTTAAACTGAAGAGAGTAGGAAAAACCACTGGGCTACTCAGGTATAATCTAAATCAAATCCCTCATGAATACACAGTGGGAGTGAAGAACAGATTTAAGGAACTCGATTTGGTGGACATAGTGCCTGAAGAACTTTGGATAGAGGCTCGTAACATTGTACAGGAGGCAGCAACAAAAACCATCCCAAAGAAAAGGAAATGCAAGAAAGCAAAGTGGCTGTCCAACGAGGCCTTAGAAATAGCAGAGAGGAGAAGGGAAGCAAAATACAAGGGAGATAGGGAAAGTTACAGAAAATTGAATGCAGACTTCCAAAGAATAGCAAGGAGAGACAAGAGAGCCTTCTTAAATGGACAATGCAAAGAAATAGAGGAAAATAACAGAAAAGAAAAAAACAGAGATCTGTTCAGGAAAATTGGAGATATCAGAGGAACCTTTGGTGCAAGGATGGACATGATAAAGGACAAAAATGGAAGGGACCTCACAGAAGCAGAAGACATCAAGAAGAGGTGGCAAGAATACACAGAGGAATTATATCAGAAAGATTTGGATATACCGGACAACCCAGGCAATGTAGTTGCTGACCTAGAGCCAGACATCCTGGAGAGTGAAGTCAAGTGGGCCTTAGAAAGCCTGGCTAACAACAAGGCCAGTGGAGGTGATGGCATTTCAGTTGAACTATTTAAAATCTTAAAAGATGATGCTGTTAAGGTGCTACATTCAATATGCCAGCAAGTTTGGAATACTCAACAGTGGCCAGAGGACTGGAAAAGATCAGTCTACATCCCAATACCAAAGAAGGGAAGTGCCAAGGAATGCTCCAACTACCGCACAATTGCACTCATTTCACACGCTAGCAAGGTTATGCTCAAAATCCTCCAAGGTAGGCTTCAGCAGTATGTGGACCATGAACTCCCAGAAGTACAAGCTGGATTTCGAAGAGGCAGAGGCACTCGAGACCAAATTGCTAACTTGCGCTGGATTATGGAGAAAGCCAGAGAGTTCCAGAAAAACATCTACTTCTGCTTCATTGATTATGCAAAGGCCTTTGACTGTGTGGACCACAGCAAACTATGGCAAGTCCTTAAAGAAATGGGCGTGCCTGACCACCTTATCCATCTCCTGAGAAACCCATATGTGGGACAGGAAGCAACAGTTAGAACTGGATATGGAACAACTGATTGGTTCAAAATTGGGAAAGGAGTACGACAAGGCTGTATATTGTCTCCCTGCTTATTTAACTTATATGCAGAGTACATCATGCGGAAGGCTGGACTGGAGGAATCCCAAACTGGAATTAAGACTGCCAGAAGAAATATCAACAACCTCCGATATGCAGATGATACCACACTGACGGGAGAAAGCGAGGAGGAACTAAAGAACCTTGTAATGAGGGTGAAAGAGGAGAGTGCAAAAAATGGTCTTAAACTCAACATCAAAAAAACTAAGATCATGGCTACTGGTCCCATCTCATCCTGGCAAATAGAAGGGGAAGATATGGAGGCAGTGACAGATTTTACCTTCTTGGGCTCCATAATCACTGCAGATGGAGACAGCAGCCACGAAATTAAAAGACGCCTGCTTCTTGGGAGGAAAGCGATGACAAACATTGACAGCATCTTAAAAAGCAGAGATATCACCTTGCCAACAAAAGTCCGAATAGTCAAAGCTATGGTTTTTCCTGTCGTGATGTATGGAAGTGAGAGCTGGACCATAAAGAAAGCTGACCGCCGAAGAATTGATGCCTTTGAATTGTGGTGCTGGAGGAGACTCTTGGGAGTCCCCTGGACTGCAAGGAGAACAAACCTATCAATTCTAAAGGAAATCAACCCTGAGTGCTCACTGGAAGGACAGATCCTGAAGCTGAGGCTCCAGTACTTTGGCCATCTCATGAGAAGAGAGGACTCCCTGGAAAAGACATTAATGTAGAGAAAGTGTGAAGGCAGGAGGAGAAGGGGATGACAGAGGATGAGATGGTTGGACAGTGTTACCGAAGCAACCAACATGAATCTGACACAACTCTGGGAGGCAGTAGAAGATAGGAGGGCCTGGCGTGCTCTGGGTCATGGGGTCACGAAGAGTTGGACACGACTAAATGACTAAACGACGACAGATGAGTGGACGAGTTGATTTTTCAAGCCCTGTCCATTTACTTTCTTAGCAATGTACTTATCCACTTTTAATATTCTTTTAATTTTATCATCCATAAGATAACATTTGGTTAGAGTCCTTCACTAAAGACAATAAAGTCCCTGAAATCTGACCTCCTTCATTTAATCTTTCAGCTTCCTTTTTACAATTTCCATCATTTTCTCAGTTTCCTCCTACTGAAGTTAAATGCTACTGTAGTGAACCTCCTTAACACTTTTCCACCTACAAATAGAATTTGATGGTGTTAAGGTCACTATTTCTCATTGATTGAATTGCACTTGCATCTTGGGCAGTACCATCTACATCCTGGGTTACCTTCTCTTCGCTTTGTTTTCTCACTTACTATTTTAGGGTAGAGTCATTTAAGACACCACATTTTACCGCTTCTTCAGTGCCAGAACACACATCTCTCCAGTTGTGATAAAGGTGATTGTAGTTTCCTGTTACTAAAATGATACCACAGTCATTTGGTGTTGTCTAAGAATGTGTGCTGAGGGATGTGGTGGTGCTGCAGGTTAAACCTCAGAAGGTTCTGTGCTGCAAGGTCAGAAAACCTACAGTCGTAAGATCGAATCCACGTGTCGGAGTGAGCGCCCGTCGCTTGTCCCAGCTCCTGCCAACCTAGCAGTTCAAAAGCATGCAAATGCGAATAGATATATAGGTACCACCTTGGTGGGAAGGTAACAGCGTTTGGTGTCTAGTGGCGCTGGCCACGAGACCACAGAAGATTGTCTTCAGACAAACGCTGGCTCTACGGCATGGAAACGGGGATGAGCACCGCGCCCTAGAGTTGGACACAACTGGTCTAAATGTCAAGGGGAACCTTTATCTAAGAATGTGTGCATTTATCTCGCATTCTAACGAGTGGAAAGGCAGTCGAAACCTGGGTCTGAAAAATGCTCAAATCTTGCATTTGGCTTTTACCAACTACAGAAATCAGCTACTAAAAAACTCTTTCAAATTGACTTTGGTGTTTGGGCTGAAATAGGGCCCAAAGTAGATCATACAATAAGCATGTCTTTAGTTTTATGAGTGGCCATCAGGAGGTAATTACAGCCTTTATTCACAAGTCTGATTTCTCAGGTACAGAACTTTGAAAGAACAACATGCTTGGGCATAAAATGCTGTAATAGCAGGAAATAATGCATTTAATGTATAATTTTATTCTGGATTTCTTATCTTTCCAGCAGAGTTTGCATTCATGACTGTATTTCAGCTACTTTCTGTTGTGACCAACAGGTTTATATTTTCTCTTAAAACCAAGCAGTCCAAATCTTCTGCCTTAGCTCAGAGGTTCTAGCATTAGCAAACAAACATCATTTTTGTTTTCTTTTCAAGTGTGTACCTTTTGTAATAATAATTGCATGCTGTCAAGTTGATTTTGACTTATGGTGACTCCTTCCAGGGTTTTCCAGGTAGGGAATACTCAGAAGTGGCTACCATTACATTTTTCGGGGGACATTCTTGGACTGTGTACCTTGTCCAAGGCTACACAGCCTGGCTGGTCTCCCAGGAGGCACAGTGGGGAATTGAACTCCCAACCTCTGGCTCCACAGCCAGATATCAAAGCCACTGAGCTATCCAGCTAGATGTACTTTTTATGCTGTAGCTCATTTATTTATTACACAATATTATAATAGCCCTGGGACTTCTGTCTGTTGTATTATGTGCTTGTGATCTATTTCTATTCCACCCCTATTCAGGGAATGGGCAACATTTTGACTTTCATTCCCTGTGGATGATTCAACCTGAAATGGATGCTTTCTAGCTCCCATTTGCTTTTACCTAAGATGGAGTTTAAATGCTGCTTTTCTGCTTTTTTCTTTTCTTTTTCTTTTTAATGTTAAGTGCAAATAGTCTGAAGTCTTGGCTCAAGTGAAGTCTGCCCCATCTGTAGAAATTGGGCTTCTCCCAAAACAGTCCCAGTACCTAACAAATTTAAACCTTCCCTTTCTGTATTGCTGTCTCATCTGTATAATGAGGGTCTTCAGTTTTACCAGTCTAGCCATCCCCACATGTAGAATAGCCAGCATTTCAGACAACATTATCTAGGAAATCCTTATGTTTAACCTTGTATGTAACAACCTAAATTTGCTTTCCAAGACTTCACAATTACACATTCCCAAGTTGCTACTGCTGATGCACAACACCAGCAGTTACTCTGTCCCAGCTCTATCTCCTGGGCTATCTAGATAATATGTGGTATCTGTAACCTTTGTACCAGGCAGTTCAGCACACTTTCTATGTACCTATTATAAACTCAGCTGTTTATGACTCTTATTATTGGATCCTCCACTATCATCGACTTTTCCAGGTGTCTTTAGCACAAGAGAACATCTATTCTTCCTGTTAATGAACCACTTTAAAAGTATTCTTTCCTTCTTCATCAGAGTGACACCCCCTTTATTTCATCAAGATCCTCATATTCTGTGACTGCAAGAATTTTTCATCCTTCCATAGTTAGTTAGTTAGTTAGTTAGTTAGTTAGTCAGTCAGTCAGTCAGTCAGTCAGTCAGTCAGTCAGTTAGTTAATTAGTTAGTACTTCTAGATGGATTTTTTTTTGGCTTTTTACTAACATCTATGCCAGTTTGAGATGTAACAGCATGGGCTTCTATATGTCTACTCAGAAAGAAGCTTTATTTGGGTAAGTGGATTTTACTTTTCTTCTAATGTGCAGTGGATGCTTATTTTTTCTTTCGAGAGTGAGTGTGAAAGAGACATTTATTTGTTAGAAAATTATGGGTATGGGTTCAGCATGTTTGTAATAAGTTCTAATTGTAATTAGTTTTTTTAAACAAAAAATTACCCAAAATAAGTAAGGTTTAAATCATATTTCTTTTAAAAAAAACATTTTAAAATCTGCATTTACCTTTCTACATAAACTACTGCTCATGTACTGAAATGTTCCAGGATTCTCACTTAGGGACACATCAATGTTGTCATTTTCATAACTCTAATCACAAAAAACTCAGGGAGATAAGTGTAGAGTTTTGTGCATTCAGATATTTTCAAAATATAAAGACAGCTGTTGCACAAAAACTCCCTGTACCTGTTTATCTGAAATGTGAGAAGAGACAATTATGTCTGCATATTTCATCCTCTTGTGCTGAGAATTTCCAAAGTTATCTAAAGTTAGTTCCAGCTGTTCTAAAAATCATCATCTGAAAACCCCCTGCACCTTCTGGGGTGAAATTTATCATTGCCTATTAAAGCCCCTTCATGGATTGTTGTGGGGAAAGGGCTTGAGTAATTCAGAGAAGCTATGGGTTATGCTGTGTGGGGACACCCAAGACAGAGAAGTCATAGTGGAGAGTTCTGACTAAACACGATCCACCTAGAGCGGGAACTGGCAAGCCACTTCAGTATCTTTGCCAAGAAAACTCCACGAACAGAAACAAAAGGCTAAAAGATATGATGCTGGAAGATGAGCCCCTCAGGTCGGAAGGCATCCAACATGCTACTGAGGAAGAGCGGAGGACAAGTACAAGTAGCTCCAGAGCTAATGAAGTGGTTGGGCCAAAGCCCAAAGGATGCTCAGCTGCGGACGCACCTGGAAGTGAAAGGAAAGTCCAATGCTGCTGCAAAAATTCTGCAAAGGAACCTGGAATGTAAGATCTATGAACCTTGGTAAGCTGGATGTGGTCAAACAGGAGATGGCAAGAATAAACATTGACATCCTGGGCGTCAGTGAACTAAACTGGGCGGGAATGGGCGAATTCAATTCAGACAATTATATCTATGATTGCAGGCAAAGAATCTTGTAGAATAAATGGAGTAGCCCTCATAGTCAACAAAAGAGTGGGAAAAGCTGTACTGGGATACAGTCTCAAGAATGATAGAATGATTTCAATACGAATCCAAGGCAGACCTTTCAACATCACAGTAATCCAAGTTTATCCACCAACCACCGATGCTGAAGAGGCTGAAATTGACCAATTCTATGAAGACTCACAACACCACCTAGAACTGACACCAAAGAAAAATGTTCTTCTCTATTGCTAGTAAGATGAGTGTCTAGCCATACTTTCTTTTATTGAAAAAGAAAGGTAGGATATGGACATATTGTTCTCTTGAGACATGGTGAGAAAATGTAGCAGAGCACACATACACCAACAGGACATTGGGGCACTTCCAGAGAAGCATTTCTAAAATTGTGCAGTCATTCATGAAAATTTCCAGTGGGTCCAGATGACATTATGTTCTGCTTGAGACCCTCCCATATTTTTCCATCACTTCTTTCATTCCCTCCTTACTACAGAACATGCATTGAGAAAAGGAAGATGGAATAGCTCTACAATGTTTCTTAGCTGGCTCAAGAAACATAAGTGTTTGGAGGGCTGAGTACCTAGTAGTATATAGAGGTTCTTTACCTAGGACTCGACTTCATACCTGCCAGCATGACGTGGAAGTTTCTATATATTTATATCTGTGCCTGCTTTATTTCCAGATGCATTTTTATAGCTTTTTATTATTACAACACATTAAACAATTAGAGCTAGGAATGTCCCAGTCTTGTAAATCCCAACAGCCCTCCATAATCCAAAACAGTGGGTGAGCAAAGGTGCAGAAGAAGCTGCCAGGCTTTTCCCCAAGTACTGTACCTGGATTGAAAAGTGAAATGGTTCTCTGCTGCAGCCTATGAAGGCTCCTGCATTTCAAGGAAAATGGTAACAAGTTACACCTCCTTGGAGGAGGGAAGAGACCTTCTGTTCAGCCAAATGTCCTAACAGCGTGCTTGAGTTGCTTAGTACTTAAGGGAATGGTTAAGATCACTTTTGTGGTTGTTCGGAATGTTAAAATCAACATGAAAGTAGAGAAACAATCCACTCTTCATTTGATAGGATAGCGAAGCTTGCCACCATTGTAGCATTTCCTTCTAGTCTTCCAGGAAGAAAAGCACATTGCTGTGCTGTTGCAGTTATAGTGCATTTCCTACCCTGGGACAGCAGCTATGTACTTACATGGTGATCAATGTGATTGGGTGTGTGCAGATACAAGTTAGATTAAGTGGCTAGGGTAGATCATTCTTATCCTGTTGATTAATAAAAATGAGCAAAATGTGTTTTATTGTTAATTATTTTTAACAAGTTCATGATAAAATGGTATATAATACTTGGAAGGAAGGCAGTGATTTCTTATTGCAAATCTGTGATTTCTTGCCTAATGTTGTGCTAACATTAAGGGACAGGAAAAGTGATGATGCATGCCAGTAAATGGATACAGAACCATTTTTCTCCTCAGCCAAGCAGAAGAATTCACTCTTGTTCAATCTCTGCCAAAAACAGATGTCAATTCCACTGTAGCTTTTCAAGTTGTAAATAATTGTGGCCTTTTTGTGTTTTGTAATGAATCATGCAGGAGGCTGCAGATGGTGTGAAAACTGCAGCTGTGCCAACTCAGAAGGAGCATGGAGAAGATTGGGATGTCCAAGGGGGAAGGGACTGCACTGGTATTCCTGTACAGGAGAGGGAAGCAAACAGCTGAGTGAGAAGATTGACACACAAGGGAGGAGAGTAAATTGAGCTGAAAGATAATGGAAGTCCTGTTCTGAATGGGGCTAACAGACTATGTTGCACATTGTGGGGATAAGCCAGGATCGGATTTTACATACAAATTTACTTATTAAATGAAATAATTAACAGTCTTTTAAATGACCATGTTAGGCAACCTGGTGCCCTTCCAGATCTTTTCAGTTTTAGCTCTGGAAAGCCCTAGCTACCATGGTCAGTGGTCAGGAATTATGGACACTGTAACTCAAAAGCAGTGAAAGTCACCAAGTTGCCCTACCCCTGTTCATTCAAAAGTTATGGTCTCTGGTCAAGTTATTATATCTTTGAAGAGTTTTCTGCACCTGAATTCATGTTTAAAAAGAACATTTATATATGATACATGGAACAGTGACAACAGTCTAAAGAAGCAGCAAGGAATGCTACTGCCAGGAGTGCATTTTTACTATCTCTGCATAATCACAGCTTTTCTATAGAATCATACTCGGGAAACGTGAACTGTTTGTTAGGAAGCAAGTGGTGCGTATTTTACGCATGTTTTATGGCATGGCTTTCAAAAATAGGAATTCCTAATGGATCTAAAGTATTACTTGTAATGTAAATGGGGACAAGGTATAAATTAGAACATGGATAGAACTACTACTGAATTTTCTTCATGAGATGAGGGAAGAGCTAAAATGGCAGAGGTTTAAGAACATATTTGCAGATGATAAAATAAGAAAGAATCAAACTCACAGAAAGTGGCAAATTTTCAGGAGGTTATCTCAAAACAGAGAATCTGGGTAGATCTGTGATTCAACATAGATTGAGCACTAAAGCACTGATATCACAATCAACCAGCCCATGCCATTATAAATACAGAAAAAGTAGTGGTGGAGGGAGAAACTTTGCCCTTTTATATACAGAATGCTGGGCTTGAATCTTTATAGAACTAGTGTTTTTGTCTTAAGGTCGAAAGTCCTAAACAAGATGTGAATATTTAACTACTCATCCAAGGGCAGTCAGCAATCTCTCTTTATTGGAACATGAGAGATTACAGGAGGGGAAACAACAGCACCAGAGACCTACAACTTCTGGTAACTCAGGCAGCTGGTGCATCGTCTGCAAATGTTACAGACATTTCAGTGACACCCTGGGCACCCTGTGATGGCAATCTCGCTTCGGCTAGTGGCAGGACCAGTTGTGACCTAACGCAGAGTTTTGAAGGCAGCACTGTGATTATTGCAGAATCAAAGCCCGAGGGGCAAACTACACATCCAGCCCTAGCTTTTACTTTAAACTGGAACATTGCCTTGGGAGGCTGCATTTCTCAACAGAGGATTGTTGGAGAAGAGATTTTTTCCTGCTCTAAATGATCCCCTAGCTGCTTTTCCCTCCACCACCCTCCAGATTAATAGTTAAAGCACAGATTGTACATCTGTAGCCCTTCCTGTGCGCAGAATTATGGCCTGTTCAATCTTTTGAGCGTTGTTGCTTACATTTGCTGCCGTGTGTTGTCCGTGGCTGAAGCAAGAGCCCTCGTGGCCTGAAGTACAGTTTTGTTTACCCTTGGAAAAAGCCGTTACTCTCTAATGGGTTTTGCTCATAGTCTGTTGATGTAGAAGGTCTTGGACTTTGTGTTGTGTACCCACAGAGCTGAGTGGGATTAATCTTTAGCCATACCCAGTATATTTTCATATTATTAAACTATAATATGAGGCTTTTGTTTTCATATCATTTGTGCAGCAGAAGTTCTGTACTGTATGAATACATTGTTTCCATCCCAGTCAGTGAAGTAACTGTGTTAATGGTTTTAATAATGATCTCTTCTGCCTCTTCGTAAGTATACTTCTAAATGCATCTGTTGAAAGTTTACATTGTAAACATTTGTAAATTGCTTCATAATATCTGGCATACGAAACAACTTGAAATTTTAACACCCTGTGCTTTTTGAATAGTCCTGATAAGAGTACAAGTAGTTATTAAACTTCTCTTGTTAATACTTTGATGTAAACTGTTACCATATGAGTGAATCTTGTTAGAATGAAACTTACGAAGGGTAACTTCTACTCTAAAGAATGTACTGTATATATACAGTAACAGTTATAAGGATTACAATTTAGGGTGTGTTGAATGGGTGTATTGATGCTATCCATAAAATTGTTATGTGAAAAAGAATCTAGTTCCTATTCTACTGTAATCCTGTTAAGACTGATAATGCTGTTAGGATACACTGCTGCCCAAGTGATTCTTTCTCTAGTGGTAAGATGCAATTCCTTTTCTAGAAATGTTCACAATTTCAAATCTATACAGTAGCCAAGTGTGATTTTTTTTCGTGCTACAAAGCTAGTGTTTTTTTTTGCCATTCACAATAGAATTTCCTACTTGTCTACTTTGTAGCTTTGATTAGCATTACATACTGTACTTTATTTCTGTGCTTGTCCCATTCTCTGTTTCTTTTTCTGGCACACACTTTCTCATTCCCAATTCTATTTAAATCGGGTTATGTTAGGATAACTGGACTGTTTCCCAGGATTAATGCCTTGGGTTTCCTTGTCTGCTACTTTGCCAGATAAGTCTCTTTCTCACTGCTATTTCAAATTTTCCTTTTGAAAAAGTTGTGCAATTTCAGGAATCTTCCAATATTGCATTAAGAGTAGTTTTAAGCAAGAAAGTATGGTTGTTATTGTTATTATTTTATTATTTTGATTTGAATAATTGAGTATTTCTACCATAAAAATAACATATTGCCCATTAATTGCTTTTCTAATTATGAGTGAGACATTAGTTTCTGGATGGTGTACCTAGCACTATGGAGCTTCTCAGCATTTTTGGGGACTTGAAAAGAGCTACAAGATGAGTATTGCTGGACCAGCTTAACTAAAAGATAGCTGGCCTGTTGCTGCTGCTGCTTGTCCTGTCTAATGCATAGCTTCAAGGAAGTGGTTGGTGTGTTGCAGAATGTGCAATGTACATGGAGAGATGCTAAGGCCTAGCTATCCAGTGCCTCATGAGAGGAAGGAGTGCATCACAATGCTCCTCGAATCCCCTGCAATGCACAGGGTTCATGTATGCAAGATATCTTTAGCAAACAAGTCATTGTGGAATATGGGTTGCCATGCAGTAATGTTTGAAATCTATTCAAGATTGTTGTTGTAGCTACTAAACAGATGATGCTATTTTGTTTTACTTGTTGTGTATAAGCTGAAGAGTAAGAATGCAACTAGTCTGAAAATAGAAGCTATTTGATTCAAATGAAGTCAAACAATGAACCTACCTCTTTCCCCCTTTTATTAAAAGGAGGACTCATTTTCTCAGCCTAAATAAGACAGAAATCATATCAATTATTTGTTAATACTTGAGTGGTAGAACTTACTTCTGCTGACACCTTGCTTGTATCTTGCTTGACTGCCAGAAATTCATAGTCACAGTTGAAATGACAGTATAAAATGGCATATCAGTTTCATGAGAAAAATATGAATACACATTTTGCCATTCAGGTCTTTGGAATGAAAACTGCTTTTTTAGTTCCTTCTGTTCTGGAGTTCTCTGCAGTCATAAAGGTGAGAGAAAAACTCTCGAATGAAGTGCAAACTCAGATTTGTAAGTTCCTGAATGTCAAAATGACTTCCAGACTTTACAGCTGCATTTCTAGTAGGGGTAGCAGCACTAGCCTCCCAGCTGAACTTTGCCACTGAACAGATTTTCCTTTAATGAAGTGGTACTGGCTCTTTTGGGTGCAGTACAGATCATAGCCTCACAAGTAGAACAGATCGCTGTTCTTTGCTTCTCTCTCTTGGTTTGTGAGCACAGTATTCAGCTTCTCACAGAAAATGCTAGGGAAACTCCCTACATGTAGAGCATGGCTCATTTTCTGTATGAGGCAAGGTATGTGGGGAGTATAGTTTACAAATATAAAGACATTCAGGTGCACAACCTTTATAAAGAATATTCAAAAGTAGAGACAGTGATATTTATATTATAAAGCCTGGCCATTCACAAAATAGTTTCTTGCTGGTAGCACAAATACCCTGGCAGTAGCTGAGTGAATTCACATATGTAATGTGATGATGTGATGGGAAATCTTTATCCTGATTCATGCCTTCACTGTCACTGTAAATACCTCTTGCATTAAATTTCTCTCTGGCCTTACTGTCTACAGCCTTCTCCTCCCCTCATATATGTCATTATATCTGACGTTCTGGGTAACACTTGATGCATGTGATAATTGTAGTCAGGTGATTGCATAAAGTATTGCATAAATACATACTGACAATTGATTTTTAGAAGGCTGTCTTATGAATAATATCAATCTTAATAGATAAGAGCTTGACTATAAAGATGACTGACTGGAGTCTTTGCCTGCGAAACAATGGATAACGTTGTCATTATAATTACACTATCAAATGCCATTATTGCTAGGATTAAAATAATGTAATATGTTATAATTTACTCCAAATCCATGGGTTAGGATGAGAAGGAAATCTGAAATGGTATATTTACATTTTGTCAAGTTTTCAGAGAAGAGACTTGCTCTGTGAAATATTTCATGTTTGTTTCATTTTTATTTCTTTCAGAGACTGCCTTTCTTGTGTTCTGTTTTTTTTTTTTTTTTTTTTTTTTTTGTTAAACACAAAAAGGCCTGGCTCTTTCAGATGCTTTCATTTCATTTCATTTTTTCTCATTCTTGTTCAAACTACTTCAAAAAAGCAGGGGTAAAGCAACAGAGAATCAACAAGGCCCCCAAAAGTGGGGAAAAGTACATGACAAAGAAAAATCAGTCATAATCAGACCTATGCAGACACTGGTTTACATTACATCATCATATTATTATTATTAATCAGTCATCATCAGTTAACAGTACAGGTAGGAAGGAAAAATGATCATAATAATTACCAGATTCAGACTTGTGTTAGGTGGCACTATTTTATTTTGATTGGTTGAAATCGTGTTGAGCCATTATACAAATGGTGTAACTTTTACACTTGAATTACCATAAGTTAATAAATCTGTAGATGTTTATCTGTTACATGTCGGGACATGGAGGGAGCCTCATCAAAGAACGTGAGGGATGTGAACAGATCTGGGCTTCCGCTGGGCAATGATAGCACTCTGTTGGTTGACATTTAGACTCCAGAAGCACCATTGGATTGCTTCTGACACAAACAAAGATGATCTGTTGCATACTGAGTCACATGACTCAATGTGCAACATATTATGTTTACAGAAATTTCTTAACTTACAGCAGTTTGCATCTAAATGTTACGCTATTTGTGTAACTGCAAAACAATATTTCAGCTATTACTGTCATTATCAGGTCATCTTCCTCAGTTATCATGGCACACGTGTTGCCTTGCTTGCTTGGCACTGGTAGCCCAATTCGCTCCCTCCCCATCCTTTACAGTGGACCCTCTACTTACGGAATTAATCCGTATTGGAACGGTGGCTGCAAGTCGAAAAGTCTGGAGGTCGAATCTTCATTGACGTACAATGCATTGAAAACCGATTAATCCCATAACTGGCAGTTTTTATTCTATTTTTGTTCCATTTTGGTTTTTTTCTGGTCTGTAAGTCGATTCTCCGGCTGCAAGTTGAATCTAAATTCTGCGGCCAGAGAAGTCTGTAACTCGAAAAGTCTGTAAGTCGAGCCGTCTGTAAGTCGAGGGTCCACTGTACAGCAGTGGTTCCCAAACCTGAATAACCCAGGTGTTCTTGGACTTCAATTCACAGAAGCCTTCACCAGTAACTGTGCTGGCTGGAGGTTCTGGTAGTTGGAGTCCAAACACCTGGGTTACCCAAGGCTGGGAACCGCTGCTTTATAGCAACGACTGCACCGAACACTAGTTTTGCCAGTGCAACCCGTGGTGCCACACACAGCAAGTTCTTATTAGACAACACAGTTGTTTAACTGTGGAGGTTGTCTAAGAGTTGGAAGAGAAAAAGGATGCCCTCATCTTTGGAGGTCCCCTTAAGGGGACTTGGGTGAAGGGTACTATGCATCACCCAGTTTCACTGCCCTCATACCCCAGGTGGCAGCTAGCCTGGGCAGTGGCTACTGAATGGCAGGTGAATGGCCCATTGCATAGATCTATTATTGTATGCAGCTTAAAGGCTTGGCAGCTGTAATCAATAAAGATGAGACCAGTTGCATCTGTTTTAAACTAGTGGTGTGTGCTTTTCTTGTTCTTTAGACCCTGCTCACCTGTATACTTCTTGGGCCAGGAATAGCAAGGAAATCTTTGATGCTTTGCTATGACAACTCAATTCTTCTCTGTTTAAAACAAAAGGCCTACATTGTCTAAAAGTAATTTTTATTTTAAAATAGGTTATATCACAAACAAACAGCATTGTAAGCACCAACATGAACCAAAAAAGTTATTTAAATAGCTAATTCCTCTATATTAAAAACTATACTTGATTTCTACTTGTAGTGGAACAACTTGTAAAATCTGAGTTTAAAATGGCACTGAAACAGCTGTATTTTAAAATTATTAACATAAACTGTAATCATTAAGATGCCATTGTATATTAAGAACATTTGGAAATATAAAGATGTAGGAAGTGTGCTGACAGCTTTTTAAAATATTTGATCTTCCAGTTGCTCAACAGGCTCTGGAAACCTATTTCATGTAATTTTGAAAACATATGTAAAGATGCTATTTGTACACTGGGATCGTCAGTATCACTCTCTGTTTCCCTGTGTATTGTTTCATTTCGTTTAGTCGTTTAGTCGTGTCCGACTCTTCGTGACCCCATGGACCAGAGCACGCCAGGCCTTCCTATCTTCTACTGCCTCCCGGAGTTGTGTCAAATTCATGTTGGTTGCTTCGCAGACACTGTCCAGCCATCTCATCCTCGGTCGTCCCCTTCTCCTCTTGCCTTCACACTTTACCAACATCAGGGTCTTTTCCAGGGAGTCTTTTCTTCTCATTAGATGTCCAAAGTACTGGAGCCTCAGCTTCAGGATCTGTCCTTCCAGTGAGCACTCAGGGTTGATTTCCTTTAGAATTGATAGGTTTGTTCTCCCTGCAGTCCAGGGGATTCTCAAGAGTCTCCTCCAGCACCACAATTCAAAGGCATCAATTCTTCGGTGGTCAGCTTTCTTTATGGTCCAGCTCTCACTTCCATACATCACGACAGGAAAAACCATAGCTTTGACTATTCGGGCTTTTGTTGGCAAGGTGATGTCTCTGCTTTTTAAGATGCTGTCAAGATTTGTCATCGCTTTCCTCCCAAGAAGCAGGCGTCTTTTAATTTCGTGGCTGCTGTCTCCACTGCCTCCATATCTTCCCCTTCTATTTCCCAGGAGGTGATGGGACCAGTGGCCATGATCTTAGTTTTTTTGATGTTGAGTTTCAGACCGTTTTTTGCACTCTCCTCTTTCACCCTCATTACAAGGTTCTTTAATTCCTCCTCACTTTCTGCCATCAGAGTGGTGTCATCTGCATATCAGAGGTTGTTGATATTTCTTCCGGCAATCTTAATTCCGGCTTGGGATTCCTCCAGTCCAGCCTTCCGCATGATGTATTCTGCATATAAGTTGAATAAGCTGGGGGACAATATACAGCCTTGTCGTACTCCTTTCCCAATTGTTCCATGTCCAGTTCTAACTGTTGCTTCCTGTCCCACATATAGGTTTCTCAGTAGATAGATAAGGTGGTCAGGCACTCCCATTTCTTTAAGAACTTGCCATAGTTTGTTGTGGTCCACACAGTCAAAGGCTTTTGCATAATCAATGAAGCAGAAGTAGATATTTTTCTGGAACTCCCTGGCTTTCTCCATAATCCAGCGCAAGTTAGCAATTTGGCCTCGAGTGCCTCTGCCTGTTCGGAATCCAGCTTGTACTTCTGGGAGTTCTCGGTCCACATACTGCTGAAGCCTACCTTGTAGGATTTGAGCATAACCTTGCTAGCGTGTGAAATGAGTGCAATTGTGCGGTAGTTGGAGCATTCTTTGGCACTGCCTTTCTTTGGGATTGGGATATAGACTGATCTTTTCCAATCCTCTGGCCACTGTTGGGTTTTCCAAACTTGCTGGCATATTGAATGTAGCACCTTAACAGCATCATCTTTCAAGATTTTAAATAGTTCAGCTGGAATGCCATCACCTCCACTGGCCTTGTTGTTAGCCAGGCTTTCTAAGGCCCACTTGACTTCACTCTCCAGGATGTCTGGCTCAAGGTCAGCAACTACATTGTCTGGGTTGTCCGGGATATCCACCTCTTTCTGATATAATTTCTCTGTGTATTCTTGCCACCTCTTCTTGATGTCTTCTGCTTCTGTTAGGTCCCTCCCATTTTTGTCCTTTATTATGTCCATCTTTGCGTGAAATGTTCCTGTAATATCTCCAATTTTCCTGAACAGATCTCTGGTTTTTCCTTATCTGTTATTTTCCTCTATTTCTTTGCATTGTTCATTTAAGAAGGCCCTCTTGTCTCTCCTTGCTATTCTTTGGAAGTCTGCATTCAACTTTCTGTAACTTTCCCTATCTCCCTTGCATTTTGCTTCCCTTCTCCTCTCTGCTATTTCTAAGGCCTCGTTGGACAGCCATTTTGCTTTCTTGCATTTCCTTTTCTTTGGGATGGTTTTTGTTGCTGCCTCCTGGACAATGTTACGAGCCTCTATCCAAAGTTCTTCAGGCACTCTGTCCACCAAATCTAGTTCCTTAAATCTGTTCGTTACGTCCACTGTGTACTCATAGGGGATTTGGTTTAGATTATACCTGAGTGGCCCAGTGGTTTTTCCTACTCTCTTCAGTCTAAGCTTGAATTTTGCTATGAGAAGCTGATGATCAGAGCCGCAGTCAGCTCCAGGTCTTGTTTTTGCTGACTGTATAGAGCTTCTCCATCTTTGGCTGCAGAGAATATAATCAATCTGATTTCGATATTGCCCATCTGGTGATTTCCATGTGTAGAGTCGCCTCTTGTGTTGTTGGAAAAGAGTGTTTG
This sequence comes from Pogona vitticeps, assembly GCF_051106095.1. Classification (NCBI taxonomy): domain Eukaryota; kingdom Metazoa; phylum Chordata; class Lepidosauria; order Squamata; family Agamidae; genus Pogona; species Pogona vitticeps. The sequence continues at coordinate 101,457,879 of NC_135787.1, read as the reverse complement.
TGATGACCAGCTTATTCTCTTGAAAAAACTCTATTAGCCTTTGTCCTGCTTCGTTCTGAACTCCAAGGCCAAACTTCCCTGTTGTTCCTTTTATCTCTTGGCTCCCTACTTTAGCATTCCAGTCCCCTAGAATGAGAAGAACATCTTTCTTTGGTGTCAGTTCTAGAAGGTGTTGTAAATCTTCATAAAACTGTTCAATTTCAGTCTCCTCAGCTCTGGTGGTTGGTGCATAAACTTGGATTATTGTGATGTTGAAAGGTCTGCCTTGGATTCGTATTGACATCATTCTATCATTTTTGAGATTGTATCCCATTACAGCTTTTCCCACTCTTTTGTTGACTATGAGGGCCACTCCATTCCTTCTACGGGATTCTTGCCCACAATAGTAGATATGATAATCATCTGAGCTGAATTCGCCCATTCCTGTCCATTTTAGTTCACTGACGCCCAGGATGTCGATGTTTATTCTTGCCATCTCCTGTTTGACCACCTCCAGCTTCCCAAGATTCATAGATCTTACATTCCAGGTTCCTATGCAGTATTTTTCTTTGTAGCATTGGACTTTCCTTTCACTTCCAGGCGCATCCAAAGCTGAGCGTCCTTTGGGCTTTGGCCCAACCACTTAATTAGCTCTGGAGCTACTTGTACTTGTCCTCCGCTCTTCCTCAGTAGCATGTTGGACGCCTTCCGACCTGAGGGTCCCATCTTCCAGCGTCATATCTTTTAGCCTTTTTTTTCTGATCATGGGGCATTCTTGGCAAAGATACTGGAGTGGCATTGCCATTTCCTACTCCAGGTGGATTGCGTTTAGTCGGAACTCTCCACTATTACCTGTCCGTCTTGGGTGTCCCTGCACGGCATAGCCCATAGCTTCTCTGAGTTGCTCAAGCCCCTTCGCCACGACAAGGCCGCAATCCATGAAGGGGGTGTGTATTGTACTCATATCAAAATTCACTATTTTTCTCTCAAAAACCGAACAGAGCTGCAATTTGTAATTGATCTACTGTGTAATCATATAACATGGCTACTCAGAACTAAGCTGCTACTCAACTTAGTAGATTTTCTTCTTGAAAACCTATAGGAAAGGGGTGCCTAAGTTATTGGTTATATCATAGCTTTCTAATGTTGACTGAGGCATGCAGGGTTGTGTGCGAGTGGGCTGTCATGTTATTACATGTGTGAAAGTCCTTAAACATAATGAATGTTAATATATTTACTAGTAGTGATAATGTCTTGTTGGACTTTGATTGCTGGCCCTCCTGGATGACTAATTAAATGGTTATACTGTGGATTAGTTGATTATATTAGAATATTGGCACAGGATTAAGCATCTGCATGTTTCCAGAGATCTCTCTCCTGTTACACAGAGGGTGAGAATGCCTTCTTTTCTACATGTTAAAGGAGGACAGTGAGCACACATTTGGTTTTTTAACCAGCATAGGGAGTCAAGGTGAAAGATACTAAAAGAAGTTAGTGAGGCTGAACATTTCAAGTACCACCAAGCTGTAGCTTCTTCCTTCTCCATATTATCAAGATATGACTGAACCAAGAGAGCAGGGCATTTGTTGACAAAATTTAGAAAGGATGAATTTTTGAGTCTTCTGAAAGAACAAACAAAATAAAAGAGGAGGCTTGAAACTCCAGGGACAAAAATTCCATGGCTGAAAGCATATTAAACTGTTGAGTGAGAGAGGCTACAGGGCAAGTAATAAAATAATATATTTAAACACACTTTCAACAGGAAGTATTGAGTAATAAAGCATTGAGTGTGATGATAACTTGTGTTCTCATATACTGTCACCTGAATAATAAAATAAGTTATCTTATTGTATACTGTGAGTGGGGAGAGCTCATGTGGCAGACGAAATGTCAGAGAAGGACTTGAAGAGACCTGGCTTCAAATCCTTGTTCAGCCATGGAAACTCAGTGAAAGGTGATAATGACAAAGCACTCCTTGAATCTCTTGCATATCTTGAAAAAACTTCCAGGAATCAGTATAAGTCAGAAATGACTTGACAACATGACAATAACAACATTATGTGAATCAAAAGTATGTGATACACACCATTCCTTCTTATTATGATAACATCTGCAAGCGGGATCTGAAGGCCTTAGGAATGGACCTCAACAGATGGGAAACCCTGACATCTGAACGTTCAGCCTGGAGGCAGGCGCTGCATCATGGCCTCTCCCAATTTGAAGAGACCCTTGTCCAGCAGGCCAAGGCAAAGAGGAAGTCACGAAATCAGCAAAATCAGGGAGCTGGATAGGGGACAGATTGGATTTGTCTTCACTGTGGAAGGGACTGTCACTCTCGAATTGGCTTCCTCAGCCACACTAAACACTGTTCCAAGTCCTCCATACAGAGTACGTTACCATAGTCTTTTGAGACTGAAGGATGCCTAATGAATGATAAATCATAATGATTGTGTGGCATCAAGTCAATTCTGACTTGTGGTGACCCTTCCCAGGGTTTTCAAGGTAGAAAATACACAGAAGTGGTTCACCATTCCCTCCTCCTGAGGGCACCCAGGAACTCTTTACCTTGTCCATGGCTACACAGGCCAGCTCTTCTCCCAGGAGGTACAGTGGGGAATTGAACTCCCAGCCCCTGGCCCTCCATCCTGATACTTAAACCACTGAGCTATCTAGCCAGCTGTACACTATAAAATGGCATCTAAATTGGTAGATTTGAATGTGCGAAACCCAGGTGATTGTATAGCTTTATGCCCAGATTATGTGAAAGATTGTTGTCATGTGAAATCAACTTATGTCTATCTATCTTGTTAGCCATCAAAAGCAATCAGGACTGGTGAGCAGTCCTGTTTTCACACAAGTTTTCTCAATTTGGGAGCTGCACATCATATTGATCCAACTGTTGCTGTGTACTGTATGTTCTATATTACAGTGTTATGTTTCTTTTACCTTACATCACACCTTAGGAATTTTCTACACTTCAAAATGACCTGAAAGTAATTGTAAATAAATAAATGAATAAATGAATAAGTAAATAAATAAGCAAGGCACTGTCTCCACAGTCTAAGTTACCTCATAGGATTATTTTGAATGTAGGAATGTTTATAAATAACACCAATAAATAACTTATTTTGCTTATCTAAGATAATCTGTTTTTCTTTCAGACATTTAACAAATGTTAACTGACATACCTCATCTCACCAAAATGGTGGACACAGAAAGCCAGCTTTGTCTCCTTGTTCCTTTAAAAGAGGAGGATTTTGGCAGCCCTTTATCTGAAGACTTTTTGCAGGACATGGAGAGTATAAAGGAGTTATCACAGTCTATAAGTGGGGATAGTTCAGGAGCATTAAGCATAGCAGACTTCCAGTCATTGGGAAATGGACCTGGGTCAGATGGTTCAATCATTACAGGTGAGAACTCCATTTCTGGTAAGAGCTCTGAAAGTATTTCTTCAGATTTTTTCCCATTGTATATGGCAGCAACTTTTCATTTTGCCTTATAGCATTTTGTAGTTTTATGGATCTGGTATGCCATGCTGCTGAAATTGAACTTGGCAATGCAATTGGAATTTGAAATGCAAAGTACATGATAGACTAATGAGTAAGGCAATTTATATTGTTATATAAGAACTGTAGTTCTTATGGGTGAAGTTAGTGTATATGTTTACCATGTACATTAAAATTAAATGATTTCGGAACTCTTTGGCTATAGTTAGTTGTGCTTTCAGTTCTAAAACAGCTTTCTGGAAGTTGTTTCTTTAAAATACATATCTGCTATCAGTGGATACAACTTTGATTCTAGAATGGACTACACCCAGTGTTAGTCTAGCCTATACTAAATGCATTAGAATCAGTGTCGCTTACAGTAGTTGTGATGAACACATTTTGTTCATTTCAGTGGCCTTGCTTTAGATAGAACTAACACTGGATTCAGTACAGAAATAGTTGGAATTACTTCTGTGGTGCTAACTGAATTTTTTGAAAGCATAGCATAACAGGACCTACAAGTAAATTGTATTTGTACCCCATCTGGTGGATCACAGGCCTCCAGTGGGACCACCATCATTTTATTTTTCATTTACTTTGGACTTGTGAAAGTAGAGCCAGTGAGAGAGAAGAGTGACCAAAGGAAGGCAAAGGAGGAAAAAATCCTTTATATTTATAAGCTGTGTAGCAGAAGATATTTTAACTCATGTCTCTGTCTGATAAATTCTATGTGTGTACATATCCTGTTCTCTATTGGTATTTAAATATAATATAATATACCCCTGCCTCAATAATATTTAGGCAATTTGAAGGGGTGAAAATGGTGAATATGTAGTAAAAAATTAACAGTCTTTAAGATGCCACCATGTTTTTGTCTTTTTTATTTGTTGTTTTTTGTTTGTTTAATTTTCTTTTTACCTATAATGCAGTAAAAAATGTAGATGAGTCCCATCATGTATGTTGAGATTAAAGCAATTTCCACAGTTTGGTCCTGGATCCAAAAAATAAAAAATAAAAAAAAATCCAGAGATTCCTATTTCAAACCAATCTTCTCTTTCAAATTCACTTATTTTCCAAGTTGATGTCAAGTTTCTTTTTGATAAGGTCTGGAATTCAGGTAGTTGGGTGATTAACTGCTACAAGTAAAACTGCAATATAGAGGATGGAACAGATATTTTGGTATGCTTTGAGCATTAAAGTTAAACCAGTAACTTCAAATTGCAAAAAAAGAGGATTTTAGCTAAACATCAGGAAGAACTTCTGATGTTAAAGCTCCTTTAATGGCCAGATTCCTTTAATGGCAGACTCTTCTATGTTAGGGGATTTTAAGCAGAGGCTGGATGGTCACTCATTGAGAAAGCTATACTTACATTTTTTTTTCTATTAGCAGTAGACCTTCAAGATCCTTTCTAAATCTGTAATTATCTCCTTCTTTTCCCAGCAGTGCTTTCCTGTTTGTGGCTCTAGGCAGCCATGTTTCAAGACTTTTGCAGTGCTTTTCAAACCTCTGTTTTACAGAGGGGATTTTCAGGACTGGAGAAGGAATAAAGATATTGGCACACACAAATCCAGCTCCTTTCTTATGCTGTATGGTACTAGAGGGCTGCCAGCCAAAATCTGAGCATTTTGTAGCTATAGGAAGGGGATGGGGTCTCCAGTCCTAGTAGAGGTGGAAATGTGTTCCTTTTCAACACTAAACTCTTCCTCTTCCAATATATACAATATGTGTTGTCAAGGCCTCTCTGTCCCTCTTCTTTGTCAGCCTTTCATTTTCTTTATCAGCTTTCTTATTTGTCTGTGTTCAACTGACATAAGAACGTGATGCATCAGAGATACCACTCACCTGTTGATGTAATTGTAGACATACACAGACTGCTTTCTCCTAGTTTTTCTAGATTCTTTTTCTGCACCCCCACATCTGTGAACACAGCTGCGATTAATATTCTATAAGCCCATAGATTCCTGATAGGCAGTTGTGGACGTATGTACACATATGTGTTAAATATCTCTTCACAAGTTTAGGTACTTCTGTATAGCTAGGCATTCTGACTACACGTAAGTCATTGTTTGTTTCTTTGTTTTGCTTCCATACTGCTGGCAGTGGACACTGAACCACCTATACTGGTTCTTAGAGAGAACAAGTAAGGCATGCTCCTGTTTATATTACTCCTTCCCATTCTGCCTCTCACCCATTTCTCCGTGCCATTCCCTGCCTGCTTCGCCCCCTGCAGCAGTCAGCTTTTGGTAGCAACTGAGCACACTTAGTCATCAGGCTGTGTCTTTTAGTCCGCCTGACTCCAGAAGGTTAATCTAAAAACACTGAACAGAATCCAATAGTATACTTCTGCTGGATCCCATTGATACTGCCAGTATCAGTGACCTACTCTCCCTGCTGCAGTGCCTCCCCCTTGTTCTATGAAACTTGGGACACCTATTGGAGCAGGGTTTTATTTATTTGTTTGTGTTTTTTTGCACCATGTATGGCTGCAGCAGGAGGGGAGGGGAAACAAACCTTTCTTCCACTCATACTGGATACCAAAGTACACCATCAGATCTGGGTCATTTTGTACTTCGGCAAACATTGGAAATCTGCAAGGCTTCCTGATACTCTTACACAGATACCTCCACTTTGCATGTGTTTGGTGCCATTAAACTACTTAAGGCCCAACAGTCAGAGAACTGAGCTCACTTTTGGTAGATGATGATAATAACAGTCTTTGCTAATGTTTTCTCTTGCCGCTTCTCCCCTTTATTTTCAGATTCTCTCTCACCAGCCTCAAGTCCTTCATCTGTGAATCTTGCCATAGCCCCAAGTAGCAAAGATGAACTACCTAATGCAACATTAAACATTGAATGTAGAATATGTGGAGATAAAGCTTCAGGCTACCATTATGGAGTCCATGCTTGTGAAGGTTGCAAGGTACCGTCAACAATATTAAATTTTAAACCATATTCCAGAACCTGGTGGTTTTGTAAAGAGTTATTGAGCAATAGAAAAAGTGAAAAGCAGAACAAATATTAAAAACAGATAGTAAGCCTCATTGGGAGGATCTTATTTATGAAAGTTAAGATTCCAACATGATTAGATAGAAATAAAGTGTGCTGAAGACAGTGTGTCTTAACCATGTGCCATTGAGTCAGTTCTGATTAATGATGAAACTTTATGGGGTTTTCTAGGTAGCGAGTACTCAGGAGTGGTTCACCATTCCTTTTTTCTGGGAGCGTCCTGGAACTGTGCTGCTTCCCCAAGGTGACATAGACCAGCTCTTCTGGGATGCACAGTGGAGAATTGAACTCCCAAACTCTAGCTCTGCAGCCAGATGCCTGTCTCACTGAGCTATCCAACCAGCCAGTGTGCTTTACTACCAAATAAATGTGCAGTTCCTAAAATTAGTCATTTTGCATGTAGCTTTTTGGAGTTGCTTACAACTCAAAAGTAAAATATCATGAAGATGAATGTGGAACCCCAGAGCAGAGACAGGAGGTGTTTTTAGGAGTGCCGTCGCTCCCCGCGGTTAATAGGGAGACTCAGACAACCCCACCACCCTCTCCTCCTAAGAAAGAACACAGGAGCACAGATACACAGGAATTGGAGGAGATCAACAGAAATAAAGGGTGGAAACATCAAGGGGTAGATACTTGGGATCTGACGCTGGTAAAGAGAGGGTTAAATGTAGCCACCCAGACAGATTGGGAAAGGGTGGGAAAGGAGCAACGGCCAGCGGTGGAGGCGGGAGTAGGGATATAAAAGGGGCCCGGGACGAAATCCCGGGTGGTTGGGAGATGATATGGGTTCAAGATCCCCGGACCAGTAAATGGGAGCAGGTCCAGGTGCCTCATGAAGAGGCTGAGAAGCGGAGAAAACAAGGTGTACCCCAGAGACCATCTTACTGGGGTGAGTCTGAGACCAAGGAGTGGCAGAGAAAGATAAGGGAAGACAAGGAGAAGATTGCCCGTGAGCAGGAGGCTAAACGGGCATGGCATTCGGAGGAGCTGCGGAGGATGGGCTGCTTCCTGGACCATGGCTTGAACCCCAAGGAGAGGGATCCCCGCTATGGGGGTGGACCGGAGATGAGGAGACCCTCCCCCTTCTGACTCCTGATGAAGAAGAGGGTGAATCATATGAACCTGAAAAGGTGTTGGTTGGACTGTGGGATTTGAAAGACATTAATCTGTTTGGTAACAGTTCATGGACGCCCTTGTGAGCTACGTTTCAGCCGCAAGAGAAGTTAGTTCAACATGTTGATGTTTCTACACACACTACACTTGATCTTAGCCCAAAGGCCGAGAAGCGAATTGATGTTTCTATACCTGTTCCAAAGTTAATAAATCAAGAACACTTGTTTGAAGTTAAACAGTCTCATGGTTTATTTGGGGAAAAGGAGAGCCTTATACCTGAACCTTCACAATTTTGGTTCTAGCACACACGTTTCTTCGAAAACATTGAACAACAGGATTATTTTCTATGAAATATACCTGCCATCTTATTACACCCTTGGTACAATGGCTTCTTCAATGGGCAGTCATCTCACTCTTAACAAATTTGCAAATGTGTCTTTCTATCTCTCAAATTCTGAAGCATCTGTCTCATTCAGCTCCAGAGAGCACTCAGAAAACATGGGCTTTTAAAATAAGCATCTTTGACAGATCTTTCAGCACACCTCTGTGTACTACATTAGAGAAATCATATTGCTCATTTTCTTCCCATCTCAGAGCTTCCTGTATTACCTCATCGATGCCCACCATCATCCAGCAAGGCTCTGCTATCATATCCAATAATCTTTGACGTGCAAGAGGTGGATTCTGTTCCCCGGAAGGGTGCTATCAAAGTTATTCCAGCAGAAACAGAGCTAGCAGGGTTTCATTCATGCTTCTATGAAGTCCCCAAACAAGTGATGGCTTCTGCTCCATCTTGACCTCAAAAATATGAATTCATACATAACACAGAAGACATTTGGATCATGCCTAAATCTAGAAGACATTTGAATTATTATACTCAAATCCTGCCTTTCTTGCCCAACAGCTGATGACCTAGAAAATAACCTACCTTCAAAGTCCATTCACTGAACAGTATCTTCTTTTATTCTAGATATTCCTAGTGGTTCTGGATTCTCTCTTTCAGGTGGACCAGTGTCACAAGGCCTTTTGTGAAATTTAATTGTGCCAACCTGTCTCCATAAAATCATAATCTACTCCATCCTTAAAGGATTGCCTCCTTGTGACTCAGTAGTCCTCAAAGACTGCTTTGGTTGCTGCTTCAACTTTTCCATTGAACTTAAACTTGTATCTTGTTCCCACCTCTTGTATGCAATTCATTAGTGCTCATATAGTCCCCAGGAGGCCATACTATAATTCTGTTGAGAATTTACGGATGGATTTGGAGTTTGTTATACAAACTAGTGATCAAATTACTTTTGGACGTCATGTGTAATGGTTCCGTTCTCAGATGAAGATGCTGCAGAATTTCTCTCCTGATCACTGACCATTGCCTTAGCTTTCCTGGAGCCTTCTCCTGACTGTGTATTTTTGAATTTATTTCTTTGCTGATAATTGCAGAAACATTACCTAATGATGGATTTTTATTTAGACCTTTATTGGCATAGTTGATAAAAAGAAGTCTATCTTCTGGGCTAGAGAATCTATTATACTTCTCTCTGCATGAATATCATCTAGTTACTACTGGAATGCCAGCCCGACATCTGTGCTTATTGTTAGCAAGCTCATTTGGATATTGGATATTGGTTGGTTGTACTGTCACTAGTATTGTAAACAATATAGTGATGGCATTATGTGCAAATGAATGGAAGAAATGTAATCCAGTATTATGATGAGGGTCACCCTGACATTGTGAAACTGTTGGAATCCCAAGGCAATCATCACAGTGGCTGCTTACTTCAGTGGAGTGGACAACAGCATTGTCAGTCAGTTGCGTAACATAGAATAGTGTTGCATAAATAGTAGCAGACTCCAGCTATTGTTTATCTTCTTTTCCTTTGTTGGGTTGATCAAATATTGACCTTTTAACATTCACCCAACAATAAACCATGTTTCCACTCCTGCAAGTGATTGACTGCTTTGCAGCGATTCTTTAGCAATACATGTTTGTTTCAATGACAGATCAGGTGCTGTATGTCCCCTTTTCCATTCTAGAACCTATCAAAGTTTGCATTAGAACTTTGAAAGATACCACAAGCATGGTACTCCCAATGCCATAGTGACTAAGGTAACTCCAGTCCTGTGTGGCATTATTTAGTTATTTAGTTATTGCCATTTCTATACCACACATTAGTGTTACCACTCTGAGCAGTTTACAATATACAATAAAAATATAACAACACTATATAATAAATCCAAAAATAAATGAAATACAATACAGCTTGTCACTACCTGAAACTACTTTTAAATAAAAATATACAAATTAAAACCCATTTGAACTTCACAGGACAAATTTACACTAATAGCAATCAGCTTTGTGTAATTCAGCCATAATTATGTATATTCTGTGTCATTAAATTGGAACCGACTTATAGTGACCCTAATAAGGCTTTCAAGGTAAGTAAGATAATTTAATGAGTGGTTTTACCAGTTCCACTCCCCCAACAAGTTTCCATGGCCAAGTGGGGACTCAGACCCTGTTCAGAGTCACTCTATCCACTACACCACATTGCGAATCCCAGCTATAATTCGCTTCCTTAAAACAGAGAGAGATGGTGCTTGGCGAACCTGTGTAGAAATCTTGTTCCAGAGTAATAGTTGCATAGAAATTTAGTAAGCTTTCAGTGTGTGTTTTCATGTTTGTTTCTTCAAATCTTTCACAGGGCTTTTTTAGGCGAACAATCAGATTAAAACTTGACTATGACAGATGTGATCGCAACTGCAAAATTCAGAAAAAGAATCGTAATAAGTGCCAGTACTGTCGTTTTCAAAAGTGCCTTTCAGTTGGAATGTCTCATAATGGTAGGTAAGAGTGAACATTTTTTTTATTTAACTCAGCAGTGATCCAGATGGAGCTAATGATTCCCCTTGGATAGTTTTCTGTCTGTGAAGCTAGTGTGAAAATGCCCTTTAGTGCTAAAATAAAATTGAGTGAATCTGTACGTATTCATCCAGGGATGTTTCACTCTTTGTGCAAAAAATATAAAACTATATGCCATGATGTTCCTATGTTTGCACAAGAGCCCATGAAAATTTTTACAAAGGCAGAATATGAGAATTTTTTAACATAACTGTGCCTGAACTCCTGCACAGACATTTGTTCAGTGCTGCTTTTCATTTGTTAATAACTCTTTGAATCTCTCCACATTAGAATATTTGACTATCAAAAGTGCAAAGGACTTGAAAATTATTTTTCCTTGTTCAGCAGTTCTAGATCTTGCTACAGTAGAAAGCAATAAAAGGAGACAAATTCTGGCCAGCATAAAAATTTTCACATATGTAACAGTCCAGTTAAAATTAACAGATACAATCACAGTGTTAAAAAGCTCAATTATATTCTCTGTTTTTCCTTCCATAAGGTACTACCCTGTTCCCTGAAAATAAGACCTAACCTGAAAATAACCCCTAGTCTGATTTTTTAGGATGCTCGTAATATAAGCCCTACCCAAAAAAAATAAGCCCCAGTTGAATGAAACCCCGGCCTCCACCATTATGCATCAACCAAAAGATGACAGGACTGTATTTGAATAAATGTAGCTTGCCATACATGAAAAAAATAAGACATCCCCTGAAAATAAGACCTAATGCATTTTTGAGCAAAAAAGTAATATAAGACCCTGTCTTATTTTCGGAGAAACAGGGTATTATGTGCAGAACTTTTAGTTGTACCTTATTTTTGTTCCCCTGGTTCTCATGGAAATTAAATAGAAGGGTGTTTCTATTTGAATGTTGAATTCTATTTCAGTTTTGCTTAGATTTGTTCCCATCACTACTTTATATTCTAGCTCAGAATGAATTTTACTGTGCTTTTCCTCCAAAGACAGAAATAGCTCATTTTAATACTTACTTTCAGAATTGTTAGTCTTGAATTGGTCACAGTCTAATATTTTACCATTAGATTCCATTGTATGTTCGGGCTATCTGATACTAATTATATCTTTCCTTTAAAATTCCTGAAAGGACAAAGCAGACATATGTATCCTTCTGCAAGATACAGAAGTTAATGCTATTACTATCCTGTATCTCATTTGCCCTAGGACAACAATAACAATAATTCTGGAAAATTGTATAGCATTCTTAATCTTGTATCTGACCTGCTCCCAATTATATATTTTTATTATTTATTCATTTCTGTATCTTCACAGGACTTATACTGAGGCTGCAACAGATAGCAAAACTAGAAATACGATACTTAGCATTTTCATATTGTTTAATGTCAAATTATTGTAATTTCACTGTGAAATGGAAATTTCTTTCCATCTCTTGATAACTAAATGAATTAGTTATTGAAAGAATTAAATAATCTTGAAAGACTCCTACAAGATTCTTGGGCTTCAGGTTTTTTTGGTTTTTTTTAAGAATACTGGAGCAGTGGAGACCTAAAGATAAAGAACATTCTCTGTATGTTTTGGGCCGCTGCTATAGAAAATTGAGTTTGGCAAAGTTGCTTTTTCAGAAAGTAAAATCCCAGCCAATGGCCATGCTGGCTGAAGGATTTTGGAACTTACATTATAAAAAACAATTCTACCAAACTTTATATGAATCACCTGTAGTGTACTTCAGATGTTTATGTAGAACTTAATGAAGCAAACACCACAGTGTACCTAACCCACTTTTATTCAAGTCAGAACATTAAAGAGATGCCATAAGTATACAGAAGATACTATCCCACCTCACCCCTCTGGTGACTCCAATTGATCCAGCTTTGGCTCTTGTATCAGTTGCTAGGTTTGATTCCAAAAAGTTTACCATTTTCATTAGATGGAAATGAAGAAATATGATTAGTCACCACTGACAGTCGGGAAGGATTAGGTCACACCAATGTTCAAATGCAGTAAGTCAACAGTATATCAAGCATAGTTATGTTTTGCTTGGTTTGGCTTCCTTGTGATGTCTAAAGTTTTAATACGTTAAAATCAAGAAAATAATAACGAGTTGACATTTTGACAAAGCAAAACAGTTTTAGATGCTGTGGCTGCCGGTGCGGGTTCAGTTTAGGCAGGTGGTTGTTCTGTTGTGGTGTGGCCCATTTTGGAGATGAACAACTCAATTTGACACCCACTTCTAAATTTTTAGTAATACAAGAAAAATATTTTGTGTAGGCTGAACACATTCTGTTAAGCCACCTTCTCTTCCTGTGCTTCATTGTAAGCTTCTCTTCTTACCTGACCCCCTGCCTGCATCTTAAGGTATTTCTCACTATGGAGATCAGTGTAGGTTGACATCTCTGGTGCCCCATCTGGTTCTGCCTTCCTACCAACAGATCTTTCTGTAGGATCCCTTCTAGGCCTTTCTAAATTTTTTTGTCTCCACCCCATACAACAATCCTCAGCAAACCCACAAATCTTTTTGTGCACCATGCCTCATCTGTCTTCATGCTGCACATCACTTTCCACTCTAATGTCATCGCCGTGTTTTTTCTTCCACACTCTCATCACTCCCTGTCTGTTCTTTATTCTGCCTCCTGTTGTGTTTCTGTCTTATGTGATCACTGGCTCTCTTTTTTCCCTCACTTAATCTGGCCACAGTTCTTCCAGTAATTCCTACTAGTCTTGGACGCAGCTGGGTCACTAAGCCTGTAAATAAGGACTGAAAAAAATGATACCAGTTCTGTCACCTTTAGTTCAAAGGAGACGATGACTAGTACAGATGTAATAATACAGAATTCTGAAGGATTTGATTAGAGCTTAAGCATACCCACAAAGATGTGGGAAACAACCACAAACTGAGCATTCTGAGTTCAACAGGGAGTCATAGCTACAGGCAGAAAGTAAGCCATACAATACATGTAGTAATGTTCTGGTTCATTCCAATTAACACTGCTGGTGCTAGAATCCTGATATGATGGCACAATGACACTTAAAATCATACCCCAAAAAATGCTGTTCCACTGTATATGTTTCACTTTCAATGCATGTCTTCTCTTCAGCAATTCGATTTGGACGGATGCCAAGATCAGAGAAAGCAAAGTTGAAAGCTGAAATTCTAATAAGTGAACACTGTATAGAAAATTCAGAAATTGCAGATCTTAAATCACTTGCCAAGAGAATCTATGAAGCATATTTGAAAAACTTTAACATGAACAAAGTCAAAGCCAGACTCATTCTTGCTGGGAAAACCAATAACAATCCAGTAAGTATTTATTATTGTGGATTTTTTTAGAAAAAGGCAAGCTAAGCAGATGTAGACTAATGTGCATTTAAGAGAATATGTAAAGCTTCATTTATAATTGCAGTTTGCAAAGGCATATGGCTAATGAAAATAGAGAATACTGCTGTTGCTGCTACTACTACCTCCTGTCAATTCTTGAAATCTATCATTTTGTTTTCTATTATTCCCATCTTGAATATTCCATCTTACTGATTCAATTGTTTAATGTTATGATGTCTTTATGCTTTTTATGATATTTTATGATATTTGTAAGCTGCCCCGAGTAGACGCTGTCTGGGGGGGGTGGGTAGAAATCTAATGAATGAATGAATACATAAATACTAATATAATAACTGCAGTTTTAAAGGAATCTGTGTCCTTTCTACCCTGTCAAGAAGAGGAGAAGTGCCTCTTCTTGACAAACAAGGTGGACAAGGTTTCTTTTCTTTAACTATAGTTCCTAAATTCCAGACTACAGTATCATAAGCTATTTTTAATCAAGGGACAGCCCTGTTTATTTGCATTAATTATTTTCAAAATTCATGCATCGTCCTTAAAAAATTTCCCAAGGCAGTTTACAAAAATATTAAATCGGCAAGAGAACAAATGAAAATGTTTGTGTGTATGTAGTATAAAAGTAGTGCCATATTTTACCATGTATACGACCCCCAATGTATAAAACGACCCCATAATTTTGACCCTTGATGAAGGCGGAGGAACAGTTAATGGGCAAATGCTCCTCCACCTCCATCTTCTGCTGCTGCTGCTGTCTTCGCTGCCTGCCTGATTACCTCCTCCAGTGCGACTGCCGGGGCTCACCATCAGCTCACATGGCTGCCTTGTCCCCTGCCCTAAGGAGATCATGGGAGGAGGTGATCTGGCCATGCAGGAAGAGGCACCCCGAGCATGCAAGAGAGCTTGTTTGCCTCCACCTCTGCCTCCTCCTGCCTCCACCACTGGAGGGAACAAGGCAGTGACGTGAACTGAGCCCCGTCAGTCCCACAGGAGGTGGTGATCGGGCAGGCGGGGAAGGCAGCAGCAAGAGGTGCCCGAGCACATGTGACTGCTCCTTTGCCTCTGCCTCCTGCTGCTTGAGGGCCACTGGAGGGGACAAGCCCTGAGCTCTGGAAGAGGCAACTGGGCAGTGGCAGTGGCAACAAGAGGTGCGTGCGTGCAACTGCTTCCTTCCTTGTATAAAACAACACTCAAATTTTCCTCTAATTATTTTAGGAAAAAGTGTCATTTTACACACGGTAAAATATGGTATTTAAAACCAGTGTGCTTTAGGAAATTAAAAAACCCAGTTAAGTGCAATCATTCTAACAGTCCTGATCACTGATGATGATGGAAGTTTTCCTAGTGACTGGAATATGATCATATTTGACCATTTCAATTAATGGTGCTAGACAATAGGGCTGTAATGAGCCCACCAAATATTTTCCCTTACAAATTGACTTTTGAATCAGGTGGTGTGGACTGGAGGTAAACATAAAAGAACAGGGGAATAGATTGCTGGATCTGTTAAAACATGTCTGTTTGCAAAAGACTTTGTACCAGTTTGGAGGTCACAATGAGCCAAGGTTCCAGGAAATCCTGACCAATGTGAATCAAACGGTGTATTGGCATATGCTTCCCAATTGTTCCTGCTTCGTTCTCAGCAAGCAGCGACTTCACAATCCTCACGTCCAAGGGGGATTTCTTTGGTGATATTTAAAACAAAGACTCTGGCTAGCCTCTCTGCAAAGAAGTTGTGTTTCAGATTATTACAGAAACCAACCAGGTATGAGAAGATCTGTGATTAGAAGCTGCCACTTGCAGTAGTAACTAAACAGTGCACAAGGCTTGATTTGTATAAAAATGTGCTGTTTATATACCGCTCCATAGCACTTCAAGCACTCTCTGGGCAGTTTACAAGTTAATTATGCAGGCCACACATTCCCCCCCCCCCCCGTGAGCTGGGTTCTCATTTTACCGACCTCGGAAGGATAGAAGGTTGAGTCAACCTTGAGCCGGCTACCTGGGATTGAACCCCGGGTCGTGAGCACAGTTTTGGCTGCAGTACAGCGGTTTCAACCACTGTGCCACGAGGCTCTTCTGAGTTTAAGCCAAAGTTTCTTGGTACTCTGGATTATCCTGATAACCAAACCAAGTTAATGTGTTTTTAAGTTCTGCTGAAGTGTTACACCTTAGCTTTTGACTTGTTCACACCCCCAGGTCACCCTCCCATCAAGCATGTTTGCATTTAGATTCAGTTGGTTTGGTGTTAAAGCATTTGTGTCTTGAATAGAAAACAGTTTGACACTTCACCTCTTCATTCAATCAAAGATATCCAACAGCACACAGTCCCACGGAAGGAATTCAGTTTTTAAGAGATACTTGGCTGGTGTGTGTATGTGTATCTGTGTGAATTTAAGAGCGAGAGAGCATGTGTATGTGTAAATGTTTTGAAATAAACATTTTGATCTGCTTTTTTAAGTGATTGGACTAGCCTTTAAAAATCACTAAATGGAAGTTTTCTTCTCAAAGGCCAGTTTATGTTTAAAATAAATCACTTAAGTCTTGATGACAAATTGGTGCTTATTAATGAGGAGCAGGTTGCATTCCTGGGTGTGCAAGTGATCATGCAATCAGGTTTCACACTTAGGATGCAATGTGTAATTTATTAATGAGCAGCAATTTGTCATCAAAACTTGAGCAGTTTCCTTTACGCAAGCATAAATCAGCATTAAAATTCTGGTGAACTCGGTTTCACTTGTAATAATTATTTTATTTAAGAAGTTTAAGCCTAATGGTTTTCAAGGGAATTTTGGGCACTAGATATTGAGTGCAGACGTTGTTGCAAACATTGTAAAGAGAGATTATGATGTCTGCATATCTGCCCAAATGAGAACCATCAAAATCTCATTTTAAATGCTACTACTCTGCACTGTTCCTCTGTAGTAACTGCAGTACTTCAAAAGCAACACACACACCCCGGATAATCTGCGGTTGATTTTACCATGTACAAGGTGGAAATCATAATAAATATCAGTTTCAAAGAAAGAGCCATGTTGGTCTATCTCAACCTGTTCATGAAAGAAACAAGGGAGGAAAACTTAAGCACTTTAAAGAGTTAACAATTTTATTTCAGCATGAGCTTTTGTGGATCAAAGTCTGAGGAAGTGGACTTTGATCCATGAGAGCTCCTGCTGAAATAAAACTGCTAAGCTTTAAAGGGGTACTATATTTTTTATTTTTCCATAACTATCATTTGGAAATAATAAGGAGCAAATCCAGTGAATTATTTTCATTCCTACCTTCAGCTGCATTAAATATTATGTTGTTGGATTTTAAAAAATGAAATACCACATTGTCCTCGTGACCTAACTAAGAAACTAATCAGGTGATGTATATGTACCATACAGTTGTGTATCGTAATACTGCAGCCAGACTGTTGGCTGGGGCTGTTTACCAGGATTAGGTGACATATATGTAAAATAAATCTGAACAGTTGCTTACCAACGGGTTCACTGACTGCTGATGGGCCCAGTTCAAAGTGATGGTTGTGACCTTTAAAGTCCTTTGCAACTCAGGTCCAGGATGTCTGAAATATTGTTTCTTCCTAAACTTGCCATCATGAAAAATTAAGATCTTCAGGGAAGTGCTTTCTTTCAGTCCCACTGCTTTCACAAGCATATCTGGTTAGGACTTGAGAGAGGTTTCTTGCTGTGCCTCCTCCTACCAGCAAATGAAAATAAACCATTTTAGAGAGGAATTTGAGGACTCCACAGGCAAATGAGATGGGGATGTTCGTAAAAATCTCTTTTATAACTTAAAAATAATTAAGTATTTAAATAGTTGTAAATGTTTATATATTATAGTTTCAAATTTTAGTTGCTATGTCTTTAATTGTGTGTGTATGTCAATATTTTTAATGCTGTCTTGGGTCCCTGCTAGAGGTGATAGCTATTTTTGCTCATAAGTCTTTGGTGAACGTTTTGGTAAAATTCATATATTACACCCTTGCTGGCAGATGAGAAGACTTGAGAAGGCGAGAGAGACTTTGACAGTTAATGGCATTACATGAAAATAATGTGTTTTCTCAATGTAGTAAGCTGAAGATAGTTATAAAGCCAACAATGCCCCTAATTGAGTTCAGTGTTAGAGGGAGCTTCTAGTATTGTACCTATCCCAGTTGTTCAATATGTTTTATATTGAATTATTTCATTATATTAATTGGGATGTTTTTCTTGAAAAAAATGGAAATGGAAAGTGGAATTGAAATAAAAATATTGTAGTAGATAATCTCCCATCCCATATTACTATCTGGTAATCATCTTTTGCAAGCAAAGCAGCTATCAGGAGCCCACCTATAATCTCCATTAACTTTTAAAATTGTTAGGTTGTTGTGGCAGAGCTAAGATGAATGCATCAAGATTCACATTCAGTGAATCATTTTAACACACAGGAATACATAAATTGAGTGATTCACAGTTGAAAACACTCTACTGCACAATCAAGTTTATAATATTTTAGCGTGTTCATATGGATTTGGCATAGCATTCCTGTGGATTCAAAGTGGACAGTTTATCCCTTTAATATAAGGCATAGACCGATTGATTGATCAACTGATTGATAGATATAGATAGATATAAATGATTCAGCACATTTTTAATTGTCTAAAAATTTTTTTCACTTCCTCTGACCTTCTGCCAAGAAACAGAGGAAATGTTTAATTTGCCAATATCCTTATTAAGCCGCTTCATGATATGGGGCATTCCCACCAGAAGGAGCCTTGGCAGCCAGAAGGCTTGGTTTTGGTCTGTTTCCTGTGATTACACATGCTGGAAATGAACCAAACCAGAGTGACCCTGCTCACACCACAAACCCCTCACAGGGGTTCAGGAAATTGTGGATAGGGATGCACTGGGGACATTTTGGTTTGCTCCAGCGATTATATCATGTGATTTCTGGAAAAAGGAGCAAACCATCCCATCCTTGCAGTGTACCAAACAGCAGGCCCATTTATCAGATTCAAAGACAATTTTTTTAAATCATAACCTTTTTTTCTTGAACAAAAACTTCATGGGCCCTTGAAAATCAGCTATTTGAAGTTGCAGTATATTTTGCAAACAGTGTCAGGAAGTGTGTTGGTTGCTGCCTGTGGAAGTTTAGTCTTTCCTTTAATCATGAAGAAACTGCTGATTTCTTAGTGACTAAAGGAACAATTTAAGATCGAAGTATAATTGTTACTCAGTAGACATAAAGTAACTGTAAGCAGATACAGTATATCTGTGGATCTTTCATCTTTCCCATCTTCATTACCACTTTCAAAATAGTAAATATTCTAGGAGAAAAAAAATTTACAAGCTGCAATATCCATGGATATTTGGGGGGAGGGAAGACTGTGTTTGCCCTTCCACTCCAGAATCCTAAATTTGATATTTCTTTAAATATAGATTAAACACATACACTCCAACTATAGAGAAGGAATTGTGTAGCTAGGGTTATCGTGAGACCAGAGAGATCAGGGCTCCTTGCACACACATGTACAATTTATTTCAGTGGATGCCTTTGGTAATCAACTTAAGTAAAAGTTTTTAGGAAGAAATTTGATACGTTGTATTTTTGCTGTTAGTATAAATGTATTTACTCTAATATCTCTTTGTAGCCATTTGTTATACATGATATGGATACGTTGTGTATGGCAGAGAAGACACTCGTGGCAAAATTAGTAGCCAATGGAATACAAAACAAAGAAGCAGAAGTTCGAATTTTCCACTGTTGCCAGTGTACCTCCGTTGAGGCTGTAACAGAACTTACTGAATTTGCCAAATCTATCCCTGGCTTCTCTAACCTAGACTTGAATGACCAAGTGACTCTGTTAAAATATGGGGTTTATGAAGCCATGTTTGCCATGTTGGCTTCTGTGATGAACAAAGATGGGATGCTAGTAGCCTATGGAAATGGCTTTATAACTCGAGAATTCCTCAAAAGTCTACGGAAGCCGTTTTGTGATATTATGGAACCGAAGTTTGATTTTGCAATGAAATTCAATTCATTGGAGCTCGATGATAGTGACATATCTCTTTTTGTGGCTGCTATAATTTGTTGTGGAGGTAAGAGTAAAGCTACCATTTTCTAAATAGAAATCTCTTTTATATGCATGTCTCTTCTGTTAAGAGTTATGATTATTTATTCATATGCCACCTTTGTAAAATAGTACTTCAGGTGGCTAATTATAGCAGTAAAATAATAGCTTAATCATTCATTCAATCTTTATTACGGTCCTGGACCAGCGTAATGAGGATGGGGTACAAACAGTTGATATGCCCATTACAAACTCAATTTAAGCCATAACCCAATTTGAACATCATTCTAAAATTTAGCAAGTAACCTTACATTGATTCTAATAAAACTAAAATATAAGAATCCAGGGGGCAGTGAATAGAAAAGAGGAGAAAAGAAGAGGATTCTACAGGGTTAAATAAGTATTGTGACTCTTAAAAGTTAAGTGTATCTGTAAATAAAAGGTACAATCATAAAAGGAATTATAGACACACACACACACACATATACACATATACATATATACATATATATATACACACACACGTGTGTGTGTGTATGTATGTGTGTGCATGTGTGTGTATGTATATGTAAATGTATATGTATGTGTATATGTAAATGTGTGTGTGTGTGTGTGTGTGTGTGTGTGTATATATATATATATATATATATATATAAATGGCATTAATCCAGCATTAAAAGACATAAAACTAAATATACAGTAAATACTAGTTTATGATGCCAGTCAACACCCGGTGAATTTTACTCACTGCTGCACAGAACCTAGCAACATATGTTGAAACAGAGTTAATATCTGACATCAACAAGGAGGTATAAAATTGACCTGAGCATCCTGGATATTTATGGACTATTGGTAAAATGAGATTAGTTTGAATATCTCTATAAAACAAACATCGAAGAAGCATGTGTTCTGTTGATTCTATGTGGCCAGAATCACAGGGGCATTGTCTCTCCAAGTAGGGAATCCTCTGATATTGGCTCTCAAGGACAGCTGAGGGGAGAGCATGACATCTTGCCAGGGTAAAGGTCCTCTGATGGTTTAGTATCTCAAGTTTAGATAAATATGTCATAGGGGAGGCAAGATGCCTGCTGGATTTGTTGATAATAAAAGTTGGAGATCTGGCTAAATCCAGTTGTTGCTCTGTGTCTATTATCCGCTGTTTACTGAGCGCTTTGGCCTGATCATATCCCATGCTGAGTAGGAGACCGGGGGAAAACTCAGGGATGAAATTTTTGATACCACAGGCCTTTTCCCGGTGGACTTAAAATAACCTCTTAAAGTTAGTGGGGCAAGGCTCAAAGGGTGAAGAGATAATCTAAGCCAATAATTAAGGATGACCACCCACACCCTGGCCTCCATTTTCATAGGGCCCAGTTCTAGTCTTAGAGTGGCATTAGAGACACATTTTGGAACTTGTAGGGCCGATCTTATAAATTTGGATTGCACAAGTTCTAGTGGTGCAAAATTGGAAAGGGGGCCTAACTGTAATAGTTTAATCAAACAACAGGACAACCAATAAAAAGAACAAATGCAAACTAAAGATAACAAAGAAGAAATTTGGAGAAGCTCGGGAAATTGAAACTTCAGAATATTTTTTATACTTCTCAGAGTACTATATTATACAAAACTAATTATTTGATTTCTGTCATTCATCATAGTATGGATTTTATCTCTGTGCTTGTAGAAATCTTCCTTTTGTATCTGTTTTGAAATAAGAGAATAAAATAAGAGTAGTTATAAACAACAAGGTAAAGCACTTAACAAGTTTTAAATAATATATTTAAATAAAAACCTGCTTTAAGTTTGTGCTGGTCTGAATGTTAACATGAAAAACTGTTTCCCATGTTCTACACTGCTAAAACTGCACTGCATGGATTATCAGAATTATAGCCTGGGAGAAGAAATTGTCATATGATAGTGAATTGGGTAATATAGAGTATGATTTCAATGTTTTCTTTTCAAAATCCAACTAGACTAAATGTGCTTCCTATACTGATCTACTCTGAGGTAGCACTGCAGCTAAACGTGTGTAGAATGATTTGATTGCACAGTGGCCACATCTCAACAGTTTCCTTTAAATATATATGTGAAGCTGACTGGTAGTTAGATCGATGAAACAAATTAAATAGTATTTTATAATTGACCCCTTTTATAGTTTTGGTTCCTTTTTAAAGCTGATTATGATTTAATTGCTTTATGTATATTCTGTGATGAACCTTTCAGTTCATTTCATAGTTGGGTAGCACTTGGTAAAATTACTAAAATAGATACCATGCTTTTACAGCTGTCTGGAGATTTTGTTGCTGATACTTTTTGATCATACCCATGCTGAAAATTTTCTAACTCATACTGAGGCCAGTGGGAGAGTTAAGCAAGTGCTCAGGTCTCCTTTGAAGTGAGACTGAAGTGCCCTTCATGGAGAAACTTCTCTGTCTTAAGATAGGACTTAGAGCTGCTTATGGCAGCTTTTGCGGTCAAATACTTTTCTATTCCAATGCAGTAGATTAAAGGGCTGTGAGAAACAAGTGGAAAATTAATTTGATTTCAATAATATGGGTCCTAAATAATTCTTGCCGTGATGAAGAGAATCATTAGAATTATTTAGGGCCTATATTACTTAAATTAATTGATTTAAAAATAAGTCAGCAATAAATGGCTTGTTCAGTGTCAAAATTTATTACAGCCAAATGAACAAAGAAGGTAGTAATATAATTGAGAGGAGAAACTGTTAAAATACTGCCACAAGTCACATACTATGTTTTAAAAAATCTTATTCAATAGGATAGTGCAGTATTTTCTGAAATATTGTATAGTTTAGTATGTAGTATAGTACTGAGGATACAGGTTTTATGAGATCATTCCCTCCAGTGGAGTGGAGTATTAATCTGTTGCAATAAAAAGATACATTTATTCCTAGATGTTGACAGCTATCAATAACACGATGTATGTTTCTGTTTTTGAAAATAGATCGCCCTGGCCTTGTAAACATAGGACACATTGAAAAGATGCAGGAGAGCATTGTGCATGTACTTAAACTGCACCTGCAAAGCAACCACCCGGATGACATCTTCCTTTTCCCAAAACTTCTACAAAAAATGGCAGACCTCCGACAGCTTGTCACAGAGCATGCTCAGCTTGTTCAGATAATCAAAAAGACTGAATCTGATGCACACTTACACCCTTTGCTACAAGAAATCTACAAAGATATGTACTAGGGTTCTTTCATTTCTGTATGATATGTAAAGAGAAGAGCAATAGTAATAGATGGGAGCAAATTACTTTGCACACTTTTCTCAGCTGTGCTTTAATCGCAAAGCATCACTAAGCTTAAAAATATAGATAACTGGAATATCACATTTGTCATGCCAGGCCTTATTTTGATGTACTGAATATAAATTGTACAATATTTATGGATACAGTAATAATCTGTGATTCACTTGAAATTTTGGTGGCAGCAGGGAGAATTTAGTTATGTGACAAATGATCATACTAAAATGCTGGTTCTGAAGTTTCTGATTTTTAAGCACTCACTTTTTCATCTTCATTTCCGTGAAAAAGCTAGACATTTGGGCCAGGATTCAAAGGTCACAAAAAGGACTTCAGTTTGTTTTCTCACATGATATAGGGCAAATTATATTTGAAATCCACAAAAGTTAGAAAACCAGATTGGGATGTGGCATGAAGAAGGCAAAATGGTCTGCTTTTGGAAGAACAGAAAATCTATGTACTACTGATTGCACCCAGTCCTTTAGATGCATCTAAGATACTTGTACAAATTCTAGCTTCTTTTTCAGAAACATATCCATGTCACAGTAGATTGATCTCCACAGATGAGGAACATTTAAAAAAGTCTCTCTTCCTAGGCAGTGACATTTGTGTCACATGAGCTATATATCATGAAGAACCCTGTGTGAGTTCTTAAGGGCTTTGCATGCCAATGGAATTAGATTTGAAAAAAGAGTGAGGAAAAAATGCTTCCTTCTCCATTACATATAACAACTGGCCAGTTTCTAAAATCAATTTTCTATGCAAGATAGATGACCACAAACCTAATGATCCCATAATTTTGCAGAACTGGAGGATGATTCATTGTGGTCTGGATTTTGATCTCAGACAGAGTTTGCATTCCTAAATACAGTTGCCTTAATCCTAAATTCAATATGATTTTTGCCTGATAAAGACTTACAGAGAATTTGAAAGTTTGCCTTATTTTGTAACTTTAAAGTATTACTCAATCCAGAACTTTATGTCTATAAAGGGCTGTGGGCAGATTTGATTTTAGCCATTATTTATTGGCAGAATAAATCAAAGAGGTAGCACTAGTTTATAAAAGCAACTTGGTGAATATTATTCCATACTGTTTACATTGACATGAGGAAAAGCTTGGGGCACTGGACACTGTTCCTCTACAATATTTTCTTGACTATCTAGTTTGGAAAACTAGATTAGGTTTAGATGAAGGAGGAGTGAAAATGGGTGAAAGAAATGTCAATAAGTTAAGATACACAGATGATGTCATATTACAGGCAGAAAGCAGCAATGACTTGAAACAACTCCCAGTACAGTGGTGCCTCGCATTATGATCTTAATTCGTTCCAGCGAAATTGCTGTAGAACGAAAATATCGTAAAGCGAAATTTAAAAGCCCATAGAAACGCATTAAAAATGTGTTCCTATGGGTTTGAAACTCACCGTCTAGCGAAGATCCTCCATAGCGTGGCCATTTTCACTGCCCGTGCAGCGAGAAATCCGTCCCAGAAAAGAGCGGGGAGCCATTTTTTTACCCGGCGGCCATTTTGAAACAGCTGATCAGCTGTAGGAAAATCGTCGTTTTGCGAGAATCAGTTCCCGAAGCAGGGAACCGATCATCGCAAAGCGAAATTCCCCCATAGGAAACATCATTTTGTGATTGCTTTTGCGATTTCGTAATAAAACGGAGCGCTCGTCTTGTGAGGCACCACTGTACAGTTAAAAAAAAGAAAGTATAAAAGCAGGATTGCAGGTGAAGATAAAAATCATGACTACTGAAGAACTAAACTTCAATGCTGACAATAAAGAAACTGAAATGGTTAAAGATTTAGTATATCTTGGTTCAACCATCGGTCCAAATGAAGGATGCAACCAAGGCTTGGAAGGGCTTGAGGGAGCTAGAAAAGACCATGAAATGAAAGGACATGTCACTGAAGACGAAGGCCAAGGTCAACCGTGCTATTCTCAGTTAATATGTACAGACATGAAAGCTGGACAGTGAAAAAGCCAATGGGGAAAAAATATTCATTCAAAATTTGGTATTGAAGGAGAACGGATCACCAAAAGGCAAATAAATGGGTCCTGGATCAAACCAAACCTGAACTCTCTGTAGAAGCAAAAATGACTAAAATGAGCCCATCATATTTTGGGCATATAATAATACAGTGGGGTCTTGACTTGAGAACTTAATCCGTATTGGAAGGCGGTTCTCAAGTCAAAAAGTCTGTAAGTCAAGTCTCCATTGACCTACAGTGCATTGAAAACCGATTAATCCCGTAACAGGCCGTTTTTGTTCCATTTTGGTTTTTTTCTGGTCTGTAAGTCAAATCTCAGTCTGCAAGTCAAACCTAAATTTTGTGGCCAGAGAAGTCTGTAACTCAAAAAGTCTGTAAGTCAAGCCGTCTGTAAGTCAAGGGTCCACTGTAAGACAAGAGTCACTGGAAAAGACAGTAATGTCTGGAAAAGGTGATGGCAGTAAGACAAACACTGGGTACGAGATGGAGTGACTTAATAAAGGAAAGTAAGACTTCAACTTTACAAAAGATGAGCTGCTAATGACAGACCCCTTTGGAGGTCGCTCATTGTCTGCAGTGACTTGATAGTGCATAAGAAAAACAAAAAATCTGGATGGCAGCCCATGTCTTTCTGGTATTTTTAATTAGGTATTCATTTGGGCTACAGGTACATCCAAATAAGACCAAGCATTAAAGCATGCTACCACATAAGCTGTTTGCAGTGGTTCCCAACCTTGGGCAACTAAGGTTCTTGGGCTGAAGCCCCTAGAAACCCTGGCCAGCACAGCCAGTGCTGTGAAAGTGCTGAAGGCTTCTGGGAACTGCAGTCCAAGAACACCTAGGTTACCCAAGGGAACCACTGCTGTAGATTAAAACTATTTTGATCGTATTTCCCTTTCTTAGTATCTTGTGAGTTCAGCTCTGAATGACAAGGGTGTCAAATAGAGTTGTTAGCAGTCATCATCTATCAGTTACCAAGCTTCTTTGAAAGAAGCTGCATGTTTTAAGCTGCTGTAAAGTATGGTTGAAACATAAATATACCCATAAACACCATATCAGATAGATGCATTGATAACTTCCCAAACTGCTGTTTTGTAGGTACATGTAAAAAGCTCACATATCCATGTAAACTGCAATATTTGAAGTGCCTGCATGTTGGTCATGTGCTTTTCTAAAACTCCAGTGTATGTTGCAAGTATACAGAGATGTTGTTTTCAAAGACATTTACTTTCTTAAAATACAATTGTATTTAATTGCAATTAGTAGCATGTACATATGTGCCAAAAATGTAATTTTTGAAATCCTGTATCTTTTTTAAGGACAGTTTTGCCAAAAAACAAAACAAAACAAAAAACAAACAAACAAACAAACAAACTATGCAATTGTCTCTTCTGAATACCAGTCCCCAAAAGGATAGTAGTCTTTGTAGCATGTTTTATAAGCTCACAGTTCGAGCTCTTACCGATTGTAAGGCAGTCCCCCATGATTTTGTATAAACCTTACAGCTTCATTGGCTTATAATCAAGGAGGTTTTATCTTGCTGCATATTATAATAAGCCGTGTATAGGGTGTCCAAGGTACAGCGGTGCCTTGCTTTACGATTGCCCCACATTACGACGAATCTGCTTCAGAACAATCTTTTTGCAATCACAATTGAGATAGCAAAATGATGGTCTAAATGGGGGAATTTCGCTTTGCGATGATCGGTTCCCTGCTTCGGGAACCGATTCTTCGCAAAACAATGTTTTACTAACAGCTGATCGGGGGTTTCAAAATGGCCACTGGGTAATTAAAATGGCTCCCCGCTGTGTTTAGGGACAGATTCCTCGCTATACAGGCAATGAAAATGGCCGCTGTATGGAGGATCTTTGCTGGACAGTGAGTTTTTACCCCATTGGAATGCATTGAATGGGTTTCAATGCGTTTCAATGGGGTTTTTAAATTTGCTTTACGATGTTTTCGCTTAACGGTGATTTTCCTGGAATGGATTATCGTCGTTAAGTGAGGCACCACTGTACTGGTAATTATTTATAAATGGAAAGTGAATGATTTGTACTGAAGGACCCAAATAGCGCCCCCCTCTGTCATTACCCACATATTCCTATCCAATTTATGGAGTGGTAATCCTGTACTACCAAAGATAGACTTTTGCCCTATAAATCCCCTGTTTGACAAATCAGAAGCTTTTTATAATTGATTTAATATGGTTAAGGCAAAGTACTTGAATGCTCATTCTGAAAATGGTTGATTCAATGTACTTGAATGGCTACTTTCCTTGTGGGAATTTTTTTAGACTGCAGATGAAATGGACAGGTTGTATTTCATCAAATTTATATCACATTGTATTTAAATATTGAAACAGTGATATTGTTTTCTAATTGACCAATCTCTCTAGCACCACACTGTTTCCATTATGTGCCATTCTCTGAATTGGCCATATTTATAATCAAGAGTAATGTAAAATGTTATGAAATAATTAGTTTCAGGATGTACATGTATTCTATTTTGGTTTCAATCCAATATTTCACTGGCAACTACTAAGAATTCTAAGTGCAAACAGAATTGGGAGAGCTCGCAGACAGTTAAATGGTGTATTAGTGGGTTTTAGTGAGAACGCTGCCTAAAAGTGCACAAGAAAACTGTTTGCACTTTTATTAAAAATACTCAGGACTAGGGCAATAATCAGTAAGTTGAAAAAAAGTTTGTTTCTCAAAAATGAAATTAGCTACCTCCAT
Source organism: Pogona vitticeps (assembly GCF_051106095.1). Taxonomy (NCBI): domain Eukaryota; kingdom Metazoa; phylum Chordata; class Lepidosauria; order Squamata; family Agamidae; genus Pogona; species Pogona vitticeps. The sequence continues at coordinate 101,430,042 of NC_135787.1, read as the reverse complement.
GAATTATGAAGTTAAAAAAGGAACGTGCAAATTAGGCTACTCAATAAATCAGTAATTTAGATATGGGAAACCTCAGGATGGCAGATCCAAGGGAAGTGGAAAAAGCTTTCATTCTGACTTTCACTATGCAATATAATAAATTCTTTAGATCAACTATAGAAAACTTTTTTTATTTTTGCACACATGTATCTTGATTGCATTGTTTCTGTCTCTTTGATCTCTGACACTTTCTAATATCTCATATCCTTAGTCTTCTGATAATTATTTCTGTATAATGTGAGGGATGTAAGTGGAGGGCATCTACGTATATTGCCAGGACACTGGTAAGTGCAGTCCATGTCAGTGGGCTCTCCTGGATAAGGACTGCTTCCTTCCCAGAACTTTTGTTTAGTAAGGAAGATATAGAATTACCCAATCTTTATCATTTTGAATTCTATCTCCTTGTGAAACCACAAAGCATAACATTTTTCAGACTACAGCAAAAGAAAAAAGTTCTACTATACAAGTGGCTAATCTCTCTTTCTGATACCAGGTTGTAAAATCTAACAAAAATATTTCCAAAAAATTGTCACACTTTCCCCCTTATTATTTATCTTTATTTATTATTCCTAATAGGGATACCCAGTGTGTTGTAGTGTACAGAGTGACAGACCTGGGACTCAAGAGACCTGGGTTCGAATCCCCACTCAGCCATAGAAGCTCGTGGGGGGGGGTATAGCGCTGGTAAAACCACTTCTTAGATATCTGATTTATCTTGAAAACCCTATTAGGGTTCTGACTTCATGGCACATAACAAAACATCCTCCCTAATGCAAACAATAACACTTTGTCATTATGTAAAACCATACATAGTGGCTGTAATTCAGTAGTAAGTCACAACTAGAGTAGACCAACTGAATCAGTGAGGATTTGATGAGTCACCTCTAAGTTATATTGATGCAATGGGCCTCCTCTAGTCATGACTTGCTACTGAATTTCAGCCACAGTGGCATTGTTGTCTCTGTATAGTCACCACACTTTTTCAGGCAAATTTAGTCTGTTGTTCTGGAGGATAAAAATATACTCTTGTACTTCCAAATCCCACAAAGATGTTTTTGCACTGGCTGGCAATCTAGATAATTTCTGTCTGTGTATTCACAGATATTTTAAGCCATAGGAGATTATGTGGCAGATGCGGTGGAGGTGAATACTCTTAATTCCTCCTGTCGACTCAAAAGCGGGCATGCCTGCCACATACTGAATCCATTTTGTAGAACAGCCACCAAGTGAAGTGGATGAAGCCGTACCTCAGGTTCTCTGGGCAGCAGCAGTATTGTATTAGGTTGCCACCTGCTTTTAGCTTGCAGGCTTGCTTTCTTGCGTTCACAAGAAGTAGGAAGCATTCTGAACTGTAACTGAGTAGCAAAGCTTTTTAGTCTCATTTCTATCCATTATTGGCCTGTGGTTTGTTGAACTTTTTTCCTCTTACAACACTTAGCACTTTGGAAAGAAATTATGTAATTTTAACACATAGACTGGGCCAGGGAGCAACTTCCTCTTTTTGTTTTTGTTTTCACTACCTGGCAAGGCTTCTTCATGTTGATATTTGTCAACTTTAACTGCAATCAGCAAATAAGAGTCACTGAGTACTGAACTCACCGCCATCTGTATTGTACTGTGTTTTCCATGTGCATATATGCACTTTAGGTTTTATTTGTTGGCATTTCTCTGTGACATGGAAATGGTTTATTTGTTTCTGTTCCCACCTGCACGCACAAAGTACACATACATTTTGTATTCCTGTTTGTTTGTTTTGAAATGATTAAACTTACAAAGATATGGTGCTGTTGGATCAGGCATAACAGAAGTTTCCGTTCATTTCATGTAAAAATTTCCAGAAATAAACTGATAGAAAATTAATATTCCTGCTGAAAAGAAAATATTAAATTAACCTCCAATGCTTGGGCTTAAGTAACATGTGCTTTTTCTGTATCAGTAATATGAACACAATCATGCATGTTACTTCTAAAGGAAGAAATCAGCATTGCCTATTATATCCAGTGTGGCCTTGTTCAAAGATGTATTACTTTATAATCAGACTTGTTGTTAACTCACGGGGTGGTTATATGCCAGTTAATAAGGGTAATGTAATATAACCATCTACATTTATTATAAACCTATTTTTACAACATCAAAAATGGGAGGCAGGGGTGGGCCCTGTCTTTTTTTCAGACAGCCACTGGGTGTCTGAAAAACAAAAAACACCAAAGAACCAATTTGCGAATTCTAAGTGCAAACAGAATTGGGAGGGCTTGCAGACAGTTAAATGATGTATTAGTGGGTTTCAGTGAGAACACTGTTTAAAAGCGTACTAGAAAATTGCTTGCATTATTTAAAAATACTCAGGATTAGGGCAGTGATCAGTAAGTTGGAAAAAAATTATTTCTTAAAAATGAAATTAGCTACCTCTATGAATTATGTAGGAAAAAAGGAGCTTGCATATTAGGCTACTCAAGAAGCTGTGGTTCGTCGGTAAAACATTCATAAATTCATGGTTCATCAACCTTGACAAACCATGAAGAACTGCCATTTTGGCATTTCGTCCCCATCTGTAGTCAGGACATCTTTGAGAAATAGTACTATTTGTTTCCACAGTGCTGCTGGCTTAGTATTAAGGGAGGAGAAAACAAATCAAAAGACATGTTCCATGGGACACGTTCATATGTGCAGCCCTCCAACATTTTGCAAGCATGATGAGAGGAATGGCTGTTATCTGGCAGGGTGAGCAACAAGTAGCTCATGGGCCATACATGGCCCCCAGAGCCATTTTTGGAGCCCTCCAGAACCCCCACACCACCAAGCATTTTTTTAAAAAATGAAAAAAAAGCCCACCCACTCATAAATTCCCATATTTTCTACATGTCCAAAGGAGCATTTTTGCCATGTTTTGAGAGAGCCTCAACACCCCAAGACCCCAGCAACACCAATTCTTAAAAGTTAAAAAAAAAAAGAGAGGCTACTAGTGGGTCCAAGGTTTCTTCCTTTACCTCCCCGTTTCATGGTTAAACTCATTTTTCCAGTTAACAATACAGAACTTACTTAGTGCATACAGTTAACAATAAGGAATGACCGTACATCCAATTTTAAAATAAATGCAAATATGCACATTTGGTTTTTTAGCTCCATTCCCTTGGAACAGCATCCTTGGGGCTCCTGGCAAATCTGAAAAAAACATCCCTCTGCCCCATTGAGATTGCCCACCCAGGCTTTATGGCTTGTCTATAGTCACCTGGAGGTTTATATAAATGTAAGTGTAACCTTAATTGCAATTTCTTTGTAGATTGTGGAACCATGGTCCAATTCACATGATGGAAGTGGCACTTTTAGAAGGGTTGTAATGTCCATTTCAAGATAAATAAAGATGACTTCATTACAATACCAATCAGGCTAGGAAATTATTCCTGTGGAGGTAGCTATGTATTAAATATCCTTTAGTTATCTCTCAGCCTAGGGGAAATAACCACAAGCAAGGCAGTGCTTTTCTGTCATTTGTATGCTTCTCTGTGCTCGGGGTTATTTGCAGTCAGATTCTTGAAGGGGGACATATTAAAAGACTTCCTCACGTGGTGTATACGATTCAGTTGTACCAACTGAATCCTTATTTATTGCAAGGAACGTTTCCATTGTGAATATTTCATCAGCTTTCCAAGTACAGACAGGATTGAGAACACTTAGAAGTATGTGGAACATCCATCATTAATTTTAAAAGGCAAACCAAGCTTTCAAGGAAAAGGAAATGTGAATTCTGTCCACTTATGAAACACAGATTCACAACAGAGAAAAGTATTCTAACTGGCTTCACAAGGAACAGCAAATATTGAATATGTTCATAATAATTGTAAAAGGAAATATTGTGATCTAGCACATAACATGCTAGTATTCTGAGCTAAAAAGTCAGAATTCAGATGCTGGTCTTCTACCACTATACCCTCTTTTTGCTTCATGCTGGACAACAGGGTTGAATTGTGTTAAGCCTAAAGGTATTTAATCTATTTGGATCAGACAAGCCTGATAAAGCTTCAGAGAAAAGCTAGCAGGATTAAGACGTAGGAAATGTACCTTTGGCAACCACCGAATAACCATTATTGTGTCCATTTTGGCCTACAATCCAAGCAGAGACGATACGTAACTAAATAGCCTCTGCCAAGATCATGGGTGGCTAATGCTTACTGTGTAGGCTGAACTGATCAGTTACAGAGTTAAAGCTGTGAAACAAACCATCCGAACAACTTTATTTTCATTTAAAGTTTTTATTTTTATGTTTCCTTTAACTCCACCATTTTGCCATGTGCCTTTTGGAATGATCTGCAGGTTCAGAAATTGTAGAAAAAATAAGCACACATCAATAAATACTGCCATTAAAAGACTGTAATAATTGAGAAGTTGTTCTTGTAGACATTTTTGCAAACAATGTATATATATTTCATATGCCTTACACAAAATTGATATTGGCATTCATGCGAGTATTACATGTCCATGTAACTGCTCATGGGAAAGTAGTAAAAGCTGTTGAACAGTTTTTGAAACCAATTTAAGTCATTCTGTGCATTCATACTTACAGGAAGTGAAAGCAAAAGCCTTTGGTTTTTGTAAAATCTGGAGAGCTTGCACGTTCCTTACATAGTTGAGAAAGGAGAAAGATTTAATATGCTAGCATGGAATTTCCGTTTCACAGGAATGATCTTTAGCTTCTGTACATAAACACTAACTCAGGTTATATTCAGTAGTTTAGCAGCTGCATGTAGCAATACTCAGGTGTGAGCGTAAAACATGAATTGGATGGAAATGCAAAACCTTCACTTTCTTTCCTTTCACTTGCAAAACAAAAAACTAAAAGGGAGGATGTTAACAAAGTTGTATGTCTGTCCATGTCAGAATAAAAATGTTCATTAATTGGCAATGTATTTTTCTAACTTACTATTCGACATTCTTTTTCTTATTCAGAGGATAAAGGAGTGAACAATAAAGTGCACGTAATGAGGTCAGAAACAGACATTAGAGATAGCCTGTGATTGGAAGAAAAGTCTTAACTAATGTGAACAGTATGAGCTTCTCTCACCTCTGGGATTATGTAAATTACTTTGTTTGTGGTTTGGTCTTCAGGATTTTAGCACAGGATTCTTTTCAAGTCTGATTTCATAAACAGGGAAAAACTGCTTCAGTCCCCTCTCTTTATTCCTGATGTGCTTTCAGCTCTATCGCTTGTCTGTTTCTGGCCCTAGTCTGCTGGGATCTTGTTGCAACCTGGGTGTACTTTAATATTAGTTTGTAAGACTGATGATTGTATGTAAAAAGGATAATTTTACAGTGTGATTTTTGCCTTAACAGTTCAAAATAAAGGGTTTTTAAAAAATTGATCTTCAGCACTAGTGATGACAGTGTAACAAATATCTAGATCTAAAAAACAAATTATTCACTGTGATAAGGAAAAGATTTTGCTACATTCTGAAGGTGACACTTTGGCACTGTAATATGTTTAATTTTATCTGCATCCACATAGGTGACTCTTGGCACTAATAACCCTTCGTCTTTTGTTGTAAGCAGAGTTACAGCTGAGTGTCCACCTTACTGCCCTTTTTCTGAGTGTGTTCATCTTGTTGTGCTCTGCTTTATTATGCAGCTGCATGGAATAAAACAAAGTGAGCAATCTTTTTAGAACCAAATTGCAAACACATGCTCAAATACGCAGTCAATTATGTAATTAGCCCTTACACTTGATAAAATATTATAATAGAGTATGTCAACATTAGTTTTGGATGAGATTGGAAGTGGTTAAATAAGAAAATGAACACATTGCTAAAAGGACAGTTTACACATTTTTTTACCTAAGGCTTAATGTTCAAAACTCTTTTCCAATTAGAATCTACATACTGGCTGAAAACATGTTGTATAGCTTTGCGTATGCAAAAATAATTACATCAGCAGCAGCAGCATATCACCACTGGTTAAAGGCTTCCCCAGCAATGTATACAAAATATCTCTACACAAAACGAGTGTCTCTTCCCTTTGAGAAGGAAAGCACAAACAATAAGTACAGGTTGCTGTGTGACCAAAAAGATGCAAGGAACCTACTCAATTATAATTCTTGAAAATCCATGAAATGAAGCAACTGCTGTCATTTCACACAAGCCTGCAGTTTTGCACACTTCATGTAAAAAAACATAGTGGTGCCTTGCTTGATGAGGATAATTCATTCCATATAGTATTCAAGAAGGCTTTCACGGCCAGGATCTAATGGTTGTTGTGGGTTTTTCGGGCTCTTTGGCCGTGTTCTGAAGATTGTTCTTCCTAAAGTTTCGCCAGTCTCTGTGGCCGGCATCTTCAGAGGACAACACTCTGTGCTCTGGTCCGGAAAAGAGCCCGGAAAACCCACAACAACCATTTTTATTTTTACTTTGTTTTCACCTATAATGCTTGCACATACTAACACAGCTACCCTTCCTACAAAATTCAAAAAGATCTTGATAGTTTTGAGCATGGTGCTGAGTAGAACTAAATTTAAGAGAGAGAAGTAGGAAGTTCTACACCTGGGGGAGAACCAAATACAGAGTTAAAGGATGACTCAATAATATTATATGCAAGAAGGATAATGAATTGTTGTAGATCATAAGCTGAATATGCAAGGCAGCTTACACCATTAAAGGAAAAGGTTCCCCTTGACAAATTTTCCAGTCGTGTCTGACTCTAGGGGGCAGTGCTCATCCCCATTTCCAAGTCACAGAGCCGGTGTTTGTCCGTAGATAGTTTCTGTGGTCACGTGACCAGCACAACTAGACACGGAAGGCTGTTATCTTCCCACTGAGGTGGTACCTCTTCATCTACTCACATTTTTACATGCTTTCTAACTGCTAGGTTGGCAGGAGCTGGGACAAGTGATGGGAGCTCACTCTGTAGTGTGGATTTGAACTACAGTGGTGCCTCAACTTATGAACATCCCAACTTACGACCATTTCAAGTTATGACCAGCTCCGGACGTAAAATTTTGCTTTGACTTACAGCCGGAGCTTCAAGTTACAATCCAAAAAAGGCAGGGAATAAAAGGCGGGGAATTCAAATTGCTAACTGTTGGTAGGTGAAGAGGCTGCTTCCGATGGGTATTGCAGTGTGGTTCCCCCCCACCAGCCAGAATGAATTAATTGCATTTCAATGCATTCCTATGGGAAATGGTACTTAGACTTACGACCATTTTGAGTCACAAATGGAGTTCCGGAACCAGTTCGTAAGTCGAGGCACTACTGTACTGATCTTATGACCTTGCAGTCCAGGGGATTTGAGGTTTAACCCGCAGCACCACCACGTCCCACACCATAAAAGATAATATTTAAAAGCTAAAAACAGCATGTATACCACACTAAAAATGATAAACAAAATCGATAGCTAAACCAGATTCAAAACAAGGCACAACGCTCCATTTGTTATGTGCTCTCTGTCTTGTGTATCCTTTCCCATTCTTTGTGTGACTGCAGGGTTCAGCCTGTCCTAAGGACAACCTCAAGCCTATCAGGATTGAGAAAGCACAGCTATCTTAAAGCCTTCCTTGTTTATCAACTTGACTTACGAAATTTGCCTTCTTGAATTGCCAGTCAAAACTGGGATGGTGCAAGACATTTTGCCATCTGAGATGAAGAGCAAGCTGGCAACTCCCATCTGCCTTCCGCAGCATCCAGAAACAGAAGCCAGGTTAGCAGTTAATGCTTCACTAAGGATGACAAAGTTGTCCTCCAAGATACTGAAGAGCAAGAGGCAAGGTGAGAGACACAGATAGGCAGGCTTAGTAGAAGCAGAAGAGTTCTTGTCGTACCTTAGCAACTTGCAGCAACCTCACCATTTTTAATGATAAAGCACCCCAATGATAACCAAAGCTATATTGAACCAAGCAGAACCCATCAAAGTAGCTCTTCGTATTTTTCTTTTTTATGCTTTTATTTGTTCCTTCTAAGGAACTCAAAGAAATTTATAAGCTTATTTACTTTTCTTTCATAACACCTTTGGATAAATGATTGGCTTGCACATGTGAAGTGTCAGTTGAATGACCTTGTGTGTTAAATGATAACAGAGAATTCAGCAAAAGTGAGAAATGGCCCAACCTGCATTCTGACATACACAAACAACTAGGTGGATGTGGATGAGCTGAATGTCGAGCCAATCAGGAAGTAATGGAACAACTGTAAAAAGTAGTTTATGATACATATGTTAAGAGTTCAATCTAGTTCTACTTTTGTTAAAAACCTCTCCTACACTATTTTACATATCAGTCTGTCTAAACAGGGAAAACAGGTTTGCCTGATTTCCTTTCAAGCTTGTTTCCTTATTTGCAGGAAAAAATATATACAAGTTTGCATAGAAAGAAGCTCTACTGGCTTCACTAGGGCTTTCCATCAGATAAGTGTAAGGTTTCAGGCTTAGCATTGCAAGTAAATCCCATTATTGAAATAATTTTAAAAAAATCTAAAACAGATGAATGAGACATGGGTTTTTAATTTTTATTTTACAAAAGCACACTTCTGAAACTTGAGCCAAACTGACCTAGCTCTTCTTTGAATCTTTTGTTTTTGATGACTGGGATTTAGAATGTGTTTTCTTTTCCAAATCTTGCTTTATTTCCAAAGGAAACTCTTTTAAGTGTAAGTTAACACAGGGGAGGCAAAATCTTTTTGAGTAGAAAAGGCTACACTCCTGAAAAAGAAGAACAAAAAAAATTAATACCAGCGTAGATCCACGGATTTCAATTACTCTTTTTAAAGTGTGACTTACAGGAATCTAGCCCTTTGTGGATTTGTACAGCTACTCATTAATCTGTGTTTGTATATTTGTGGCCTCACTCCAGAGCAGTACAGTAGTTCTCAACCTTGGGTAGCCCAGCTGTTCTTGGATTGCAACTTCCAGAAACTCTGCCCAGCACAACTGGTGGTGAGGGCTTCTGGGAAGAGCAGTCCAAGAACATCTGGCATACCCAAGGTAGGGAACCACTGACCTGAAGGAAAACACCAACCTATTTTCAATTGGAATTAACTAAGCTGCTTCTTTGATTAAACTGCATTGATAGATTTGTCAAGATGTGCAATATTTGAAAACAGATTTTATACCCACATCACCTTATCACCGAAAACAGTGATATCTATCCACCTCTCCAACTGCCCTTATTTCTTTCTGTCCCGCATCCATGAGGGGAAAAAAGACTTTGTAGGCCAGCACCCGCTCATACAGGTTTGCAAGATTCATTCAATTCCAGTTTCCAAAACGTACTTTCTTGACTCTACCCTGCAGGGCAGGGGTGGGAGTTAACAGTCCAGAAGTAAATTTCCCAACCTCTGATTAGAAACTTAATATCAGATTAAATGGATGGTCTCATCCAGCAGAGTCCTTCATATGTTTACCCTCTTCCATTTTCTCATAAAAACTTATGCAAGGTCTTTATAATTGCTCTGCCTTCAAACTGTTCTGTTGCCACAGGCCAAATTGCAAGTATAGAGTGTGTTTCAGGTGCAGGCCAAAACCAGTCATCATTCTGTTTCCGCAGAACAAATCTAGTAGCTTTAACTCAAGTGGCGTCATTTCAGAAGACTAGAGATGGGCTATGAGTCATGTTTTTGAGCACACCTTTGCCCAGAATATTCTCTGTGTGGGAAACCTGATGAAAGGATTTTCCAGTTGCACAACTTGGGAAATTTTTCTCCTCTTCCATAGCCCCTTCAAGCAGGGACTATTTGGCTTGACAGAACAGGCAGAGATTATTTCAGATAACATCTAGAGAAATCTGTAACACCCAAACAACTCAGATCTTCATCACAAGAGAAGGAAAACAGGGCTTACAGAAGGAAAAAAAGATGTGAACTAGGTTTCTCCCCCCCCCATGCAATGCTTGCATTCCCAGCTCATTCTTTCTATGTTTATTGGATAGAACTTAGGATTTGCGATCATTCATCCACATTGCAGAGTTCTGGCTAGTAGTGCACAGATTTGTGGGGTTTTGGACTACAACTCCCACAATTGCAGCGCCAGCATTCACAAATTTGTACAGTGGTGCCTCGCACAACGAGCGACCCGTAGAGCGATGAATTCGCTCTACGGGGATGTTTTTTCGATCGCTAATGCGATCGCAGAGCGACGGCCCCAAAGGGCGAAAATCGCAGAGCGAAGGTCAGTAAGCGGTTCGCTTACCGACCTTCGCTTTGCGACCCGCCGATCAGCTGTTCTGCGGCTACAAAATGGCCGCCGGAAGCCCCAAAATGGCCGCGCGCAGCGTTTTCGCACCCTCGTTAAGCGAGGGGAGGGCGCGAAAATGGCTGCCGGCCATAGGAAAGCATCCCTGAACGGTGAGTATTCGGCCCAATTGGAACGCATTAAACCATGTTTAATGCGTTACAATGGCTTTTCCGGCCCCGTTCAACGATGCTTTCACATAGCAAGGGTTAATCCGGAACGGATTAACCTTGCTGTGCAAGGCACCACTGTACATGTTTAATTCAGGCCTTGGATCCTGTGCTTTGTTGCAGTATTTGTACATAATAGGCTCCCAAAGAGTAGCTTGCCTGATGCTAATAATTGCTACATGAACACTTGCTCCAGTAGTTGTCAAGTTTTTATAGTGGCATGGTCACAAAAAAATTCCAACAGCTGAAGAGAGCAGGTTAATTGTGAAAGGACAAATTCAGTACTGCTGGCTTCTTGTCATATGGGGTGCTCACACACCAAGAACCCAGTTCGTGTGTCAAATTAAGCCTGTACAGATGGCCTGCACCTCCACACAGTCCTCTACCGGAAGCTTCATTCTTCCTTTTCATATGAGAAGGAAAACAAGAGAGGATTCAGCAAAGGTTCCTGTTACATGTGACCCAGGAACTGAGATAAAGTCCTTCCAAACTAACCAGAATTTATAGTCTTCAAACATTAATTCAAAGCTAGCTCTTGATTCTGGTTTATTTGGAAAAGGGCATGGAAAGTAAATTTTAGGAAAAATGAATAGATGATGTGTTGAGGCAATGATAGGATGATGGTGAGGCAGATCACAGATTTGCAGATTAATGAAAAGCTGTGTTGAAGTGTTGCAGATAGGACTATTGGAATTCAAGGACTCCCAGTCCCGTAAGACAGCAGGAACTCTCCAGGCCATATTATGTGAACAGGAGCCCTCAAATTGGCAGGAGGTAGAATAGACACCTCACCTCCATGCCATTCAAGCATTGCTGCTGCAAACCACTAGAAAAAAAATGCCCTGTTGCACCACAGGAGGTTGTGAGGATTCCTTGGCATTTCCACATGAGGGAACAAGTTCCAGCAGAGGCTGCTTTCCATAAATTCTATATGGAGGCAGCCTCTGTCGGAACTAATTCCCCCACGCAAGTCTCAGGGAATCCTCACAACCTCCATGGTGCTTTTCTAGTGGTTCAAAGAAGCAGCACAGGAACGGCATAGAGGTGAGGGTGCTGCTCTACCTCCTGTCAGTTTGAGGGTTCCTGGTCCCATCTTTCATCCTGGAAGGTTCTGCTAAATTATGGGACTGGGAATCCTTGAATTCTGAAAAACCCATCCCTAGTGGGGAGTCCTGACTTGTCATCCTGGTCAAATGAATGGAAAAGAAGGTGGGCTGTGTGCACATCCTGGTTTAGGAGGAGGTCAGGATTTGGGAATTCCAAAAACATGCAGAGGCCGCCTGGATCCAGGGCCTGAAAAGCTTCTGTGCTGGTGCTTGTTGAACACCCAGTGAAGCCAAGTGGCCAAGGGCTTGTTCTTACACATATTACAAATGCCTGGCCCTATTTTTAAAAATGCCACAAGCCCGCTAGTACTATAGAATTATGTTTTGTAGAAGTAAAGGTAGCAATAAAACAAGGACAGAAGAAAGGTTACTCTCTAGCCGAACTTGATTTTCTTCTCACTAGGTCACTGCCCATGAAACCAACAACAAGGATATAAATGCAGCAAGCATCACATGCTACTACTTACTGTGCCAACACATACACACTTGCGACACAAATTACACCGAGATCCAAGAATGAGGAATTTGTCCTTGTCAGAGGTGAATGGATCCTTCATGACATAGCTTTCTTCCAGAAGGCTGGGCAAGGAGAATTCCATACTTTAAAGGTACAGCACAGACAAGCTGAAACAACCATTCCTGAGCAATTTCATCCCCACATCTAATCACCCTTACATCAACACCTGCTCTTCTATTAAAAAGCAAAGGGCTCATGTGCCTTCTCTCCCAGTCCTGAAGTGACCCTGTCAGAGTTGTCCCCTTCATGCCCTTCAGCTACCCAGTTGCAGGTGAAGGCCAGGAGACGTAAAATGGAAGCGAACAACCGAGGGGCAGAAGAATGGGACAGACCTGCCAAATCTCCCCAGCTTGATCCTTGGCTTTGTTTGTGCCTCCACGGGGCTCAGAAGACAGCAGTTGAGAAGCTTAGCCGGGATGGTGGCTGTTTGAGAGTCCCAGATATATAGAAATGACACTGGAGGTCATATGGGTTTATTTATTACTTACATGTATATCCTGCCTTTAAGTGCACTATGAGGGCAGCTCACCACAGATTATTAGAAATACCTAATATATTACAATCAACTATTAACAATAAATCTATAAAAGCAACATGTGGAGGACATTTCTCTATGGAAGTTAACATGCTAAAATAAATGAATGCATAAATGGTGACTGAATGTCTGGGAAAGGGGGTAAAGTTCTTTGTCAGGTAGCAAGCAAGTATCTTTAGTAAAAATATTCCAAAGATGGACCTCCACCACTAAAAAGGCTTTTTTACTGAAATACACAGGAAAAGTTCTTCTGAAATCACACAGTTTTTACCCTGGCAGCTGTTGCACACACATTAACTTTGGAATAGGCCCCACAGGCTTCCTTCCATGTATATATGCCAAGGATCAAGCCACATAAGAAGTTTCTCCCCTCTGGTGTAAAAGCAAGGCATGTCTCTAGTTTTACTTTACTAAAGTAGCATGTCTTAGCTGTAACATGTATGGTCACGACTGCCTTGAACCAATGCACCACCAATTCAACTTGATCCATCATAACTTTGCAATGTTCCTCTGTTGCAGAAGCTATTGTTTTGTGACTTTTCAGATTTAACCTGATATTCCAAATGTATATTCTTTGCCCTAAAAAAACAGCAGTTCATGCCCTTTCCTTTGGCAGACACCAAATTCTGAATGATTACAGTAATCAAGAGATTCTCTTTTGCTGAAACTAATGATACTCAGACACAGGTGGCAAATAGCTAAGGGTCACTGTGAGGTAAAGGCAAGGTTGTATTCAGCCACTCAGACGTATGATGAATGTCCTCCCTTTAGGATAGCAAAATATCATTAGGCATCAAATTCGTACAAAAGTTCATCCAATATATGCTTGTAGTAAATCATCATCATCATAATCCTAGAACTGCAGAGCTGGAAGGGACCCTATGGATTACTGAGTCCAGCCTCTGTCAAGAAGGCCCAGTGGGGAACTGAACTCCCAGATGGCTAAAACACGGAGCTATCCAGCACAGCCCCCAATTTGCAATTTCTCATGCATCTGTATGGTTTAAACTATAAATCATGATAACTGACTTTATTATTCCCTGGGGGACATGGAAAGAGCCTCTGCAAAGGATATGAAAACAGTAGGGTGCCCCCTGGGCAGTTGGCTGATCCTTCCACACTAGAAGTACCAAGGTAAGGTAAGGAAGAGTAAGAAAACCATTCCGTGTTCCCCAGGTAACCCAGGAAACTGGAGTAGGCTTCTAAGATATTACTGCAAGACATAATATAGACTGCAAGGGGAAATGGGATGGAAAGCATACTTACGCAACCAAGTAGGGGTTTGGAGGTTTCTGACCATAGTAGCTGTATGGGGCTTTTAATCCACACAGCTCACATTCAAAAGTACCTCGATGCTGAGTTTTCTTGCTGGGCTCCATCTAAGGATCTGCAGCTAGAACACAAATTGGTGTAGAATTTGTCAGGCATGTAAAAACAGGCACTTGGCTGATGCTATACTGGCACAAACTGGCCTGCATAAGCTACCTTCAAAATTGAAGGTTAACTTACATTAACATAAAATAAACATCAAGGGCTGAGAAGGATCAATGCAAAAGGATTGTTGGCTGCAGAATCAAGTACAGTAACAACAAGGTGAGTGTACATCTTTTCTCTAGTACTCTTTCTTTATAGGGCAAGACTATATGCCTGTTATGCTACATGGCAGCTCTTTATCAGTTAATTGGTCTACATATTAAGGAAGTATAAATACATATACTCTGCACGAACCAGCCTAAACTAAAGCTTGCATTTACTTCAGACAGATACTTCTTGGCCACACCTTACATTTAATCTTACCAAATTAAAGTCATATTGGAATTTGAAAGATTACTCCCCTCCCACTGGGCGTTCTCTCATAATTACTTTGGTATTAAGGTCAGCCAATTAGGATATTTACAGCAATATTTTTCTTGATCAAGCAGCTCCCAGATGTACCAACATAAAGCCTCAAGTAAGACATCATGCCAAACAATCTAGTGATTTGACTACTATGGGATGTACAAACAATGGGTTTGTACAAAGTCTGTGCTGGAGTTTATTGCAACCTCACATGCTGCCTTCTAGCTTGTTTGGCTGGGAGGGACCTTTAACTGTCTATCTGTCCAGCATTAACCAATACTGTAGAGTTCCCTCCTGGCACAGAATTCAAAGAGAGCCCCACCCCTCTGCTGAGAGTTCTTTTTCCTCAGAGAGTCTGTTACTGTTAGTCGATGATGGTTCGTAGAAAAATGCCTGCTGAAGTATACAGTGGACCCTCTACTTAAGGAATTAATCCGTATTGGAATGGTGGCTGCAAGTCGAAAAGTCTGTAGGTCGAATCTCCATTGACCTACAATGCATTGAAAACCGATTAATCCCATAACCAGCAGTTTTTATTCTATTTTTGTTCCATTTTGGGTTTTTTCTGGTCTGTAAGTCGATTCTCTGGCTGCAAGTCGAATCTAAATTTTGCAGCCAGAGAAGTCTGTAACTCGAAAAGTCTGTAAGTCGAGCCGTCTGTAAGTCGAGGGTCCACTGTACTGAAGCAGATTTGTTAAAAAGCAGTCCTGGTGTTAATTAGTTTACTATTGGTATATTCACAGTTGTAAATGGAATACTGTATTTTGATTCTTTACTGTATATTACTGATGTCTCAGAGTGAGTCACAGAGACTATAAGTGCCAGTTATGAGAAAAAAGGGGGTGGACTGTCTGGGAACTAGTAGCTATTTTACTTTGTGAATGCTTGCACTACTGCTGCACAGCTGAGGAAATTTTAACAACATTTCAAAACTCTGCAACAATCTGAACTGAAAGAATGGAGAAGTTACTTTTTGGACTATACTGTAGTTGGAGATTCTTAGTCTGGTAGCCAAACATGTTACTTTTTCAAGCTCTGAGCTATGGTTAACAGTCATTTCCCCACTTACAGCCAGTCTGACTGATGCAAAACTGAATGACATGAGAAGGCAGATAAGAAAAGCAATTAAGGAGCTCTAAAACATGGCTTGTCTGCTAGATGTTAAAAAAAACCAAATCACAGTTTGAGTTCTAAATTATCTTCCACATAAAAAAATGATGTGGCACTATGTCTTAATCAGAAGTAACTGGTGCTCAATTTTCTTGGTGGGCAGAGCCAAAGCTGGCAGCCTGATACTGCTTATCTCTTCCCCCACTCCACCTCACTTACTCTATCTTACAGACAGACAGACAGACAGACAGACAGACAGACACACACACACACACACACACACAGAGCGCTAATAGAAGGAAACAAAGTTGAACATACCATTCTGGAATAGTAATAATAAAAAGGACCCGTTTACCTTTAGGTAAAGGTAAAGGTTCCCCTTGCCATATAGTCCAGTTGTGTCTGACTCTAGTGTGAGGTGCTCATCCCCGTCTCCAAGCCGTAGAGCCAGTGTTTGTCCGTAGACAGTTTCCGTAGTCACGGGGCCAGCGCAACTAGACACGGAACACTGTTACCTTCCCACCAAGGTGGTACCTATTTATCTACTCACAATTACATGTTTTTGAACTGCTAGGTTGGCAGGAGCTGGAACAAGCAACAGGAGCTCACTCGGCCGTGTGGATTCAATCTTATGATGGCTGGTCTTCTGACACTGCAGCACAGAGGCTTCTGCGGTTAAACCCGCAGCATCACCACATCCCAGAAATATTTGGCATGCCTTTACCTTTAAAACATCCCAAATATTTTACATGATGGGCATGTCCACATTTAAAAGGTGTGGCTCTGCCATCATTTCATGTATTGAAGTTACATGAATGGCCAGAATGCTATCAGTCGTCTCAACAGACACCAGATTAATAGGATGTGCATAAGTGCTGTCTTGCTACTAAATAATTGGTTTACTCTAGCTGGGACTACCAGCTGAATTTAACCTATAAAATCTAAGCAGATGACAGGTGCTGTATGGCACATACAACTGGAACGTGAGAAGTATGAATCAAGGAAAACTAGAAATATAAAGCAAGAAACAGAATGTTTAAATACAGTATTGCAGCATTTGGTATGATTGAACTTAGGCTGCCTGGAATGAGGCATTTTAGTCAGTCAGTTACAAAAGGTTTTACTCTGGAAACTCAAAAGAAATGACATGGCTGTTATACTGAGGCAAGATTTTAGGAGATATAATGCAAGGTCTGACTGCATAATATCAATAAGACTTTTTGGAAGACCTATCAACATAACCATCAATCACTCTGTGCTATTACAGATGCTGAAAAAGAAACTGAAAGCTTTTATTCAAGTGTCCAGGAGGAAACTGATTACACACACACACACAAAGAATGTTCTGGTAATCATGGGTGACTGAAACACAAAAGCGAGAAACAAAAGTGAACCAAAGGTTGTCAGAGAGTTTGGCCTCAGGATCAGCAATAAAGCAAGATAATGACTTACAACATTCTGTCAAACCAGTAATCTGTTTACTGAAAATACATGCTTCAGATAACACAACAGACAGCTGCACACATGGACATCACCACATGGCCAATATAGAAATAAAATAGACTACATTAATTGGACATAGGAGATTGGAAAGCTGTATTATTTCTCTGTCAGAACAAGATCAGGAAGACTGTGGTACTGACCATGAATTGATAATATCAAAAATTAGAGTAAAGATGAAGAAGACTAAAAAAAATTGTCTTGCCAACATATAACTTAAATAAAATTTCTGATCAATTTGGAGAGCATATAAAGAATAGGTTTGCATTATTAAACTCAATTGACCATGAACCAGAACAACTGTGGCTTGAAACCAGGGATATTATCAGGGAAGAATGCCAGAACAACACACACCGGTATTCCTGCAGTCAAAAATAAAATAAAAAATAAAAGCCTAAATGGATGAGGGAGGAAAGAATTAAAATTGTTAATGGTAGTGTCAAGCAAATGTAAAAGATGACAGAAACGGGGTCATAATAGAGAATGAAACTTTCCAGATACCATCATGCAAAGACAAAGATCAGTGCTAAGATGCTGAAGAACTATCCAGAAGAGATGCAAGGACGACAAATTCCTTTCAAGAAGAATCATGTGATGAAGAAAACTTTAGCTTTAGAAAGTGAAAGCTGCTCTCAAAGTACTGTACTTGGAAGAAATAGAAAGAGTAGATGAAGATGCCAATAGAAGCAGTCAAAGCTACAGAAAGAGAATCTGTCAAACTATTAATAAAAATATGCCAACAATTATGGAAAACTAAACAATGGCCCCGAGACTAGAAATGTTTGATATACAAAGAACATGCTTTCAGGCGATGATGATGCCATTTGTGTGTGTGTGTGTGTGTGTGCAAGGCAGCAGGTTAGGCAAGACTATGTTAAAGCATAACTAATAGAGTTCAGAAGGAAAGGGGGGGTGGACTATTCTGCCAGCCAGCAGTGAATGAAGGGAAAGGCCCTTGGTGTGAATTAGGAGGTAAAATGTGCCGCCTCTTTCATTGTGCAGTCCATGAGCTGCGAATAAAACCTGGGGGCCCAAATGCAGGTGCACTGTACCCTAATTCTTTATTTCTTAAAATATTCTGGCCATAAGGGAGCTTATTTGATTGGTGTTTTTTTTTAAAAGATTTCCATTTTTGTAGGAAAATCAATAGGGGTGTGGTTTGTGTGGTCCTTGGACCTCCAAAACATGCCTTCCCTTGATCATGGACTTCTGGGATAGTTAAATATTTATATTAATTTATTCACTTAGGCACATTAGCATACTCTGAAAAAAACATTTAGGAAATTCTGAGGCTAACAGGGAACACGTGACCTTCACATGAGAGCCTGGAAGTTACCTTTTTTTGAACCACAATTCCCAGAATCCCCCAGCCAGCTTGGTTGCAGGTTCCGAGTACTGCCGTCCAAAAGGTAAATGTTTTAAACCCTGTAATATCTGTGGCACAAGATATTACACACTTTTGCTTAAAAGTATAACAGCTGTACAGATATACTGAAGTAAAAGGGCGAGTCCATGACCAGAGCCCACTAACTGCTTATAATCACCTTCTAGTTCAGAGCAAATGTAGTGTTCTGCTTTTCACTGGAAACTGAACAGGTCACTGAACTACGGAGTTTGCACAGAGCAGTTTCTATGAACAGGCACATGGCACTGGGCTGCATTTATGTCCTGGCAAGGGAAGACAGAGCCGTGCACGGTGCAGAAACCCCCACCTCTTGCACATCTGTATGCAGCCCAAAACATGAAATTGGATGATGGTTAGAGAATAATCTCTAACTGATGCTTCAATAACTGACCTGATGGCACAGAAATATGCTACCATTTGTGAGCACTGCTTCCCTCTACAGGACAAAATCATATTAAGGCAGCTAAATACTGTAGTAATATAACTAAACATCTACATTACGATTGTGATTTCATCAAGGGGACTAATCAAGAAATTTTGACGCAATTTCCTCTTATGTCCTTACCACTTGATCCAAACTGTAGCAGAGATCATTCTTGCTCGACTGTGTGGAAGGGTAAAAGCCCCTTCTCAGGTGACCAGTTTCTCACTTTACCCAAAATAAACCACCTCATCTTCGTCAAGCAGAAAAACACACAAAATCTCTTATTGTATTAATTAAATACACACATAACGAAATTCGTATGTACGAGACGGTTCACAAAACCGAGACTGCAATTCTCTGAATTACTTCTTTGAAAGTGCAGTTTCTCTGCACTGTCCATAGAGGAGATATCTTAGCCTGAGAAAGTGGATGTCATCCACGAAAGATTGGTATTTGTTTAATTTTTTTTAATGGTCCAGTAAAAGGCATCATTGCCTTGCATTTGAGATTAAGTCCCACTAGAATCAATGAGATGCATTTCTGCCTAAACATACATCGAATCAGGTTAAAAATGCGTACCAAATTGCATCACTTTAGCTGCCAGATTCTGGAATAAAACCTCCGCTGCAAGTAACAAAAACGTACCTTCGCGACTTAAATTGCTGTAACTCCGAGTGAAATCCGCCTATAAACACCAACGGCACCCTCTGTTGACGTCGCGCCCCCTCTCGCCGCCACTGAACGACCACTTCCTGTTTCATCGCGACTCACGTGACGATGAAAGTCTGCGGCGCGGCAATACATTCCAAAGCTTTTTAAAGGTGCGGGAACAGCGTTGCCCGCGTAATCGTGTCCATCGTGCAGCTGCTTTCGTGAAATGTTCCGACAAATTCTAGTTCAGCCGTGGCTTAAAGAAAAGAACAATAGCAATCTGTTTCCTCAGACTCTGGAACGGACTCTTCTAAGAGTCTATATAAGGGATCATTCCCAGCTTTCATTTTCAGTTAATACTAAAAGCGGGCGTATACAAGTCCATTCTCTCGCAACTCTCGCGTTTAAGGAAGTAATCGCATGTCAAGGAGGGTTGATTCTTTCATTGATTGCTTTTCAGTTTTTTTAAATGTTTGCTTTTCATTTGTTGGTCATGGACCCTCAGCATCACTTTGCCAGATGCTCAATTACCAAATGGCTTTAAAGAAAGAAAGAAAGAAAATAGTATAGCTTCAGACATTAATTTCATTCTTAAAATGAAATTTTAAGCTCCAATTCCTAGCTCCAATTGCAAGTTTTTAAAGTGCTAAATATATTTAGCACTAATAGAATATTGATTATTCTGTTAGGAGCAAAAGAAGCTCAGCCAGTCGGAAGGCAAAAACGAAGAAAAGCCCAATTCTTTTGGACAATTTAAATTCTGGCATGTTCATGTTAAGTGTCACGATGTTTCATAACGTGCTTAACCAACACAAAACCTTAACATTAGCCCTAAAAGGTAGGTCAGCATTGTTATATTGTGAATGTGGGGGAGGGGGTGGAGGAAGGGTGAATTCTGTGTTGCAATTAGCATGAAGGAGGCTGACAGTTTTGGATACAGATGTGTTTGTTTATGACTTAACACGCACACACGTTGTTTGATAATGCGGCAATGTGACATGGTGGTTAGAGTGTTGGAGCACAACTCAGGAAATAATGGGTTCAAATACCTGCTTGGCCATTTGACAAACTTGGCCAGTAACCTCAGGCTGGTCACCTTGCAGGATTATCCTGAGGATAAACTGGGGAGAGTGGAGCCATGTATGTCACCTTGAGCTCACTGGAGGAGACTGAATAAACATGCAACAAATAAATATGATAAAACAGTGGATAGATAAGTTTATTCTTACCATTACTATTTAATTGTCCTCTTATGGACACCTTAGGTCTTTTCCTTCTATCGTGTTGCAGTCATGTAGCTAACGTTAAATTTCCAGGTATTTTAGAAAAATGGAGTACTCTTGTATCCTTCATTCCACTATAGGCATACCTGACTTAACTATGTATAGATCTTAATGTCCTCCCCTTTTCTTTTCTTTTCTTGCCTGCCTGGGTTGAGATGGTTCTGGTCTACATACATTCATGTACACATGGGCTAGTGCTGTTACTGAGAAAATGACCACCCTCTGCCAATCTGGATAGCCTTTTTAAAAAAAAAAAAAAAAAACAGAACTGTTTTCCACTAGACAACCTTGTAATGTATAAATGCTGCCTGCTTCTTTCAGCTAAGGCAAAGTCACATATTATAAAGCCAGATATATACCTTCCCATCCTCATTCAAATTGGGCAAGACTGGTACCATTACATAATGATTTAAGTGTCTATTTATGAAATTTCTCTCTTCCACCCAGGTAGCCTCCTGGAAGCAACCCATAGAAGATAGTGCTTGGTGCCCCGTCTTCCCACATTGCACTCTTCACCTCTGCAGGTAAGATATGGCTCATAGTGTCTATCTTCTAAACTGAAATCATAGCTTGTTCTTTTAGCTACTACCATGTATCACCTCCAGTATTTAAAATATGAAGATGAAATGTTCCCCATTTCATGGTCATGGTGAAAAAAGTATTCAATTTATTTCACTTGGGAAACCTTATACTCCCGTAAGTATAAAAATTCATAGAATGTATGCTAGGAGAGTGTAATGGGCCAATGCTAAGCTTGTTGTGTCTATTAAACAGGAGCAAGTACTTCAGGAACCCATTAAGTAGGTGAAAAAGGAAAACTTACTTCATTACATCAGGAAAGTCATTGAGGGATAAAGCAGGAGGCAAGCATCCTAAACTTAGTTACAGACTCCCCTAATATCAGCTTCCATGCATCAGTGGGGTGCTAGTAGCCATTAGGAAAGAGATTTCATCTGTTTCCTCTTTCTAACAGAGAACCATGCCTCTGACTGTAGAGGAGGAGGAGTGAAAGCCAAGGTGTGATAATTTGCATACCAACTAAAAGTTATGTAGAAAAGCCAAGAAGAAAGACAGATAGCAGAGCCCTTGGTCATCCCCTGGTCTTTCAGACCCTGTTGGTTCATGTTACTTGTTGCCCAGGTTGCTGCTTTTAACTTCTAATATTAATAGGTGGTGGTAGCAAGGAGGAGGAAGGACAGGCTCTTCACAGAGGTTCATGTATCACCTTGTTTCATTATCCCTCTATTTTTGAGCAGTTGATCGTTTGTAGCTGATTTATATATCTCCTGTTGAGAAGTCGAGGTGGGGTGAAAGTCCCACGTGTGGCATTTGATCTGTGATGGTGCATTCACACATAACATTTTTTTTACATTATGGTTCCAGTTATTGCTGCCTGTTTCAGACAACCAGACTGCAAACAAGGAATGCATGTCAGCAAGCCCTGCCTGTCCCTTACAATGTACAGGCATCCAAGCAGTTTAAAAGACAGGTGTCTTCATGCAGTCAGGAACTCTGTTGTCCAGGTGCCTCAGTTGTACAATAGTGAGCCTATATGTGTATACTTCTTATGGGTTTAGGGGCTGTTAACATGGTTAGGATGGGGCAAATAGTGTTGCCATACTCCTGCTCACATACACCCACCACATGTTCACTGTGCATGGCTTGATCAATTGCAGAGCTCTCAGGTTGTGCACAACTGATGTACTGTTGCTGCCTTTTGCTTTGGGCCCGACTGACGTAATCTCTCAAAGGGGAAGAAAACAGGACGTGCAAAGGTTTCTGTCCTTGTTTTCACTTCTTTTTCTCCCCCCTCCCACTTTATTTCTCGAATTCTCCCTTGGAATGTGCAACTGCTGGAGGCTGCTACCTTGTGACTAAAGTAGCTCAATGGTGAGCATGCCGAAAAGAATGCATGCCCTATTGCTGGGCCAGAAAGCTGCATGGCCCCTCTTAAAGGGGAATGTTGGATTGTTTAAGTAGAAACACTGGTGAATGACATCATTTTTCTATCCAAACCATGCCACCTGTGATCCATATATGAAATCCATATATTAGGAACTGGCAGGAACAGCAAAGGGGGGGGGGAGCAAAGTCAGGAAGTTGTAGAGAGTGGCAATGGGGTGGGGAACTTGTAGTGTGCCCAGGGATACAGTCTTTGAGAATGGACTTACTATAAGTCTCCAGTAACCTTTCCTCACAAGGAAATAACCCTTCTGGCAGCTGCAGGTTACATATATGGCTGCAGAGCCAGAGGTTGGGAGCTCAATACCCCATCTGTGCCTCCTTGACAGGGTCTGGACTCGATGATTCATAGGGCCCCTTCAAGCTCTGCAGTTCTAAGATTATTATTGTCTAAAACAGGTAAAGTGTATGATAAAACAGAGACTGGAAGAGTTTATTCTCAGAGAGCAGCTCCAGAATTCTAATTCTGAGGGCTCTGATCTGAAAAACTAAGATTTTCAGTCTCTGGGTCAAATGCACATATATAGTGTATTGCAACAAGCATTATATAACTAATCAATATTATCTTATATAGATATATCTTACATTTATTTTATTTTTAAAAGAAATCAGCATTAATTCTTTAGTAAGAATTAAGAATAGGAAAATCAGCTCATGAGTTGGGAATCGGTGGCCTGGCGTTAGCCTGGCTCCGTTCCTTCTTGGAGGACCGCCCCCAGAGAGTTCAGCTTGGGGAGAGTGTCTCGGCCCCGTGGAACTCCAACTGTGGGGTTCCACAGGGGTCGATTATCTCCCCAATGCTATTTAACATCTATATGAGGCCGCTAGCGGGGGTCATCAGGGGGTGTGGAGCGCTGTGTCATCAGTATGCTGATGACACCCAGCTCTACATCTCCTTTTTACCAACTGCAGGTGATGCCGTCCTGTCCCTTCAGCGCTGCCTGGGGACTGTACTGGAATGGATGCAGGAAAATGGCCTGCGGCTGAACCCGGACAAGACGGAAGTCCTGAGGGTGGGCCCCCCCGTGGTTGGTGGCTTGGTTGGCTCTCTCTCGTTTGGGGGGGCCACCCTGGCTCCGGTGAGTGGGGTCCGCAGCTTGGGCATACATTTGGACCCGACGCTCACCATGGAAACACAGGTGGCGTCGGTTGTCCGCTCCGCCTTTTTCCACCTTTGGCGGATTGCCCGGCTGCGGCCCTATCTCGACTCGGGGGCGCTCACCACCTTAGTACACGCGCTAGTAATCTCAAGATTAGATCACTGCAACGCGCTCTACGTGGGGCTACCTTTGAGGCTGATACGGAAACTCCAGATGGTGCAGAATGCAGCAGCCAGACTCCTTACCGGAGGGAGAAAATTCCATCACATTTCTCCTATCCTGGCTAGACTGCATTGGCTGCCCATTCGTTTCCGTATTGACTTCAAAGTTTTAATGCTCACTTATAAGGCCCTAAACGGTTTGGGACCTCGATACCTGGCGGAACGCCTTCACCCACCAAGTTCTACCCGGACCACCCGCGCGACCCAGGAGGTGAGGCTGAGGAGCCTGACGTCGAGGGAGGCCCGGGGGGAAAAGACTCGGAACCGGGCCTTCTCGGCGGTGGCTCCTCGCCTTTGGAACAATCTCCCTCCTGAGATTCGCGCGGCCCCTACGCTGGGTACATTCAAAACTCAACTAAAAACATGGCTCTATGTCAAGGCTTTCCCTCCTGCCAGCACCTAATCTAACTTAATTTATTTTTCTCTTCTTTATCTATTTATTATTTACGATTATTTATGATTTTTGTCATTTTCTGTTAATTGATATTTTTAATTTATTTTATTATAATTGTATATATGTTCCTGTTAGCCGCTCAGAGTGGTATAGATTTACCAGATGAGCGGGATATAAATCAAATAAATAAATAATAATAAATAAATAATAGCCAAGAATAATAACAAAAACTGGGTTCTGTTGCTGCAGCTCTTCGCTGGTTTAGAGCCGGTTTCCATGTAACTTGCACCAGAACATCTGTTGCTAAATAAGCATAAATTAGCAAGTATTCACATCTTATTTTGACTTGTGAAGGCAAATCTTTAAATATGTTGATGTTCTTGTTCAAACTTGTATTAACTCATAAGTATGTGTGCATTTTGCCAGTGTAACATGATAAACTAATAAATGTAGCTTTTATTTGTGGCTTTGAGCAAAATTTGCCTCTCAGTTATTTAAACATGTTAAGTGTCTTAACACAAGAAAGGTTTATACCATTTACAGACATTCTTCACTATTACTACAAATATTCTTTGCATATGCAGATCACTCAGCTCTAGAAACATAATGGAATTTCTCCTGCCCATCACAACCCAACACATGATAATTACTGTTCAGGCGGCCTTCTTATCATGTTCAGTAACAGGCAAGGTGGGGCTGGGGTCATTGATCACACAGATTTTGTTCCCACCCAAACCCTGGCTTTTTAAGGTATGGCAGAAATGAATATCAAAGAAGACCTACATATAGAGTTGGGGTTCCAGGCTTTAAATTGCCTGGAAGTCTATAGGTATACAGCTGTGAGCATGAAAGCCTCCCTCCCTTCTGCAAATGCACGTTATACACAAGTAGGAAGGTGTATTTCACAGACTCTTGCTCTTAGAAAGAAAGGAGGGGGGAGAAATCCTCTTTTGGCAAAATATTTTTTTTCTTCTTTGAAAAATCTCAGGTGAATTATCATGCCATTCTTTGTAAGTTCCACAGTCATTTCTTTCTGGAAGGAATGCCAAGTTGTGCAGAATTACAACAACTCCTGTGCGGAATGGCATATTTCCTGTACATAACTCACTAGAAAAGACATCAAGCTGTGCAGGATTTGGTAGCTTCCTATCAAGAACCACAGGAGGGGAATGAAAAGGGAGGGAGGAGACTAGGGTCTCATTTTTGCAGGAAGCTGGGAAATCCTGCTGGTGTAGGGAAATGTCTTAACATGGCAAGAGTTTGAGAATCAACATGAATTAGTCAAGGCCTTGTCATATCCCTATACACAAGCACCACAGGAGACCTACTATGAGGGACTACACAGCAAATAGAATTTATGTTTACACACATCAACTTTTCAGCTAGTGGGACAGTCCCTTTAACAGTACAGTTCGGAGTCCCTCCTGCTTCAGATCCTTCTGGCCATTAAGATTTCTTCGACTGCATGTGTGCCAAATTTCAGGTTTCCACATTGTATGAGAAGTACCTTAACAACTGGAGCACATCCCCTGCTCCATACCAAGGAATTGTGGTATTGAGGGCCAGTTGATCTACCCAGCCCAGCAGCCACACACAACAGCAGTAAGCAGAAATGACAAGGGATCCTCCTGGGCACATGGTAATTGTTACAGACAGCTATGACATCACCTGCCTGTCACTGCTGAAGCTGTGTGTCATCTACCAATGGCATGATGGAGGGTGGGATTAAGGGGTGGAGCTGTTGTATATAAGGGGAGTGAATGGTGTGAGAGAGTTAGATAGGGCTTTGAGATAGGATTTGGTGATAGGGTCAGATAGGGCTTCAGAGCTAGGGACGGTTAGGGTTTGGAGATAGATCTGTGCTATATAGTGAGAGTCTGTGAGTGTGTGTGTGTGACAGTTATATTATTAAAGTGATTATAGTATTAGTTATCTACAAGTGATTTACCATTCCTTTTGTTGTAATCAATAAATCTTATTTTTATTTTGAAATCATACTTTGGCCTGAAGCTTCATTTGAGGGAATGGTTGGTGGCAGTGGTACTGAAGAGTGATTGTGTGTGACGTAATAGCCGCTTTGTGAGGTATAAGGAGGCTGTTACAGTAATACACACATGTAGAGCACCTGCATATAAATGAGGATCCTGATCACAACTTAGAAGCATAAAGTTTTCGGGCAACAAAATATTGACTGATTTGTAGAAACGGGAAACTATTTTGTTTGGACTACAATTCCCATACATTCCTAGACAGTGGCCATGCTGACTGGAGCAATCTAGGAGTTGTTATCCTATGCCCTGTACAAAAAAAAACCCCTTCCCTAAATCCCTGGCCCACTTGTGAGAAGTTCTATGCAGATATCTTGGCATGTTTGATGGGCTTTTTCCCATTTATGCTGGATAGGTAGAAAGCGGCATGGCCACAGGACACATCAATGGAGGTGGGACAGTCACCATGTATGTGCAAACATTTAAATGAAGTACATGAGACAGTTGTCTTGCAGACAGGTTGGCTGAAGAAGCTGAAGCTATGAAAGGTAGAAATATATACAGTATTATTATTGAATGTCATTGGTCTTAAGCAATAATACAGTACTTTCCTTACAAAGGTATATAACAAAATATGACCCCTGAATATGTACAGTGATTGTATATAAATAGCAGAACAAACACTTTGTAAAGATGATAGTGTACATTTATTTACTTTTAAACTTTTGTTTTATTCTGTTCTGGCAAAAATAGGACTTAAAGCAACTTGTCAAGTCACCCTCCCATCTAGAAGGTTAAATGCTGTTGCATATTCAGAAATGGCAAGCTAAGAAATGAATTCAGTGGGGAAAAGGTAGTGGAGAAAAAATACAGGCTTTGAAAAGGTAGGATGTGTATATAAAATGTTTCTTTTCCATCCCTTCCTGCAGTGTTGTTAACATCCATCCTCCGTTTATTCTCGCCATAATTCACATAATAAAAGATGTTAAAATAGTGCAAGGAGGTGAAAGAAAATGGAAGTCAATTATACTGTTTCTTCACACAGAATAGCTATGTGAATGCTTGCTGTTAATTAAGTGTAATTATTTCATAATGACATGCTATGCATAAACTAGCAAGTACAAGAGGAGGCAAGGAAAAACAGTCTAAATAGGCATTAGCATCCATTCATCGTTTGGGCAATCCCCGTTTTCTTTACAGATTTCATTTACTTTACTTCCCCCCACTTGATATGATTGCATTCAAAACCAGAGGAGAATCAAAGTACAAGATAAACACTTTTCCGACCATTAATTTTTCTGGCTTTGAGGCCTAGGTGGTGTGTGCTTCTCTGTTTAGGATACCCAAAGAGAACTCTGTTGAAAAATTCTGTATCAGCTGTAGATGCTTTCCTGCAGGTTACAAAAAACCATATCTTCTGGATCTTACGAAACAGAAAATTCACCACTTCTGCTTCATCAGAAGGTTCTTCATAGACAGGTTGCTTCATGTTCTCGTAGGCAGACATAATGACAGCTTGAAACAAATTTATCAAAACACAGATCATCACTATCATGAATGAAGCTAAAAAGAGCCCCCCCAGCACTCTGTTGGATTTAAAGGCAGTGTCCTTGAAAGCTGAAACACAATAAGAGAATACTGTCTGAGCAGAATGGGTCATTGTATTGTAGTTCCATTCATACTGGCCAAATACTAGGTAGCCAAATGCCATGTATACAAAAAAGTACACTGCTACGACTAAAGCCATAGAACAGATGCCAGGAAGAGCTGCTAAAATAGATCGTTGAGCTAGACGTACATCGTAGAAGAATCGGGAATACCGAAGAGTTTTCAAAACTATAAGAAATGTCAAAAAACCTAGAGTTATCCGCAGAGTTTTATCGAGATGAGAAACTTTATGAAATGGAATGAATTTACCTGGCTGAAACAAATGCAACTCTATTAGGCTTGGAGCCAGTTTAAATTTGAAGGCAAGCTGTAGCAGAAAAAACAAACACACAGCCTTGATTCCAAAATTAATTAAATTTGAAACTTCTTTCAAGTATTTTAGCTGTTGTCGTTCTACCACAGAAAATTCATCAATGATATAAAAAACAAGCATACAACCCACAGCTATGTAAACAAACTTTTCCCTCTTACTTAGCTCCTTGAAAATTGGAAGTTTGTAGGAATGGATCCACAAGGTTGTGTTAACAGGGCCCAAATGAGAAATTTCAAATACAACTGATATACTGCAAAATAAATCTACATCTGAATTAAAAGTTGTCATCTCAACTATTAGTGCCCAGGTATTTTCATCAAGCCAGTTGCTGCTTTCTAAAACATCAATTCTACTTGTTGAATTGGGCATTTGTTCTTCTGTATAAAAATTAAATGTGTAGCCTCCGGCTCCATATGTGTTTAGTTCTCCATATGTACTGTATTTCCACGGATCAGTGACAAACTGATAAATGAAGCCTGGGAAGTAGCTGAATTTATTAGAAACAGATTTATTCACTGGGTTTGTCCAAGTCCCAAGATGATCTCTTTGTTCTTCTTTGTCAGTACCATACTTGTGAAGGCAGTGGCTTTTACTGATCACAAATTTATTCACAAAACTATGTGGGTAGAAGCATTCTTTTGTAGTATTCTTTGCTCTCACCTGCCGTATTCTGGGCAAACCAACAATTTTTGACCATGTCTGCAAAAGATAGGTTGGTTGTTTTTCGTTGTGAATCAAGGGCAGGAAGACATTTCTCAGCCAGGTGTAAATGCCCTCTACTTTATTGACATCTGAGAGTCCTAGAGAGATTTTGTTATGAATCTCTTGATTGTAATAGAAACTAGTGGTATTTTCCATTGAGTAAGCAATGTTTAAAATAAGGATCAAAAAGATGAAGTGAGATATGACATCCTTTATGAAAACAAATGCTTGGTGTTGACTTTTTTGTCTTTTCTTGAAAATTGTAATTTCATCCTCTTCTAAGGGATGATACTGCTTGGTGCCTCTCATTCTAACTAGATCATAGTGCAATTCCCGCATATCATCAGCATCCATCATTGTGTCATTTAGTTTAATCTCTAAGAAGCTTTCTTTGCCTGACCACTGAATCCTTTTACAGTATGTGGGATAAAGTGTCTTTAAGGCTGAAGAAATCCCTATATTTAGGGGTTGTAACAAAAATATGCTCAGCCACAATGAGATGGCAGATGCTGCTAGCCAATCTAATGATGTCTCATAGTCGTAGGGCAGACCGTATAATATGATAAAAAATGATGACAGTGTTGAAATAATCAAAACCAACATCCACAAAATGTATTTATTCCACCAAGATATTTTTATTTGTGGCCTTTTAGGAAACAGCATGATGGGAATATTTTGTGGTCTTGTTTTATGACTTCTGCTCTTCTCCAGATAATAATTTTTAAAATTGCTGTTGCTTTTGGCATCTTGAGGCATGTCCTCTTCTGCAGCGATTATATTTGCATCACCCTCAGAAATTGTGCAGCAACTTATTGCAGTTTGCTCCCATTTCATCTTTTTCTGTTGTTCCAAATTTAGTGCTTCTGAATCTGAAGCACTAAAAATTCTCATATGGAAATGATCCCCTGGGATTTTTGAAGCTGTTTCTATAAGGTACCATTTTTGTAGATATTCCTTCCAGTTTCTGAGACTTCCAGGCATAAAAGCAGAATATTCTTTAGATGGAACCAGTTTTGGATTCTGTGCCGAGGGCTCATTTTGAGAATATTTGAATAAAGCTGCTACTGTAATTTGCAAAGGGAAGGAAATGCAAGCACCTAGAATCCCAAATATAATGGGTCTCAAATAGTGTAGTTGTTTTGAAAATCTTTGTTGATCTTCATCAGTACTGAAGAACATAATGTTAAACAGCAAGATACACAACAGTATTGGTAAACAACATGATAATCTCTGAAGCCTGTTAAAAGAACCAGTGCAGACATGAGCAAAGATAGAAAGCCATAAGTGATTATCTACCAGATCATTGGCAAAGCTTATTAAAAAGAAATACATTTTGTTTAAAGGTGCAGTTGGTTGAGTAAAAACAAATGATCTCTCTATCAGGCTGTCTTCCGTATCAAGAGATAACCATTTTTGGCACATGAACAGCCAACATTGTTTAGTGAATATATTTTCCACTTTCACTCTACTCAAGAACCAGTTAGGGGAAGAACCTGCGTTATTGTGCCAGATCCGAAGGCAATAAACAATCCCCAAGTCATTCTTAGTGGTCAGGAGAAAAGTATTGATGGCTCCACGAGAAAAGGTCAGATATGCAGGGTGTTTTAAGCAGTGTACATCACTGGTAGCTCTTTCACCTACTAGCTGAATAAAAACATCAGCTGTAGTTCCTGCTCTCAGACGACTGCCTGTGAATATGGTAACCAGGTAGCACATTTTGTCAAAGGGGCCATTGTCTGGCAAAACTATGACAGGGACTCTGCTTTCCACATCAGCTCTATCTTTCCTCATTGTCCAGATAGCCAAGAAGATGTAGGTTATGAAAATGAAAAGGACCGTCAGGGTTGTCACTGGGTTTTTATAGATCTGGGTTGACTGGATTATTTTCGTCTCTACCAGGTTAGAGTACGGAGTTACTTTGCCAGCTACAAAGGTGATGTCATTTCCGGAAGTTCTTAGCTGGGGGTTTGCAGTCCTTAAAATCCGCCTTTTGCCTGTGCAGATGCAATGTAACTTTTGCCAGCTGATCTGTGGGCCAAGGCTGCAGAACCCTTCTTTCCAATGACTGTCAACTCCATCCAGGTACAGGCAGTCAGCAGTAAAAACCTGAATGCCAATCAGCTGAGTCCTTTCATTCTTTACAAAAAGATCTGCTTTTAAGACAATGGAGATGTTCAACTTTTCTGCAGTGTTGCTTTGGAAAATGGATCTGAGCAATGTCTGAGAAAGACAAAATACATAAGGAGTTTGAAGGGCACATTCGTCGTCATTGAAATTCTTTACCTTTGGTATGGAAGGCTTGTCATGGGAAACACTAAAAGAAGCGATAGCAGGATAGTTGATCTTCAAACCTAGATAAATAAATACCTGGAAAGTAAGCTTCATTTTTGTGACAATCTGGATGAAAATATTTTTGGACTGCCTAAATACTTCAAAACTAAATTGTCCAGTTGCTTCAGAAAGCTTTCTGTCTTGCCCTATTTTAATCTCAAAAATGGCAGACTTCTCATCGTTTATGTTCATGGTTATTTCAGCTGTATCAGGCACAATCTTCACCATGTCACCGTTAGATTTGGTTGCTGTCATCTTGAATCCAGTTACCCCAGTACGAATGTCATTGGTATATGGCAACCAAGGAAAAGGATTCTTGTCAAACTCATACAGAACAGTGGAAACCACAGCATCCCCCGGTAGTTCGTCACCCTCTTCCTGCTTTATTTTGGGGAAAAATAAATTCTTGCTGTCTTTTCTTTTAGAGAAAGCATTGGGAACATCCCACTTCTCATCCTTCCTCAAAATAATGGTCCAATCTTTGACTTCCATAATAGTTTCATTTTCTCCTGGTACTTTTCCGTGTAAAATTAAGTCGACTAAAACCTCGGTGGTAGAAATAGTTGCCTTAATTCCATTTCTGTGGACATTTTTGTGTTCTAACAAAGAAGCTTTCAGTACGTTGGACAACCCTGCAAGAATAGCAGTGCCAAGAACCTCAGTTTCCTTTGATCCTAAGTCTTTGTTCCTATGCTTTTTCAGTTCTTTGCTCACTTCTTTTAGTTTTCTCACAGCAAGTAATTGTGATTTCCTGTTTACTTCTGTGATTTCCTGTGTTATTTGAAAAATACATGAGATCATTTGGTTTGCTTCCATTACTTCTGTTGTAGGGATTTCTATAGATCTATTTAGAAGGATTTCTCGCAGTTCAGACTTCGTGGAATGAAATCTTTGCAAACCTTCTATGTCATTCAAAGTAGAAGCTACCATGTAGACAAAATAGCCTGCACTAAAGTAATCTCCACTTTTGAGAAAAGTTGTTATTGGAGCTGTTCGTCCACTGGATAAACCATTTAACTGATTTAGAATGACATCAGTTTGCTTGCCTTTTAAAACACTATGCACTGTTGTCTGTAAAGATATTTGAGAATAGGCTCCTAATGCATCATATACTTCAACATATACAGTCAAAGCATATTGCTTGGAGGGTTCACCAATGGGTAGAAAAGATGCTGGGATTTTTGGCTGATGACCAAAATACACAATTGTTCCGAAGGTGCTCTTTTCTATGGGATGCTTTCTATTAATGTTCAATGTATCCAGTGCTGCTTTGACTTTATATGTAAGAGGCAAGTGTGTATCTTTAAACCCATGACATTGAATAATGAATTTTGTTAGAAATGCCATTCCTGTGGGAGGGTTAAGAACACAGTTTCCAACCAATGGTGGTGAATTCACAAAAAATAAATAATTATAGACTGATGATTTGTCACCCTGTATACTCACTTTTAAGACAAGAGAGTATGATTGTTCTGGGATATCTACAAAACTGAAAGGATTTATGCATATATAAGAATTAGTTCTCCCAGTTGTAGTTTTAGTGTCCCAATCAAAATGGAGTTCAGTGGAATTTCCAGAGAAAAGTGACCAATGGTAGAGTGGCCTGCTCGATCTTCTGCAATTCAGACATTTCCCAGAAAGACAAAATCTTTCTGTTGGTATTAATGATCTACCACAATTTTCAATGCATGCAACATCCAACACAAGTGGAGAGCTAGGTTGCACATGTACCATTTGTTCAGCCTGAGCTGTTCGGCTTCCTTTTTGAACAATTAAACGAAAATAATAAGTAGCATTTTCCTGAAGTGTTTCAGGTTGCACAGTTTGAATTGGATCACAGGACCGAGACCATTTCAGATCTGCTTGTTCTGGATGACACTTCCCATTTGCACTTAGAGCCATGGACGTGTAATCGGCTTTTTGTTTTGTACAGTACCATGTAAATACGAGTCCTTCAAAAGGCTGGGCTGAATCGAGGTCAGAGGAAGCAGATCCATCCAGAGTCCACCTGTTGGAAAAGCCAACTGTCTGCAGATATCCTCCAGCTATGACAGCCACAAGACTGCCCGCCCCAATCTCGACAAACACTGAATCGGAACCTTCAACCGTCTCCAGAGTATCCACTGTCATTAATTTTACAGTAAAATTAAATAGATATAAACCATAATCTAAGCTAGAACCAGGAACTCTTATCATGGTGTGATTTCTTCTGCCAATGCCAGGAGGGTTGAAAGGGTTTGACCAGTCTGGAGCAGTTTTCACATTTAGGACTTTATAGATTTTCCAGAAAAATATTCTTTGTTTCAAAACTGAACAATTCACCTGGGCATCCGCAAAGAGAGCAAAATGTTTCCTCTTGCTATAATTTAACACAGAGTTAGTAGTACCAGATTTCAAAATTTTAACTTTGTTTATGAAACAGATTCTCTGAAGGCAAACCACTGTGGATTCCATGGTTTTTGAAGCATAAGCATGGACTGTAGCTTTTAAAATAGCGTGCGCACGCCCACATCTTGTGCATTTTACTTCTGACACAAAGCCTGCGTACAGGGCAGGATTGAAGGATAAAGCAGAGTGAGGAATAAAATGGGCAGCATTTCTGAATCGATCCCTGTAAGTATAAGTACTGTTTTGAAGAAGGTGTTCTCTCCTTGAATCAAAAAGTTGCAAATTGAAAGTCCATTTGCAGTGTAATAGAGGATGTTGCAGAGGAATAAACCACACAACATAGACCAAACTTTGTAAGAAAGATGGCCCACTGTTGAAAATGTGGATTTCTATATCTTTCTCTGGAAGGGACCTCAGTAGGCCTCCTTTCCTATTAAGATATAAGTGTAGGTTGAACTTATACCACTGTGATTTGAGAAATTCAATGGTGATCAGGTAAGATAAGCTCTGCTGCTGGTAAAAGATGTAGTGAATGCTCGAGAGGTTGCCAGAGGCATTGGTAAGATTTGTTTCCTGGGTGGAATAATAGAGTGCCCGTGTATGGCTAAAAAAATAAGTGCCTGCCTTAATTTTCTGTGTGTTGAGAGTAAGGTGAACTGGAGGGTCATTCTTGGATGTCAGACTTAAGGTGGCACTTGTGTAGCTTAGCTCTCCACTCAGGTCCACAGACCTTGCCTCTTCAGTACAAAAGTCCATGTTGGCCACCAGTTTTTTCCTTGAAAGGCGTAGAATGGGGGTAACAGAGTAATTGTTCTGCAGAGCATATGGGTTGTAGAAGGTAGACCAAATCCCTGTGTCTTTGAGAGCCAGCAGTCTATAGGCCATTTTTTGGGAGCCAACAGATGTGAGATTCCAAGAGAGGCTGATAGTCCTGTGAGAGATCCTGAGCCATTTGGAATGGGTACTGAAAAGTAGTAGTAGAGTGGGTTCCACCTGCAAATCTAAGCTAAGGCTTTCCCGAGGCTCTTGTTCAGCATACAAGGAAGAAATAAATAATGCTTGGTGGATGTAATGCACCATCAGGCGATAGGTGATGTAGGAGGCACAACGGTGCTGTAGCTCACCATCATGGCAGTGAGCAGCTGAGGGATAACCACTGGTGGGAAGAAAAAGGACCATGGTTCTCCTTGGACGGCTGTAGAAGTAGTGCCAGCTTGAATTGTTGAGGCATGCACACCAGCCCAGCTGCACTGGCTGTCGCTCAGGCATTGAAAGGCTGAGCGACCAAAGGAGGAAGAGATGGACATCTTGGCCAAAGACTTCAGTGCTCAGGTTGCTGTGAAGACATACAGGTAATTTAGAAGAAAGTGATATATCCTGTAGGGTGATGCAGCTGGTGGAGTCCCGGAGCAGATA
Source organism: Pogona vitticeps (assembly GCF_051106095.1). Lineage (NCBI taxonomy): Eukaryota > Metazoa > Chordata > Lepidosauria > Squamata > Agamidae > Pogona > Pogona vitticeps. Next base: position 101,394,777 of record NC_135787.1, on the reverse strand, counting down.
TGTGGCTTGACTTGCCAAATTGGGGCCCAGGATTATCTGGCCTGACCAAGGAATTATATGGTGAATAAAAGTGGCACTCCAGTACCTGCAACAGTAAAAAGATGGCAATTTTGTCTGGAGCATCCCAATCCTTGAAATGAAGCTTGGAGCTCTTAAATACTGCAGCCTGCATCTGTCCCACATACACAAGCTCTGGAGGTTGCCTTTTTGCTGGTAATAGATACGGTTGAGTTGGTTGGTGCAGCTGACAAACAGCGGTGGTAATAGTAAATAAGAGGGCATGGCGGCTGCATACTGGAAATTGCACGCACAGACAGAGAGGGCCAGGGAGAACAATAGGGAGTGCATCCTCCAGATTAGAAAAAAAAATTGTAATTGGAGCAACCATTGTCTTCAACTGCCACAGAGTGAATGTCTGGCCGAATTCTAGAATTCGACACATTGCTCGGGAACCGGTATTCAAGCTGTTCTAAGTTGCTGGGAACATTTTCTTGTCATTCCATGACTGTGCTGATCATTAGAAAACTACTGGCAGCAGTTCTCTAATGATTTGGACTTGAAAATCCATAAATACCAGCCAGTATAACTAATGGTCATGAAATGAGTTGGAATCTAATAATATTTGGATGGCCACAGCTTCCACATACTTCATAGTTTGTTTTCCTGCTGGGGATCCTATCATTTGGATTTGCCTACAGTATTAAACCTAGGATGTTCTGTATGCAAATTATGAGCTTTGCCACTGACCGATGGCCCTTCCTCAAATGTACAATAAAGGATTACTTTTTATGTGTGGATGACTAATAATATATCAGAATTGTATTTTGGATTACATATCAGTCAACAACAATATTTAAAGAACTGTATTTTATGTTCTCTAATTCTTTTTACATGTAGATCAGTAAATTGACACATTTCAAATAAGGACCAGATAGTAATATTGTAATGAGATGTGAGCTTAGCTTTAATACTCTTCAGAACATTCTTTTCAAGACTGATTTTGTGCTTGTTACACTGAAAGAATTAAGTGATTTCAGCGGGTCACGCTTACTGAATAGGTTTTGCCTAGCCTACTTCCCTTCTCATGTAGCTACTTCGAAGGAGTAGGTCTTGCCTGTGTTGGAGGGATGCTCATCAGCTCAATTGCTGCCCCTGAATAGTGGGTGGGTGGAGGGAGGGAGGGAGGGAGGGAGGGAGGGGGGAGCTGGATTCACCTCCTCCTAAGGAATCTCCTAGTTGAGTGTCTACAAAGTGCAAGTATTCATTTATATTGCTGGGGAAAAACTGAAAAAGTCTAAAGAATTCAAAATAAAAAGAGTCAAGAGTCCTCAAAGGAAGAGAGGAATGAGAAAGCAAGGATGTATTATCCTGACAGCCCAACAAACCCAGGATCAGCAAAGCTGCCCCCACTGTTTTCATATCTTCAAGGCTCATATTGGTCTGGTTAGTCACCTGCATGTCCATCAATGTGCTACTGCTCAACTTTAACTTTTCACTTCTTTTCTTTGGTGAATCTGATGGAGATGATTTTTTTAAGACAAAGGACTGTTATTAAAGTTCTCCTCCAACACATTTCAAATGAATCAATTATTGTCAGTTGCCTTCACTGTCCTATTTTCATATCAGTACTGTACAAAGTAATTGGGAATACCATAGCAAAGATGATCTTCACCTTGGTCTGCAGTGACACATTTTTACACTTGATCTTGTCTAGTTTCTTCATAGTCACCCTTTCCAACCTTCTGATTTCTTTGCTATAGTCTCCATTTGGATTGATGGCTCCCACACACACAGATAGCCAAACACCCATGGACCTACAGTTACTTCACTTACTGTTTTCCAGTCTGTGAGCTGTTGTTTTGTCTTCCATATTTGTTGGCATATTCTTGCTGACAGAATAAGCCTCTGTAGCTTAAAATATTTCTATTGATGTCCCATCTATTCGTAGAGATATATTTCTTCCAAGTGCTTTGAGAGCCACTTTCACTTCGCTTTCTAAAATTGCAAATTCATGATCACAACTGTGGCGCTTGCCCTCATGGCCCATTTGTCTCACTAAACACAGAGCTCACAAAGGCAAACCAAAACATCTCCTGACATGCTGCGACCAATTGATCTCCTTATCAACTTACTTTACTTAGAAAAGATGAAGGTCCATTCAGTACTGACTTTTTAATAGAACAGGTTTATTTATTACAGTTGGTTTCTGGAGCAATTCATAAGCACATTCTTCAAGTTTCATCAAGCTTCAATATTAACCTTCTATAGTAGTTATCACAGTTTACACTCAGACTAATCACTCCTCAGACCCCAAACTATCCTTCTCTCTCTGATTCCTAATACAGACTGAACTCAGACTTTCTCCTCCTCTCTCAGGCTCTGCCTTTTAACATCCCTTGTGGCCCAACAATTCTTCTACTTTTCTTCTTCAGCTAAACTCCGAGTCAGTGGTTTCCAATCCTGAGTCCCCAGTTATTCTTGGACTAAAACCTCCAGAGGCCTTCAATATTAGCTGTGCTGGCCAGGATTTCTGGGAGTAGTAGCCCAAGAATATCTTGGGACCCAGGGTTGGGAACCACTGCTTTAAGTGATATTCACAAAATGTGGTTAGCATCATAATCTGCTCCTGGTCTTGTTGAGGTACACAGAATACTTATGTCTGTGTTATCTATCCACTGCTTCCAATTAAATAGTATATTCCTTATCAGTGACTCCTTCTCAAACTGAGAGGAAGTAAGAGTTGAGATACCCTAAGGCTCAGTTCTGGGTCTAGTGCTCTTCAACGTTCTTATTAGTAACTTGAATGAGGGAGTTCAAGGAATGCTTATCAAATTTGTGGATGACACAAAATTGGATGCAATTGCTAATTCCCTGCAAAATGGAATCAAAATTTAAAAAAAAATGATCTTGATAGGCTTGAGCACTGTGCTGAAAACAGCAGAAAGAAATTTAACAGGGATACGTGAAAAAATCTGCACCTAGAGGGGAAAAACAAATAGTTACATGCTGGAAGATACTAGTGAGAAGGATCTTGGAATTGTTGTAGGTCCCAAGTTGTATATACTCCAGCAATACAATGCGGCTGCAAAAGTGGCCAATGCTATTTTTATATACTGCCCATCTAGCAATCACTACTCTGAGCAAGAAAAAAAGCCATCAATTCTGGAATTATTATAATGCAATAAATTATCTCACCAACAAAATACACAAACCAAGATGGCAGCCGAATAAAAATTTCAAAGCACACAATGCAAGATTCCTTTCCTCTTCCTTCCTCTGTCCCAATAGATTGTGGAGAACTTCCCCAAAAGCTTCCTTCAAACACCTCTGTTTTTAGAAGCTTTTTAAGATGTGTAGAGAGGGTGGTTGCTGTAACTCCTGGGGGAGAACATTCCATAAGTAGGGTGCTGCTGCTGAGAAATCCTGGTTTCTAATTGATGTTTTCTGGGATTCTTGACTGATCAGTACCTTCAGGCATGAGGTCTGTGTAAACTAGATCAGCCTGAACTAGGCAGAAGATGTTCAGACAACAAGGTCCCAAACCATTTAGGGCTTTAAATGTTAGAACACGAACCTTGAACCTAGCATGGAAGTAGCACTAATTATATCTGGTGACATCTTGTTTCTGCCCTAGTTTCTCCAAGTATTGCCTTTTTAGCCCCGCAGGACTTTGTCATCTCCTGGAAGGCAAACAGCTGCTAGCCTTTGTGAAGAGACAGATGTTTCCTGGTTTCCCTCCTGCAACTGCCTCACTGCATATAGTGGCTGAAATAGGCGCAATAGAATTATTATTATTTTACATTAAATGCTCTGTATAAAAAGAAATCAAACTAAGCCAGTAAATCAATAAAATAGGGTGAAAGTGTAAAAAAATTCCACATCAGTCAAAGGTCAAGTTAATCTAAAATTTATTCCAGTAAGCAGAAAAGTTTGGAATATAACAGAACATTGGGTGGCTTGCTTAATATGAATTCGTACAACATAAACTCATTTTGACTTTACAAAATCTCAAGCATCAAGCAAATAATTCAGTGCAGTAACAGTGGATATATTCAAAAATTATCCAATAATATGTTTATGAAACAAGAAAGAATATATGTAAATTAAATTAAATACTTGGGGGATTTAAAACTGTTGCATGCCTATTGTGTAGCATTAATATAAATCTAACCAAAGTAGATGCCTAAGATAATTCTAGGACACTGCTATTAAATATTTTTGCATGTTATAGTGTATACACTGCTGGAGTAAATACAGCTTTCTGAGTCCTTTGTTTGTCACTGATCTTCATTTAGATAACTTTCCAGTGGACAAATTGAAATTGTTCTAAGTATATAAGCAGAATAAGCAAGAAATACCTCTTTAACAAACTAATGCAAAGCCAGTATTGTCAAAAGCAAACTCAAGGTAGCTGATTGCTGACTGTAAAATACTTTCTAGCTACACATTTTGCCTTTTCAGTGTCTGTTAGTACAAACCACAAATACATGCACTCCAGACTTAAGCTGATCAGTTCTTTTGTAGGTTGTTCTGCTGTAGAGATGTGTTCACATGGAAGATTATCTCAGCCCATACTAAGAATGTATGTGTACATCATCACTCATAGGCAACCATCTTAAATGTGAACTTTGAGTCACTAGTAGAGATGGGCATAAACCATCCCAGCTTCCCTGCCCCACCTCCACTGGGCGCTGCCTCTGAGTGGGTGCTCACTGGAGGAGACCCTTCTGGGAACCACGAAGCACCTGTTTGGCTGAGAAATGAACCAAGATGATATCCTGAACTGGTGGTTCATGCCCATCTCTAGTCACTACCCTAGATTTATGAGGTCCAGTAAATCACCAGCATTCCTGCCAAAGACTGACATCCTAAAATGTAAAGAGCACCACATCAAAAATTTAAATTGTTATGGAAATCAATAAGATGTCTGAGAAGGAACTGTGTGGAAATATGGAACCTGGATAATATAAATAAGGTAATCACTTATAGGACAGTGTTAAAGAAACCAATTTTAATGTATTTTAAATAACTTCGTCAAAGTTAAAGCTAAACTTTTTATTGATTACTCTGCTTCTCAATCTAGTAACCTGAAAGTTCTTCTTGGTTTTCCAAATAGTAAACGGTTGAAAATATGTGTTTCTGTTGTGGTCTGTGAACCAGTAGTAGCAAAAAACCATCCCCTGTAAATTTTCTGGACTATATAATATATGATTTCTGCTTCGTGTGAATGGTGTTCATAGACAGGTATTTTCATGTCAACATGGGAAGATATTAGTATAACTTGGCTTAAGTTGACAAAAACACAAATCATTACCACCATAAAAGAGCCTAAGAAAAGACCTCCCAGAAACTCATCAGATGAAAATTCAGTGTTCCTAAATGCCAAGGCACAATAAGATAATATAGTAGTAAAGGAGTAAATTACATTATGAAAATTCCACTCATGTTGTCCAAATCCTAGATACCCAAGTGACATATATGCAAAAAAAAATATGCCCCCTGCTATAGACAGATTAATCATTGTAGGTATAGCTGCATATAAGGATTTTTGGGCCAAGCGTACACCATACAAAAATCTGAAATAGCGGTACATTTTCAAAACTAGGAGAAAAGCTAAAAATCCCATAATTATCCTGATGACTTGATCAAATTGAGAAACTGCATGGAAAGGAATGAACCGTTCCTGATGTTGTAAATAAAACTGCACTAAGTCAAAAGCTAGCTTAAATTTGAATAGAAGTAGCACTAGAAAAACAGTGCAAGTTGTCTTAATTCCAAAGTTGATTATGTTGGCAGCTGTACTTATATACCTCAGCCTTTTTTGATACAACACACGACATTCATCAGCAATGTACACTATCAGCATATATATAGTGCCTAACAACAACAAAATTTGACTTTTGGATTGGTCACTGAAAAGGGGAAGCCTGTAAGAATGAACTGACACACTACTGTTGACAGAACCAATATCAGAAGACTCGAATATGATAGAAATACTGCAGAAAAGATCTGCATCTGGATTAAAAGTGGTCAATTCAACAATTAGTGCCCAGGTCTTATCATCAAGCCAGTTGCTCGTTTCCAAAGTTTTTAACCTTGTTGTTGAATTAGCTTTTGGTTCTCCTGGGAAAAAATAAAAACTATATCCTCTGGATGGATAGCTATTTAATTCTCCATATGAGTTATATTCCCACTGAGTAGTGGGATGTTCAAAGGTGAAGCCTAAAAAGCCACTGCTATAATTGGGAAGTGAACTATTGACTGGCATTGCCCATGACCCAAAGTAGTTAGTCTGGTCTTCTGGGTCAATTCCATATTTCTTTTGGCAATGAGTGCCACTCAAAATGTATGTATTTGCCAAGCCATGTGGAAAATAACATGTTGATATAGAATCTGTACTTCTAATTTGCCTCATTCTGGGCAATCCAAGGACTTTCGACCAAGTATTTAAAAGATAGGTTGGTTGATACTCATTGTGTATCAATGGCACAAAGATATCCTTCACCCAATTGTAAATGTCTTCTATTGTATGTACTTTGGATAAGCCAACAGAAAATCTGTTATACATAAGTTGATTGTAATAAAAACTATTAGTGATTTCGGCAGGGTGTGTAGCATTTAAAATTAAGGTTAAGAAAACTAGATGACAGAGCATATTCTTTACAAAAATATAACCCAGATTTTTAATCTTCTCTATCCTTCGCAATACTGTGAGTTCCTCCTCGTTTATTGGCTGGTATTGCTTGGAAGCTCTCAGTCTGAGGAGCTCACGATGTGACTGTGCCATCTCTTCCATGGTCATAATTCTCCCATGAAACTGGATATCTGGATAGCGTAACCATGGGAGTTTTGCACAAAATTTTGCAGAACCAGTATTCCATGCCGCTATTGCAACTATCTTTACAGTCTCAAACAAAAACACACTTAAGCAAAATGATGTCAAGGATGCTATTAACCATTCGAATGATGTTTTCTCATCATAAGACAAGCCATGTAATATGATGAAAAATGATGACAGCCCAGATGTACAGAATACAAAGGACCAAGCGATGACTAGAAAACATAAAAGAAGTTGTGGTTTCTGTATTTTCTCAGAAAATGTTTCCTTTTTTGCTGCATTATTATTGGCATTGAGATCCATGAGTGAGAATGGTTTGGACTTCTTCTTTGTAAGTGGAGCATCTTTTAGACTGGCCTCTTTAGAAGAGCTTTCTGATAGAAAGGATGACTTTTCTTTTACCTGAGGATCTCTGTTACACCATGAAGGCTTCTTCACTGAGTACTTAAACAAGGTTGTCACTATTAGCTCCACAGGGATGGACATTAAAGCACTTTGAATGCCAATTCTTATAGATCTTAAGGTCTGCAGATCTACTAAATGGACATGTTGCTCATATTCAATACTGAAGAACATAATGTTAAACACAAGGGAGCTCAATAGTATTGCTAAGCAGCAAGACAGCCTTTGGAATCTGCTGAAAGAGTCATCAATACTATGAGCAAAGACAGACAGCCACAGGTGGTCATTACTTAATCCATGGCTAACCATGATTAAAAAAGTATCGATTGTGCTTAAGGGTACATTTGGGTTTGTAACTGGAAAAGTCCTTTCTATTTGGCAGTCATCCTTGCCAAGAGCGAACCACTTTCTACACATAAATAGCCATGACTGCTTAGTATCCGTATTTTGGACTTTGACACGACTTAAATACCAGTTAGAACCAAAGTAGCAATTATTGTGCCAAACGCGAAGTGAAGAAAGTTCTCCTAAGTCCATCTCTGTAGTCAGGAGAAAAGTGTTGACAGCTCCTCGGTGGAAGTTTCTTGGGAACAGAGGATGCTTTAATTGGTGCACATCACTGACCCCATTTTGGCCAGTCAGCTGAATAAAGACAGTAGCTTGGGTGCCTGCTCGTAGACGGCTCCCTGTGTATATGGTAAGTAAGTATCTTGTCTTGTCAAAGGGATCATTATCTGGCAAGTCTATGATGCAGTCCCTCTTGCGTATTTTATCTTTTCCTAAGACATAGATAGCCAAAAAAATGTAGGTGATAAAGATGGCAAATACTGTCCACCATGTTACAGGATTTTGGCCAGTCTCTGATAAAAGAGATCTTTCTTTATCAACTTGACTAGGGAATAGAGCTACCTTGCTGGCCAAAAATCTAATGCCAGAGGTCTCTGCTGGCCTAGGAATGGCTTTTCTTGTGGTGGGTTCTCTTGCTTCACAAATGCAATGTATCTTGGACCAGCTGGTCTGGTGGCCAAGGCTACACGTTCCTTCTTTCCATTGGCTCTGAATGCCGACCAGATCCAGGCATTCAGCAGCAAAAAGAGCAATGCGGACAATCTTTGTTGTTCGGTCTCGAACAATTGGGTGCGACTGTAAGACAATAGAAATATTCAGTTTGTCTACTGCATTGTTGCTGACCTGGGGCCAAAATAATGAGTGAGGAAGGCAAAGTATATATGGAGCCTTAATTTCACAATCAGTAATATTATTTTGTGTTTTATTTGCTATCGGGGGACTGTGGTGGGAAACAATATATATAGCTACAGGAGGGTGACTGATATTATGACCTAGGTATATAAATACCTGGAAAGTAATCTTTATTTTAGATACAATCTGGATAAAAACATCTTTGGAACCTCTCCTTATTTCAAAACTAAAGCCTCCAGTTGTTTTAGAGAGCTTTTTGTCTGGTCCTACAGTCAAGTCAAAGAGTCCCCCATCTTTTCTAGCCATGATGACCTCAGCTACATCAGGTGTGATGCTGACTGTGTCACCATTAGATTTGGTTCCCGTCATTTTGAATCCAGCCACCACTGTGCCAATGTCTTTTGTAAAAAGCAACCAAGGAAAGGGATTGATTTCAAATTCATAAAAAGCAGTGGAAACTATAGCATCTACCTGTAATTCAGGATGATGGCTCTCCTTCAATTTGGGATGAAAACAGTTTCTACAGTATTTTTTGTCCGATAAACTGCCAGAAATGTCCCACTTTTCATCTTTCCGTAAGTGGATGGTCCAGTATTTGGTCTCCAGGTGGGTTTCGTGTTCCCCAGGGACTTTACCTTGTAAGATTAGATCTGCTAAAATTTCCATCACCAAAATAGTTTCTCTTACAACAGCCACATTGATGTTTCCAGTGCTCAGGAGAGAGGCTGTCAACACATTAGACAGCCCAGTGAAAATGCCGCTGCCAAGGATCTCGGTTTGCTTAGAACCTATGTCCCTGTGCCTTTTTAGAGCTTCACTGACTTCTTTTAGTTTTCTGACTGCAAGCAGTTGTGATTCTCTGTTTACCTCATTAGTTTCATATGTCACTTGGCAAATGCTCAAAATCACTTGGTTTATTTCCTGTACATCCATGGTAGGTATACCTGCAATCATATTAAGGAGTGTTTGCCGCAAATCAGTTTTAGAGCTTTGAATAGTAGATGAAACCTTGATGTTATTTAAAAGAGAGGCCATTGTATATATAAAATAACCTGTTTTAAGGTGATTTTCTGATAGTGGCAAGTTTGTCATAGGAGCATCTTGTCTACCAAGTAAAGCATATAATTTCTGATGAACAATATCAGCTGACTTACTTTTTCTTTGATTGCGCACAGTTGCTTGTAAAGTTACTTGAGAACAGGCGCCAAGGGAATCATATACTTGAACATATATTATCAAGGCAGAATTTGCAGATGGCATACCAACTGGGAGAAAAAAGTGAGGAGTTTTATGTTTCTGACCAGCATATACTATTATTCCCAAAGTACTATTCTCTATTGAAGAAATAGTACCAGTTTTCTTTTGATTAGCTGCTGCTATTACTTTATATGTAAGAGGCCCATTCTTATCTTCAAATCCATTACACTGAATAATGAATTTTGTTAAGAATGCTGTACCTGTCCTTGGATTAAGAACACATTTTCCTATCTGAGGAGGACCATTAACATAGAAAAAGTACTTATAGGTAGCTGACTCTCCGTCCTTTGTTACGATGGTCAGACTAAGAATATACGACTGCTCTGCCCTGGATACAAATGCAAAAGCGTTTATGTGTAGATATGAATTTGATCGTCCTGTTGTGGTTTTGGAAGACCAGTCAAAATCTATTTCGCTGGATTTTGCTGAATGCAGTGACCAACGATAGAGAGGCTTGATAGTTTTACAATTCAGGCATTTCCCAGAAAGACAGAATCTTTCTGTTGGAATTACTGATGTACCACAATTTTCAATACAAGTGACATTCAGGATTAGGGCAGAGTGACCCTGCACAGACACTGTTTGCTCAGTCTGAGCTGTTCTGCTACCATTCTGAACCACCAGGAGAAAATAATACAAAGTATTTCCTGGAAGTGTTTGGGGTTGCACTATTTGAATTGGATCTGAAGAAGATATCCATTTCAAACCTACCTGATCTGGATGACATTTCTTATTTCTGCTTAGAGTCATTGATATATAGTCTGTTTTTTGTTTAGTGCAATACCAAGTAAATGTTAGTTCTTCAGAGGGCTGAATGGTATTACCATTAGAGAACGCCGATCCATTGAGTGCCCACTGCTCAGAAAATCTCACTGTCCGGAAATTGCCTCCATCAATGACAGCCACTAAGTTATCAGGCCCAATCTCAATAAACACTGAATCAGAGGCTATTTTGGTATCCCATGTATCCAATGATGTTAATTTCATGGTGAAATTAAAGAGATACAATCCACAATCTAAGCTAGAACTAGGCACTTTTAATGTGGCAACATTTCTTTTTCCAATACCAGGTGGGTTAAAAGGTTTTGACCAGTTGGGTGTATGTGCCATGTTTGGAACTTTATAGATGTTCCAAACAATATGTGTTTGTTTCTGGCCTGGGCAATTTATCTGTGCATCAGCAGTCACAGTAAATTCTGTCCCTTGAGTATAATACATGATATGCTTAGAAGTGCTAGACTTCTGGATATTAATATCTGTAATAGAACAATGTTGATATTGGCAGGCTATCCTGGATTCTATTATTTTTGAAGCATAAGTGTTGAATGTAGCTTTTAAAGTAATTGGCATAGAGTAATTGCTGGTGCATTTCACTTTTGCTACAAATCCAGTGTACATGGCAGGACTGAAAGGCAAGTAAGAATCAGGAATGAAATGTGTAGCATTTCTGACTTGATCTAGGTATGTAAAGGTATCATTCTGAATGGGATACTTAACTCTTGAATCAAAAAGCTGCAAGTTAAAAGTCCACTCACACTGTAGTAGAGGGTGCTGCACTGGAATAAACCATACAATATAGAAAAGTCTTTCTTCGAGAGAACTGCTGTTGAAAACATGAATATCAAACTCTTTTTCTCCTAGAGATTTGAACAGAGTTCCGTTTCGGTTCAGATATATATGCATGCTGAACCTGAATAATTGTAGCTGTAGAAATTCAGCAATGAGCAGGTAAGAGAAGCTTGCTTGCTGGTAAAAGATATAGTGAGAACTGGAATTATTACCAGTGGCACTTTCTTGAGTAGAATAGAAGAGTCCCAATGTATGGCTAACAATATATGTGCCCAGTTTGATTTTTGCTGGGTTGAGTGCAAGATAAATAGGGGCTGCACTGCTTGTGCTGAAAATCAGAGTCTCATTAGAGAAATTAAGTTGTCCTGTCAACTCTTCAGTCAAGTTTTCATTGGTATGGAAGTAGATGCTAGCCACCACCTTTTCCTTGGAATTATGTGGTGTGTGAACAGCACAGAAATTCCTGTGGAGAGAAAAAGGGTTGTAGTTATAGGTGCGAGACCACCCTCTTCTACCTTGCATATCCAATAGTTTGTAAGTTACTGTCCCTTGGCTGAGTGGTAGAAATCTCCAAGAAAGGTGGAGTGTCCCATGTGGGTGGCTCAATAATTTAGAATTTGCACTAAAGACATGAAGCAGAGCAGGTTCCACAAAGAAATCCATGCTAAGGCTGATTGGAGGTCCATCCTCAATACTGACTGAAGCAGTGTGGATTCCACGGCGGGGATAGCGTACAGTCAAGTGGTAGTTGTAGTATGACCGACAGACCCGATACAGTTCTGCATTAGGGTAAGCAGCAAATGGAGGCGGATCACTATATTGGTTGCTAGGAATGAGGATGTCTGCAGGACTACCCTTTCGACTCCTGAAGTGGTAGATCCATGTGGAACTCTTAAGACGTGCACACCAACCCAGCTGTACCGGCTGCCATTCGAAAACTGGGACTGTGTGCGGCCAGAATAGAAAGAGACGGACATCCTGCCCAGAGACTTGAATACTCAGATTGTGGTAAAAGCACAAAGGTGCTTCACACATAGCTGATGTACACTGTACTGTGATCTGACTATAAGCCCATGGTGGATGCGGACCTTCTCCAGCCAGGCCTGAACCCAGCGTCAGATGACCTGACCAGTGATTTGTAGTGTTTACCAAGATGGAATCTCGGTACCATTGGCAGTAAGGAGGGGATTGGAAGTCAGGCTCTTCCTTTCCATGATTGATTTCCTTCCCAGAATTCACTCTTGAGTACCGCATCACAATATATCTATCCCAGAGACATGAGATTCGGAGGTCATTGTCTTGTCGTTGATAAACACGATTTTCCGGCTTTGAGCAAGTGACTGATAAAGGTGGTGGCAGGAAATCAGAAAGTGTAACTGCTTGGTATTGGGGGAAACACAAACGACAGAAGAGAAGTACAAGACAGAAAAGGCACCTCATCATTGGCAAAGAAACCTGAGTTGGTTGAGCTAGCAACAACTGTCTCCCAGCAACATCAAGGGTCAGAGTGGATTCTAGAATCTTTCTGCTGTTGCCTTGGGCCGCCTTCAGTATATTTTCAATATGGTCATGGTATTTGTGCCTTTCTTTCTTTACCCAGGATTCTACATTCCTCTTCCTAGCCTTCACATGTCACATTGTTCTGGATTTATTTATACCTGTATTTATTATAATGAAATATTTTAATAGCACTTCACATTGCATATGTATATTGTTATACATGCACACATAGTTACAGTGGGGTCTTGACTTAAGAACAGCTTGAGTTAAGAACATTTTGACTTAAGAACCACTCTCTTAGGAAGATATTGACTTGACTTACATACTTAGATTTGAGTTAAGAACTGAAAAAAACCACGTGGGAGGCAGGGAAAGTGCAAAATTTGAACTTTCCGTTAACTGTTGGCCAGTGAAAAGGGTGCCTGCCTGCTTCCTCACTCCTCCCAGCGTTTAGAGAGTGGATTGGGAGACAGTCTTCGGACTGCCTGGTATTGTACTGCCTGGACTGTATTTTCCCTGCCTTCCCTGAACCTTTCTTGACCTAAGAAAAAAAGAAACAAAATATCCCCCTCTAGTGGTCGAAGGCAGAATAGCAGCTTCCCATTAGTTTCTATGGACGGAAAAGAGCAGATACGAATCAAATGGTTTTCAATGCATTCCTATGGGAAATGCAGATTTGACCTGAGAACTTTTTGACTTGAGAACCGCCTTCCAAAACGGATTAAGTTCTCAAGTCAAGACCCCACTGTATGTATGTATAGCAATAGGCATATGTAATGTGTGTAATTTTTGGTAACTTTGTGGCATTTCCGTTTTGACAATATTACTGGCAGCAGAAAATGAAGTCTGACTAAGAATTTCATAGGAATATATTGGTTCTAGAAAGCATGTCTACGTACATGCATATACACAGACTGAATCCCATAAAAGTGCTTTCCCCCCCTTCTGCTTTAAGTGCAGCCAAAATATAGTTTGAACAGGATTTGAAACTTTTTTGAGGTGGTACCATTTGAGATTCAATGAGAAGGGTGCATATTTGAATCTTTCAGTGAGGGATGGGGCAGTACAGTGATGCCTGCTTTAAGCCAAAAACTACTATGTAACAGAGAAAGGATATCATAAGGGGGGATGTTCTTAGTTATCATGTGAGCAGCCAGAAGGCTAATCCTCACCTGAAATTCCAGGCAGTACTAAAAGTTTTGCTAATTTGAGTGGGAACTAGTCTTGGGCTAATCAAATGGGATACTAGATACTAGAATAAATATTGAATGCACTGTATCACTTCCCAAAATTAATTCCCAATTTCTTGACCTATTAAGGAAAGATTCATTTTAAGGGAACATTTAAAAGCTCATATTTTCAAGCTCAAAATAATACAAATTCTTCATGAGTACCACCACTTCATTAGAAGAACTGAAACACTCAAATTCTTTTCAGGAGCAATTAAAGACATTGCTTTTCAGGGAAGCTTTCCACACCGACCCCAACTGACCACCTTTCCCCCCCCCCTTTTCCCCTCCACTTCTTACCCTCCCCTCTTTTCCTCCATCCACTCTGGGATTAGTCAGTGCCATCTGGTGTTTTTTTTAAGGGTTATTGCTGTTGGTTTTAATATTTCCATTTTTGTGTTTTCTATTTCACATGTTGTAACCCGCCCAGAGTAGTATTGTGATACTAATGGAAGCGGGATACAAATTGGATAAATAAATACTGTAAATACATTCTGTAGCTTAGCAGGATGTTTCCACTTCCACCTTCTTTGGCTGCTGTGAATCAAATTATGTGTTAAACAAGGTGGCAGTTACACAGCACATATAGGAATAATATAGAGCACACTAGAGGAACAAACCCTGCACCCAGCAGTGTTCTCTACACAAGGATACGGAATTGTGTTAAGCCCATTTTACTCCTGGGAACTCTCCTCCTTACTCTCCTGGTGCATAGCGTGAATTGGGGCAGAGCTGCCTATGGAGTCTATATGAGTAGTTCCTTCCTCACTTTTAGTTCATTGATTGAAAATTAAAGATAGAGAGATATGACGTATTTGACAGGGTCTTATATCCGAAATATTGAGCCAGCCATGATTCTATGCCATCTTAAGGATGACACTTTTCTGATAGTGTGGAAGTTTTATTTTGGAGTGGCCCAAATCTAATTTTTGGACGTACATTCCATGTTCTGTACCATTTCTACATATCATAAAGAAATGGCAGTTCTTGGCATGGAGGTTTGTGTCCAAATAGCATTGCTTGGATCCAGTGCCATCTTGCAAATAACACAGTTCTGGCAATATGAGTAAAAGATTGCCACAAAGTTTAGTGTTGTACCTAGAGGAGACATGCATTGCTCAGTATTGTGTAAAACCAATACACTTTGGGCCTTTTCTCCTTCAAGAGACTCCTGAAAAAGATACTCTTCCCTGACACTTTTCAGGGCAACCCATCATGATGACTACCAAATTATATTTGATCCCCCATCTATTGCCTGGTGCTGACTGATTTATTTTATGTTTATTGATTTTATTATATTTTCTTTATTATTGCTTTATTATATTTTTAACTGCCCAGAGTAGTGTCAACATTAATTGGGTGGTATAGAACTTCAATAAAGAAAGAAAGAAATACATTTGGCTGATACAAATTATTACATATCTTGAAGGACAAGGTCCCTCAGGCATGAAGATACGTGTTGTTGGACAGAACAATTCTAAGTTTAGTTTCAGGGACATCTAAACATCTGTTCTACTCTGCTTTGATGTTGTATGTAAATGAAGAACTGGGAACTAGTGCCTACTTTTAGCATCATTTCCTTGGTGTATTGTTTAGGATTAACTTAATTTATACTCGTCCTTGTTGTTGGTGTAAGCCATGGAGCCACTCCAATTTATGACAATTTTATAAATTAGTGACCTCTGAAAGGCCCTATCATTAACAGTCCAGCTCAGTTCTTGCAAAGTCTAGATCATGACTTTCTTTATTGAGTCAATCCATCTCTTACTTGTTCTTCCTCTTTTCCTATTACCTTCAACTTTCCACAGCATGATTATCTTTTAGAGTGAGTCTTGTCTTCTCATTATGTGCCCAACATACAGTGGCTTCAGTTTAGTCTTTTTTTTGTTTTGCTTCTAGGTTTTTTTGCTTCTATGTTTGATTTAATCTACAGTCATGTGAAAAAGTATATCCTTTTTTAATTCTGTGGTTTTACATCTGAAAGTTAGGTAAATATAACCTCAGATGAACAACAACACATGACATATTACACCTTGTCATTATTTATTTAACAAAAAATAAAGCCAAAATGGAGATGCCATGTGTGAAAAATCAAGTTAACCTTTACTGCTTCCATAGGATTTAAGAGGTTAAGTAGCAGCCAGGTACTGCTAACCAAATGCCCTTGAGTAATTGATCATCAGCAAGTATGACCACCTCTATAAAAGCCAAAGTTTTAGCAGTTTGTTGATCTGGGGCATTCAGGTGTGTGTTAACTTAATGCCAAGGAGGAAAAACATCAGCAATGGTAGTAGAAAAGCATTTGTTGCTGCCCATCAATCAGGAAGAGTTATAAGGAGTGGACATCCAAGCAAATTCACCCCAAGGCTAGACCATGCAATGCTGAGAAAAATTGAAAAAAACCCACAAGTTACCTTTCAGGCTCAGTTAGCATGTCAAATGTTAAAGTTCATGACACTACAATTAGAAAAAGACAGTACAAATATGGTTTGTTTGGCAGGGTTGCCAGGACAAAACCAAGAAGAACATAGTAGTATGGCTTAGGTTTGCAAACTTGCATCTGGACAGTGCACAAGACTTTTGGAACAATCTCCTTTGGACAGATAAGACCAAATTGGAGATGTTTGGCTATAATGCAGAGCACCACGTTTGGCAAAAATCAAACACAGCATATCAGCACAAAGACCTCATACCAGCTGTCAAGCATGGTGGTGGAAAGGTGATGATTTGGGCTTGTTTTGCAATGAATTCCTCTGTATACCAAAGTATTCTAGAGTCAGATGTGAAGCCAGCAGCTAAATCTTGGCTGAAATTGGGTCATGCAACAGGACAGTGATCCCAAGCACATCAGCAAATCTACAACAGAATAGCTGAAAAATAAAAGAATCAGCGTGCTGCCATGGTCATCAGCATCAACAGCAACATTCCCGTATGCAGAAACTATAAGGGATGGTGCAATACATCGTCAGTACAATTTAAAATAACTCTCCTGATGAGGAGGAAATAATCCAGTTGCTGGGGCAAATGGATCAATGTTGGCCATGCATCATGAGAACAGAAAATTTTGACAAGATCTAAATAATAGCCAAATTGGTATAATTGGGGTTCTTTTGGCAGGTGTGATCGAGCCCTCTGTCTCCATCTGGACTAATGAATGAATGAAAGTACTGTACAATCTTTAGCAATTTATGTCTTCATTGTTACCAGTATCACTGAAGTTATGCAATTCAACTGTAGTCATACTTTTGTCTTCAGTCCTGGTAAGAATGAGAACAACAGGAAGTATTGTGCTCTGAAAAATTAACAAATTCTGTTTTGCAGAAGCTTTTCAGGATAGTGACTTAGATAGTGCTCCTGCAATCTAGAAAGAAAGGATAAAAAAGTAAATGATTCCCATCCACTGGTGGTACGATGAGAAATATTTAACTAAATGATTCATTCTGGAAGGCGGGAATGGGCTCTCCTGGCTATGGTTTGCATAAAAATTGCTGCTTTCTGAAACCTGAAAGACAGTCAAACTAGAGGAATCAATTAGCTATGAAGAAACAGAGTGGAATGTTGTGGATGTTGTTTTAGTGTATTGAAAAACTATGGAGAGCAGTCTTTGAGGGAAAATCTATAGACTTTATTCAGCGTTTATCAGTGTCCTTCTTAAATAGAAAGACAATCTATTTTCTTGCCATCTAATTGTTTGGTTCTCAGTCCTTTTTGTTGCTTCTCAGTGATCACAGGTTTTCCAAAGATTATAGTGTTGGCAACAGCAGTGTCACTTTCAGATGATGTTTGGTAGGTGATAGAACGCCATATATGTTGGATCTTCAAAACCACAAAGTTTATTGCTTCTGCTTCATCAGAATGTTGTTCATAGACAGGTTGTTTCATTGATATGTAAGTAGACATTAAAAGGGCTCTCCACAGATTAATAAAAACACATATAAATACTAACATAAATGAACCTCGGAAAAATATCCCCAGCCATCTATCGGATGTAACAATACCAGTCCTTTTAAGTCCAGAAAAACAATATGAAACTACAGTCTGAAGAGAATGTATCAATGTATTATAACTCCATTCATATTCACCAAATATTAGGTACCCAAATGACATGTAGGTAGAAAATAACAGAGCAGCAAACATAGTCAAATAAATGAATCCAGGAAAAGCTGCAGACATTGTTTTTTCTGCCAAACGCATTTTGTAAAGAAATCTGAAATAGCGATATGGTTTCAAAACCAGAAGAAAAGCCAAAACGCCTGTAACCATTCTGTAGAGCTGGTCAACCTGAGAAACTACATGGAAGGGAACAAATTCCTCTGGATTAAGCAAATGAAACTCTAACAAAGTGAACGCCAGCTTGTATTTCAGCGCAATTAGCAATATAAAAAAAATACAGATGGTCTTTATTGCAAAATTATTTAAGTTTGTGGCAGTTTTGAGGTAACCTATCCTTTCTTGCCGTAACATGTGAAATTCATCAGCAAGGTAAAATACAAGAATATATACTATAATTCCATACACAACCTTCTGAGAGTTGGTTACATAGCGAAAAATAGATAGTTTGTAAGAATGAACAGACAAACTTGCATTAACAACACCCATATCAGTCGTTTCAAACATAATAGTAATGCTGCAGTAAAGATTGACGTCTGGATTAAACGTAGTTAACTCAAAAATCACTGCCCATGTCCGCTCATCAAGCCAGTTGTTCCTCTGTAAATCATCCAGTCTCAGTGTCGTATTGGGCCGCTGTTCTCGAGGAAAAAAATAAAAGGAATATCCGCCAGGTCCATATGCATTGAAAACACCATAAGATTTATATTCCCACTGATAAATGTCTGACTGGTATGTAAACCCTTGAAAACTGCTGGAGTGATTTGTAGCTGATTGATTGGCTGGGTTGGTCCATGAATTAATATAATCACTTTGGTCTTCTGAATCAGTATTATAATTATGGCGGCAGTGGCTTTTACTAATCACATACTTATTTAAAAAGCTGTGAGAAGTAAAACATGTTTTTTTGGTGTTTTTTGCCCTTATTTGCCTCATTCTGGGCAAGCCAAGTATTTTGGACCAAGACTCTGAAAGGTAAGTGGGTTCATAGTCGTTGTGTATCAGTGGCACAAAGACATTACTCATCCACATGTAAATATGCTCCAGCTTATTTACTTTTGATAGGCCAGGAGAAAACTTGTTATATATAGCTTTGTTGTAATAAAACGTAGTTGTCGGTTCTATGGAGTAAGCAACAGATAAAACGCAGGATGAGAAAAGAAGGTGACAGATTATATCTTTTACAAAAACAAACGCCAGGTGTTGAGCCCTTACTTTTTTCCTCAAAACAATGAGTTCATCCTCTATTAAAGGTGCATATTCCTTGGTACGTCTGACTCTGATAAATTCATTATGAATCCATCTCATCTCTTTATCATCCATACTGAATTGAACCAGTTTCATCTGTTGGTATTGTTCTGTGCTTATCCAGTTAATATTTTCACAGTACTTAAGAGTAATAGTACTCATGGCTGAGATGAGGCCCATCTTTAGGGTTTGCAGCAAAAACACACTCTCAAAAAACGATGTCATGGATGCTATGAACCACTCCATTGATGTTGTATATCCATAGGTCAAACCATATAATATAATCAAAAAGGCAGAAGCCCCAGATATTAAAAAGACTAGAGCCCAAGCGACGTATCTCCAAAACCATGAAAACCGTGGTGTTTTAAAAAAGAACAGCAGCTCTGGATGCACAGCCATCTGATCTGCATCGCTGCTGCTGCTACTTGAATCCTCATCTGGTACATTATTGTTGCTGGCATTATCTTCTGGAAATGGCACATCTTGGACTTTTGAATGTGAAGTTTGCTCATCTGGCAAAGTACCCTCTTTCATTAGGGTTTCAGACAAAGAAGGGAGGTCTTCTCTTGGGTCATTCTTACTTGTGTTCTGTACTGAAGGTTTATCTTTGGAGTACTTAAATAAGACTGTTATAGTCAATTGCACAGGGATGGAAAACAAAGCACTCACAAATCCAATATAGATGGACTTCAGATACCGTTGCTTCACTGATATAACTTCCTTTTCCTCTTCACCACTAAAGAACATGATATTAAATAGCAGGGTAGTGAGCATTATGACCAAGCAACAAGATACTCTTTGCACTCTGGTGAAAGAGCCAGTGGCAACCTCAGAAAAAATGGAGAGCCATATGTGACTCTCTTCCAGATCTCGGGCAAGGTTAATCAAGAAGTAATCCATTTTATTTAAGCTGGATTTTAGATTTCTGGCAGCAAATGATCTTTCTATTTTACCATCAGCCTTGCCAAGCCCTAACCAGTTTCTACAAAGGAACAGCCAGGACTGTTTCGTCTGAACATTATGTATTTTGACTCGGCTTAAGTACCAGTTTGGGGAAGAACCGCTGGTATTGTGCCAGACGTGAAGGGACAAAATCTGCCCCAAGTCATATTTAGTAGTTAGAAGAAAGGTGTCGATGGATGCACGAGAGAAGGTAGGGAACTGTGGATGCTTCATGTGATGTACATCACTGACACCGTTCTGCCCTATCAATTCAAGAAAAATGTCTGCTGTGGTTCCAGATCCCAAACGGCTACCTGTGTATATGGTGACCAGATAACGAACTTTTTGGTAAGGGTCGTTGTCTGGTAGGACTAATATTTTATTTTTTCTTTTCAAATCGGCTTTATCTTTCATCATGGCCCAGGTAGCACAGAAAATGTAGCCTGCAAAAATAGAAAATACAGTAAACAAGGTAACTGGATTTGTATCGAATTCTGCTAAGAGGACCTTATTGATGTCCAGAGGATTTGGGTATAATACAAGTCTGCCGGACAAAAATTTGATGTCAGAATCATCCATCAATTGGCGACTGGTTTTTGTGTTAGACTCTTTTGCTTCACAAATGCAATGTATCTTGGACCAGCTGCTCTGAGGGCCCAAACTACATGATCCTCCTTTCCACTGGTTCTGAAGGCTGTCCAGATTTAGGCAGTCTGCTGTAAAAACCACAATGCGAACTATTTTCGTGGTTTGCCTTCTCACAATTGGGTCTGATTTGATTACCACTGAAACGTTCCATGTATTTCTTCTGCTGCCTTTGAATGCAGATCGAAGTAACGAATGAGGAAGACACAGGATATATGGTGCTTGAATGGCACAGTCAGTGATGGTGGGGTGCATTTCATGTGGTACTGGAGGTTTATCAGAGAAAGCAGTATAAGATACTATTGGAGGGTGGCTGACATTGAGACCCAGGTGGATAGATACATCAAAAGTAACATTTATCTCACTCAGAATCTGGATAAATGTATCTTGGGTAGTTGGTTTCATTTCAATATTAAAACCACCAGTCGTTTTGTAGAGTTCTCTATCTGGTCCTATTGTCAAATTAAAGGGGTTTGATTTCTGATCTTTTCTCACCAAAATCACATCTGCTACTCCAGGGTTTATCCCTACAACGTCACCATTAGATTTGGCTCCTACCATTTTGAATCCAATCACTGCGGTGTGAATATCTGATGTATTTGGTAGCCAAGGGAAGGGATCCTTATCAAATATGTAGTTAACTGTGGAAACCACTGCATCTGCTGGTAATTCATTGTGAGTCTCCTGGCTCAGTCGAGGATAAAAGCAATTTCTGCATTGTTTCTTCATAGAGAAAACTCTAGAAACATCTCTTTTTTCATTCTTCCATAAGTGGAGGGACCAGTCTTTGGCTTCCATGTTAGTTTCATGCTCCCCAGGGACTTTCCTTCCTAAGACAAGGTCTGCTAATATTTCTGTCACGTGAATGGCTTCTTGAACACCATTTATATTGATATTCTGGTGGTTCCCGACAGATGCTCTCAACACATTGGACAGCCCAATAAATATACCATTGCCAAGGACCTCCAGTTCCTTAGACTTTAGATCTTTTAGTCTGTGCCTTTTTAGGGCTTCAGTGGCATTTTTTAAAATTCTGAGTGTAAGCAATTGCGATTCTCTACTAATTTCCTTAACATCCTGTGTTATTTGACAGGTACTTGAAACTATTTGGTTTATAATTTGTATTCCTGTCAGGGGAATCCCTACAGACAAGTTAAGCAGGATTTCCCGTAAATCAACTTTTAAGTCATAAATGAGTGGTGATGCTTCAATGTTATTTAATGAAGAGGCTACCATATATATATATAAGCCCATATTAAAGTAGTCTTTGGTTTTCAGGAAAACTGATATAGGACCATTTAGCCTTCTGACTAGATTACGCAGTTCATAAAGAACCTCATCACTTGATCTATTCCTTCCTGGATCATACACAGTTGCCTGCAAAGTGACTTGAGAAAATATACCATCAGCATCATACACTTGAACATATATCACCAAGGCATAATTTTTAGATGGTAAGCCAGGAGGGAGAAATGATGGAGGAGTTTTCCGTTGATAACCAATGTACACTGCTGTTCCTAATACAGTATTCTGTAAATATGTTGTGTCCGTTGTTTCTGTTGGATCAGAGTACACCATCACTTTATACGTAAGAGGTCCATTTTTTACTTCAAATCCAGTACACTGGACAGTGAATTTTGTAAAGAATGCAGTACCTTCCTTTGGATAAATGATACATTTTCCAGTCCGTGGTGGAGGGTTCACATAAAACGAATACTTATAAACAGCTGAATGTCTTCCCTGTGTACTTACTTTCAAGCTAAGAGTATAGGATTTACCTACCATGTATCTGAGTGCAAAAGAATTTATATGCATGTATGGATTTGATCTTCCTGTTTTAGTTTTGGAAGCCCAGTCAAAATTTATTTCCTTGGAGTTGGCAGAAAGTAGTGTCCAGAGGTAAACTGGTTCAGTTTTCTCACAATTTAGACACCTTCCAGACAGGATAAAGCTTTCTGACACTTTGATGGATTTCTCACAATTTTCTAAACAGGTGACATCCAGCAATGGTACAGAACCAGGAACGACATGCACTGTTTGAAATGAGCTTGCCATTCTGTCCTGCTTTAGAACTACGAGAACGAAATAATACTTCATATTTTCCTGAAGCACGTTAGGTTTCACCATTTGAACTGAATGAGTAGAATAACTCCAGAGTAAGTCCATTTGATGTGGCTGGCATTTTTGATCCGGACTTAATTTCATTATTGAATAGTCCAATTCCTGTTGGGTGCAGTACCACCTAAACACAAGTCCTTCAAGGGGTTTGGCTGAATCAGGGTCAAATGAGGCAGATGCATTCAAAGCCCAGAAATCAGAAACACCAACTGTCCGGAACAAGCCTCCAGCTATGACTGCCACTAAGTCACTTGGTAGAATTTGGAGAATTACTGAATCTGATTCCACAAACGTTATAGCATACTCAGGCAGGAGAACTCTCATGGTTACATTCACATGATAAAAACCGTAAGACAGGACATTTCTAGGTATGTTAAACATCACTCCATCTGTATTTATTACATTAGGTAGCATTAGAGGATTTGCCCAGTCTGGAATAGACGATGCCATTGTAAGGCTATAGATTTTCCAGCCTACGCCTAGACTTGGGCTAGTTCTGCATTCTGCTTTCACGGTTGCTTGCAGTGTAATTGCTGACCCTCTCTTATAACCTATTATAAGATTAGAAGGATTTGGTTTGTGGATTGTGACTGTCAGCTCATGGCAGTAGCTTTTTTGGCAAGCCACTGTTGGCTCTGTTACTTTTGAAGCGTAAGTATTCACGGTGGCCTTTAGAATAGCGTGTGCAAGTCCACTTTTCCTGCAGTTCACCGGGGCTACAAAACCAGTGTATAGGGTAGGTCTGAAAGATAAAACAGAGTGAGGAAGAAAACGAGCAGCACTTTTTACATGATTCCTGTACGTGTAGGTGCTGTTCCAAAGAAGGTGCTTCTTCCTGGAATCAAAAAGTTGCAAATTGAAGGCCCATTCGCACTGGAGCTGTGGATGCTGTAATGGAATAAACCATACAATATAGACCACACTTTCTTCAGGAGCATGGTCACTGAATATGTGAATGTCCATATCTTTTTCTCCTAAAGACTTGAACAGATTGTCTCTTCGGTTCAGATACAAGTGCATGCTGAATCTGTACCATCGTAGCTGAATAAATTCGAGGATGATTAGATATGACAGGCTCTGCTGTTGGTAAAAAATATAGTGAAACCTGGATTGCTCCCTTGTGTCATCTGCAGTCATAATTTCCTGGGTGGAATGGTAGAGTCCCGATGCATGGCTAAAAATATACATGCCCATTTGGACTTTTTGTGGGTTCAGTGTGAGGTAAATTGTTCTGCTGCCTGTTTTGAAAATCAGAGTCTTGTTAGAGAAATCCATTTTTCCCAGCAGCTCTCCAGATATTCTGTCATTAGTACGGAAATAGATGTTGGCTACTATTTTGTCCCTAGAATTTTGTGATTTGGGTGCAGCACAGAAATTGCTTTGTATAGCAAAAGGATTATAGTTGTGGGAGAGAGACCATTCCTCCAGGCCCTGCTCATCTACCAGTGAGTAAGCCATGATTCTAGGGCTTAGCGGTCGGAGAGTCCAAGAAAAGTTGAGTGTCCTATCAGGGAGGCTGAGCAATGTGGAAGTGGTACTAAATACATGGAGGAGAGCAGGCTCCACATATAAGTCCAAACTACGTGTGAGCTGAGGCCCATTCTCAATCTGAAGGGAAGCAGTGTAGAATCCACGGCGGGGATAACACACAGTTACGTGATAATTATAATACGAAGCACACACATGGTGTAGTTCTGAATTGAGAAAAACAGTGGGTGCAAATGGCTCACTGTGCTGGTTGCTGGGGATGAGGAATTCTGCAGGACTACCTCCTTGGCTCTTAAAATGGTAGCTCCAGGTGGAACTCTTAAGGCGGGCACACCAGCCCAGCTGCACTGGTTCCCACTCACGAATTGGAAGGTTCTGTGGTGAGAGAATAAAGAGACGGACATCTTGTCTGGCAACTTCAATGCTTAGATTATTGTGAGAACAAGAGGGCACAACACACAAGGCTGATACACACTGCATTATGACACGAGTAAAGGCCCAAGGTGGACGGGCATCTCCTCTGTCCTCATCTGTACTCAACACCAGTTGACCTGACCAATGACTTGTATTCTGTACCAAGATGGAGTCTTGAAACCACTGACAATATGGAGGAGCTTGCATTCCATGGTCTTCACCTTTGATTTCTGAAGCCAGTCTTTGATTTCTTGAATACTTCAAGTCAAGTTTTCTATCCCAGAAGCATGAGATACGAAGTTCATTGTCATGCCTCTGGTAGACATGGTGTTGTGCATTTGAGCAAGTGACCAACAGTGGTGGTGGAAGGTAATGAAGCTGTAAAGCTGTTGTGTACTGAGAATAGTATCCCAAGAGAAAGAAGAAGAGCACAAAGCAATGCATTTTTTGTGTGGTGGTTCAGGAACAGCAGGTGCCTACTAGCATCCTCAACTGTCCTAGACATGCTTACTGGATTAATTCTAGAATCTTCTACCTGTTGCCCCCAGCAACTGGGATTCCCATGTCAGTAACATTTATTATGCTCTTCAACCATGTTGTAGTCATGACACCTTTTTGCTATCTGTAGAAATCTCTTCTAGATTCCTTTAAACAGAAATCCATTCTGTTTACTCTCCTAAAATTGATACATGGTGCTTAATATTCACATTTATGATTAATATTTAACTGCAGCTACAACTGCAGTTGTAACTAGTTTACCCTATAAAGTTTATGTAATAAACAAGAGGCTGCTTGTCTCAACAATCCATTTCTTGTTTCTTGAGATCCATTTCTTGTTTCTGCATAAGGGGAATTGGATAGTTCACTTTTTAAATTTTATGCTGTCACATTTTTCACAAAGCACCAGGTCTGAAAAGCAGAATTGTCATGCTTATAGGCTCAACTCATAAGGACAAACCCAGACTTTCCTGGTTTCTTGCTTTCATGTAGTAACTACATGCCAGCAGAAATCTCTCCTCTTCAGTCCTAATGTTGTACTTGTGAAAAAAGTAGTGATGAAGGGCCCAGGCAGGCACCCTCCCCCCGAAAGCCTGTTCACACTGCCAACTTCACCGCTACCTTAGGGCCACCGAACAGAATGCTGAAACAGATATGGTTTTGGTTTGATCCAGCAGGTCTTTTCTCATGTTTTGCAAACTATTAATACTTTTGATTAAATTAATATCTTTTTATTGTTTTGCCTAGTTTTGTTTCTTTCCATGCAGAATAAAAAATGAAATTAGTTCTTACTCCAGTTAATATCCTGTTTCCTTCCATCACATCAAAGGTCTCCTCTTGTGTAGAGAAAGACTTACTCCCACATAGAAGCCATTTGCAATATCTATAATCAATGTTTGTTTCAATGTACTGTATATTTATCTTTTAAATGTAACACTATTCAAGACAGTTGATAAAATGAACAACATACATTGTATACTAATATAACAAAAACAAATGAAAATAGCCCAGAAACTTTAAAAAATTGAAGAACCTAATAGCTTCGCAGAATATTTTGTCTAGTGGCCTCAAAACACCTGGAGACACAATCATATTAGCTAACACATAATCATGTCACAGAATCATTGTAATAAACAAGGTCTTTGTGTCTATTTTAAGCACATCATAAGAAGACAACAATTCTGGGAAAGGTGGAAGGCAGAAGGAAAAGAGGGAGACTAAATATGAGATGGACTTATTCCCTAAAAGAATTTGAAGGCTTGAGTTTACAAGAGCTAAGCAGGGCAGTAGAGGACAGGATATTTTAGAGATCACTCATTCATAGGGTCAATATAAGTCAGCAGCAACTTGACAGCACATCAGAACAAAGACAGAAAGTACTCTATAACTCCAAAGGTGTGCATTCCGTTTTTTGTTTCCACTGCTCAACATAGAAAGCAGTTGTTTCACTCTTGTATAGCATCACCCCACTGAGGTCACAGAGTAGACTTAGCCTCCAGTGTCCGGCCCAGAGTTTTCTTTCTGTTCCTGTTATTCCCTTCAGCAGGAAAAGTAGAGCCCACTGTTGCAGCATCTGGTGTGAGGATTATATCCTTCTTTGTAGTGGCCTCTGTGAATGCACACAAATGGGTTTCTTCTGTGCCTGCGCAGGACGTCTCGGAAATTTTTAGAGCTTAAAAAAAGAGTAACAATCAAGATTACCCCCAGGGCACAAGCTCCACCTCCTCAACCTTCCTTTCAGTTCATTTTTTTCCCGTTGTTAGGCTAGGACGTCAAGAACAGTAGAGCTCCTATAAGGAAAGTAGTCGTAGTACCGGTAAGGGTGGTACTGGTCGAAATAGTGATGACCGTAGTACAGGGGACGTTCGGCATGACAACATTGGTCTCCATGTCGATGCGGTTGATATGGAGATCAATGATCAAGAGTATTGCTTACCCTTTCGCTCCCCCCCCCCCAGTATCAACCATTTCGCACATATAAGCAACAGCCACAAGAAAGACCTTATCGACCAATGCATACTGCCTCACCACAGTTCAGACAGCAGCAACCCCAGAACATCAGACAGCCCTTTCGTAAACAGCAGCGAAAGGGTAAGCAATACTCTTGATCATTATGATTCTGCTAACCCTACAAGACTTTTCCCATTCCTTTCTGAATGGTGACAGATAACAACTAATAAGTGGGTCCTATCTATTATGAGAGGGGCTATCTTATTGAATTCTTTCGGACCCCACCATGTAATCCCATCAGAAGAACAATGTTTTCGCCGACACTACAAGAGGAAATATCATCCCTCCTCCTGAAGTGTACTATAGTCAGTGTACCACCATCTGACATACTGAGGGGTTCTGCTCTCATTATTTCACAGTCCCTAAAAAGGATGGAGGTTTTCGACCCATTCTGGACCTGAGACAAACACATTTATACATCCTAGAAAATTCTATATGCTAACCCTTGATACCATTATCCCTCTTCTATCACAGGGAAATTGGTTCATGACCGTTGACTTGAAAGACGCTTACTTCCATATAATGATACACCTCAGTCATCGAAAGTTCCACAGGTTTCGATTCTAGAACACGACATACCAATTCTGTGCCCTACCATTCAGACTGTCAACGGCCCCTGGGCCATTTACGAAGTGCATGGCCCCCATAGTGGCGTACCTCCGACTCAAGGGGATTACAGTCTTCCCCTACATCGACTAGCTTATAGTAGCTCAATCCCATCACAACACCGTCGAAGCCACAAAAATCACCATGGACACTTTGCAAAGATTGGGCCTAAGAATAAACCTCGAAAAGTTGCATCTGGAACCATCACAGGTGATCAACTACATTGGAGCGGAACTGAATTCAGTGTATACAGGGGCATTCCTGCCGCTTCAAAGAATCACAAAGATACAAAATAATGTGCGTCTATTTCATCCATACAGAACCATATTGGCTCACAAGGCACAACATCTACTAGGTCTCATGGCAGCTACGACTGCGGTTATCATCCATGCGAGACTCAAAATGAGACCACTTCAGGCGTGGTTCCTATTCCTGTTTGACGCATTGACAGATCATCAGTCAAAATGCCTACTGGTAATCCCAGAACTGGTATACCAATTTACCATGTGGACATACATCCAAACGCAGCTGTTGAAAGGCAGGCCCTTCCAACAGCTGCATTTCTCTATACAAGTGACCACCGACGTGAGTCCTTTGGGATGGGGAGCACATTGCCAGGAATACATGGCCTGTGGACAAAAAGAGAAAGGAGGTTCCATATAAATCAGCTAGAGATGTTGGCCATATGAAGGCATTTCAAGCCTTTCTACCTCGTATCGAAGGAAAAGTGGTCCAGCTGGTGACAGACAACACCACAGCAATGCATCATGTAAACAAACAGGGAGGCACACACTCTATACCCCTCCTACAACTCACAATAGACTTTTGGGAGTGGTGCCGTCTCTACCACATTTTCCCACAAGCTATCCATATTTCAACGGAAGACAACTTCCTAGCAGACCACCTGAGCAGACTGCCCACCCGTATGCACAAGTGGATGCGGGACGAGTCCATTTTTCAGGACAACGCCCACCGATGGGGGTACCCAACGTTGGATCTATTTGCAACCCGATACAATCCCAAATGCCCCAGATACTGCTCGACACCGAGTCACTAGGAGATGCCTTTATGGTAGACTGGACAGGAGAATTCATCTACATTTTTTCCTCCAATACCGATGATCCAGAGGACAATCGTCCAGGCCATTCAACATCGGGCAGATGCCATAGTAATCACACCGTGGTGGCCTCACCAACTGTGGTTTACGCACCTCAAAACTATGGCGGTAGAAACCCTCCACTTACCTCCAGTACCGAACCTCCTGTCCCAGAACAACAGTTCCATTCTTCATCCCGACATTCATTTGCTGAATCTGATGGTGTGGAGAATAACCCCAACTTCCCTGGAATTCTAGAAAAGGCCAAGAAACCGTCTACTAGGAGACTGTATGAGGACAAATGGAAATCCTTTATAAAATTTACGGAATCCAAAAGCCTAACTCCTATTCCAGTCTCACTCAAAACTATACTTACTTTCATTCTACATCTCTTCGACCTTGGACTCTCCCACTCTACCATTAAGGTATACATCTCAGCTTTAGTGGCTCGTCAACCGCCCAATTCCTGGTCCGGCCGACTCTTCTCTCATTCTACCCTGAGGAGATTTTTGAAAGGTCTTCAGAATATCAGACCTTCATCTCAACACATCATTCCTCAATGGTCCCTACAACTAGTTCTGGAAGCATTAACTAAGCCACCATTTGAACCAATGGCTACCTGCAGTGAAAAATTACTATCTTTAAAGACTGTCTTTTTGGTAGCGATCACGTCGGCGAAGAGGGCCAGTGAGTTAGCAGCTCTGGTCCGATTCGCCATATCTACAGTTTCATCCAGATAAAGTGACCCTGTGCTTTGATATTACATTTTTACCAAAAGCGGTATCAGAATTTCATATGAATCAACTTATAGTGCTGCCAGCATTGTTCCCTTCTCCATCCACCCCGCTTGAGAGCAAGCTCCACACACTGGATGTCAAACAGGCTCTGGCTTTCTATATCGACAGAACGAAACGGTTTCAACATGCACCTAGGTTATTAATCTGTTACCATGGACCAAACAGAGGTGCCGTGGCTTTGAAGCAGGCCATATCCAGGTGGATAGTGCAAGCTATACAACTAGCTTACGAACTCTCTGGCAAGCCGATACCAGACCATCTGAATGTGCACTCTACCCGGGCAGTTTCAACGTCAACTGTACTGCACCATGGGATTGAAGAGCAAAGCATTTCCAGAGCAGCCACCTGGTCCAACACTTCAATGTTTACAAAGCACTATTGACTCAGTGTCAGAGCCAAAAGAGATGCTGCATTTGGCAGGGTGATACAGTGGTGCCTCGCATTACGATGTTAATTTGTTCCAGTGAAATCGCTGTAGAATGAAAATGTCGTAATGCAAAAATAAAAAGCCCATTGAAATGCATTGAAACCCCTTCAATGCATTCCAATGGGCTGGAAACTCACTGTCCAGTGAAGATCCTCCATAGGGCAGCCATTTTTGGTGCCTGTGCAGCAAGGAATCCATCCCAGAAAACAGCGGGGAGCCATTTTGTTTACCCGGTGGCCATTTTGAAACCACCGATCAGCTGTTCTCAAATCGTCGGTTTGTGAAGAATCGGTTACCGAAGCAGGGAACCGATCATCGCAAAGTGAAAAATCCCCATTCAGACCATCGTTTTGCAATCGCAATTGCGATTGCAAAAAGATCGTCGTAATGTGGTTTCGTCGTAATGTGGGGCAATCGTAAAGCAAGGCACCACTGTACTGACTTCTCTGCTTCAGTGACTGCCCTCCATACGGTAAGTGAGCTTGTCAGTCACCCATTTGTGTGCGTTCACAGAGGCCACTATGAAGAAAGAAAGGTTACCTACCTGTAACCATGGTTCTTCTAGTGGACCTCTGTGAATTCATACATCCCTCCCTTCCTCCCCTCTGTCCGTCGTGCTGTTTAATATTAGACCTGTTCTACCTGACAATGGCAGACTTGAGAGGAACTGAAGGGAAGGTTGAGGAGGCAGCGCTTGTACCCTGGGGGAATATCTTATTTGTTATTCTTTTTTAAGCTCTAGAAATTTCCGAGACATCCTGCGCAGGCGCAGAAAAACCCATTTGTGTGAATTCACAGAGGTCCACCAGAAGAACCATGGTTACAGGTAGGTAACCTTTCTTTCCTTCCCCAGTGATCTTCATTTAAACCAGATGGCTGTGGCCTTGAAATCTAATAAGATAAGTAGCTGATAGGATGGTTAACAGGGCTCCTCCACATTTAATTAGCAAGAGTTGGTTTCTGCATAGATAAATACATTGAGCATATCCTACCTTGTGAAAAGTACTTTGTTTTATTTTATTTGTATTTTATTGTATCAATATTTTATTTCATTTGTATCTGTTAATTCAGTGGCTTGGGAAGCCAAGATTTCATGACCCAAAAAGTAACTTTTTCAAGCAGTCTTAGGAATTTTATTCATTTCATCTCTGGCTAAGCCCTATACTAGTGAAACATTACAGAAATGGAATTGGGGTTGTGTAGGAAGGGTTTTTATATTTGAGAAATTAAGGGAGAATATCAGATA
Organism: Pogona vitticeps; assembly: GCF_051106095.1. NCBI lineage: Eukaryota > Metazoa > Chordata > Lepidosauria > Squamata > Agamidae > Pogona > Pogona vitticeps. The sequence continues at coordinate 101,363,137 of NC_135787.1, read as the reverse complement.
TACATTTTTGCCCTGTAATTCAGATGCCAAATGTATTACTCTAAAAACTGTGGCAAAGGACTACAAAGATCCAAAGAGAATAACGTGTGGCACAATTATGTTATTATTATTGCAGTAGCAATTTAAACAGCTGCTTTATGTGGTCTCCACACCATCATCTAGTCTTCCATTTATTCCCATAACAACTTTGTAAGACAAGTTTGGCTGAGAGGCAATGTCTGGTCCAAAGGTGAGTTTTGTGACTGACCTGGGTTTCCCTGAGCCAAATCCAGTGCTCCTCAGCATTATGCAATACCAGAATACAGTATATATATATATTTATTTGATATAGTATTGCCTAATTGTATAATATTATATGGTGCTATAGATCTCATGGTAGACAAGCAGTGCAACAATTAACCCGCATAATATGCAAATTAGGCTGTTTGGAGTTGCAGACTATGGCAACTCTACCGAGTTTGCTAGGAAAAGTTGAAGGAGGAGGCGGAGCAAACATGAGATGGCTTGACTTAATAAAGAGCCAACAGCCTTGCTAAAGGAGCCGTCTGGTTCGCAGGACCTTCTGGAAGTTATTAATTCAAAGGGCCACCGTGCTTGCCAAACGCCTTGACGGCCCCTAAGCAAGCCGTAAACTGCAGGCGGAAGCAGCCTTTCCCTCAGGAGCCTCCCTTGCTTGCAAAAGACGGCCCTCAGGGAGCGCCAGGAGGAGGGCAGAGCCGTTCTCCCTTCCCCTCGCCCATTGCCCGAGCGAGCAGGAAGCGCGTCCCCTGCGCGGAGAGCGTCCTTAAGGGGGAAGAGCGCGGGGCTGCTTTGCCAGAAGTGCTCCCTGAGAGGCTAACTTGCCACGCGCGCGCGCGAGATGACGCCTTGGAGAGATTGCAAGGTAATGGGGGGAGGGGTGTTATCGGGCAGGGGAGCAGCAACTGCGTATCGTGACGGGTTGCGGAGGGGCTCAGCCGTGCACCCCTGAAGTTACGTTTAGCCTGTTTACACCATGAACGCCCGAGTTTGCGGGGAAAATTTTTTTTGGGGGGGGGGAAGCTGCCCGTCTTCCTTCGGCTGGTCCAAAGGTCCGTGGCTAGACCTGGGTATACTTGTGGGTTTGGACTGCAACTCCCGGAATTCCCCGGGCAGCGTAGCCAGGGGTTGTGCTGCAAGGGAACTCCGGGAGTTGTAGTCCAAGAGCACAAGCTCGAGCAAGTCTCATATGGCTGCTGGGACTATTGGCTATGATGGAAGGTGGCCCTGTCGGGGTTCTTCGTAAATTTCCCACAAGATATTGAGGGGCTCGGATGCATGCACTTGGTCTTCTACGAGAAGTAACGTGTGTGGCATGTTAGTTAAGGTTCTTGTGTAAGCGTGCCCTCTTGGTTAAGAGGCAACCGCTTTGGTGCAAACGAGAGTTAAGATAGCTGTTCCTTACACCCTCAAAGTACGAGAGATGTGGGAATAGGAGGACAGGATACCTGGAGATGGCGCCAAGAAGAGTTTGAGGTTGTAAGATGCCCATCTCAGTTGTTACCTGGGAGTAAATCGCAATGAATCAGAATTTGATTCTGAGGAGATGAAATGCATAGACTGTGCCCTTGGTTAAAAACAATCACTTCCCAGAAATTGTAGATCATTGTAGGTCTGAAGTGCGAGTTGTGTGATCAGGATCTTCTACAGAGAGAGGGAGAGAGAGAGAAAATACACACACACACACACACACACACACACACACACACACACACACACAGAGAGAGAGAGAGAGAGAGAGAGAGAGAGAGAGAGAGAGAGAGAGAGAGATGCTGAGTATATATAGCTCACCCACTGCCTTTTTATTATATTTCTGTATGGTAAGTAAATGAAATTCTGTTAACTAGAAGATCAGAGAAGTGAAATTAGAATAAAAAGAAAACTGTAGTTAATCTTTTCATTCTGTATTCACCACCATGTAATAGCTTAGTGTTCTAGGTATCTGAGTGCAGAACCAGAGGCTGGAAGTTCAATTCTCCACTACACCTCCTTGGCAGATACTGGAGGATGATCCACAGGGTCCCTTCCAGCTCAGCAGTTCTAAAAAGATAAATGCTCCATGTTGATCTCCACCATATAATTGATATTCCCAGTTGCTATGTATGGATGTGAAAACTGAACAGTGAAAAAGCCAACAGAGGAAACATATATGTTCGGAATACAGTGTTGGAAGAGAGGCTTATGTACACCATGGGTCACTGGAAAAAATAAATGGGTAGATGATCAACTCAAGCTTGAAATCTCTCCAGAAGCAAAAATGACTAAACTGGGGTGTGACGTTTACCCCGTGGCCCCTGCTTGTTTCACCAAACACAGAGATGACAAAGCTATCTCAACACGCCCCTTGACATGCTGGCACCAGTTGATCTCTTGATCAAGAGATCAACTGAATGGACTACGGCTTGCTTAGGGGCCGTCAGGCCGTTTGGCAAGGACGGTGGCCCTTTGAATTAATAACTTCCAAAAGGTCCTGCAAACAAATGGACTAAGGTCCATTCAGTACAGTGGACCCTCGACTTACAGATGGCTCAACTTGCAGACTTTTCGAGTTGCAGACTTCTCTGGCTGCAAAATTTAGATTCGACTTGCAGCCGGAGAATCGACTTACAGACCAGAAAAAACCCAAAATGGAACAAAAATAGAATAAAAACTGCCAGTTATGGGATTAATCGGTTTTCAATGCATTGTAGGTCAATGGAGATTCGACCTACAGACTTTTCGACTTGCAGCCACCGTTCTAATACGGATTAATTCTGTAAGTAGAGGGTCCACTGTACTGAACTTTTTAACAGAAACAGGTTTATTAATTACATGTGGTTTCAGGAATAATTCTTAAGCACATTTTTAAAGTTACACAAAGCTTCAGTATTTTACTTTTATCTCTTGTATCCTAATTAATGCAGGTCACACTATGACTGATCACTCTTTAAACACTCTCTGCCTCAAACCCCCAAACTCCTTCTCTCCTCTCTGTTGCCGCAGCACTGGAGGGCTGACCTCTTGTTCTCTCCCAGGCTCCTCTTCCGCACTCCCCTTGGCCCAGCCTCACAACCATATTAACATACAACCCATGAATAATGCATAACTTAGGGTGGACGCCACATTCCTCCCCCCTTAAACACAGTATGTTTGTTTAGGAGGGGAAACCTAGCAGTTTGCCCTCATAAACAAATACCTAAGTACATGTGAATATAACAATAATTTACCAGTACTTATGCATGCCTTATAATATCATTTTCTCTCTATTATTATGTTTACCAAATCAAAATTACTACTTTAAACATTCAAAACAAACAATATAGTTAAAACATTTCCATTAACCACATTAATACCCATTGCATTGCATCACCTTTGCATCAATAAATACATACCAACCTCTTGCATTACCTACATTGATACAAATTACATTACCTCCACATCAGTAAGGCTACTCACCATTATTTTTATCATCATTCTACACCTCTGAATTCATCAATATCCAAACTTTGCATTTTAATCATATTTCATAACTCTTACATAAACAGAACATTTAATAAAACATTACAAATTTTGTTTATCCACCCATTAGTCATTTGGCCTTCGAGGCAAAGTATCAGCATCCACGCTGTGAGTCCCTTTTACACTGCAGATTACAAAGTCAAAGTCTTGCAGGTTCCGTGTCCATCTTGCAAGCTTACTATTAGTGGATTCCTTAGTTTGTAGCCACACCAGAGGGAAAGGGCCAGTGCAAAGGATGAATTTCTTTCCCCAAATGTAGGGTTTCAGTCTTTGCAGTGTCCAAACAATTGATAGGCACACCCTCTTGATGGCAGACAAATGTCTCTCACCAGGTCGGAATCTCCTGCTGATCCAAGTCACTGGATGTAGACTCCTGCTGTCATCCGCTTGACACAGCATGACTTCCAGACCCACACTTGACACATCGATGTCCAGAATGAACTCCTGGTTGTACTCCGGTGTAGGACTGGTTTTAAAGTCCGCACTCTCTTCCAGTGATCAACAGGCACTTGGCATTCTGATGTCCACTGGATTTCCTCCACTTGCCTTTTCCGGGTGAAGCTTGCTTTCTTTCTGGCTCGTGGCTTGACTTTCTCAGCTGGGGAGAGGGTAGGCAGTTCCTTCTCCTCCTCCAGAACATCTGTGGATGCGTCCTTCTTTGAGATTTTATTGCTTACAGCTTCCTCCTCACCAACAAATTCACCCACGGGTCCTTTTGTTGCAAACTTCTCTCTATGTGGGGAACCACTCTCATGGGTCACCTCCAAATTCACAGGCAGGTTTCTTTTAAGTGCAATCTCAAACACTTGATTTATTTTAGATACACTGAGATTTTCATCTGGTTCTATTTCTTTATTCTTTGGTTTGCTAGGTAGGGGTTTGCTTTGCAAGGTTTTAAGTGCTTTTGCAGCTGCAGAGCAACTAGATTCCTTAGCCCTCCAGTGCTGCAGCAACAAATCAACAGGTTCTGACCCTGCCAATAGCAGTTTACTCCCTTCTATGGGTCTCAGCCCCACTTCTTTGTCCTCAGGACAGAATGCTGTTTCCCGGGCCTTTTCATCACACCAGCCCCTCTGTTTTTCTTGAGCATCCCCCAAGCTTTGACCAGCTATCTCTAAGGACTTTTGCAAATCTACGCATTGGCAAGGGGTTGAGATCACTGATGTGCACAGCTTAGCCTTTGTCTTGTCAACCCCAGTACCACTCATTTGGCATGTATTGCACGTCTGACAAAATTGCTTAATTTGCTGACCCATTCCTGCCCAGTAAAAATTTCGAGCAACCCTTTTATTTTTATGGGAGACAGTCATGTGTGCTCCAAACACATCCCTGTGAGCTTTCTCCAAAATCTCTATTCTTCACAAGGATAGGTAGCTATTTGTGGGCTCCTCTCCCTCTGAGGTGCTTTTAAAACCTCTCTATATGTCAGGTTTTTATCATCTATAATCTCCAGGTGCTCAGGGGTCAGTGGAATGGGATTCTCATTAGCTTTTTTAATACAATCATTTAAAGTAATATCTTCTTTCTGCTCCTCAATACAGAGAGGTATTATTAGGATTTGTCAATATGACCACCTCATCCATTTCTGCTACCTCAGGGTTTTCCTCTAAACTGGGGCATCCCTGGTTTGATTCAGAAGTTAACAATTCAGAAGTTAACAATCCCTCAGGAATTGTTAATTGCTCTCCCTGGGAACATGTTACTACAAAAGCACTCTGCACATTCTTAGTGAGAGCTAATCCAATCAAACAAGGTACGGGTATTTAATCAGAAATTGCTACATCCCAAATTTGAACCCAGTCTATCTTGACTTTAGCCATAGGTAAAATCACTGGAGTAGAACTTATTCCCTTGATAGTAACAGTCTGATTTGGAAATGTTTGTTCTTTAGGAACCACATCAAGGTGACACAGGGTTATTTGGGAACAGATATCAGCAACCCCCGCATAAGATTTCTCATTAATAAGAACTTTCACACCAGGATTCTGTAGTAAAATATTATCTGCCTTTATAAGGAAGCACTGAATGACTGGCTAGTGGCAGATCAGAATTTTCTGTCATGCTAGTTGCAATGGAGACAGAACCATTGTTACAGCCTCCTTCAGTGGTTTCCACTGGTTTTATGCAGTAAACCTTTTTGGTCTGACTATCATCTTTTTCATTTTTATTTTTTTGTTCTTCAAACAATTTGATTGAATATGCCCAAACTCATCACAGTTATAACACTGTCTGTAAGCCTTTTGATCATACTGAGGAGATCTGTCAAACTTTTCCTCAGGGTTCATTCACTTCTGCAGACTAGGCCCTGGCAACTTAGGTGAGGTGCTAAGCTGGCCATCATTCCCTGATATTTTACTGTTGTGATTTCTATTGAAGGGCTTCTTACTATTGTCCTAGTTCTGCCTGTAAAATTTTACTTCAGAAAACTTAGGATCTCTAATCTCACTAATGGAATCAGCATATTCAGATGCCTGTAATACATTTTTAGGATTTTTGTCTTTGACTGAATAGCGCAATTCCCCTGGCAAAATGGAATAAAATTGTTCTAAACCAACCACATTTTTCATTTGCTCTAAAAAAGTGACATTTTCATGTTCCATCCATTTGTCCAAACATTGGATCAATTTCGCCCCCACTTGGACATAAGATTCTTCAGGCTTTTTGGTAAGGGAACAAAAATTTTTCTCAGGTGTTCTGCATTTCTGTCAAATCTTGAATATACCATTTTTCTATACGCCTCAAAATCTCTAGCTTGCTCCAGAAGCATCTGTGAATAAAACTCAGCTAAATACCCACTTATTTGTGATCTCAAAACTATCATCCTTTCATCATCCTTAATCTCAAAGTCTCAACACGCTCTCTCAAATGAAATCAGGAAAGATTCAGGGCAGTCTCCTTTCCTATATAGAGGAAATTTCTTTAGATCGATTTTTGAGAGATTTTCTTCACTAGAGTTGTTATTATTATTGTTATTTTGAGCAGTTAATTCTAATTATTTCATCTGTATTTGAAATTCCATTTCCCTTTGTCTTAATTCCATTTGTCTGGCCTCAGCCTTCTCCTTGAGCTCTAGTTCCCTTAGCTGTAGTTCTTTAAGCTGTAGTTCCCTAGCTCGCTCTTCTTCTTTTTCTCTAAGCCTGAACTCCTGTTCCAACTTCCATTTTTCAAAATCTTGGGAGCTTTGAATGCCTTGTTTTTCTGAGGCACCCTCTTCAGTCTCCTCCTGTTCCACTGGAGCTAGAGGGTCTCCATTTCCCTCCACTTCCTGAGGTAAACTTTCTGCCTCACGATTCCCTTTTTGGCTACGTTTGGGCATGTTTAAGCCCGAGTGAATTAGTCTTGAATGCCTGAACTGCTTTTAAAAAGGACCTGTCTTTCTGCTGTTTATGCCAGTAACTATGTTGTTGCGCTTCACTCAGCAGTTCTCTAACTCACAACCTTTCAGTTACTGTGTATGTCTGAGGTACTTTTGCTCTCAGACACCAGAATAACTTTATTTTCAAGACTTTGGACTAACTATCAGCCTGAAGAAAATGGAAGTCATGGGCCAGCGCATGGACTCACCTCCCTCTATTACCATCTCCATGCAAGAATTGGAGGTTGTCCATGAAATTGTGTACCTTGGCTCAACGATCTCTGACACTCTCTCCCTAGATGTTGAGCTGGATAAACGCATTGGCAAAGCAGCTACCATGTTCTCTAGACTCACAAAGAGAGTATGGCTCAATAAGGAGCTGATGGCATATACCAAGATCCAGGTCTATAGAGCCTGTGTCCTGAGCACACTCCTGTACTGCAGTGAGTCCTGGACCCTTCATGCACGGCAAGAGAGAAAGCTGAACACGTTCCATATGCGTTGCCTCTGACGTATTTTTGGTATCACCTGGCAGGACAGAGTTCCAAATAGAGTAGTCCTAGATCGAGCTAGAATTTTTAGCATGTATACATTACTGAAACAGCGACGTCTACGTTGGCTTGGGCATGTTGTAAGAATGACTGATGGTCAGATTCCAAAGGTTCTCCTGTATGGAGAAATAGTGCAGGGATATCACCCCAGAGGGAGATCACAGCTGCGATACAAGAATATTTGCAAGCAGGATCTGAAGGTCTTGGAAATGGATCTCAACAGATGGGAAAACCTGACATCTGAGCACACAGCCTGGAGGCAGGCGGTACATCAAGGCCTCTCCCAATATGAAGAGACCCTTGTCCAGCAGGCCGAGGCAGAGAGGCAGTCACGAAAGCAGCAAAATCAGGAAGCTAGACGGGGTACAGATTGTATTTGTCCTCAGTGTGGAAGGGATTGTCACTCTCAAATTGGCCTTCTCAGCCACACTAGATGCTGTTCCAAGTCCTCCATGCAGAGCACGATACCATAGTCTCTAATACTGAAGGATGCCTATTTTTATTCCAAGCCCTCTGCTTTTATTTTCCTATCACCTCAGATCTGCTCTGACCCTGGCTTCCACCTTTTCCCCACCAGTGCTCCCTTACCTCTCAGAGAATTGAATTTCAAGCTAGCCCACTGGGTCTCTCAATTCCTGAGGTAAAAATAAGTTTTTCCTTTGGTGTTGGTTCCCTATACAGTGGTGCCTCGCATAGCGATGTTAATTGGTTCCAAAAAAACATCGCTATGTGAAACCATCGCTATGCGAAACACCATTTCCCATAGGAATGCATTGGAAACCGGTTAATCCGTTCCAATTGGAACGGATTGCCATCGTTAAGCAAAAAAACCCATAGGAAACATCGCTAAGCGAAACAATGTATCCTCCATTGGAATGTATTGAAGCTGACTCAATACATTTTAATGGCTTTGCGAAGTCAATTTTTGCAATTTTAAATGTGTCATACAAGGGTCAAAAATGGTTTTAAATGCTTGGATTAGCTTCTGCACCCTCTAAAACGGATGCAAAAGTTAATTTGGCTTTGATCTGACTTTTCATTAACTTATGTGAATTTTTTCCCCCCAACTTTTGACAGCTGTCAAAATCTGACAGCTCCATTATTTCCTATGGGGGAAGAAAAAATTCACAAAAAATTAATGAAGACTCAGCAACTGTTCTAAATTCTTGGGTTCGTTAGAGGACCCCCTAAGTCGTGTGCAAACCTGATTTGGCTTTGATCTGAACTTTCGTTAATTTATGGTAAATTGTTTTCTCCCCCATAGGAAAGCATGGAGCTGTCAGATTTTGACAGGTCCATTGGTTCCTATGGGCCAAAAAAAAAAATCACAAAAAATTAACGAAAAGTCAGATCAAAGCCAAATTAGGTTTGCACATGACTTAAGGGGTCCTCTAACGAATCCAAGCATTTAGAACCATTTTTGACCCTTCTAAGACACTTTTTTAATTGAAAAAAAATCGTTAAGTGAAGCAGGGGACCTAAAATCGCATTCGTTATGCGAAGCATGGTCCCAAACTTCGCTAAGCAAAAATCGCCCATAGGAAACATCGTTATGCGATGCATATTATTTTCTTAAAAAACACATTGTTATGCGAATTCATCGCTAAACGAGGCAATCGTTAAGCGAGGCACCACTGTATTTAGTTCCCCCAGATCTGGGTTTAGAAGCCCCGCCACTAATCTTTTCCACAAAAGCACTAGCAGTTCACCCACTTCTTCACCACATACCTCTGACTAAAAGGTACTCATGACTTCAGAAAACTCACTTTTAAACATTGACTTTACTGGATTATTTTGTATCTCACCGCTGGACACCAATTGTGACGTTTACCCTGTGGCCCCTGCTTGTTTCACCAAACACAGAGCTCCCGAAGGTATCGCAACACGCCCCTTGACATGCTGCCATCAGTTGATCTCTTTATCAACTCATATTTCTTATGAAAGACTAAGGTCCATTCAGTACTGAACTTTTTAACAGAAACAGGTTTATTGGTTACATGTGGTTTCAGGAATGTTCTTTGATTCTGGTGTGGATGCTGTGAAAAACCTACAACAATGATTGGATCCCACCCGTGAAAGCCTTCAAGAAGTCACAGAAAAATTTAGTAAGGGTGGGAAGAGTTAAAAGCAGCATGAAAAGAAGTCTGAATATAAGATGGATTGATAAAGGAAGCTATGGACTTGAGTCTGCAAGAGTTGAGCAGGGCCAAAAACAACAGAAACTTTTTGGGGGTCAGACATTGATAGGGTCGCCATAAGCAAGAAGCAGCTTGATGGCACATAATATCAATAAGAAATCTCTTCTTCAAAACACTGCTGTTTGTTAACTATTGGCAGGGAAATCATATGTGCCAGATTTGCTGGAAGAGTGTGTTAGAGTTGAGAATATGGGATGCAGTGAATAAATACCCCCTTCCTCACTGTTATATCACTGATCTTTAAAGCAGTGAGCGGGATGGGATTGCATCAGGAGATCCTGACCATACAGTGTACAGTAGTTGATCTTTCCGATTTGTTGCATTTTTAAAGTACCTAATACAAGTAGAAGAAAACTTGTATGTACACTGTGAAACAACATTTATGAGAACATTCACATCTCCTCCAAGGTGAATTAGGCTGAGGAGAATAAAATGGACAAAGTTTGTTGAGAACAGTAAAATGGACAAAGTTCATTGCACACACGCAGTTGATTAGAGTTTCAAGAAGATGCAGTAAGCAGCAACTTTCAGCATAATGGGAGGAACGCCTTTCAATGCTTTTGTAAACAGTTGCAAGATAAAACTTGTTTCTTGTTTATAGCTTTGGATGTTCTTGCTAGTGAAGACAAAAGAAGTGTGATTGTTAGGACCCACTTGCTGCCCCCAGCAGCAAGGCTGTTGAGAAGTGAGGATAGGGGGACCAGCTGTATGAGCACCAGAGTCAGCAATGCATACAAGCATGAATTGCATTTCCCCCTTCCCCCCCTTCTCTCTGCCAGCCTTGGACTTAGTTGGGAGGGTTTGCCTACTCCATTCCTTTCTCCCTTACCATTTCATGGAAAATCCAGCTTTCAGTTGCTAGTCAGTAAAGGAACAAAGCAGGCAGGAAAGTGATGTCAAAAAGCAGTGTCCCATAAGCAGGCAAGTCAACAGTCTTTTACAATGTTAACTGCTGGATCCTTCACCCAAAGAATGTCTCAGCCAAAACAAATTTACCCACCTTGTCATAGCAAACAAAGATAGAAGGACTTACATAAGTGGCTGCACTAAAATGGTCCTTTATGAGGGTACTGTATTGGTGAACAGAGTTGCTAGTATGACTGGACTGGAGATGTTCACCTGCATCTCTGGAATCCTCCATGCCCATATTGTAATTCTCCAAAATTCTATATACATTTACTAAATGCACAACATGTTTCCCTCTAGAGTGTGAGGAACAGGGAGAGACATTAGAGAACATGGCTTCCTGAGATTGCTGAAAGACCAAGTTATCTCTGGAAATAAAACTCACGCCCACTTAAAAAATTGCTCACTCACAAAGGGGCAAAGTTTCTCTCTCACTGGGAAAAGCCAGTCTCCCCAAGCATAGGACCTGGTGACAGTTCTACTAAAGTGACTTTCAGGGTGTGTTCCACAAAAGGAAACTAATTCAGAAGTTTAGATAGTGAATCTTCCAAGGCTAGTAGGATTTCCTGAGAAGGACATTCTCTGCATATATGGATTAGAGATCAGGGAAATCCATTGCAGCATTTAATCTGAGAATGAAGTGAAAGGGAACAACAAGCAGGGAGTCTTGAGTGGCATGTCCTCAGAGTCAGCTCCTTCTTTGAAGTCATTATAGAAACAAGATAACATCTTGCACTTGAATCCTTGATGCTGCAACTGGAAAGGACTATCCTTGAAAGGGCTACCATGTCATCTTCTAGATATTCTTGGTAGATGAAAGATGCAGATGTCAAACCCCTAGAAGGGTGCTCGACTTTCCAAGGAGTCCTGTAGAGATTTGTAGACCTCCTAGATAGAATAGAAGCCTATGGATCATCATAACTGACATTATCCCAGTAAAGCATTAATCCCAGAATTAAAACAATCACTGACAAGCATTTCTAAACTCATCTGGGTATGTTGTGGGTTTTTTGGGCTCTTTGGCCATGTTCTGGGTGCAGAGTGCTGTCCTCTGAAGATGCTGGCCACAGAGACTGGCGAAACGTTAGGAAGAACAACCTTCAGAACACAGCCAAAGAGCCCAAAAAACCCACAACAACCGTTAAATCCTGGCCGTGAAAGCCTTTGCGAATTGATCTTGGTATCTTTGTAAGTATTGTTGTTGTTGTTGCAGTTATTTCAGGCATTTCCAGACTTGTCCAATTCTACAAGCCTTAATTTATGCCTAACTTCTAGGTTCCATATTTCAAAGATAGCAAATTCATAATATACTGAAGATACTCATACAGTTGTTAGGAAAACTGTAGGCACATACTTGGAAATTCAAAAGTCTTTCAGTTGTGTAACACTGTAGGCACATTACAGTGGTGCCTCGCATTACGACATTAATTTGTTCCAGCGAAATCGCTATAGAATGAAAATGTCGTAAAGTGAAATTAAAAAGCCCATAGAAATGCATTAAAAACCGTTTAATGCATTCCGATGAGCTGGAAACTCACCATCCAGCGAAGATCCTCCATTGGGCAGCCATTTTTGCTGCCTGTGCAGCGAGGAACCCATCCTAGAAAACAGTGGGGGACCATTTTGTTTACCCAGAGGCCATTTTGAAACCGCTGATCAGCTGTCCGAAAATCATCAGTTTGCGAAGGATCGGTTCCCAAAGCAGGGAACCGATCATCGCAAAGCGAAATTCCCCCATAGGAAACATCGTAAAGCGATCGCAAAAGCAATTGCAAAAAGTTCATCGTAATGCAGTTTCGTCGTTAAACGGAGCAATCGTAAAGCGAGGCACCACTGTACTTAAAATATAGGAACTTTTAACTTAAGCTATAAGCATACACTTAAGTCATGTTATAATCATGTTTCAAAATTGTAGGAGCATACATTTTAAAACACAGGAGTTTATAGCCCAAAAGAGCAGAGACTACATCTCTAGGATAAAGTGTTCTTAACAATAACATTGTAAAAACAAAAGGCATGTTAAGACACACACACACACACAAATTTCTAAACAGAATTATCCCATTTTAGCCAGGTTACAATTAAAATCTATGTGAAATGTTAGGACTGTTTAAATGGTAATTTTAATGCCCCTGTAAAGTTGTTCTAATACTCTTACACAGGCAAGGTATAAAAACATGACACAAACCTAAAGTAAAAATTCCAACTTCATTGGTTGTAGGCCAGTCTGTGTCCCAATTATGAACTAGCCGTTGGGATAGGCTATTCAGTTTCCTCAGCAGTTTCCATGGGTGGTGAGTGCAGAGTTTGGTACCACTTGCTATGGACCCAGGCAAAATAGTCATCGTCCAGTGAGCCTTGGACAAGATCTGTGTAGAGGGTGAGAGCTGGGAGGAAACATGTAGAAGAGCCATGAGGAACATTTGATGGAGAGCTCATCAGTTGCCTTGGTGCTGGGCACACGATACTGTCAGACAAACCCTATGTCCTTTCCATTTTCTTTTTTGTTAAAAATATTTATTTTTAAAAAATCTCACAGAATCTGTAAAAGACAAAGCCGTTTTGTATTATCATCCAACCATAATAGGTACAAATATACCCACCCCTGGCAATGTGCTGTATGTTTTTTACAGGCTTGGCAGGATGCTGGACTCATTCTTTCAACCACAAGTAATGAAGCATGTAAAATGTATGATGCTGCGCTGACTCAGGTAGGAATAATGAAAAGAGTACTGGAAAAACTGTTATTATGTCCCATTTAGTTGCTTTCAGCCTATGGTGATCCTATGAGTGATGTCCTTTTCATATACATACCATGTTTCACCAAAAATAAGACAGGGTCTTATATTAATTTTTGCTCCAGAAAATGCATTAGGGCTTCTTTTTTGGGGATGCTTTATTTTTTTCATGTACAATCTAAGTTTATTCAAATATAGTCATACCATCTTCTTTTGGTTGCTGCACAATGGTGGAGGGCGGGGTTGCACTTAACTAGGCTTTATTTTTGGGGTAGGACCTATATTACAGGCATCCTGAAAAATCATACTAGGCCTTATTTTCAAGGATAATGTGTGTGTGTGTGTGTGTGTGTGCGCACACACATACATGCATGTATATGAAGTGTCCATATTCTTACCATATATATGTATAGAACACAGGTGATGAAAGAAGAGCCTCTCCCTTAAAACAGATGCCTGTCCCACTTGTATCTCTTATATGGGGATGCTCCAGGTGGCCTGGAAATCTACCACCTGTGACCAGACATTCACCATGATTGCTGCTTTACTCTGGAATTCCCTTCCATCAGAGGTGTGGCTGGCTCCATCCCTCCTGAGTTATAGGAGGCAACGTAATACCTGGTTGTTCTTCCAAGTCTTTCTATAGTTTGCCCCAAACTAAGTAATGTATCTGTCTTGGCCTGCCTGCCGTGATTTATTTATTTTTTTTGTAGTTTATGTGGCTCCTCTGATTATTGCACTCTTAGGATCATGCTTATCTGATTCCTGTAGTTTGAAACTCACCCCTTTTTTTCTTTCTTTTTCCTTTTCCTTTGCTATCTTTTAGTACCTTCTATTATTGATGTGTCTTGTTGTTCATTTATTTGCCATCCAGAGAAGTAGCGTTTGCTGCTAGCTGGGTAGGATAAGAATTTAAATAAAATAAAATAAATAAATAGTAAAATATCTTCAAGCTGGCAGATCCTGGAGGAGATTGGGAGTCAGACTTATCTGCCTTTCCTACCATCATCAGAGCCCTATTTGTTTTCAAGCAATAACAGCTGAATAGCAAATACTTTTCTTGATCACAGGAACTAGATTGTTGCTTCCCATATGGAGAGAATGTGAAGAAATTCCAAAGAAGAAAGGAGACTGAATTTTTCATTAATTTTTTAATCAGCTTAGACAAATTTCTATTGCAAGAAATTAGGGTTGTTCAAGAAAAAACTATTTCTACTTTCTTTTAGTGGAAAAATTATTATGGTTTTAATTTTGTTTTAAATTACAACTTGATTTTTTTTCCTTTTTAAATAGAGTTGGGGCGGTGTAAAGGTTTCCTTAAAAAATTGAGTGTAGTGCCAAAGTATTTGGGAACTACTGAACTACTGTATTGTGATTGAGTGACCCTAGAATGTGTACTTTTAATGTTTCTGAATTAATGTTTACATTTTATTTTAGTTTAGTTATTGTTTTCATTGCATTAAAAAGTAGTAGCTAAATTGTTCTTGTTCTCAATCTACCTCAAATATTCTTATGAATGCAACACAAAAGACAGAATAATTAGGCAAATCTGCCCTAGTACTGTAACTGGACTCACAAAATCAAGGACAGCTAGCAATTTTGAGGTCAGGAAAAAAAATGCCCTAAGAATGCTATTTTTATGAAATACACTGTTCACATTGTATAAACTTCAGTCATGTGAGACCGCTAAAGGCAGTTAATTCTTCTTGGATTCCTAAGCAGTGTTCTTCGTGTTGTTATAGTATGTTACTTGGAAAAATGATAAAAGTCTAGGAGGCCTTGAAGGATGTCTCTCAAAGCTGCAAACAGCTGATCCTAATTTTGGTAAGTAACACTTCAAAGTGTCAATCTTTTACATTAAGGATGAGCACCTCCAGATTTTGGTTTGCAGGTCTCAGAATTTGTTACCAATAAATATATGGGCTATGGATGATGGGGTTGTAGTGAAATAACATCTGAAGGTGGTACTTTGTCCATTCATGTTTGTCCTAATTACCTGGATGTGAATTCTAGTGAACCCAAAGGGACAACTCTGAACAGACATAGAAACAATTTCATTAGCATGTGTGAGACCCCCAACCAGGAGGCTTATGTAGGAGTGCCGTCACTCCCGTCACGAGTTCAGAACACCCAGACTTCCCCTCCTCCCTCCCCGCCTAGACGTGAAGAAAAACAGGTGAATACCATGGAGTTGGAAGGGATACCCGAAGGAAAGGGGTGGGAGAACAAAAGGGTAGATACCAGTGACCTGGTGCAGGCGCTGGAAGAGTTAACGGTGGAGAAAAAACCCAGAAAAGATTCGGCGGGAAAGAAGAGGGAGGAGATTGAGGCGGCAGTTGACGATATAAGAGGAAAGGGGGAAGAGATCCCAGGGGGTTGGGAGTGGATATGGGTACAAGACCCATGGACTGGGAAGTGGAGCAGGTGAAAGTCCCACATGAGGAGGCTGAACACAGGAGGCGTCACAGCCAACGTCCTCGACCATCTTATTGGGGAGAAACAAAGGCAAAGGAGTGGTGGCGGTGACTGAGGGAGTAACGTGAAGCCATGGCGAGAGAGTTAGAAAAGAAACGAGCACGGCATCTCACCAAGCTGCGGAAGATGGGGGTCTACCCGGACCTTGGCTGGCCAGTCCGGGAGAAGATTCCCCCATTTGGGGTTGGAGCAGAGAAAAAGAAACCCTCCCATTATTAGAGTTTGAAAATGAAGAAGAAGAGGTTCCAGACCCAGAGACGGTTTTATCTGGGCCCTGGACTTTTGACAACACTAACCCTTTTGTTGGAAATGTTTGGACTCCGTTAAAGCCACAGCCTCAAGAGAATATTGAGACTGTCCCGTTAGAGATTCCTGTTGATGTTCCCGTTACAATAAATGAAGACAAGTTTGAACCTTTAAATAGACCTGGTCTTTTATTTCCCGCAACTGCCCCGATACATAGCGAACCTTTACATAATGATTTTGCCCAGTCTATGTCCCTCCAGATGTTTGGTTTACCACTGCCTTTCTTCCTGACCATTAACTATCCTGATCAGGGCTAATGGGAATAATAGTCTACAACATCTGTCAGAACTCATGTTCAAGATGGGTGCTTTTGCAGATCTTGTGTGTCTTCTCAAATTGTAGCTCTTCATTGTGACGTACATATGAAGAATTTGCCAAGGAAATTCTACAAAAAAGATAGAATAGGACAGTTTGAATCAGTGAGGCATGTGCTTTATTAAGACCCACAAGTGATATTATTTGCAGGTTTTAAGAAATGCAGAAGTACACTTGGGCAAGATGTTGAAGTTAAGGGGGAAAATAACTTTGTGAAGTTTCAAATTTAAGTTGAGATGAAGGACAGACTACTTGATATTTATAGTTTTGTGGGATTTGTCCCAGAATCCTGTTTGCATTGTTATGTAGCTCCTGAGATGCCTGGATCATCTTTTGGGAAAAGTGTTTTTTGCCATCACGTCTTCAGTTTTGTTGGTGAAACCATGATGTTTGTTGTTTTATAGCAATGAGCTCTACATGACAGTACTGTTGGAATAATATATGGAAAATTAAAATCTGGAAAAAGAAAGCAAATTCACCACCTGTTTGCATGATTTCCACATTTGTTTCTTTTTTTTTCCAGAGCTGACTATATTTGCATATAGACAGAGAATTGGAGACTCTTTTCTTCCTTGAAGTCAAAGTATGGCTATGTTTCAATGGCTGTTATTTTTTTGAAGGTTAATTTTTCTTGCCCTGGTGGTCTTGAGTTCATATACTAAATATTTTGGATGCAGTCCTCAGTGCTAGATAGGTTTTCTGATCACAGTCACCAGCTTCTAAGGTCAAAGAACTTTTAAATATATAAGCTTTTACTTCATTCCTTTGCTTTTTAAAATGTTTTGGTTTCTCTACAGCAATGGGTCACGTGATTGCCAATGGCTTGGTTTTGATTGGTACGGGGAGTTCAATACGGCTAGACAGGAAACTAGATGAAGCAGTAAAGAAAATGGTGGCCCTCTCACAATCTCAGCCGTTGACCGAGCGGGAGAAATTGCATGTGTCTGCAGTGGAACTCTTTGCTAAGGGGTAAGCCCTTGGTTTGTATGACATGGTAGTCAATAATCTGTCACCTTTGCAGGAAGATCTAGCCAGATCTTAGACATGTTAGTGTTCTAGGGTGACTGTTCCCAGACTGTCACAGTTAGCGTGTCCACCGGGATCACTTGCCTATACCCAGTGAGCCACTGAGACAAATTTAGCCCTCCTGTTTTTGACTTTTCCATGGGATTGAGAAAATGGAGGTATGTTTAGCTTCATGGTTCATAAGATTGTACAAGTCAGAGTTAAGCTTATACTGTTGGCATACATGTAAAAGAATGTAAGTGTAAATAAGTATAAATCATTTGGGGTTTCAATTACATTATTTACACTCAAGTAGTATAATATGTTGAAAATTAATAATATGAATAACAGCAAGTTTGCTAACAAGCCCATTGAAGTTCCTAACAATAAGTAATATATAGTAGTGCTCTTGCCCACCTAATATACGTATGTGTAGATTAACCTAGCCATGTTCGGTAAAGCTTCACTGCTTAGTGATGTGGAAGAACTTCTTAAAGGGAGTGGATTCTGACCAAGTGAATAGGTATTGAAAACCCTTGTGAACACTTACCTGTATGGTTTTCTTCTTGGTAGGCAACTTCCTGGAGCTTGTGATACATGGGAACAGATTCTACAGAACCATCCAACTGACTTATTAGCCCTAAAATTTGCTCATGATGTTTATTTTTACTTGGGACATCTGATACCAATGAGAGACTCAGTTGCCCGGGTCTATCCTCACTGGACACCAGATCTTCCTCTTAGCAGGTAAGACAGATCTGCTTCTGCTGCTGTCTATATTATCAGGTCCTTAAAATCAAAAAATACCAACTAAGAAATGTTGAGCTGGATGGCATCTTACTTCCTGATTGATCCTGCTGTCTGTCATAAAAGCATGTAACGTTAGTTACAGTTAGTTTACACAGAAATATATTAAATTATATTACCTTCAGAATAGCTGTGTGAATTCTCCAATGTTCTTATTCAAGTAGGGTCTGCTGCAAAACATAGCACAGGCTGCTCTTATTTAATGTTCAGTCAGCAAGCAACTTTCTCTGCTTCTTTCCTCTTTCTCCCTGTTGTTTCTGTTCTCCTGATCACACCCAGCCCACCGTTGGCTGTTGTAGCGAATTCATCAGTTTAAGCTTTTGCTCGTCTTTTTCCTTTTCCCTTTTATTTTAAGCTTCTGCAAATCTTGGCATGACGTTTTGGCTACCTAAAGAGCCCACTCTTCTGTATTTTGAGAATATAAGAATCAGAGTCACCAACAAAATGTTAACCTGTGTGGGAAAACCCAGTCTTTTTGGGTACCCTGCCACTCCATTACAATCTCTGACTCTGCCTTGTATTTCTCTCCTTCCCCAGCTCCCAGCAGCCAGTCAGTATTCCTTTCTCACTGGGCTATCCTTGGCCTGATTTGCAGTTCCTCTTTTTCTAAAGATGTTTTATATAGTTACAAACCTTGACTACATAAATATGAGTGTTTTGAGTAAAATCAGTGGCTGATTTCCTACAAAACTTATAGCAACAGGATGTTGGCCCTTCTTGTGTATTCCTGTGATCCTTTCAACTTTTCTACCATAAACAGAAGACTGCTGTCTCCACAGATTGGTGGGAATCCTTTTGGTTACTACCTTTCCTGTTTCTAAAGTAGGAAAAGGATTGATGTGGGCTGCAGTGATGTATAAGAAAAGTGGACATATCACAGTTCAGCACAGCATATTATAATACTTGTGACTGATGCTGTTTCATAACCTCATTTAAAAAAAATGAATTAAAAATGAATATTGTACAAAAATTACTTTTGACTATTGTGTAATAAAGGAGGAGTACAGAAATAAAACACCACAATGATGTAACTAAGAAATTTTTTTTAAAGAAACCGCTCTGTCCATTATTGAAATATTGCTGGTTATAATGTTTTTAAATCTTTTTTTAGAAAAAAAGTTTGGGTATTATTGCATTGTAGAACTAACATTGTAATGCAAACAAATTTTATAACATTATTACAGCATACCTTTATTGTGGTTTCATGGAAAAATGGAGATGCGGGTGTAACGATACAATGCTGTAACATAGCTTTTTATTATTATTAGTCCCATAGTAGTATAGTGCTGCACAGCTCTGGTAGTACAAGTATAATGTTAATAATGATTGTATTGAAATACGAAAACATCCTTTCCATTCACTATTTTGAGTGTGATTCCACCCCCACTTAACATTATTAGAGCATAAAAATGTTGCAGCTGATGAATAGATGTTTAGTAAAGCACTGCAAGTTATCTCCTGTCCTTGAATGGAGATAGCTGGGACTCTCTGTCTCATTCTTAATTCAATGCTAAACTGGCTCTTGGGGATATGATGTGAAAGATTGCTTCTCTTCCACTTTTTCCTTAAAGGGAAAAAGGAAGTGGGGTCATCTGGCTGGCAACCCCAAGACCTCCAGAGGGCATCAGCTGGGAGGAGAATTGAATGTCAGGGCCCAGTAATATTCCTGACTTTATCCAGCCTGGAAACTTCTTAGGGTGGGGAAATCTCCCACCCTGTTTCACTTCCCAATCCCATTAAGTATATACATTCTGTGTTGAGGCAGAGTGTGTGATGCTTATTATACACAGCCAAATAGCACATAAGGCACTCTCTGGACAGTTAACAATTTAATGATGTAGGCTACACATCACCGCCACCACCCTGCATCAGCTGGGTACTCTTAATGGCACAGTATGCTCTGGTTAGAAACAACTTAGACCCTGAGCACCTTTCCGTCAGTATTGCATACTCTACATTATTGACTGTTTATTAAAGAATAGTAAATGTGCTCATGCACAGAAACAACATTCTCATTTATTGGATCTCTATAATGATGCATATTGGAAACAATTGACCTCAATATTTCTTTCTGTAACTTATAATTTCTAGCAGCCATATAGAGCACTGGTACCTAGATCCAGCCCAGGTGCCCAGTTTGCAGTGTGGTGATGGCACAGCAGGCAGGAGGAATGGTTATTGCCAATACTGCCGCCCTGAAAGTCCTCACATCTCCCAGGAGGAATCAGGAGTCACATGCTGAAGGCCAGCCAGTAGGAGGGCACAGGCTGTCTGGGGGGGGGGGGTGGAGCTTCTAGCGTGGACCTGAGAGTTATAGGGTCCAATTATGACCCTGCGTGGGGCATAAATTCTCTGCAAACGCAACTAGACTTCAAGCTGAGGGGGAGCTTCAGCCTGCCTACCCTTCCCTCGATTTAGAATGAGTACATGGTAATATAAGAATCAGAACAATTGCTTGAACCTTCTCAACTTTGCTGTGGTCTTTGGGCATCTGACTTTACCCACTTGAGGGTGATTGGGCCAGTGAACCCCTATCCCTTCCTTTGGAGATCCACAGAAGGAATCTTGGGGTAAAGGTAGTAAAGACCTCGTCCAGCTTGGGAACAGGCTGGCGTTGCCTTTACCCCAAATGGCAGAGACCACCTAGTGATCATGTGCCTGGGTGACAACCATTGACCTTTCATTCTCTGGTTTGTTATTTCCTCAGTAGTTGGGCTGGGAGGCTTCATCAGGTGGCAGGCAGTTGAGTGGTGAATGCATTACACCCAACATAAGGATCTATGTCCTTATGCTGGGTGTAGTGTGTTCAACTGTAACTAATAAAGTTATGGTTATTTAATTGCCATCAAAACTGTGTATGGTATGTTTACTTCAATGCATTGGCAAGCCTCATTGTTGCCTTGGGCTACATCAGAAACCTATTGATAAAGGTGTAATCTTCTTATTTATTGTTGGTGCCATGCTCAAGACTATCCTCCAGTATTATCTTTTCATGGTTTGTGGAAGTTGCCTTTGAAGTGCCCCAACCAAATTGTGTTGTGTGAGGGTTAAAAACTTTTCTCAAGGCAGCATACAGTAGCTTAGTTAATTAACCTTAATCCCTTTTTGATTCTGAAAGGTTTCAACTTTTTTCTTTAGCTATGTAAAAGGCATTTACTCCTTCGGTTTAATGGAAACCAATTTCTTTGATCGTGCTGAGAAACTTGCCTATGAGGTAAGAAGACCGTACTGAATTTGGGATTTTTAACCAAAATTTAATCCACGTGGAACTTGAGAGAGGTAATGTTAACTTAGATCCTCATACCAATTCATCTCCAAGGATGAAACTTTTCTGGTGTCCTCAGAAATCACCCAGGTGCCCTTAATTACATTTGTAGGAATGGAGGGTACAGTTTTGGACCAAGGCAGTCAGCACACACACTGTTCATATTTCCTCATCTCACTCAACCTTGTCTTATTATTCCTTTCATTTTGGTCTACTCTCCTCACCCTGGTTTCAGAGCTATTTTCCTCATAGCTTCCCACTGGATCTGTCTGGGAACATTGTAGAAATTGCTCCCATTGCCAATGTTCTTCTACTGGATTGTGAACAGTTTCCTCACAGTGTTCCTCCAGTAATATAACCAGCCAAGTGCTGTGTCAGCCTTCCTCCAGTTTGGTGTTCTATAGATGTCCTAGATGTGAGTTTTCTCAGTCCTGGCCACTAGTCAGGAATGTTGGGAATTGAAATAAAAAACTTCTGGAGTGGATCAGATTGTGCTTTTCAGTGCTTTTCTGGGAACAGAACCAATCCTAATAATGTACAGTACTTGCTGCATTCTACACTGGGATCTCATGTGGGGTGTTAGCATTTTAAACGAATGAATAAATAAATGGCACATGTTCCCCCCCTCCCATTCTTTTTGTTAGGCTTTAGCCATCAACCAGACTGATGCATGGTCTGTGCACACCATAGCTCATGTGAATGAAATGAAAGCAGATCTAAAGAGTGGACTAGCATTTATGAAGCAAACAGAAAACAACTGGAAGGTAAGCTTTCTTGAAGCCACAGCCTATCTTCTCACAAAGTGAAAGGCCTGCTTTGTTGACCTTTCTTCAGTATAAGTTCTACTACACTGTCACTCTGCTTCTTTCATTTGAAATAGTTTGCTAGTTTGAAGTGAGGCCTGCAAAAGTGTGTCTTCAGTGGTGAAATGTGCTCTGTGAGATCCGTACCGTAGGGTGGCAAACAAAGCCTATCTACTTAGGCTTTGGCCATCGTCACAATAGTGTATTTATTTTAATGAGCTTTGGCCTCCTGTGTCTGCCGTGTTTGTTCCTAATTGGCTCATTTGCCACTGCTTTGTTATTTTAGTGATTGAGAATGAGATATTCCTATGTGAGCCAAATTCAGGTGTTATTAAAGTCATTTTTCCAGCATCAGTAGAGAAATCCTAATAGTGACCTGTCCTACTCAATGGGTGTAAGGATTGCTATTGCACCATAGTACCTTGGGATCAGAAGGTATTCCGTGACAGAGGGTGGTCACTCAGAAATGTATGGGGGGCTAGATTGACTCCCAGAACTTTGTTTTGCTTGCTTTGTTGCACTTCAGGTTCATCCTCTTTCCGCTGTTAGTGGTCATTTGACCCATTCTTGAGTTGTATAGTGCTAAGATTCTAGTTTTTTAATCACTGTTTCATTTATTCCAGGACAGTGACATGCTTGCTTGTCATAACTACTGGCACTGGGCTTTGTATTTTATTGAAAAGGTATGTGCACACTTCTACAATGGAGTCTTTAGAAATGTTTCAGTACACTTCATATGCTGGGCATCCATTCACCATTTGAACATTGTTATATTTTAAGATGGTTTTCTCAATGTATTTGTTAATGTGCATTTTTCCCACTCTAACTCCCAAGGCTTTTTTTTTATTCTGGATACAGTAGAAGCTTCTTAACACCCCACCCCACCCCATTTTTGAGAAGGACGTGAAAAGTGAGGACCTTAACATTTATTTCTGTTCTGAATATACTCCAAGTTGGCAAAGTGTGAACAATTGTAGAATTATGACTGCAGTTCAGCTTATTGTTCGATTTGATAGTTAATCTTTAGCAGGTAGGCTGTTCTATGCGTGATGCTACTTTTTTGCCAGCTTTTTTTTCTGATACAAAGTTTCTTGATTTTGTTTTGGAATTTGTGTGTGCATATCCTCTCTCTCTCCCTCCCTTCTTGCTTGTCTTTAAGGAAATATGCCATCTGCTTTTCCAGTCAATTGAGCCATGTAGACTGCTTTTTAAAAATATGTATCCATTAAGATGTAGTGGCTAGTGATATATTGCCTAAACATGATTTGAGGAAGGTTATGACTCTAGCAGCCTTCCTATCTCACAACTTATGAGAGATCAGGCATGCAGTGGGGAGCCTGCTGGAGCAGAGGGGTTACACTGTTGCTCTTCCACTCCCCTAGTTTATAGGATACTGGCCAATAAAGTTGACTGTAACATAACATGATAGCAATTGTCTTTTGTAGACTCACTGGCAAGACTGCTAATGAATCGTTCTGTAGTAAGGTTCTATCTGAGTCCCTTGTCTTGATTTTTGTTAAAGCAAGTTTAACAGAATATGTCATGAATTGTCTTGATACACCTCGTTCTGCAGCATTGCTGAAGGGGAGCAGGCTTACAAACCTCCAGGAACTATCACAGCACACCCTATAGAAGAATGGGATATAATGGGCTTTTTCCTAAAGTCATTTTCTCCACAACTGATCATGGCTGTAGAGCAGAAATGTGAAGCTGCAAATGAACTGGGGTGTTCTAGCCCAATTTTCTAAAACCGGAAGTGACCATGTGACCAGCCGCAGCCCAGGCTTGTCATGTTTTAAAACAACTTTCCTTTAAAGGGCTTTACTCCAGCTATTAAACATACAAGCAGTTAAGGAATGAGAGAATTATTTTTTTCTTTATTGCAAAGCAACAACTTGTAAGAAAACAGATTTTAGCATCAGCTTTTTCCAGTTACAGCCCAACTACCCAAAACACAAGCTCTGTCCTCAGTTATATTCTAACTCTCCTCACCTTTCAGCTCTCTCCAGGCCCCTCCTCCTTCAGGTTCTCCTGGATAGGTTGGCCACCTACACTCCCCCCCTTCCACAGCCAATCACCTTGTTTCCTCCTTCAGGTTCTCCTGGATAGGCTGGCCACCTGCACTCCCCCCCTTCTGCAGCCAATCACCTTGTTTCCCCATTAACATGCCAAGGGTTCCATCATAGACCGCTTTAAGGCTAGTCAGTAATTTAAGATGACTGGAGCCCAAACAGGTATGCAGGCCCCTAAAATAGTCTGGAAATGAAAAATTGCCCTCACCAAGGTTTCTGGATAGATGATTCTCCATTTGTGGAGCAAAATATACGTTTTCTTTAGTCATAGTGGTATGGGTCCCCCCGGCATGTCTCCATGTGGACTGTCCATTTCTCTAGCCTTCCTGGAAGGCTGCAAATTTAGATAAGCAATGTATGATCTACATCTGTTTGTTTCTTTAATTTATTGATTTTATCCTACCTTTCCAAAACGGAGACGCAGCACAGCATACAATAGAATTAAGAAGCAAGTACAACTAAAACAAAGTGATAAAATGTAATTAAACCATTCATATTAGAATGGAATGCAGTTTAAAAACATTTTAACACATTGCAGTTAAAAATAATAATTACAGTTGACAACAGAAAAGTGCAGCACATTTGTTAAAGCCTTTGACCCTAGCAGTCCATTAGATGTTAAAGGCCCATCTGATTTAAGAAGGCTTTTGTGTTCTGGTAGAAGAAAGAGTGCTCACTGGAAGGAAAGATCCTGAAGCTGAGGCGCCAATACTTTGGCCATCTCATGAGAAGACTCCCTGGAAAAGACTTTGATGTTGGTAACATGTGAAAGCAAGAAGAGAAGGGGACGACAGAGGATGAGATGGTTGGGCAGTGTCATCAAAGCTACCAACATGAATTTGACCCAACTCTGGGAGGCAGTGGAAGATAGGAGGGCCTGGCGTGCTCTGGTCCATGGGGTCACGAAGAGTCGGACACGACTTAACGACTAAACAACAACAAGAAGAAGAATATCAAGGAGGTGATAAATTTAGGCTCCTTTAGAAACTTTTGCCACAAAGATAAACTGAAGAAATTGTAATTGGGATTATACTGCTTTATAAATGCTATGTAGAACTGTAGCTCTAATCCTGATCCACTTGATTCCAGAGTAATGCTCAGCAGTACTAAAGGGCCTGTTGAAAGGATCATAGCTGTAGTTGTTTAATTCTTTACTGGTACATCTGGCATTGTATGATACACACCCAAACTTTCAAGCAAAGATATAGAGGCACTGTTGATTTGACTGCTGGTTTGGGTGAATGGTGCTGAGCACGCTGAAAATAGGTTCAGTGCTTTGGTTGCATTCTAGAAACCATCAGCCATCAGTTTCCTGAGGGTTGTTCTGGATGATAAATAACCATTCCAGCCAGTATACAGCCCTGCCCTCCCAAATTTGAATTATATCACCTCTTACTTCTGCACTTCCAGCAAAAAAACATTTTTTGATTTGCCAGAAATGTGCTGTCAGAATTTGGACTGTTTGTACAAGGTAGCAGTATTTGATTTCCAGTGAACAGTAACTGCATGAAACACAACATAAGGCGTCGGGTCAGAAAAATCATTATAAGGGATTTATTCTTCTGAAATCTGCAAGTAAAATACATTTGTTGTGCTTTTGTAGGGTGACTATGAGGCTGCTTTGACTGTTTATGACACTCACGTAAGTATGAGCTGCTTCTTTGTTGGTAAAGGAGACCAAATTTCTGTGTCTTTCCAAGGGTTGTATGTAGGGTGATTTTCTATCCCTGGTTTAAAAAAAAACTAAATTCGCACAGTATGCACTGGATTGTATCCCTTAGGTAAACTACACAAATGCTGTGTATCAGGTGTGGGCAGATCACTGGGGGGCTCTGAGAGTCTGACTTCTGAACTCTTTTGTACATCCATTTTTATTGATCTGTAGCACTTTCTGTTGTCTCTCCAGATATAGTTTTTGGGGTACCTGCTAGTACAAAAGTGATGGCATTACAGATATACTAAGAAGCACTGAGGTACCACATAAAGTGGATTTAACATGAACAAATCAGCTATGTGTAATAGCCTGTGTGAGAGAATTTGAAATGTAGTTTAGACAGCAGTTTGTTTTGGTACACTACACAGCACCTTGCCTTAAGAACATAGGGTGTTGCCTCAGAATGAGATAGACCATCGGTCCCCTTTGCTTTGTATTGTCCATTAAGAGCAACAGCTCCTCAGCATTTCAGATGGAAGTCTCCTCTAGCTACCTGATGAATGCTGGGAAAGGATGCTAAGGACTGTTCCATGAAAAATGTGTGCCTTGCTCCTCAGCTAAAGTCGTTTCATTGGTTTATGCTATTCTTTTGTTGGTCCCAGTATGCTTCCTATTCATTCATTTGGATGTCTGACAGAAATCAGGGAGACTTACTCCCTGGCAAGTTTATGTAATGTTAGATGAGTTATTTGCCATATACAGCATCATTTATATGGACTTGATAATCCAGTTTCATTTGACGAATATGGACTAACTTTGTGCAGATTTTTAAAAATAGGCTTAACTTAGAACAAACATAGTTCTTTAGTATTCTTATTGTGAATGCAAAAGGGTGATTCCAATTTATTGAGATGGGGGTCATCTGCTTCAAGTTCGGAGTAGACTCCACAGTAGATTCTGATAGCTGGGGTACATATCCCATTTTCTTTATTGTCATTTTTAAAAGCTTTCCTCTATTATTTATTTATTTATTTTATACCCCGCCTATCTGGTCATTGCGACCACTCTAGGTGGCTGAAGAAATATATGAGAAGGAAAATCACCAGCATTTAGAGGGATGTGCTCCTCTTAGGTGTTACTGACCTTAACATGTATCCTGATTCGAAGTGTAATAACATGTGCAAATTTAGTCTCCCTCTGCTGGAAGTACTCAGTGATGTTGTGGTATAAGGGCTTGCAGGTTGAGAGTCTGAAATTTATTTTAGTAACAAGAACTCCAACATCATCCGTCACCCCTTCTCCAGGGTCCCTTGTTCCTTCTGAGCTTAGTTGCGGTCTTCACAGTAGCCAAGATATAAAGAGACTTTGTAAGGATCAATATATTCATAATGCAATATATTCTGAGGGTGGTTTGGTCATGAATTGGCAAGTAGAAGCTGTTCATTTTGCAGAAGACCTCCTCCTCACTTGCCAATTTGGCTGTCTGAATTTTTGGACCCTCTTTATAGAGGGGCTGGCTGTAGGGGTTGTCATAATGAGTACCCGCACTTTCAAATTTACTACTACATACTAGGGATGCTGGAATTATCTAGTCGGTTCTGGTGAGGAGTAATGGTATAATTTCTGACCAGCAGAGACTGTCCGAAGGGGTGCAGAAGCACAGTAGGCAGCTGTTTATGCCTAGAGAGTTGCTTTGCACTTGCAGGAGCCTTTCATTGTTCAGCGGGCCAGTGATTGTCCCTGGCCAGCATTCTGGAAGCCAGTACACCAACAGACAGTGGGTTGTGCTCTCAGTGGAGTGTTGCATTTCCTTCTCCCTGTATTTATCTTGATATTAAAACATTTGAAGAGCTATTTTAATCTTTTATTCTTAATTTTTTAATTTGTATTATCATTTTATTATTTGTATATGCAGTTTAAGAGCAACAAGCTTGGCCCACAGGATGAAATTCCACCATAATTACATGCTACCTTGGTTTCTGTCTTTTCAAGCCTACTTTCTAATCTCCTCCCCCCCTTTTTTTTTTTGCAAAGAACAAAAGTCCCCTTTTCAAGTTGGAAAAAGAAAGGAAAGGAAATAAGGTGGCCCAGACTGTCCTTATTGCAATAGTGCTTTTAGGTTTCAGTTCCTATGAAGAGTGCTTACTCTGTACACACACTAATAATATGCAAAGGTTGAGGTAGTTCTTTTACAAAGCATAGTATAAGGGAGATATTGTTCTTTTAAAAAAAGTGGACTCTTTCTCTCAGAAATGAGTCTCTTCTTAAATTCTGAGCTCTGTGTGTGTTACAGATTGCACCCAGATGCCAAATGAGCGGGACCATGCTAGATGTTGTTGACAATTGCTCCATGCTGTATCGGCTTCAGTTAGAAGGTAACGAACAGCTTTTCCTTCATTGTGTATGTGGCTACACAAGCATCAAACAATCATCTTTGTAAACAAATTACTTGCATTAGGCTTCCCTTGCCATGAGAAAAAAAATTCTGTTCTGCTAAAGGTACAGCTTGAAAAGGATTGGACTAGTTACTGCTGAGCACTGATCCACAGCTCCCTGTACAAAAGTGTATGGCAGAAGGAACTTCAGTCTTGTGTGTGCCTTTCTCAGTTGTTGCTGAGAAGGAATTCTTTTTCTACTCGCCAGTCAGAACGGGGGAGGAGGTAACCAATGTTGTGCAACAAACAGCTTAATGTGTCTTTGAGACTGAGGGCTTTAAAATGCAGTCAATCTTCCTCTATGGATTTGAGGTTTGGACTAGATGCTCAATGGAATAAATGCCTTTGTAATGTAAATGTGCAAAACAATCCTTCAGATCCCATGGACAGATTGAATGAGCAATGAAGAAGTACTTTGTCTGAGAGAGAAACGAAAAGAAAGAATGATTGTTAAGAAATACAGATTGTCATATATTGGACACATAATTCGCCGTCACAGATATGTTACAGTATACATCGTTGAAGGGAAGAGTGAAGGTAAATGTGGAAGAGGTAGACAACAGATTTCCTGGATGAGTAATATCAGAGGCTGCTTGGCCTTAACAGAGAACAAGTAATCCACACAGCAAGAGATATAGGTGGAGATATGCCATGATGGTAGCCAACCTCAGCAATTGAGGTGACACCCAGAGAGAAGGGAGGGGAGTTTTAACACTCTTCTGTGGAAGGTTAGCTCTGCTTTCCGATGAGAACTAGGTAAAACTCATATTCTCTTGGCCCTCTAGCCTCTGTTTCTTTCTCAGTCTCTCACTGTATTATATATGTGTTATACATGAGAAGGGATAAATGAAGAAAACTAACCAGCACCTTACATAGCAGTCCCACAGTTTTCTTGGTTGCCTCTTTGACTGTTCTTGATTGCATAGATTAGCTACCATGGCTACTAGCCTAGCTGAGAGGTAGCCTCCAGTGTGAGGACAATCACAGTGTGATTCCACATAACCACAAGATCTTTTTATGTGAATGCAGATAATATATTCTATTAAAAAGTATTATTTATTTAATATGTACACAGATAAATGCCGTTCAGCTTTGAAAGAAATTCCACCATGCTGATTGTCCCAGCTCTGTCTAACTGTATAGGGGATTGCATTTTCCAATGTCTGTATCTTTCTTTTTAACGTGCATCTTAGGTATTTTTATCTGTGTATATTCATTCCTAGGTGTGAATGTAGGCAACAGATGGAAAGAAGTAAGCAAACTATCAAAGAAGCATTCCAGAGATCACATCCTCATTTTCAATGATGCTCACTGTCTAATGGCTTCACTGGGGGCCCAGGATCATCAGACTACTCATGAACTATTAACAACCCTTCAGGAGCTGGCCCAGTAAGTAGCAAGCAATATTGCACATATGTGGCTTTGAGGCACAGCAAAGCCCTGTAGATGTTGTTGGACTCCAACTTTCATCAACCTTAGCCAGCATAGCCAGTGGTGAAGAATGCTGGGAGCTGCATTTTGGCAGCATGTGGGGCACTACAGTTACCCATTGTATTTAGGACTCTGAGAGTCCTATGCCTGGAACCTGTCCTAGAGTCTTCTGCTAAGCTAGTCTGACCCTGCGCACTACCATCAGTGTCCACTTCAGCATCAGAATGCTCTGCAGGGGCTCCTTCAGAGAAGAAGAGACCCTGGAAACAAGGGGGAACCCAATCTGTAGGATTCCTGATCAGTGTCTGTCTAGGCTAGAAGTCTTTTCAACCCACTGCAGAATAAATAATAAGGCACCTGAAGTCATTTTATGTAATGTATTAAGTTAAATGCACGAACTGATCATTTTAAGAGAAGAAAATACTTGTGTTTTCTACAAACTATGTCCAAAATGCCATGGAGAGGAAGAGAGATCGGCAGGTATCTAAGTAGCATGATATAGTATCCATACAATAGATTAAATTGTTGTTATCTTATTAACTTATTTACTCTTATTTACACATGATGAATATGGTCATATCATACTGTATATATTGAATCTAATTATATGCACAAAATAAAGTCAGTTTTCGGTGTGATCCATCCCCCATCTAGCCACAGTTGTGGTGAATGAGCATAGCAAGATTAGTAATATGCATTACTAGCTAAAGAGGGACAGTTGCTAAACTAGACATGCTGTTGGAGACTTTTGGTTTGCTTTCATTTTGGTGTCATCCAAGGGATTCCTCTCTTGTTTCAGGGATCTTACTTGGAACCAGGCTTCTCAGTAAATCTGAAAACACTGACTCTTTGGGGTTGCATATCTCATCTATTGGGTTAACTGAAGGTAACTCAATAGATGATATATGCAAGTTTCAACATCTTCTCTTTTGGAATCCCAAATCTTAGGCATTTCAAATTCTCTCAATTGGGAAGCCACAAAATACCTCAAAACGAAAAGAAAGAGCCTCTCTTTTGGAATTTTTCGTTCAAGTTAACCCCAAAGTCCCATCCTTAATGGTTTTGATGTAAAGCATTATTTGCCTCTTATCCAACCAAACAAAAACATTGATTGGTGCCTTGAAAAGAGACCTAAATAAACACAACAGGTCACTAAATCAAATAAGACAGTCTAGATTTCACAGCTGTCACAGTCGTTAAATCTTAAGTACCTTTTGTTGCAAATTTTCTGGTTGTCTGCCTTACTTGGACTCTCCATACTTATGAACGGATGTACAGTAGTGCCTCGCTTTATGATGGCCCCGCATTACGATGATCTTCTTGCAATTGCAATTGCGATCGCAAAACGATGGTCTGAATGGGTTTTTTTCGCTTTGTGATGATCGGTTCCCTGCTTTGGGAACCGATTCTTCGCAAAACGATGATTTTCCTCCAGCTGATTGGCGGTTTCAGAATGGCCACTGGGTAAATAAAATGGCTCCCCGCTGTTATCTGGGATGGATTCCTCGCACCTGTCACAATCGTTAAATCTTAAGTATCTTTTGTTGCAAATTTTCTGGTTGTCTGCCTTACTTGGACTCTCCATACTTATGAAGGGATGGAGTACAGTGGTGCCTCGCTTTACGATGGCCCCGCATTACGATGATCTTCTTGCAATTGCAATTGCAAACCGATGGTCTGAATGGGGTTTTTTTGCTTTGCGATGATCGGTTCCCTGCTTTGGGAACCGATTCTTTGCAAAATGACGATTTTCCTCCAGCTGATCGGTGGTTTCAAAATGGCCACTGGGTAAATAAAACGGCTCCATGCTGTTTTCTGGGACGGATTCCTCGCAAGACAGCCACCGAAAATGGCCTCCCTATGGAGGATCTTCGCTGGATGGCGAGTTTTCAGCCCATTGGAATGCATTGAAGGGGTTTCAATGCGTTTCAATTGGCTTTTTATTTTCGCATTACGACATTTTCATTCCACAGCGATTTCACTGGAACGAATTAACATCGTAATGCGAGGCACCACTGTAATTCATTTGTTAATTCATCTTTCCTTATGATAAGTCACATTCATTAATATTGCAATTAACTGTTGTAACTTCCCTCTCATTCTTTTCTTTAGAGCACCAGATGAAGACCATGAGCTAAACTTGGCTCCAAAACTCGGGTTACCTCTTTTGCAGGCATTTGTAGAGTTTGAGAACGGCAATTACGACAAGGCCGTGGAATTGCTGTATCCCCTTCGCTACAGAATTGTTGAAATAGGAGGAAGCAACGCTCAAGTGAGAAGAAAGATTGTTTTGGTTGTTTGTTGGCTTTGTTTTGTTCACAATTGACACCTTAAGGAGGACTTCCATAAGTACATGAAGTACATGGAGAGAACACATCAGAGAGGGCAGAGTGAAACCCAGCTTCATCTTTCAAAAACAAATACCCATAAGAATCACTGTACTAAAAACAGTAGGATACTTCCAGCAGGAATGTATCATGAGGATATCCCACAAAGGAAGATGCTAAGGGCTTGAAAGCATCTTTGTGCAGGATAGAGATGAGGAGGAGATGGCAGTGTTCTGCTTTGTGTCCTCTGGTGGGGTGTGTGGATGTTTGATCTTCTCACCCAGATGGCTGGTGCCTTAGAAGGAGGCTGACTGTTGTCCTTTCTTACTGTGCTTTTTTTACTCTAACAGAACCTCAGAAAAGCTGCCTTCTTGGTCTCATCTTTCCTTGCAGCAATTCAAGCTGTTTTGCCCCCTCCCACATATTTATTCTGCCCCTACTTTCAAACAATTCACAGGACATAGATTCTTCTTCAAACAATTCACAGGACATAGATTCTTCTTCCAGCAAGAAAAGTGTATTGAGTGATGACATCCAGGTTATCCAGCTAGATTATCTCTTATGACAGTGGTTCCCAACCTCAGATGACCCATCTCTTCTTGGACAGCAACTCCCAGAAACCTTGGCCTGCACAGCAAAGTTGGTGGTGAAGGCTTCTGTGAATTTCAGTCCAAGGACATCTGGCTTACCCAAAGTTGGGAACTATTGCCTTATGATCTACTTTTTGTCATGAGAAAATGACCTCTAAGCTGCCTTTTTAAAATTACTTCCCACACATTTATGGAGTCTGAGCTGCAATATTGTACTGTTGTTCTGCAAAGATTTAAAGCAGCAATCAACTGAACAATGGGTGTGGTTTGCCATACAGTAGAAAACCACTCCTGTCTTTGTATTTACATGGTTAGCAACTAGTCTTCACACACACGCAAATTCTTGTTATAGATCAAGATTGTTATGTTGTTATGTTGTTTAATTTTTTTTCCAGAGGGACGTTTTTGCACAGTTATTAGTTCATGCTGCTTTAAAAAGTAAATCTAAAGCCAACCAAAAACTTGCCAGGTAAGTACTGTACTCCATTTTAAAAAAAAATCTGAATTTTATAGATAGATATACATTGTTGGAATCACTGAATGGTGAAAGAAGAGAGGGGATGGTTTTCATTACCCCCTTGAAACTATAGCACATAGGTAATTTCAGCTAATTGTTCACTATACAGTGGTGCCTCGCTTAACGGGTGCCCCGTTTAACGACGAATCCGCATAGCGATGCGGATTTTGCAATCGCAAAAGCGATCACATTGCAATGTTCCCTATGGGGAACACTGTAATTTCAGTGTTGAAAGTTCCTTACTCTGTAGATGCTACCTGCTTGGGAAGGATGTGAAAATCCTATTTAACCAATTTGGTCAGAATCCTGTTGCTTATTTATACTTGCATAAGTGTGGTGTAAATGGCACCATGGAATTGCTGTTGATTAGTAAGTTACTACTTGTATTCTTCATTGCACATCAGTCAACAAGCATGTCAGTCCTTGAATAGCAGCTGTTTGCTGCTACAATTTAAACCGCCCAAAGTAGATTTATCTAGATGGGCAGTATAAAAGCCAAATAAATAAATAAATAAATAATTTATGCACAAATTACTGATAGGATTCTGGCTTCTCATGGGAGGGAAAAGTCTTTTCTCATTACAGATGTGAGATGCCAGAGCACCCTTTGGACCTAAGCAGATATTACCATATCAGTTTGCATCATTATGTCTCCCTTGGTTTGAGACTGAACATTCCTGGTTTAATAACCTTCAGGCCCCAACCAGAGTTTCGGAAATTTGTTGCTTTTCACGGCCATGTCCTCTCCCCCACCCCAATTCTTGTCATTTAGAGAAAAGGGCGAAAGTGGTGTTCCTGCAAAAATGTGCCCACATTACTTTATGGGACTCTACGTGTTTAGTGGGAAGTGTGTATGTGTGTGTGTTTCCATCCTAATATATTTTTAGCTACAGTGCACTTGGGAGAAAAGGGATGCTGAACACCTGATAGCCTGCTGTGAACGTTTTACAAAGCATGTTGCACACAAAGTCACTTGGATCCACTCTAACTTAGAGCCTGGCTGCATGGTTGGGGGATGGGGTGGGGGTGCAGGAACTACTATAGGTTTGGTGCGGGATGATTGCTGTTTTTTCCTGGTGACCATATGATGCAACAGGAAATGTGAATCTGCCCAGAGGCCCACAGCCCCAACCCATAGTTTTTCCTTTACCAGAGATCCTTCTACTTTTTGAAAAGTCACATCCTTTTCCTTCAGTTCAAAGCATGTGATCACTTTGAACCAATGCAGAAAAGGAAAAAGTGGTGCTTTTGCAAAATGCCTTCCCCCTTGCCTCACAAGGGAGGATTAGGAGAGTGTGCAGGCACCTACAAGCAGTGCCGGCACTCGCCTCTCTTTTTGTAAAACCCCTCTCTCAAAACACTTCTTTTTTTTATGGCTTCTCCTGGGTAGGCAGAGCTTCTTATTAATTATTACTAATTTACAGTGTAAGGAGCTTTCCCATTGGCAAGATAAGATGAGGAAATAGAATCACTGAGGCAGGAAAACTCGCCTTAAGGTCGTCTTATTGCACTGTGCCACCTACAGGTGCTTTGATAGAACTACAGTTAGAAGGCTTTTACTCCTCTGGCAATGTGGCCACTTAAATGGATGAGAAATGAATCCCCTGCTGCCACTTCCAGCAAGAGACTTGAGAGTTAAGTTGCGTTTCTCTCACTACATATGTGATTGCACTCTAGATGATATAATTGACACAGGTTCTACGGATGTGACTTGACCCCTATAAAAATTGATATGTCACAGTTTGAGGATGCAGACAGGATGCTTGGAGAGGTGAGAGCCACCATGTGCGTCCTATATGTTTTCCCTTCCAGGCTAAAGGGGAATTGGATGTATGTGTAAGGGGGAGTGATGAATGTCTGTCTCCTTGCAGCAAAACAGGGTGTCCGCAGGCTTAAAAGAAATAGTAGTAAGATCATTGTTCTTAAATGCTCTCCTTAAGTCCCACTGCACTGGATAATTGTTGGCCAGTCTCTAACGTTCCATTTTGAATAAGATACTGGATCATGTGATGGCTTCCGAGCTCCAGTGGTTGCTGGGTGAAGCAGATTCTCTAGATCCATTCAGTCTGGCTTCAGGCCTGTTTATGGAATATAGTTTTGATCACTTTCATGATTGACCTGCACCAGAAACTGTATTGGAAGAGAATGTCAATGTTGGTCTGATGGACTTCTTGGTAGCTTTTGATACCATCAGCCCTGGTATCTTTCTGGGCTGTCACTGTGGGATGGGTCTTGGAGATAGTTCCAATCTTTCCTAGAAAGCTGAGTTCAGAAAGTGATGTTGGAGGTTGACATTCTGGCTTGTGTGGCCCCTCAGAGTTCAGTTTTGTCCCCAGTTCTCTCTAACACCTATATGAAACTGCTGGTTGTCCAGATTTTTGGGATTCAGTGCCAACAATATGCTGATGACACCCTTCTATCCTTTCTTTATGACTCCAAGGAATCTGTTATAGACCTAAACCAGTATCTGACGTCAGTAATGGACTGGATGCGGACAAACAAACTGAAACTATATCCAGGCATGCTAGATGTGCTCTTTGTCAGTTGAAAGGCAGATCAGGGAACAAGCCTGTGTTGGGCAGAGTTACACTTGGAAAGTCATGTTGACAGTTGTGGTGTGTTCCTGGATTCATCCCTGAGCCTGGATGCTCAGGTATTAGTGGTGGCCAGGAGTGCATTTGCACAGTTCAAGTTAGTATTGGCTGTGAAATGTCTGATCAGGCTATAGGCCAGTGGTGGCGAACCTTTTTGAGGCTGAGTGCCCAAACTGAAAAGAAAAAAAACAACCCAGTGGGCAATGGGCGGCGGCGGAAGAGGAAGTGATGGCAGAAGGGGGAATCCTGAGCACAGAGGTGCCTCCAGACCTCACTCTGGATCCGCCTCCAGTCGTGCCCAACCCCACCTCTGCCTATAGATTGGCTGTCCCAGCACCAGCTGCTCCAGATCCTGGCCCGCCGCCGCCTGTCACGGCACTAGCACTGTGGCTGCAGCTGCCTCAGGTTGGCTGCTGGGGGCAGCGATCTAGCGATTTATGGCTCACGTGCACACAGAGATTTACATCATTTCCCTCAGTGGCTTCAATTTGCCTTCCCTGAGAGCGAATTGTCATAAAAACACTCTGCACATGCTCAGCTAAATCCAGACCTATTAAACACGGGTCAGGAATTTGATCAGATATGGTCACCTTCCAAACTCCTGACCACCCCTTATATCTCATTGACATTTTTGCCATGGGCAGCACCACGATTTCAGAACCAATCCCTTTAATAGAAATATTTTCATGGTCTAACATATTCTGCTTAGGGACTGTATCAGGGTGACATATTGTAACTTGTGAACTAGAATCTTTGAGTGCTACATACTTATTATTATCAACATAGATAACATCTCCTGAGCTACATAGAAGATTCTGATTCCTTTCTATCAGAAAGCACTGAACAACCCTGACCATGGGGGGATCTTGGCTCTCTGACCCTTCTGTTACTTGTGTTGCTATGGCAACAGCTCCACAGCTAGCTTCTACTGCTGCACTAGTTGTTTTATTATGCTGTACACAAAACACCTTCTTAGGGGAACTGGAATCTCTAACTTTATGCTAGCTAACATCCCTAATCTTTTGAGTCTCACACTGAGCCCAAAAATGACCTTTCTCCCCACACATATAATACTGTTTACTGACCTTGGGTTCAAAACAAAGGGCCTTATTAACTTTTCCCTCAGGACTATTAGGTTTCAGATGACTTGTGCTCTGGAGATAAGGGTCTGTCTCCAAAATGGCTTCCAGTAGTTTGGGTACTTCTGAGGTAATCTCTACCAGATGAGGATCCTCTCCTCCTGTCGTCTCAGTTTTCTACCAATTTTTATCAGAAAATCGAGGATCTCTAATCTCACTAATGGAATCAGTGTATTCAGATGCCTGTAATATATTTTTAGGATTTTTGTCCTTCACCAAATAATGCAATTCCCCTAGCAATACTAAATAAAATTGTTCTAAATCAGTTACATTTTTCATTTGACTTTCTCACATTCCATCCATTTGTCCAAACATTGACTCAATTTAGCCCCCACTTGGGCATAAGATTCTTCAGGCTTTTTGGTAAGGGAACGACATTTCCTTCTAAGGTGTTCTGCATTTATGCCAAATCTAGAATGTACCATTTTTCTATGGACCTCAAAATCTCTAGCTTGCTGCAGAGGCATCTTGAGAATAAAGTTGATCTAAATCTCCACTTATTTGTGGTCTCAACACTATCATCTTTTCATCATCCTTAATCTCAAAGTCCCAGCACACTCTCTCAAATGAAATGAGGAAAGATTCAGGGCAATCTCCTTTCCTATATCAGTGAAATTTCTTTATGTCAATTTTTGAGATTTCCCTCAGTTGGTCAAGATGGCGGCGCAAGTATTTGCAGTGGCTAGGCATTCCAGAGATCGGTCCTTATTATGGACTCTACGTGCTCAGGCACAAGTAACTTACAGTAGACAAGAATTATTATCTATTGGCAGAAACAGTTGCAACTTTGAATCGAGGGTCTCAACTTACAACATCCCAGCTGAGCTTTTAAGACGGCCTGCTCTCCCTGTCAGGAAGAAAAGAACACGGAGAAAACGCAAGCAGAAAAGAGGTTGCAGGGCTGGTCTACGAGTGAGGTTAGGCAAAAATCCTCACAAGCCTGCATTGCCAAGTCTTTTTGTCTCAAATGTTAGATCTCTACCCAACAAGATTGAGGAGTTGGAACTTACTATCTCCCTACAGAAAAATATTCGAGACTGTTGCGTTATGATCTTTACAGAGACATGGCTAGATTCTTCCATCCCAGGGGAGGTAATTGAACTACAAGGACGCAGAGTACATCAAGCAGACAGGTCTATTGAATCTGGAAAGAGCAGAGGTGGAGGGGTTTGTGTTTACACAAACGATAATTGGAGCACAGATGTTAAAATAATGGACATTCACTGTTCTCCTGATTTGGAGTATTTGGCAGTGAAATGCCGCCCCTTTTACCTGCCTCGTGAGTTTAATGTTGTTATAATAACAGCAATATATATACCTCCTGATGCTAACACAACCACAGCTTTGAGTTGTTTGTTAACTGCTATCAGCAAACAGCAGCAGGCCTACCCAGATGGAGTGCTGGTGGTAGCAGGTGATTTCAATCAAGCCAATTTAAAGACCGTCCTCCCTAACTTTATCAGTATGTGGACTGTCCCACTAGAGGGGAAAATACCTTGGATCAGGTATATTGTAACATCATGCATGGATATAAGACGAAGCCATTGCCTAGCTTGGGACAGTCAGATCATATATCTCTTTTTTTGATTCCATCGTACAGACCCCTTGTTAAAAGAATCAGACCATCAATTAGAGAAATACAAGTGTGGCCAGTGGATGCAACTGAGCAACTTCAAGATTGCTTTAGGAGCACTGATTGGACACTGTTTGAGGAGGACAATGTTGATACTTATGCCTCGACAGTACTGTTTTATATCAAAAGCTGCATCGATGTTATTGCTACAACAAGACAAGTACGAGTGTTTTCTAACAACAAGCCTTGGCTAAATAGAGAAGTGCGCCTTTTATTAAAAGCCAGAAATGCTGCTTTTCATTCTGGTGATGAACTACAGTATAGAGAGGCCAGAGCTAAACTGAAAAGGGGCATTAGGGATGCCAAAGCTATGTACAGCCAGAGAATTGAACAACACCTTGAAAGTTCTGACACTCGCCGAGTGTGGCACGGCCTACGACAAATCACTGGTCAGAGTAACAAAAACAGTCTGTGTAGCAGCAGTGATTTTTTGGCTGAGCAGTTAAATCAATTTTTCAGCCGTTTTGAGGTGGAAACAGGAACAACCATTATTCCAGCACCTACTGTCCATAATACATCACTAGAATCTACCATCGACAGACAACCACTAGTACTGCAGATTTCAGATGTGAGACGCGCTTTCCAGAATATTAATATTCGAAAGGCAGCTGGACCAGATGGAATCATGGGACGAGTTGTTAGGGGCTGTGCTGCAGAATTAGCTGGAGTTTTTACGGATATTTTCAATCTATCCTTGTTGCAGTGTTCTGTCCCCACTTGCCTGAAGACATCTATTATAGTGCCAGTCCCGAAGCAGTCAGCTGTGGTATCTCCCAATGATTATAGACCAGTAGCTTTAACATCTGTTATTATGAAATGTTTTGAGAGATTGGTGCTGGATTACATTAAGGCTAGTCTTCCACCTTCTTTGGATCCATGGCAATTTGCATACAGGAGAAATAGATCTACTGATGATGCTGTGTCCATCGTACTCCATACTGTATTGAGCCACTTAGAACAACAGGGAACTTATGCGAGGCTGTTGTTTGTGGATTATAGCTCTGCTTTTAACACCATTCTACCAAATAGGTTGTTTTTAAAAATGATCAACCTGGGATTACCTCAGGAGATCTGCATGTGGATAAAGGATTTTCTGACAGATAGGCCACAGTCAGTAAGGATGGGATCCCACCATTCTTCTACCCTGGTACTAAGTACAGGAGCTCCCCAGGGCTGCGTGCTGAGTCCCTTCCTCTATTCCCTGTACACACATGATTGCACCCCACTATATAACACCAATGCAATTATTAAATTTGCGGATGATACGACAGTGGTGGGACTCATAAATAAGAACAATGAGTCTGTTTATAGAAAGGAAGTACAAAGATTGATACTATGGTGTAAAGAAAATCATCTCACACTTAACATCAAAAAAACTAAAGAACTCATAATTGATTTTAGGAGGAAGAGAAATGTACATTTACCACTGTACATAAACGGTGAGGAAGTGGAGAGAGTTGGTAGTTTTAAATTTCTGGGTACTTACATCTCAGAGGACCTCTCATGGACTATAAATGCCAACATGCTAATAAGGCACAGAAGAGGCTGTATTTCCTGAGAATGCTCGGGAAGTTAAATTTATCACAGCATTTACTTCTGTCCTACTACCGTAGCACCATTGAGAGTGTCCTAACTTATGGCATTCTGGCATGGTTTGGGAGTAGCTCTGTAGCGGACAAAAAAGCTCTACAGAGAACCATTAAAATTGCCCAGAATATCATCGGGCTCCAGCTACCAACCCTGGATGACATCTTCACATCCCGCTGTCTGAGGAAGTCACACAGCATCCTGAGAGACTCTTCCCATCCTGCTTATAACTTTTTTGAACTGTTACCGTCTGGCAGAAGATATAGAACAATTAAGACTCGGACCACACGTTTTCTAAATAGTTTTTATCCTAGA
The DNA here is from genome assembly GCF_051106095.1 of Pogona vitticeps. NCBI lineage: Eukaryota > Metazoa > Chordata > Lepidosauria > Squamata > Agamidae > Pogona > Pogona vitticeps. Next base: position 101,322,603 of record NC_135787.1, on the reverse strand, counting down.
GCTATAATTGCAATTAATAATGAGCTTAAAGACCACCAGTAGTGAATAATTAGTTGGACTGTGTTACTTGGCCTGCGGTGTAGATGTTTGTATTTTTAGTGGGGGACTTCTAGTGGGTGGGGAGTGTTTGGGGAATGTTATGTGTGTGCATGTGTCTGGTCTCTGGGTGTCTGTGAATTTCGTTGTATGGTATACTGTGTATATACTTACAATGACAATAAATTATATTATTATTATTATTATTATTATTATTATTATTATTATTATTATTATTATTATTATTATTATTATTATTATTACTACTACTACTACTAGAGTTGTTATTACTATATTGTTTTGAGCAGCAACTTCCAATCTTTTCATCTCTATTTGAAATTCCATTCGTCTTTTTTCATGCTGAAATGCTATTTGTCTGGCCTTTTGCTCAGCTTTGAGTTGTAGTTCCTGAGCTTTCTCTTCAGCCCTGGCTTTGATTTCTAATTCCTCTAATGGGTTTTCATAGCTAGCTCCTGTAATTGGGTTTTCATAGCTAGCTCCTTCAATTTAAATTCTTGTTCTAGTTTCCATTTTTCAAAATATGGAGAGTTTAGAACCCTTTCTCTCTCTGAGCCACCCTCATCAGTCTCCTCCCGTTCTTTGTGCCTCTTGAGGATCAATTTCCTCCTTTACTGGCTTTTTAGTTCTTTTGGGTGGCATAAGTATGTACTTTCTTAATAAAAGGAACTGATTTCTATTGCTGTGTTAGTCAGGCCTCTTTTTAAAACACTTTTACTGCTGTTTTCCTTTTCCAGTATTTTCTGGGGTACTATGTAGCTCTCACTTGGCAGCTAAAGATGGCTACATTTTCTCTGGTCTCACACACAAGCCACAATGTGTCTTGGTCTGAGACAACCTTCTAACCTCCAAAAACAAAACAAATTCTATTTTCAAGCCTCTGCTTTTTTATTTTCCTATCACCTCAGATCCGCTCTGACCCTTGCTTCCACTTTCTATCCACCCACGCTCGCTTATCTCTTAGAGCCTTGAATTTTAAGCTAGCCCACTGGGTCTTTCAAATCCTGCGGTAAAAAAAAGAATTTTTCCTTTAGAGTCCGTTCCCTATCTTTAGTTCCCCCAGATCTGGGTTCAGAAGCCCTGCCACTAAGCTTTTCCATAAAAGCTCTAGCAGGTCACCCACTTCTTCACGACAGACCTTTGACTAAAATGTACCCACAACTCCAGAAAATTTTAAACATTGGCTTTACTGGATTATCTCGTATCCCCCGCTGGGCACCAATTGTGGGGTTCGTCCTTGTGGCCCCTGCTTGTCTTTACTTCACAAAGTCTCACGTCAAGTTTTCTTGCTGCTTGTGTTGTCTTCTGTGCTCGATACCCAGAGGGGTATAGTGGATAGAGTGATGGACTAGGATTCAGGAGTCTTGGGTTCCCCACTCAGGCATGGAAGCTCTGTAGGGGGTAGTAGTGGTAAAGCTACTCCTTAAATATCTCATTCACCTTGAAAACCCTTTTATGGTCACTGTAAGTCGGTTTTGATTTGACAGTTGCAGATGATCTGTGCTAACTTTGATGCTATAAAAAGTGCCTGGTTCATTCACTTTTGTTTTTTCTCATAAATTGTTAGTTTTAAATGGAAAGTGAAAAATGGAAAATAAAGTAGCACTACTTTTGGCATGATTGCTCCAGAAAGCCTATTGACATTCTGAAATTCAATTATTGTATCCAAATATAGCTGCTTTGAGGTAATGATCATTTTCTTCTCCTCTAGGTGCCTCCTTATTGAACGTGATGAACTGAGACCAAATTCGCCATTGACAGAGCGACTTATTCGGAAGACTGCAACCCTTCATGCCTTGGGATAGATTTTGTAGCATCACTGATCAACAATCAGCAGCTTATTTTTATGACAATAAGCAAATCGCATTGTGGGAACATAATCTTGCATAAATCTAAAATAAAGATGTGGAGGCTTGGAGATTTATCAGTACTTCTAGGCTCTGGAGTATTTCCAGAGAAGTAGAAATGAATCAGTCATGAACAGATCTGTTAGCTAGAGAATGCTTCTCATACAAAATGTTTCTGATCTGAAAATGGCAATCAGGCCAAGTTTAAGCCTAATAGAATACAGCCTGTATGCCTTATTTTTCCATTTACAAGACGCCTGTTCCCCACTGTTTTTCTAACTCCAAAATTAGGAAAACTTAGCTTTGATGATTCAGCCTCTGGGCTCAGAACATCGGACATTAGGAGTCCCTGTTGCATTTGAGCTTACAGGCTCCACCTCCAATGAAGTGTTCCAGTTGGTTTCTTCAGGATGAGCTGACATCAGTTCCATAAGTCTCCTGACTGTAGGAAACTAAGCTTCGTGACTGAAGGGAGTCTGTTTACAGAGGCAAGGTATGTGCCATTTTGTTCCCTCCTTAGCTATCTCAGCTTAGTTCCATGTAAAAGATACCCGTCAATTTTTAGGGTAGTTATTTTAGGAAAAAGTGGTGTCTTATACATGGAAAAATACAGTAGTTACAGCACAATCCAATTGAGAAATGAAAGCATTAGTGCTTCAAAAATAAATGAGAGGCAGGGGCATGGTTGTGCATTCTGAGCTTTGGACACTGATTATGCTGCAGGTGATGTAGCTAACACAGACATAAAAATTCAGGTTGGCACTATTGTAAGCTGATCGTTTCATCAAAGGCTGTGCTTGTGTCTTGTGAATACTTGCTATACAGAAAAAGGTTATAATGTATGGAAATGCTTCATTTTTAAAATACTGGTTCCCATATTAACTATTGCAAAATACAAATAGCTAATGAAGGATGCAAACCTGTAAACCTGGAGTGAGCAGCTTACAGCACCAGACAGTAGTGTGGTCCTGCCGCCCGCCCCCCAGGGGGTTGAAGCACAAGCAGTTCTGCTGAAGCCAGGATCTTGCATTCACTTCTTGTTGGCTCTGTCGGATCACTCCATCTATTGCGTGCTGCTCATGCTCTGTCCAAGGCAGTAGAAGCCAGATCATCCTTTCACTTGCTTGCCTAGAATGGCTTGGATGGCGTTTGGCTTTCTGCACCCTAACCTTTGCCTGCATGTGTGGTAGTTTCCCTTTAAACCCAAAAAAGGAACTATCCTGCTACTTATTCATCAGGCTCCTTCAAAAATGTCTCACCTTCTCCCTCAGAACTCGGTGGGTGGATGTTTTCTCATGTCCTATCACTGAGGTCAAAATAGAGTGGGGTAGATATACTGGGGTTGGGGGCATCATAGGAAAGCCCCAGCAGCTGTCACTGCATCTGGATTTCACAAGGTATGTAAGAAAGAATGGGGCAGGTCTAATCTCTGGATGGTACCTTCCTTTCCTCCCCATGAATTCCTGCCTGCCCCAGTTCATTATGTTCAATAAGGCGGCACCTAAAGGAAGGGCATACACATGGAAAGAGGGTGTGTGCAAATGTTTTAAGTCTCCTGGGGAGACCCTGCACTTCTGAGTTTGCAGCTACATTACTGTCTCCAGATAGTGTGAGACTAGACTGACCAGGGCAGTGAGGAGTTGCACCCCAGCACCTGTTCTGTTCACTGACATGAGAGTAAATGCCATTGGACACAGTGAGACTTAATTCTGAGTAAACTTGCCAAATAGAGCACTATAAATTTCTTCAGTGCTCCTCCTTTACCTTAGAGGAGATAATCAGGTTTCTGACTCCTAGATGGAGCCAGCTACCTGTACCTTGCACTGTACAAGCCATTCTTCATAATTTCTTTAACATACAAGTACCTAACTGAATCTTGAGCTCCAGCAAATCGCTGAGTCCAATTCTGAACACAGGGTGTGTGGAAAAAAGAACTTTACTATTGCTATTTCTGATTATCCACCCACCTTATGATGAACTTCAAAGAAAAGTGGTGTAAATGGAAAGTATGTGCTATGAATGCCTATTAAAAACTTGGTTAAATTAAAATACAGCCCAATTGACTTGTTGGCTACATTGATGATGTTACTTTGCTTCTAGAAAGACCAAAGCAAAAAGCCCTACACCTGAACTCCCAATAAACTATCAGAGGATTTAATTGATGCCCAATAACCCCAATCTTCCTCCCGAATAAGTAGTAGGTGATACCTTTATAGACCACTGTGACAGACAGGTCAGTAACCACTCCTGTCCATCACAATAGAACCCTGATATATCAACCAATGGGTGAACAGAAGAGGTGGGACTAAGGATATATAAGAGAATGGATGACAGTTAAAGAGCAGTTAGAGTCTGAATTGGGTATCAGATAGGGATGAGTTAAGGACTTCAGTTAGAGAGAAGCAGTTTAGGCAGTTAGGGCCAGACTTGTGTTAGAGAAGAGTAATGGAGAGATAGAGAATAAGACAAAGAAAGTACAGATATTGTATGGTTTATGGTTATGATTGGAAAGAATTAGAAGTGAAAAGAAATGAATAAATACCTTGATTTAAATGATTCTGCCTAAGCAAATGTTACCAAAGCACAATTTCTTGAATGAATAAAATAAGACCATCCATGATTCACTTTACTTGATTTACTAATAAACACTTAAATAAACATTGTTTTATTGAATAACACTGATTGAAGACTCATATTTAATAGAGTGAGGAATATCTCCTCTGGTGGCAGCGGAAAAGGGTTGAGAAATAAATGTCATGGCCAAAAGTGAACCTGGGTTGTGTGGAAGAACAAACAGGGGAGCTGGGTGTGTGTGACATAAAGTGGTGAGCAGCGGGTGGGATTCGAATGAAATCCAGTGAGCCAAAATAAAGTGAGATTTATTAGGTTGGCCACGAATGAAAAAGAAATTCTCTCATTCTAAGAGACCTGGTTGTCAATAGTTCAGGAGTAGGAAACCCTAAAGCGTAAGGCGAATAGCTTGATAGGGACTCCTGAAAGTGTGGAAAGACAAAGGCGGGAAAAGGACTCTGAGATTTCTATACTGTAGTTGAAAGTTTACCTCAAGCTGAGAGTGCGAGGACCAAGAGGGCTAGCTTTAGATCCCAAAGCTATGAGAAAGGGAGCACTGAGGGGACCTAAAAGTGGGAACCAAGGTCTTAAAAAAAAGGAACAGCTGAGGTGAAGATAACTCAGGCTTACAAAAGAAAAATATTGCTTGAAATAGCTGGGTGGCTGGAGGCCAAAAAGATACAAAGTAACAAACACAAGGAACAGGGAAGGCTGAAGCCCAAAGATACAACGTAGTGCTCTTAAGCTGCCAAAAGAAAGCTACATAGTTTAAATCTCTAACACAGAAAAAAAGAGGTCATTTTAAACAGAGGCTTGCATAGTGGAATTGGTGAGAAAGCAGCCTACTAATTTGATAATATAAACTGTTAAGTATGCCTTCCAAGAAAGGGAAGACGACAGTTATGGAACTTGCTGAGAGTCAGATTTTACCTCAGGAAGGGAAATTTCAGACCAAGAGGGCCAGGAATATGAGGACCCAAAGGAACAGGAGGGTGCCTCACGGAGAGAAAACTCCCTAGAGTTTCTAAAAAGGAAAATAAGAGAAAGAATATGAATTCCAGTTAAAACAATTAGAAAGGAAAAGGCAGATGCCAGAGAAAGTGAGATGGCCATGGAATGAGAATATGAAAAAGGGCTGAAGCCAGACAGAGGGAAATGAGGGAACGAGACAACACCAATTAAAAATGAAACAATTAAATTACAAATCCAAAACTATAATAATGATTCAAATCCCGAGGGGAATATATCAAAAACAGCTGAATATATAAAAGAAGTAAGAAACTCAAATTATTCTGAGGAAAAAATTGGAGGGAAAGATTTGGATGAGAGAAAGACAGAACCCAGAGAGTGCCTCAAAGATCAACTGACAGTTGGAAGCCATTTTAGAGAAAGACCCTCAGAGCAGTACCAACAGAAGGGCAAAAGCTTTGAAGGGCAGGAAGACAGAACCCCTTTCAATGAACAAAGAAATTTAAAAACTTGTTTTGCTTGTGGGAAACCAGGTCATTATGTCTCAAATTGTGAATTTATTAAAAACAAAGAAATGGGACAACAGAAAATAGTGGGATTTGTACCTAAAAAGATGTACTATATCCAAAAGCAGGATGAGGATTCTAAAGTAAGCCAAGATGGTGGTGATTTAACTGACAAAACTGTAACACAGGAACAACTGCCTCCTCTAGCAGAAGTTGTCCACTGTTATTGCATTAAAACCAACAGGGAATTGAGGAAGTCATCTGGAGAAAATATTTACATTAATAATATCAAATATCTAGCATTGACAGACTCTTGTTCTCAGATAACTATATGCCATGCAGATATTATTCCACAGAAAGATATCATTACAAATGAGAAAATTTCAGTTAAAGGAATTGGGACAGAATTAATTAAGTTACCCATGGCTAAGGTGCATATAAGGTATAAAGATTGGGCTGGTAAATTTAAAATAGCTGTTTCAAATCAGATCCATATGCCTTGTTTAATTGGTTTAGATTTGATTAATTATATCAAGACTGTTATAATCACCACACACTCACAGACAGAAAACATAGAAAATCTTTAGGGAAATAGTGAGGTTCCCAAGGAAGTTATAAGTGTCAGTCAATCACCTGAACTTGCAGGAGATATAGATATAATAAAGTCTCAGAAAAGGAGTTTTAAACCAGAACAAGAAAATGATTTTTTTCTTTACAACAATCTTGTAATGCAGTAAAAGAAGAACCAATAATTTCAGAATCCCCTAAAAGATTCTTTATAGAGAGAAATGTCCACAAACAAATGTATATCCCTTTTGAGTGCAGAGAGATGTCTGGGGTTGAAAAAGAGGTTTGGAATAAGATGAGACATGTTAAAGGGGGTTTCATATATATAAGCTCGCAAAATAGTCAGAACACACCCACTACAGTAACTAGAGAATATGGGGGAGAAAAAAATTTGCTAGAGAGTCAGAGAAATAAATGGGTAGAAGAAAGCTGTAAAGGTATGAGAAAGCCTAATGAAAGGAGTTTTAACCAGGAGATAAAGGAGAATAATAGCTTAAAGGATTGGTTAAAAGAGTTTCAAAATATCACTCTATTATTCTCTGAAAGTCCTGAAAAAATCTATACAGACAAAGATCTTGTAACTAATGAAAACTCCTTAGTGATGACTCCTGAAAAAGAGTAACTTACATGAGGATCAGGAAACATCATGCTATTCTGAGATAGTGAAACTGAAAACTTTAGAGAGAAATAAATTAAAGTCAGCAGAAGTAGTATCTAAGGAAAAGATACAGCTAACTGAAAAAGCTGATAATTCTGTCTGCACCCATAGCTAAAACCAAGCAACAAGAAACCCTAGCTAAGAAATTGGAGAGTAAAGAATTAGAACTAGAAAAAAATTAAATGTGCATCTAAAATTAAGCAAGTAGATAAAAGAAATGCAAGGAGTACTAAGTAAATTTACTCTAGTCATAGAAAAAATAAAAGAGGATAGAGTGAAAGCTATGAAAAGAATAGGCTATACCCAGCATGGGGAAATAAATGCCAGATATATAGCATCTCCTTTAAAAATTATAAAAGCTAGAAGAAAAGACAAGAAGATCGAGAGGTTGAGCAGATGTAAGGAGACCCTGGAAAAGCTGCAGAGTACATTTAAAAAAGTCGGCATATTATCCAGAGAGGTCATTGTATCCAGAGGTCATGTCCAGAGACGTCATCGTATCCAGAGACCTTGTGTCAAAGAGACGTCTTCATGTTGTGAGAGTTCCAGAGTGTTTTCAACATCGCTGTAGCAAGATTCGAACCAGGAGCCGTGCAGAGCCAGGCAGACAACAAGAAAGACCGAGCAGGTGAGAGACAGTTAATTGGCAACTGGAAGGAGAGATTGATAATTAACGGGACATTGCTGCAAGAAAGTTGGTCCTTTTCTTCAGGCAGCCCCTTGTTTTCGGCGGAAAATAAGTCAGACTGAGTCTTTATAACATTAACATGGGAACTTTTATTCATCTCCTCTCCCACCTGCACATCTTTAAAAGGGTTTAACGGTTTCAAACTTGGCAACAGGCCATGGTCAATAACATTTAAACTTTGGTCAAACTCCCAGGGAGTTACAGGCGGCGGATCCCACAAGATCCCCGCGGCTCCTTCTGAGGAGGAGGGAGACTCCTCATGGCACAAATGGTCCCACAGCACTTGTGTCGGTACCATCCTCTTTCGTCGGGACCTTCGTGCTCCTCAGCTGTCATCCAGGCACGTTCGCGTTGAATCTCTAGCTCTCTGGGCTCCACAATTACATTCCACTCCTTTACTAACTTGCGCAGGAAAGTCTCAGTCACAGTAGGTGGATCGGGCAACAAGCCACCTTCCTTCAAATGGGGAAAATCTCTTAACAACCCCTGGTAGCGGACCCTTTCAAAAGCTCTCTGTCTGTCCTCCCTCTTCTTCCTCTCATAAGCCTCCACCACTGAACTGAACCACACCACCCCCTCCTCGTTCTTATACCCCCCTCCAACTGTCACTTCAGACTCCTCCCACTCTTCGTCTGCCAAACACACTTCTATCTTCACCTCCCCCTCTTTCTCTTCTGTCTCCTTTCCCTTTTCTTCTTTACTTTCGCCACTATCTCGTTGACTCTTTATTTCATCCTCTTTTTCCACTTTTACTTCTGCGGACGGCACACTCTTATTCTCCACACCTTCACAATTGCAAAGAAAGAAACTTTATGTGAGGTTGCGAACTGTGAAACATAAAACCAACAAACTAGCAAGAGGGACACTAAATCTGAAAGACTTTTATGGTGAGACCCAAAGCAAAAGAGAGACTCAAAATAAGATTGCAGGTGTATGGTCTCGAAGACCCAACGAATAACAGAAAGCAATGAGAAGTGGTACAAGAAGACTGGGGGAAAAAACTTAGTATAACGAGTATTAGAAGTGAAACTGTAATCAAAGGTTCTGGTTATGTTTTGCAATGTAGTAATGTAGCATTAGGCAACGTAGTGTTAAAATTGATGACAAGTAATAAAGAATGAAAAGGTAAATGTAATAGAATGCAAATTGGTCAAAAAAATTAAAATTTTATCATTGCATGGAAAAAAATTGTAAAAAATATTTTACAATTTAAGTTATATAGTATAAGAAATGTTCAATATGTAATAATATAAGTAATAAAAATGGTGCTACTGTACATGTAATGGAAAGTAAAATAGAAAAAATCAATTAAGTTTAAAAGAGGTAATAGAGAAAATGTAAATGTATAAAATGTATAACTGTTCAATGTTTAAAGGTTTGTATATTGAAAAATTTAAATTCTCTCATACGTTGTACATGAGGGTAAATCACTGTAGAGTTTACCCCCATGATACAAACTTTTCCAAGTGGGGAGGTATGTGACAGACAGGTCAGTAACCACTCCTGTCCATCACAATAGAAACCTGATATATCAACCAATGGGTGAACAGAAGAGGTGGGACTAAGGATATATAAGAGAATGGATGACAGTTAAAGAGCAGTTAGAGTCTGAGTTAGGTATCAGTTGGGGATGAGTTAAGGACTTCAGTTAGAGAGAAGCAGTTTAGGCAGTTAGGGCCAGCCTTGTGTTAGAGAAGAGTAATGGAGAGATAGAGAATAAGACAAAGAAAGTACAGATATCGTATGGTTTATGGTTATGATTAGAAAGAATTAGAAGTGAAAAGAAATGAATAAATACCTTGATTTAAATTATTCTACCTAAGCAAATATGAATGTTACCAAAGCACAATTCCTTGAATGAATAAAATAAGACCATCCATGATTCACTTTACTTGATTTACTAACAAACACTTAAATAAACATTGTTTTATTGAATAACACTGATTGAAGACTCATATTTAATAGAGTGAGGAATATCTCCTCTGGTGGCAGCGGAAAAGGGTTGAGAAATAAATGCCATGCCCAAAAGTGAACCTGGGTTGTGTGGAAGAACAGGGGAGCTGGGGTGTGTGTGTGACAGCCACTAAAATATGATATAATATGTAAGCTTTCATGGATCAAGACCACTTCATCAGCATGACGAAGTGGTCTTGAGCCATGACAACCTGCATGTTGTATGATTTTTTGTGGCCTGCAATGGTATCAACTGCTCTTGTATTTTCTGTTGACCATATGCCTCCCTTTTATTTCAGTTACTAATTAAGCTAGGGTTGGGGGAGATCCCATTACTTTATCAATCACTCATAACATGGAAGAACTTTTGTGTAATAGAACATTTCCTTGCATATCAAAACAAAACTGACCATCTGAGTGTACTTTGTAGTAGCAGCTCTCATCCATGGGCAGTTACATTCAGCAAAGATGAATATGTCTTCCAAGCTTGTCATTTTTTTACCAATTAGCTGCTAACGGCCTCTCACCTTATTTGTGAAGTGTGGACTGCTGAACCAGTTGAGTTCCTGAGCCTACTGAGGGTCAACATGTAAGTCTCATTTGATAAGACTACAAATGGCTGACCTAGTCAGCAGTGAAAAGGCTAAAATGATGCAGGAGCAACTAGGACTTAACCAAACTTTAGTCCTGAATACAGCTCTGTATGTCTGGCCCTGCACATATTTTAATTGGAAGCCCCCATTTTCAGTAAGGCTGCATGTAGAACTGCAGTCTGAATACATTCATGTATCTGTGTCTAAAAATACATTCTATAAGTACATGATATATTCACTTTGTTTAATTCTGACAATTTAAGAAAGACATTTGGAAGGGAACACCTTTCCTGCTGAGAAGGGTATATCTCAAGCTGGAGTGTGGACATCCTGCGAGGCAGTTTGGGCAGAGTCTCCAGTGGCAGAAACTGGTCTCAATCATAGCCTGCTCCTGCTGCATGGCATCAGTGCCTTGCTTTTGAGGTAGAGATCCCTTGCCGTGGAGATGGGACTTGCCAACCCTGTTTCTTGCATTGGCTGAGCAGGATGGGCCCCAGGGAGAGGGCTGTGAGGGAATGCAGAGTGGAAGGTGGCTGGATTCATGCAAAACAATCCTTTGCTGACACTGCCTACCAAATGTACAAAAGATAAATTACCAGAAGTAATGGTCCTGAATCCTTGGCAATTGGAACTGGCAACTGGTTATTTAAGAAAAAGAGAAAGCCAAGAGTCTCAGTAAACAGAATGCTCCTTTCAGCATCATATTTTATTATGTGGAACACACCCCCTTAATTTGGCAAAGCTAAAGCTTAAGGCTATTGATTACTATTAAAAAGTGAATGGATAGAATAGAAATTATCATGCATAAGACCTGAAGATAAGCTTTTTTAAAATTACGTCACACAAATATTTTTACTTATTTTTAATTCCCCCCGAAATTTCAGCACCACCGCCCAACTTGTATTTCCTTTTCTATATAGGGAAAGCTAAAAAGAGAATGCCAGCTAAGATAAAGGTAAAACTATGAGAGCCAATTAAATAATTTTCTATAAAATAAAGGTAAGGTTTGAATTATTTAAGTCAGTATGCTACTGGGCTTCTCAGCAGAAGTTTTACCAGTGGAATAACAGGATCACACTGCTTGTACAAGGCATTACTAATGTGCAACAAAGATACAGATATGGAGGGTGAGTCTTCTGTCCCTAGCACTACTCAGTGAATGGCAAAGTTTGCACAGTCACTGCGATACTGCCTTATTTGCATTGGCAGGATTTCTTCCTTAATAGAAAACAATTTTTTAAAGAATTCTTGGATCACAATTTCAGATGCCAGATCTATGTGATGTGCATCTTTACAAATACTTTATCCATGTGCAGGTAGTTATGATAAGTATTTCCCCAAGAATAAGTGCAGCAACCAAAGGTGAAGACAGTCAACCTGGTGCCCAAGTAGAAAGAGGCACACAGATATGCAGGTCGGTGCATTACTAGTTTTCTTGTGTTCGATCAACATCACTTAATGAAGTTGTTTCAGAAAAGGCTTTGGCTCTGATAATTAACATAAAACATCCTCTATATCTAACTATATTAATTACCAGAGAAACTGATTATTTTTCAGATGAAACAGAAGATGTAGATACGTCCTTCCATGGATCTAACGCCATGGACTAATTTTCATACCGTATGCTAGGCCAGCAGAATAGATAATCACAACCAGCCAAGTCTTATACCGATAAAAACTTGAACTGTACCAGGGAGAACAGGAACGAGAACAGGAACTTTATGCGATACAATGTTCAGTTGTCCCCTAGCACAACGAAGGCTAATATCCATCATGTAGGACAGAATATACACATAGTGGTTTGTCCTACTTCATTTGATGTATGAACTATCCATCCATAAAAATCGCAATGGATTAAAACATTCAAAGGACTCTTACTTGCTCTTTAACAAATGAAATCAGCAAGATGGATTAATTATAAGAATGCTGGAATTCTCACAGCTTTGTCTATGATAATGGATTATTCAGCGATCAGTTTCTTCTACCACAACTTAACACTGCTGATTTAAACAACCCATCAAAATATATTCCCTATCTTCCTCGGCAATAATTTCTTACTTCTTCCTATTTTGAAGATATACGTATGTTGTTTCCTTTAAATCTATTACAGAAGAGAAAAACTTTTAGCATATGACATAACCTGTATAAAATGAGAGGAATTAGATTCTTTTTTCTTGGATGACTATGATAAAAGACATTTGTTTTCTTTTTCGCTATAATGGATCATATATGCAGGATATATCTGATGCTTCTCAAAGATGACAAAGATGGATGGGTCTGCTATATTATCCACACAGCTATCGTAACAACTGAGCCTGTCATATGATTTTGGTGGGGGACGAGTATAGGTTGCACGCCCTACAGTGAAATCCCCAACCAGGACTCGAGCCACAAACATAATCTTCTCTTTTGCATCACGCTGGCAGTAGTTGTGGGAATACTGTGCGTCTCTGGCAAAATAGCTTCCTAGGAAAAAGAGAGGAGCAAAAATGAAAATACTACGGTTCAGGTAAACTAGTCCTAATACATTGGTCTCCAACTGAGTTTTGACCCCAGCTCCCATTATCTCCAACAAGCCTGGGGAAGGCCTGACACAAACAGCCAAGTACAGTTAGTTAATCATGGAATTGACTCTAGTTTTGCCAACTGACCAACTGGCACAGTTTTAGACCAGTGATGTAATATTGCCACCAGCTTTGATGCACAATTAGAGATGAGCTGAAGGTACTTTGTGCCCCTTCATCATAAGTTGTCTGTGTGGCAGCACAGCTGCCACACGTTCCCTCCCCCCTGCCGGCTCACCCACTGGCTTGCTGGTATGCCCTGCTACTTCCCTCCTGGTCCTGCAATCTTCCAGTCTGATCAGGAGCCCAGGCTTCCCTTTTCTGCCTCCTCCAGCAGCTGGGCACTCAGATGAGGAGGCAGGGCAGGGATTCCTACAGTGCCGCCTTTGAGTGGCCAGCTGCTGGAGAAAGCAGAGAAGGGAAGTCCAGGCTCCTGCTCAGACCGGAAAATCTTGTGACAGGGAAGGACCAGCAGGTCAGTGGGTGAGCCAGTGGATGGGAGGGGAGGGGTAGCTGTGTTACTGCACACATTATGACGAAGGAGTACAAATTATTTCATGCCCACCTCTAAACACAAGGCACAAATATTAACCCAAAGAAGTGATCAGAAATTTTCTCCCTTCTGTTGAAGAAAAAAAACATAGATACTATTTGTGTCCAGTGGACCATATAGTGAATGTCCTTATAGTTCAATGTTTGTTTTTAACTCTGAATTGATGGGGTTTGATAAGGTGGGATGCAGAAATATTTTAAAATATATAATTCACTTACTGGATTTCTAAAATTACAGTGATTGCCTAGCTGGCATTAAGGGCATCATACATTAAAAACCCCAGAAATTATAGGGCATACTTCTCTTGGACATTCCCCTGCATAAGCTCCATTGAAATGGATAGTAGCCGTACATGCCCATACTCAATGGCATTAAAGAACTGAGTATGGAAATATACTGTTGCTATTCATTTCAAGAGTGTTGTGCCCTGTGCTTTAACATGAAGGGAACCAAGCACTAAAGTGACATTTTAAGGTTGAAAGGAAATTCCTTATGCAACTGCACACGGGACTCTCACTAAAATGGTAGACTCAACCAAACACAAAGGCTAAGCAAGAAGTTTTTTATTCTGCATCTTCTTAAGAAAAAAGGAAAACTGGAAATTCCCACTGAAGTTAGAAGTAATAATTCAATGTCAGGTTAATCAACCTTGAACAGAGTTTTTACTGATGCCTCATCCATCACCCCTACCTTTTCCAAAGACTGTTCCATTGGTCCCACAGATTCTCCAGTCAAAGTTGTCATTACAGATGGTTTCCAGGTTAGAAGTGGTCCCATGGAACAGGAGCTTCTCATCAGCACTCCGCCCTCCTCTTTTCTTCTTCATCTGCTCTTTTTGCCTGGTGTGAAACAAATGTCTCTCATTTTCCTGTTAACTTTCAGGATGTCAACTGCCAAACCCTTCCATAGAATTTAGAACACAAGACAGAACTATTGCTTAATGCTGGACAGACTGACAGTTACTCCCAGCCTGGAAAGGCCCCTCCCAGTCAAACAAGCTAGAAGGCTGCATGCAAGTCTGTAAACTAAAATATAAATTATTACCCATTTACTGTAAAATTTTACACTCTTCACTGTGACAGGGACTTTCAACATGTATTTTTGTTACAATTTAGGAAAGCAGATGGAAGAGAAACAGGGAGAAGTTGCATGATTTGCTTCATGGATAAGAAAACTTCCAGGGAGAAAAGGAAAAACAGAAGGGAAAAGAAACAGCCCTGCCCCAATGCTTTTTCACTCCTGATCACACAGACATTCCCAAGGCTGATTTTCAGTAGCTCACCAAACTACTGATGTGCTACTCAGGCATTCATCTCCTAATGCATCAAGGAAAGTGTGGGGGCAGCTCTACCTCTTTAACAATGCTAGACACACTGGCAATGCTCCCAGGACACTATGAAATCTCTGGGTCCAAAGGCATCAGATTCATTGCACATACTTTCCAACACTGGTATGGGAACCCCGGCCAGTCAAGTGAATACCTAGAGGGGACTGGAAGGTTGTATGTTTTTGTGTAACACCTAGCTTGACCTTCAAACTCTCCCTTTAATGGTAGCCAGGATAATGGGATAAAATTGATACAAACCACTGGTAAACTTGCCAAAGGGATGGGTTCTGGATTCTTCTTATTCTGAGGATGATGTAATTGCTCATTGTCTTTTGAAAGAGATATTCAATGTTCGTATATTCAGGAGACAGTTTGTTGAGTTCAACAGTCTAAAATCATAAGAAGTTAGATAAACCTATTTGCTTTACTCTGGAGAAAATGTAGCCTAGCATTTTTAGTGAACTTATTTCCAGTAGTTATATTTATTTATTTATTCATTCATTCATTCAATTTATATTCCGCTCCCATTAGTGCTGCAGCACTACTCTGGGCAGGTTACAATCTCATAAAATAGAAAACACAAATGAAAATAGAAGTTGTATTAGAATATAAAAAGAGCCATACAGTACGTTATAAATTTAAAGCTATGATAAAGCAGGAAATTCACAGGTAAGTCATCTGTTACAAATGGCCATCCAACCTCCGTTCAGATACCTCCAATGAAAGAGAGTCCACCACCATCTTCTGAGGTAGCCTCTTCATCAACAAATACCTATTAATTTCAGGAAATTTCTTCCATATATTCAGACAAAATCTAATTTCTTTAATTTGAATTCACTGCTTTGGGTCTTCCGTCTGTAGCAACAGAGGACAAGTTTGCTCCATCCTTCCTGTGAAAGCCCTTAAAATATTTAAAGATGGCTACCATATTACCTTCTCAGCTTTCTCTTTTCTAGACAAAACTCTCTCTGCATTCTTAACCATTCTCCACAGGGTCTGATTTCCAGAAATGATTCTCATCTTGAGCTCCCCAGTAACTGATACTCAGAGGCATATTGCCTCTGATTCTGGAGGTGATATAAAGCCACCTTGACTAATCGCTATCAAATTTGAAATGCTATAACATGCTTATAATTTTTACATCAGAAATGGAGAGGCTACCTATTTCACTTGGAGAGTAATATTCATGCTGCTCCAAGATTGCCCTGTTCATTTCATTAGTTAGAGATATATTCTGCCTATCCTCCAATGAACTGAAGCTGGCATGCATGGCTCTCTTCCTTTAACAACCTCATGAGAGAGGTAAGACTAAGAATAAATAAATAAGAGAACATGACTGGCCCAAGTTTACCCAGTAATCCTGAGGATTCAAGAAGTGACTAGAACACAGATCTCCCAAGTCCCAGTCCAACACCCTGAATACTCCACCGCACTGGCTCTAACTCATCCCAATTCCCTCCTTCCCTTTTCCCTGCCACAACTTCTGTGAACCTCACCCATGAACATCCAACATCAGATTATTTACTTTATACACTGTGTGCATCCTGTTTCATTGCTGACTCTTTATTTTATAAAGTTAAGACTTGAGACTACACAGATACCACTTTCCCATTTAATGCTAGAACCTATGAACACCCAAATAAACATGCACTGGATAGGTTATGTGGTGCAGTTCGTTATTTCTTGTTTGTCTCTTTATCCATCAAAATCTTCATACAATATCAATGAAGAAATCCTTGTAGGTTGAAACAAAAAGTTGGTTCCATATGTCAAGCTGCAAGGTAGGTCTTAAAACTGGAATTGTTGAAGGCCCGAAAGTAGGGAGTGCCACAATGCTTCCTTGTCTCCTAACTCAATAGAATGGTCCATTTGAGCATAATGGATGTCAACCAGAACAACTAATTTCCATTTCTAAGGATCTGTTTAAGCTCTTGCTCTGGTGGTGAGATATTCATAATTTAAAATAAGTGGGCAAACTGCTGCTAATTATGGCATACATCGATATAAAGCCACTAGCATTATACCAATGTATGATGCTAGTGGCTTAATCTATGCAATTCTCTCTCAAAAATTTCGCAAAACGGAAGTCACTGTAGCTACCGGCCCCCCAGGAGAAGCATCTTCACCACATGTGGTCTCAGAGGCAAAGAGTGCATGCTTCACCATGCACAGGCTCAGGCCGCAAACACAACAATTCAAGTAGCGCAACCAGCGCCGCTTGGCCTCACTGGATATGAAGTCTGTCTTCTATTCTGTAACACACCGTGAAGTCCCTGTACTGCCACACACTCCTCTCCCATTTTCTGCACAGTCGTTGTTTTTAATCCTTTCCAGTCCTCCGCCACTTTGTGTGTGCTCTAAAATATACCTCCTGCAACCATTGTACTACAGAAGACTAGCCTGGGGAGCCTTACCATTCCACAGAGCTGACATAAAGACATAAGCAATCTCCTTTTCTAATATGCACTTGAACATGAAAGCTCAGGACATAGTATATTACCGTATTTTTCCGTTTACAAGACGACCCAAAGTATCAGATGACCCCTCCTTTTCTAACCCCAAATTAGAAAATTTGCATGCTCGCACCCCTTTGATCCTCCCGCCCTTTCCTGGCTGTGTTTCCTGCTTGCTAAGCCCTGTGGAGCTTAGGAAATGGGTAATGCAGCCATGAAAGGGCAGCATGCTCACGCCCCTTTCATCCTGACGCCCTTTCATGGCTGCTTCAGGATCAAAGGGGTGTGAGTGTGCTGCCCTTTCATGGCTGCTTTACTCTGTGGCTTCGCAAAAGGCAGGGAAAGCAGCTGCCTGCCGTGCATAAAACAACCCTTAATTTTTGGTCTAATTATTTAAGTAAAAAGTTTACACGGTAAAATACGGTATATGGCCACCTCTGCCCATTTTGCCTTTACAACATAAGCTCCAGAGAGTGAGTTGCCCAATAACTGCATAACTGTGAGTCTCATCTGCACCCACCTACATCCACTACATCACACTTGAACTCTGATGCCCAGGGCCAAAATCAAAAGGCTGAAATCCTGTTGCTACACATGGACCCCAAAACCCTTTGAGCCAGACATCTATGATAGCTAGTTTTTAAAAAAGTTCCTCCTATACTGCAAAGATCAGGAAATCCATTACCCTGTACCCAATTTCAGGTAGTGATGACTTATCCCAGGTCTGAGGATAGCTTGGTATTGCAAATAGATTTGCAGCTGGAGTGGGAGCTGGAGCGGGAGCGGGAGCTGGAGCGGGAGCGGGAGCTGGAGAGGGAGCTGGAGTCGCTGTGTGGCTGTTTACATTCAAAAGAAAAAAAACATGACAATTGTTAAACTATTCCTGGATGCAGGTGTGGCATTTACCCGGTCACCCCTGCTTGTTTCACAAAACCCAGAGCTCTTTTACCGCAGCAATTAGAGAGTGTGCAATCAGAGGAGGCTGCCTGGTAAGCTAAGGTGCTGTTTTCTGCTTTTTTAAAACTGTTCTGGGTGGGTTTTGTAGCATGGTTTTGGGCTGAGGGGATGTTTCTGTGCTGTGTTGTTTTGTTTTTTGGTGATTTTTTTTTGCAGCCCCAGTGCCTTCAGGGCTTGCTTTGCTGTTTATTTATTTCTGATTTTTGTTTTTTTTTAAGCCCCAGTGACAGAGCTTGCTTTGCTGTTTATTTTTTGTTTTTTTTAAAAAAAGACCCAGCGCCTTCTGACCAGGCTTGCTGTGTGCTTTTTTATTATTATTATTATTATTATTATTATTATTATTATTATTATTATTATTATTATTATTATTATTATTATTATTATTATTATTATTATTATTATTATTATTATTATTATTATTAATAATAATAATAATAATAATAATAATAATAATAATAATAATAATAATAATAATAATAATAATAATAATAATAATAATAATAATAATAATAATAATAATAATAATAATAATAATAATAGCTAGAATGGATTGTGTTCCAATGCATTTCAATGGAAAATGGTGCTTCATGACCATTTCAAGTTACATTCATTTTCTAGAATGGATTATGGTCATAAGTCGAGGCACCACCGTAACTATGATGTTGCGCTTCACTCAGCAGTTCTCCCTTCTGCTCTCCAGCTCACAACCACTATTTAGTTACTCTGTCTCTCTTGTCTGAGCTATTCTTGCTCTCAGTCACCCAAAATAATTTTATTTCCAAGCCTCTGCTTTTATTTTCCTATCACCTCAGATCTGCTCTGACCCTGGCTTCCGCTCTTATCCAACACTGCTCCCTTATTTCTCAGAGCCTTGGATTTCAAGCTAGCCCACAGGGTCTCTTAAATCCTGAGGTAAACAAAAAAGATTATTTTCCTTTAGAGTCAGTTCCCTATCTTTAGTTCCCCCAGATCTGGGTTCAGAAGCCCCGCCACTAAGCTTTTCCACAAAAGCCCGAGCAGGTCACCCACTTCTTTACCACAGACCTCTGACTAAAAAGTACCCGTGACTCCAGAAAATTTACTTTTAAACATTGGTTTTACTGGATTATTTCATAGCCTGCCGTTGGACACCAATTGTGACATTTACCCCATGGCCTCTGCTTGTTTCACAAAACTCAGAGCTCACGAAGGTATCCCAACACGCCATTTAACATGCTGCCACCAGTTGATCTCTTTATCAACCTATATTTCCTATGAAAGACTGAGGTCCATTCAGTACTGAGCTTTTAAACAGAAAAAGGTTTATTGATTACCTGTTGTTTTAGGAATAGTTCTTAAAAGCACCTTCTTGAAGTTACACCAAGCTTCAGTATTTTACTTTAACCTTGTCTATCTTAATTAATACAGGTCACACTCTGACGAATCACTCCTTAAGCACTCTCTCTGCCTCAAACCCCCAAAACTCTTTCTCCCTTCTCTGTCTCTGACTGAACTGACTAGACTCTGACTCACCCCTCCCTTCTAGTTTCTCTGGCTCCGCCTCCCGACAGCTCTCATTGGTACATGCCAATAATCTTCTACCTGAGCCAAAGCAGGATGATCGCCATAGCAAGCATTGGCCAAAGAAACCATGAAGGAACAAAATAGATAACAGTTATGAAACACTTTGCTCACAAATTCTCTCTCTCTCTCTCTGCTCCCCTCCCCTCTTCTGTCCCCGACACATATGTGATTAGTTATGAGTTTGGATAAGTTAAGGGAATTTTCTGCAAGTGGATCTACTTTATACGTAGAGTAGTTTTATAATAATTTTTTTTCAGAATTTTTAGAGCCTTTCTGCATCAGTCACTAAAGGCTCTCAGACTAGCTGAAAAATATTAACAACAGGATAGCCACTATCTTCAGCCTCAAAAGCCATGCCAGAAAAGGAAGTATTGGTAGGAAAGAAGAGAAAAAAGAAAAATGTAGGCATGGTTCCTTAGTTACATTACAAAGGGACACTGTACCCTTTCTTTGTCTTTACATCTTCAGCAGAAACAAATTTGGGGCGCCTCCGGACGTCCCTCTGCGTTTGGTACAACAAATTTCTCTGGATCATATCTTGAAAAAGAAGACAATATTTATTTATTTATTTATTTACTGGATTTCTGTCCCACCCATCTAGATCAAAGGTCCACTCTGGGTGGTTTACAAATTTAAAAACAATAAAACCAAAACCAAAAATATATATTATAGATCCAAGGTGGCGAAAGTATTTATTTATTTGTTTGTTTGTTTGATTGATTGATTGATTTTTACCCCTCCCCTCTAGACTATGTCTACTTGGGTCGGCATACATAGGTTAAAACACATTAAAATAAACATATATAATACAATTATTACAGTTAAGTATAAGAAATTAAGATATGGTAGGAGGGAAAGCCTGCCCAAATAGCCAGGTTTTAAGTTTATTCCTGAAAACACCCAGAGAGGGAGCCGAACAGAGCTCCATTGGCCAGTTGTTCCAAAGGCGAATGGCCACTGCTGAGAAGGCCCTGTTCCTCAACCTTTCCTTCCAGACCTCCCTTGGTGTTAGGCCCTTCAGCCACCTGGTCTGGCTGGAACGAGTGGCTCTGGCAGAACTGGGTGGGAGAGGGTGCTCTGCCAGATATCAAGGTCCTAAACCATTTAGGGCTTTGTATGTAATCGTAAGAACTTTGAAATCAATGTGGAAATGGATGGGCAACCAATGCAAGGCGGCCAGCGTGGAGAAAATATATTGGTACCTTTTCACCTGTTAAGAAGTCTGACCGCCACATTTTGTACCATCTGAAGTTTCCACGTCAGTCTCAAAGGCAGCCCTATGTAGAACGCATTACAGTAGTCTAATCTTGAGACTACAAGCACATGGACCGAGCGCACATCAAGGTAGCGACACAGCTGTGCAATCCAGCGAAGGTGGAAATGTGTGGAACGGACCATTGATGACACCTGGGTCTCCATGGTGAGCACCAGGTCCAGATGTATACCCAAACTGCGAACCTCACTCTTGGTGGTAAGAGTCAACCTCCACAAAGGAAAGGGAGTTCCCTAGACCACTTATATAGCAAGTCAGAGAGGCCTGCACAAGCATAGAGGCCATACTTTGGGCTCATCTTCCAAGCAAACCCACGAGCAGACAAGCTCCCAAGAGTCCTTCTCTGTGTAACTCTGCAGGCCAGAAATGGCATTCATGGGAAATAACATAGACTATGATGGAAAAAAGTTGGTAGATGTATTCTTTTAGCTCGGTGGATAACCGGGGGCTACTTGGGACCTTTGACTATGCCACAACCAGTAAAATGAAACAAGTGCCTTACCATTAAAATTAATCTCATATTGCTGGGGTCCTGCACTAAACTGGATGCTGCCAGCTGGGTCTGCTAGGAATAAATTCTCTAGGTCATCAGAACTTAAACTGGAGCCTTGGCGTGTTCCATCCTGCAGAGAGTGAATGTAAAGGAGTAAGACACAAACATGCACAACTCAGGGTTCTCTCAGTTTTTGAATGAAATGTTTATGATACGTTACTGATTTAGTTACCATTTCAGCGAAAATACGACAGGGTCTTATATTAATTTTTGCTCCAAAAATGCATTAGGGCTTATTTTCAGGGGATTTTTTTTTTTATGTACACCAATCTACATTTATTCAAAAACTGTCATGTCATCTTCTTCTGGTTGCTGCACAATGGTGGAGGGCAGGGTTTCACTTCACTGGGGCTTATTTTTGAGGTAGGGCTTATATTAGGAGCATCCTGACAAATCATCTTTTCAGGTTAGGTCTTACTTTCGGGAAAACGTGGTATGTGGGTCCATACAAACTGACCATTCTCTGACTGTTATGCACTTATGCACTATAATGAATAGTACATAATATTACAAACAAAGCATGAGATGTAAAATGAAAGCATGCTACGATTATTTCAGAAAACCTGTGTGACATTACTGGTATGATATCAAGTTGCACATAAATAACTTATAAAGAAACCCATTAAAGGATGAAGTTTGCTTCTTTCAGCTACCCCATGACAATAACATCTCTGTTGTCACATGTATATTCACTTTTCTTGTAATGCAAACACAGAAATATTTTGCCTTAAAAACAATTACCATATAAGGTGGCTATTCTGAAAGACAGTAGTTTAACAGGCTTTACAATCCATTTTTTAAAAAAATCACAAGGGGAGAATGGGTTTCAAAGGTTGTAATTTTACATTCATTTATTAAGAAGGAGGTTCAAATGAACACAATGGGACCCACTGACTAAGCATGTATAGGATGGTGCTGCAACGCAGCTTGCTAATGTCCTCTGGCATGTCAAAAATGTGGCTCCCCATCCCCACTTGAAAGCACAAGACATCCCTGCCTCTTCCCATGTATGAGGCCAGCAAAGACCAGAGTGATCCTTCATCTGATCAGTGAAGCCTTTGAAAGGTTCAAAGGAACAGCAATAAGAGCCAACCGGCACTTTCAAAGCCCTCCTTACACTGATGGGAAACTCTCCCAAGGTGTATCAGAAACAAGAAAAAAAAAGAGAGAAACATTGCAGCACCTTGAAGACTAACTTGCCTGGGATGGAATGACTGTCTCTTAGAGAGGGGTGCTTAGGGATGTCAAAAGCATACCAAAGCTCTACATTCTTCCACCCGGATGTCCTCCACCTGAGCAGGGATGCTTTCAAACATGTGGATTAGCCAGCATGGGTCAACCCTTCAAAGCACTCTCCTCTGGGGTACAGGTACAGGCTGCCAAGCACTGGATAGCACCAAGTAGCTAGGGAAGTATTTGAACAGCAGAGGAGAAGAACATCCACTGTCCAAAAGAGGTGTCAGAAAGTAGAAGGAGTGAGAAATAAGATGAGTTGGCAAAGGAGGAGAAGGAGCCCTCTAGAGTTGGCTAAAGGAGGCAACTGCTACATGCTGCAGCCTTGGTAAAGCCCTGGGAGTAGGCAGGATCGCAGTGGAGTTTTTATGTGCATCAACAGACCATAGTAGCAAAAAGATTCCCACACTCGTAAAAAAGAGCACTGCAGATCTGTTTACTCTCCAACAGCATGAAATAAGCGTTATGTTGTGCGGGAAGGAAAGATCATCATTTTCCTCCTCCGATGGGCTCGCTTGATGCCACCTTAAGTAGCACAGTTAAAAAGAGGCCTGAACTTCACCCTTTTAAATTAACTGCCCGCGCACATGCAATCATGTTGGTTCTTCAGCATAAGTTTATTTGAGCTTCTACTATGGTCCAAAAACAGAGTTTCTGTTGTAAGATGAGGAAGATGACATTTTAGAACAGAGGCAGTTTGAAGGGTGGGCACATGAGGGCAATTATGACGTAGGGCTGACACTTGGAGACAGCTACATCAACAGCAGCATGACCCCACTGTTGCCAGCTCATTTTTTCCAGAATCCCACAAAGCTAATGGGAAGAAGTCACAATACAAATTCTACTGGTGATGATTGGCAGAGTCTTCTTGTCACAACAGAGCAAGCAAAATGGTTAAAGCCATAGGCAGGAAACTAGTTGTGGCCTAACAACAAACATACATTTTAAAACCATAAATATATCCTTTTTTGTCCAGAAAACCACAATTGGGACATTCTCCTTCCTAAAATTGTTGTACACTTAAAAATTCATCTTAACAGGAATTCTTCATCCTTTTCTAGATTAGATTAGATTAGGCATCCTTCAGTCTCGAGGGACTATGGTAACGTGCTCTGTATGGAGGGCTTGGAACAGCGTGGCTGAACAGGCTCCTCCTATTTAACATCTCTGGTGGCCCCACCTCTCAACCACATCAACATAGAACATGAATAATGCATGCCTTTTTTAACATAATAAGGGTGAACGCCACAGTGTCATACAGGCCTAGACATTTCTGAGGCTCCCATCCCATCCCATGAAAATACACTGCAGTCAAAATGGAAGGTGAGGATGGGGGTAACCATTCAATATGGAAACAACATCTTGTATCCCATCTCAGGAATGTTTATGTACTATATGCATGAAAAAAACCCACTTTTCTTTAAAAGGTAAAGGTTCCCCTTGACAATTTTTGTCCAATAGTGTCCGACTCTAGGGTGCAGTGCTCATCCCCGTTTCCAAGCCGTAGAGCCAGCATTTGTCCGAAGACAATCTTCCATGGTCACGTGGCCAGTGCGACTTAGACATGGAACGCTGTTACCTTCCCACCGAGGTGATCCCTATTTAACTACTTGCATTTGCATGCTTTCGAACCGCTAGGTTGGTGGGAGCTGGGACAAGCAACGGGAGCTCACTCCGTTGTGTGGATTCGATCTTACGACTGCTGGTTTTCTGACCCTGCAGCACAGGCTTCTGCAGTTTAGCCCACAGCGTCATCACGTCCCCCACTTTTCCTTACTTTTTATTTAAAATAATTTTTACTAAATTTGTATATATCAAGGGGTGGCATTAATGGTCAAGCAGAAACAGGAAGAGATGAAAGTTTCTCAAAACTCTCAGGTGCGGCCACGATGACAAAATGTTTGAGAATGTCAGAGACTATTGCACACAGAATTGTCAAGAAAATTTATAGTACGGACTTGGCTGAAGGCTTTCAAGATGTCATCATAGCTCTCTGCCTTTATCTAATGCCTGTAGCAAGCATTCTCTAGGGAATCAGAAGTTAGGAAATTGCAAACTGACCTGTTTCCCATATTCAATCCATTGGCCTACATCGTTCTTCCAATACCAAAGCCACTTTGTGGTCATCACAAACTTTGCAGGTCTGGTGACAGATGATGGAGTAGATAACCGTCGAACTGGACAAGCATCAGACATCATGGTCTTAAAATCAATATCAAGATCCAAAAGACTAGATGAAGAACAGAAAGAAAAATTAGTCATCCTCCAAAATCATACCATTATCTGTTCTCACGCCTTATCATTCCGAAGTTTTCCTCCCCAGTTCAGTTATGTCACAGACAGATGGAAGGAAACCCATGCAAAAATGTCTTGATTAATAAAGGCAAGTAGGCTGATAACTCTTCTTTAAGAAACTTGAAGGAGACGCACTGGTGTGCTTTTCCAAACTCTACTCATAACATGTCTCTGACTGTCTGCCCTTTACGCACCAAAGAGCATGCGATGAGCAACTATACTACCAGACAAGTATTCTGCTGCTGCTTCCAGAATTTCAGGGATGCATAAACAGGTATTTATCGCCATAAAGTTAACCTCTGCATTTCTCCTCTGAGCTAAGAAGCTCAAAAAAATTTGATAAAATTTACCAGAATGGTCGCAACAGCTTAAGAACCACAGATATAGAGCTGAGATATACTACATTTCTCCACACTACACACAAAGCCTGAAAGTACCCCTGCCCATTCTTGATGCTGTCACAATGTCATTCTCTTCTGAGAAAAATTTTAAAGGAGACAATGCCTTAACAACAAATTAATGTAACATAGTCAAACTCTTCTGAGACACTAACAAGGCATTTTACTGAGATGATGAATACTTTGTGAAACTTGCAAAATCCATTATTTGTTTTATATATGGAATAAGATTAGTTGACATCTAGTTTTCCACAAGACACCTAATACACCTTGGCTTTACCCAAGATAGAAATTCCAGACAACTTTTGGCCTTTTTCATCACTAAATTACTCTCTGAATGTCAGGTAAAAATCTGGCCAAAGAATGATTCTATTTGGTTTATAATTGTTGTTGTTTAGTCGTGTCTGACTCTTCGTGACCCCATGGACCAGAGCACGCCAGGCCCTCCTGTCTTCCACTGCCTCCCGAAGTTGGGTCAAATTCATGTTGGTAGCTTCGGTGACACTGTCCAACCATCTCATCCTCGGTCGTCCCCTTCTTCTCTTGCCTTCACACTTTCCCAACATCAGGGTCTTTTCCAGGGAGTCTTCTCTTCAGGATCTGTCCTTCCAGTGAGCACTCAGGGTTGATTTCCTTTAGAATGGATAGGTTTGTTCTCCTTGCAGTCCAGGGGACTCTCAAGAGCCTCCTCCAGCACCACAATTCAAAAGCATCACTTCTTTGGCGGTAAGCTTTCTTTATGGTCCAGCTCTCTCTTCCATACATCACTACTGGAAAAAACATAGCTTTGACTATGCGGACCTTTGTCAGTAAGTTGATGTCTCTGCTTTTTAAGATGCTATCTAGGTTTGTCATCACTTTCCTCCCAAGAAGCAGGTGTCTTTTAATTTTGTGGCTGCTGTCACCCTCTGCAGTGATCATGGAGCCCAAGAAAGTAAAATCTGTCACTGCCTCCGTATCTTCCCCTTGTATTTCCCAGGAGGTGATGGGACCAGTGGCCATGATCTTAGTTTTTTTTTATGTTGAGCTTCAGACCATTTTTTGCACTCTCCTCTTTCACCCTCATTACAAGGTTCTTTAATTCCTCCTCACTTTCTGCCATCAGTGGTATCATCTGCATATCTGAGGTTGTTGATATTTCTTCCGGCAATCTTAATTCCAGTTTAGGATTCCTCCAGTCTGGCCTTTTGCATGCTATGTTCAGCATATAAATTCAGTAAGCCAAGGGATAATATACAGCCTTATCGTACTCCTTTCCCAATTTTGAACCAATCGGTTGTTCCATATCCAGTTCTAACTGTTGCTTCCTGTCCCACATATAGATTTCTCAGGAGGTACATAAGGTGGTCAGGCACTCCCATTTCTTTAAGGACTTGCCATAGTTTGCTGTGGTCCACACAGTCAAAGGCCTTTGCATAGGCAATGATGCAGAACTAGATGTTTTTCTGGAACTCACATTAGCAATTTTGTCTCTATTGGTTTATAATAGATAACATTTAAACAAACAAACAAAAATTGATACTCAGTAGTCTTTTAAATACTGTTTTTGTAAACAGTAAATAAGAAATACAACAAAAGATGAAGTCATTCTCAAGGGGTCCACAAAAAGTTACACGTTGCAAATATAAAAATCATTGTTTTTGAGACACCATAGCTGTTACATCCTCCGGCTCAGAGGTTCAGCAGCACTCTTAAAAAGAGTTCAACGGTGACTGCCCCATTTCATGGAGTATGGTCGGCACCTGCTTATACATCGTTCAGGCTTAAGGACACTGCTACCTCTACTCTGACTGACCAGGATTCTGCCACCCCTTCTTCAGTCCTCTGGATTGCCCACGGAAAAGTGTGAGGCTACAGAGAGAACCCTTTACAGGGGCAGGACTTGATGATCCACAGGATCCCTTCCAGCTCTGAAGTTCTAAGACTATTATTATTAAGACAATTCATAGGCCGCATTGAACACCCAACCAAAGTGGGGTCTTTAAAGGTTCTGGGCCCACCAAGCTTCTAATGGGACTTACAGGTCCACCAGAGTTGCCTGCAGTCCCTTGCTATCCACAACCCTCCATAGGAAGAAAAACTCTATTCAGTATCTTATGCATGATGCTGTCCAAGATCTTGATGGTTCTTCACATTACTGTAACACTGCTCTTCTTGACCCGACTATGCTGAACTGGACATGACTTTTGGTTTTTTAGAACTTCATGCTTCCTTTCCCAAGCACTCAGTTGTGCTTGGAGAAGAACAGCAACATATTCGAGGCTGAGGAAATAACCCATCACATGAGACTGCCTCCTCCTTTACCAGTAGAATGTGATACGCAAAAAAAAAAGTGACAGCTTGGCTTTTATCAGACAAATGCATTCTCTCCATCACACCTTTTCACAACGAGGGCAGGATTAGCTTTATATGTAGTAATGCTTGGGTCACTGTAGGCTTTCTCTATTTCCTCTCGTTTAGCCAAATCATTCCAGCCATCTCCTGTCTGTACTTGCCACCGATATGGCAAATCGTAATGGATCATGTTGCAGTTACCTACAAAGAGAACAGAAAAAAGGAAAGGGATCAGTGGCTCTTTCAGTTGCTAACCTAAGACAAACACAAATCCTGCAATATCTCTTTATTCGTTTGCAAGGGTGTGTGTGAGGGTCGCCCCCTGTCACTCTTGACATTCATAGTAATGAGCTAATTTGCATGAGCCTATGAGAGAACTGGAGAGGCGGAGTCAGCAGCTATATGAGGCTTAGCAGGAGAAGGAGTAGTCAGATAAGAAATGGAGATAGAGATGAGATCATGATAGAAATAAGGGCTGGTTAGTCAGAGAGAGAGGGAATAGATACAGAGTGATAAGACTGGTTAAGAAAATAGGTAGAAAAGGTGGCAATGATATTGCAAGAGAAAAGTATGTACTGAGAGAATTGTTAATGATTTGCTTGTGTACAATGTTTACCTGAAGAACTTATGTTACTATTAAATCTGATTCACTTCAATAAATAAGTTGTTTGTATTCACAAGACAAGTGTTCTGACAAACGTCATTTATATTGTGGATTGCGGTAATTCACTGGTGGCAGCGAGAGGAAAACGCGACGTGAGCCTTTGTGAGAGCAAAACACACAGGTGCCACAAGGGTGAACGCCACAGTGTGTTGTCCTGCCTTTTTATTGTAAGAGAAATACTGTACTGAAGACAGTTCTTATCAAAATTTTGTTTTAAAACAATGTTTTAAAAGATACCAGATGCTCAAACATACTGATACAAGGACAGCGGCAGCAAATACCATTTTTCAGAAAAAGTAACAAGTAATTATCAGTCTTGTCAGTTCAAAGCTTGAAAAAACAAAAAAGCCCCTAAAAGCCTATGGAATTGTTCCACTGAGGTAGCCAAGGAAACCACTGCGAGTTCCATAACTAAGGATGACCTTTTCTACAACTCCAACCACCACTCCATAACAAAAGGGCCTAAGTGCTCTCACTGCAGATCATTTGGGGGCAGGCAAACGGTTCTTAAAGTGTCCTGCTCCTATGCCATTTAGGGCTCTAATTGTCATCAACTGGCCTGCCAACCTAACAGTTCAAAAGCATGTTAAAATGTGAGTAGATAAATAGGTACCACCACCAAATAGGGAAGGTCATGGCGTTCCGGGTCAAGTCACGCTGGCCACATGACCACAGAAACGGTCTACGGACAAACGCTGGCTCTACAGCTTGGAGACTGGGATGAGCACCGCACCCTAGAGTCGGACACGACTGGACTAAATGTCAAGGGGAAATGAACCAGTGACCAATGAAGTTGGCTAACCACCATCTATCTGGCTGTCAAACTGGCCCCAAGACAACCGAGTTATTAAAAGAATCTTAACAAGTGGATATTTTTACAAGACAATGCATGAAATCAAATAGCAGAACTTACACTGTGTAAGGCTGATGACACCAGCCACAGGAGTTTGTTTTAAATAAGAAATGTATTATCTCCCCCTCCCTAAAGCTTTCAAGTCTACCTTGGGATCCCTTTCCTCAAAAGGAAATGGTTGGGGGATATGGGATGGGGGAAGTCTTTTATTTCCAAAAATCATCACCACTGGTATTAATTTACTAGCAGGAGCAATTTTTGGAAACTGAAGACTCCTCCAATTCTCATGTCCCCCAAAGGCTTTCCTACAATAAAACGGATCCCAAGGGAACCTCAGGACCTGGTGGGGCTGGGAGATTGGAAATTCTTAATGAACAAAATCTGATCTGCCATCAGCCTTACAGTAAGTTCTACTACCTGTTTCAGCCTGAGTTTTGGTAGGTGTTAACAGAAACAAAAAACTGCATTTTCTGTGGAAACCAGTGGCTTTATTCCACTCTGTTGAGAAAAGCAGAATATTTATTTGTTTATCTGTCTTATTTCTATGCTGCCTTTCTCCCAATTAAGGGACTCCCAATTAAGTGTCTCATTGCAGTCAGTTAGCAAAACACACTATCAATGACCA
This sequence comes from Pogona vitticeps, assembly GCF_051106095.1. Classification (NCBI taxonomy): domain Eukaryota; kingdom Metazoa; phylum Chordata; class Lepidosauria; order Squamata; family Agamidae; genus Pogona; species Pogona vitticeps. The sequence goes on along the minus strand of NC_135787.1, from coordinate 101,292,552 downwards.
AAGCTGAACGTAACCCAGGGAGCTAATTTGGGAAGCTCACTGAAGCAGGGAAGTATTTATACACAAGGTTTTTTTTTATTAAAAAATGTTGGGGTCATAAGCAATAAGACACCTCACACACTCTCATGCCCCTCCCTCCCAAGCTCTGACATATAATGAAAACTAACATGTTGGTGTTATTTTATTTTAGAAAAGCTTCACTTGTGATTACTCATTAGAAATGTTTAAAACTGCAGCTTAAAAAAAATTAATTAGAAAATACAGAAATTTGAAAAAGATAATAAATAACATTCCAAATGTTTTGAATTAAGGCACACAGACAGCTCAACAATGTTTGCGGTCCCTACATTATTTTTCAGAGAAATATCATCTACTACTCATTATCTCAGTAAGTAGCATATTACATATAATGTCACTTCCAAGCACTGATCTCAGCAGTTTTGTGCAGTTCCTTTTAAAGAGGGGAAGGAGCCCTGCAATGCTCTGAAAGTTAACACCTACCGGCAGCTATCCTGTTTGTAATGGTGGACCATAATGCCTCTATGGCATAGAATTTGGCGAGATCTCCAGCCTGCTGTTACAGAAGCGAGAACCCACCTTGTTGTAGCTAATGAGCTTATTTATGTGCAAATTAGCACTGGAAACCTGAAAGCCTGTTCTATGGATAGTCTGCAAGGAGGATTCTGGCTCAAGAGTTGAACCCACTGTTGCCCTCAGGTACAAACTAAGCAGCTATGAGCAGATCTACAGCACCTACAATGTTATAACCGATCTACTAGCTAGTTTACAAACTAGTATGTAAAGTACACTTTTACCAAATAGAAGGCACATAGTTATTGTATCTGATGGCTCACGGAACAGAATTCCAACCTTTCTCCTCATTTTAGTATCTCAGTTGCTTTGACCACCGTATTTCCACCTCTCTGACAAAGGTTGGATGGGAAGTGGCAGTAAAAACAACCTCAACACCACTGGAAGAATATGTTAAGAAGTGTACTATTTTTCAAGAAAGTCACCATGAAAACACAGTCTTGCTGTTCTACTCTGTGCCTTACTTTTATTTTTGCAGAAGTGCCAGAGGTAGTGCAAACATATTTCATCAATTTTGTCTTTCTCACGACTTTTCTCTTTGTCTGCATTCTGTGGAAGTTTAGTATTATAAGCTGTTCCCATATCTGTAACAGAAAAGGGGTTGGGGGAGATAAAGCAACACAATGTTTCTCTTACACACTCAAGAAAAATCATATATTGGCATGCTTTCCACCAAGACTGCATTTAAGCACACCCTTGTTCTTGGTAGCAAATGCAAATTAGGGCCACAGAGGATCAACCTTTATTATCTCACAATGCAAAAGAAAATTATGCAGCGTGAATTTAATTTAAATCAAGCTCAATTAAATCACAATTCAAATCACTACTCAGAAAGATTCAATTTAATCATGTGATCCCCTCCAAGTTCATTCCTGCTTACTATAGCATTATTACACATTTTTCAAAATCACCTTGTCCAGATTTACTCAACCTCCAAGAATCATCCATTCACTGACATTTTTACTGACTCAAATCATGTACTTTCAGAGCAAGTCAGGGATTTGATTCTGTCTGCACAATGTTGCAGAGGGACAACAGCTAGAGTTCCTATGTTAAAGGAATCGGTATCACTAAAGCAAACTATATGATCTCACTGATCTTAATAGGGCTTCCAAGAATTTTCAACCTCATATGATCTGCAGAGGGAAGAAAGCTCTATGAATAACTTTGGTAAGAGTGTATAAATACAGCTGAACAACTGTTATGTCTCAGCTCCATACCTGTTGTTACTATATGTATCTCTGGAGACACAAACCTAATTTGAGAGCTAAAGATTTTTTTTTGTATCTATCAGACTAAGTGTTAGGTAGATAGAAAGACTGACCTATATAATCTATATGCACACCCTTGGAAAATCATAAAACTGAGGCCCCAGTTCAAGAACTCTTGGACCCCATTTACAAAGTATCTTAAATAATTATATGAATACACTGACCAAAATCCCCTTGCATAGTTACACAAAAGGCAAGAAATCTTTGTAGACATTATTTGTTGGAGAATATATAATTCCTATCCCTTCATTATATATGGATTCTTCAGCTATAACATGTTTTAAATTAAAGGCATCTTCATAAAGAGTTTTTGTTAAGCAGAAAGTATTTTAACAAAAGATTAAAAATCCAATTTAAAGAAAAAAAAATACAGAATTTTGTTTTCATTTTTTTAACCATTCATTTTTGTCTACGCTGAAATTATAGCACAAATCAAATAATTCATCTGGAGGTACCAACATGTATGTTTGAATGTCAAGGTCTTTAACATTTGACATAATGGTTGAATATACACACAGAAATAGGCCAATATAATTTATTAACACACTTTTAAAAATAGGCCCCAAACTGTAGGTTAGGATTAGATGTCTTTTCTGAGTCAAGGCTGAAACCCTTGTCATAGGAATGAAGATGTTTTGACCTAAATCTCCTTAACCCACTTGGGTTCCACAATGAAAAGCGCTGGCTTACTTTGGTCAAGGCTTGGCTTCAAGAAAGTATGCACAGAGGAATCTCGCTCCCGTTTGGGCTCTCCATGATTCCCACCCGTTGGTTTTGCTCGACCTCTTGCTGGCTTGAAATCTGAAGAAAAGCCAAAAAGTAATAGAGAAAAGCCTCAAAGAGTGGAAAGGGGGAGGGGCTTCTACACAGCGAAGTAATGTGAAGAAGAAGAACACGAGTGGTTTGTTCTTCTGAGATCTGCACACACACACACACACCCCTAGAAGCACTCACATGCACCTAAGTCCTGTATCACTGCAGCAGCTTTGTAATCGCAGATTGTCTGGATATTCCAGGCCATCTTATCATCCATGCCCTCTGCAAGTAGCAGAGCCAGGATTTTTGTTTCCAGAAGGTTATGAGACTTCTTGCAGTGGGAAAACCTGCACTCTCCTTTGAGAAAGTGCCGGCAAATGTGAAGCTTGGGACAATCATCCTGCTGGTGGCAGTTCTTGTCACCTCTGTTGTAGGCATTGCATACCTGGAAACAGGAAGAGGAGGAAAAAGCCATCTTCAATCACTGCATTGCTCTGAGATACTGTACACGGAAAGTAAACAATTACAACCCCTTGCGAAATAGTATTCTTTGGACCTATTTCACATATAGGAAGGAGGACACTGCCGGACTGCCCCCTCCAGCGATCATTTCCTTGCAATCAGGCGGCGGCAGTCAATGGGCAGCAGCAAGAGGCAGCCGAGCCAAGCTGTTTCTTTGCCTCAGTCTCCTCCTCCTCCTGCTGCTGCTGTCTCCGCTGCTGGAGCCCTTTGACCGCCGCTTTTCCGTGCCTTTTACAAAGCTCCATGGCTTAGCAAAAGGAAGGGAAAAGCAGGGATCAAATTTTCTAATCTGGAGTTAGAAAAGGGGGGGGTCATCTTATACATTGTGTCATCTTACAAACAGAAAAATACAGTAACTTCCTGAGTGGCAGAACGGAAAGAACGGCGTCCACTGCAGATCTCAAAGCCTGGGCATCCTTGTACTAATTACTCCTTTCGCTTTTTTATATTTGAATGACCCTAAAATTTATTTGCATATCTCTTTTATTAATACAACTTGCACCACCTATGCATTCCCCCCCCCCCCGGCTATGAAATCAGATTACTCTGGTTCTCTCACATGCTAAGGTGGAGATGCAGTAAAGCCAGAGGGGTCAATCCCACTCACATCTGGTGCATTTTGTAATGAGGGCTTCTAGAGCAAAAGGAAGGCCAACATCTAGGAAGACAGGCATGGATGCTTCAAGTCACAGAATTTTATTCTCACTGACTTTCTCTAAACTGTGCTTTAGGAACTGATCCTTCATTTTGTTTACCACAGCATTTATAGATATCATCTTTTGAGGATACATGAAAGTTATTTAAAATAAAAATAGCTGATGGTCTAGTTCAGTGGTCCCCAAACTTTTCCCAACCGTGGACTGGTTAGGTGTGGTCTGGCACGCTTGCGTGGGTGTGGTGCACCTGCAAAGAGGTGGAGCACACTCACACGTGTGTGCATGGTGGCCTTTACATGCATGTGCACAGCACTCTTGCAGGGGGCAGTGTGCTTGCATGCATGCATGCAGGGGGCGGAGTGCGCTCATGCGCAGCGGCACTCACGGGGGGCGGGAAATCTGTGTCCACAGCCCGCTCCTGCCTAGGCCACGGACCGCTGCTGGTTCGCAGACCAGGGGTTTGGGACTCCTGGTCTAGTTTATATACTACAGATTAGAAAAGCTACAAGTTAACCCAAGGACGTGACCAAGAAGCGGAGGAAAGGATGCTATAGAAGAACTTATTCCTTCGAAGTTGCAAAATGAGATAAGGGGAATGGGGGGTAATGCTTAGTTTCCAGTTATCAGAACGGTTATCTAAAGTTCTAAATTAATGCACTCTGTTGATTGTGTATATACCTTAGACAGTTTAAAAAGCAACCTCTTGCAGCAGTAATTAACTTAGTCCCATTTTATAGGGTATGCTATGTCTATATTTAAGATGCACTAAAACATCCATCCATCCATCCATCCATCCATCCATCCCTCCCTCCCTCCCTCCCTCCCTTCTCTGGAAGGCTAACAGCAACTGAAAAAAATAATAACCCCCACGCCAAACACAGATACCCAATAAAAACAACCCCCTCAAATACTTTTACAACTTACATCAGGTAAGAGAAAGGGGTCATTTTGAAAAAGCAAAACACGCAACTCATTCTCGTTCAGGCCAGAAAGTTCATGATTCTTCAGGACTTTTTGATTATCTTCTGATAAAATGTTGTGAGAGTACTTACAAGACCTAGGGTAAAGGGAAAGGGTGAAAAATCATAATCAAAATAGATTCCTTTATAAAATGGCATGTATGCAAACACATACGTGCATGCAATCAAGGCCTATACATTCCAAGGACTCTTGTCTGAAGAACACCCGTCCAAATTCGGTCCAAACATAAGAGATTTTCCAGGAAGAGGCTAAAATCTTTTATTTTCTCTAACAACAGAAGAGTAAAATGGGTTCATGGTTATTTTTCCTTGTAAACCTGGCAGGACAAAGTTATAAATAGAGTAGTCCTAGATCGAGTTGCAATGTTAGAATGTATACATTACTGAAACAGTGACGTCTACATTGGCTTGGGCATGTTGTGAGAATGGCTGACGGTTGGATTCCAAAAGATCTCATGTATGGATAATTACTTCAGGGAAATCGCCCCAGAGGGAGACCACAGCTGCGATACAAGGACATCTGCAAGTGGGATCTGAAGGCCTTAGGAATGGACCTCAGTAGATGGGAAATCTTGACATCTAAGTGTTCAGCCTGGAGGCAGGTGGTACATCAAGGCCTCTCCCAATTCAGCAGGCCGAGGCAAAGAGGCAGTTACGAAAACAGCAAAATCAGGGAGCTGGGCAGGGGACAGATTGTATTTCTCTTCAGTGTGGAATGGATTGTCACTCTCGAATTGGCCTTCTCAGCCACACTAGACACTGTTCCAAGTCCTCCATACAGAGCACGTTACCACAGTCTCTCGAGACTGAAAGATGCCTAATTTAAAAACAATGTACGTTACGTTAGCTATACATTTAGTTGACAACTCCATTACTACCAGTAACTTTCTCCAGTTATACTGCTTGCAGGTCAAAAATGTTATGCTGCTAATTTAGCTCTATTGAACTTTTACTCACTAACACTTGTTTAGCGCATACATACAGTATGAAGGTCAAATCCCAGGTATATTTTAATTCACAAACTAAGTTCACTTTCATATTATAACAAATCAGCAATATCAATTCCTGGACAAGTCTGACTTGTGAGCTCCTCATTCTTGTATATGAGCCAAATCACAGGCACGGGGAAGTGAGAAGCTACTAAAACCTCTCTGGCTCCTCATATTAGAAAAAGGAGGCTTAAAAATCCTTGTCCTCTAGCCTGGGACAGTCAACATAACCAGCCTCAAACCACTGAATTTAAAACTCAAAGTCTGTTTAATCAGTTCCCAAGAGCAGCTGCAAAAGATTTTTCAAATCATTTCTGTTCTTTCTTGTTTTCTCTTGGGTGTCTGACTCTGCTCTGTAAACATTTTGCTCTGTAACCATTAACAGCTATTATCTCCCCTTTCCCCAGCAGTCATCACATGACAAGGTAAGATCTAACCTGCAAAACGTATGATCCACTCAGTTGAGGAAGATCGCACATCGAAGAGGGAAGTGAGATTTCAAAATCCTCTCCTGCCAACCAACACACACTAGCCACTGCACCCAACCACATTTTCAGACTCCATCAGAAGAAACTCTCTGCCTGTTCCCACCCTAAAGATCCTCGACATAAAGGAAGGATCCTGACCCACTCAGCCCCACTTTGCATGGTACACATAAACGGATGGGTGCACAGAACAGGTGTTTGCACACATTGAACATACAGCGCATAAAGTGGACACCAGGTTTGGCAGTAGCCCTACAATCCCTCCCTCGTACATTTCTGGAACAAGGAGGGAGGTTTGCTTGAACCTCTTTTAATTAGCTTTCACAGAGTTGCAGGACCTGACATGTAATGTGACTCCAGTGCTATCAGTCTGCCATACTAATTAGTTTATAGCAACAAATGGGTATTAGTAGCAACAATTTGTTGTTGTAGCAATGAATTAACACAACTGCCCTATTACTCACTGTCTAAATGATAATTCAATTATCTGAGGTTTCAAATTCGCTATCTAGCAGATATTTGGAGTATTGAAGACTCAAAAGGCTCTGATGAAGTGGACATGTCCACAAAAGCTTACACTAAAATATAAGGTTAGTCTTTAAGGTGCCACATGTTTTGTCTTTTTTTTTTTGTATTGTTTTGTTTTATTTTGTTTCTGGGGGTTCAAATATATTTCCTCAAAAAAACCCGTATTTCTATTTTATTTTGTGGGTATTGTATGACAACAATATTCTTCAAGTTTACTGTGAAACAATTTACTATCTTCCCTGTAAATGAGATATTTTCCTCCTTCTGAACAAAACAAAATTATTCACTTTCAGAATAAGAAAGGACAAACTGAAAACCCTCCTCCCAAACTCTTTTGTGCCTTCTTTTGCTGCTACCAGATTACCATGTGACAGCCCCATGGGCCAGCCCTGCACCCCACTTCTTCTTCTCTCAAATACCCACTTTTTTTGCCACCACAGTTGCCTCAAATCCATTTACACTCACCATCTGCCCCTAGGGGGCCTGAAGCATCTACCCTTGATGTAGTTCTTGCAGATATGGAGGTGCTCGCATCCCCCACACTCATTCCTCAAACACAGCCGCACTGGGGACACAGCCAGAACCAGACAGGATGGGCCTTGTGAAGCAACTAGGAATCTTTTGTTCCCTGCATCCTGCAGAATCTCTTTCAACTGGTGATCTGCCAATCCCAAAAGAGGGGAGATCTCCTTATAAGCTAAGGAGCCTGCATTAGAGCAAAGGACCTTTGTAATGAAACTACACACAGCAGGATCAGACATGGCTATTCTCTTGATTTCTCTCTCTGTTAAAGGGTTGTTTGGTTTCAAACCAGATAACAGACTCCGCCTCTTTTTCCTCCGGCTTACAGCAGAATCGAAACTGAAGGCAACTACAGGCAACTCCCTAGCAACTTTGCACAGCCACATAAAGGATACAATAGAAATATAACCAAGGTTATTAATACAGCCAAATAATACAGAGCTGGTATTCTATCTGATTGCCTTCAAGTTAGCTGTCTGAACAATTTTAAACTGACATTTACATTGCTGCCCGACAGGTATGCACTAGGTGACAGATTCAATTTGTTTTTAATTACTCATGTTTCAATTTGTTCTCGGTTTGTATTTTAAGTTGGAATTTTAGAGCCTCATTCATGTTATGTAACAGTACCTGTTCAACATGTACATGGAGAATTCTGAAGAAAATATC